>NW_020664436.1:35915248-35983172 GCF_002925995.2 Terrapene triunguis
CAGATGAGTCATTTGTCTGTGCCCATGAAATAGGTGGATTTGTGGGGTCTTAATCTATTTCTGATTGTCATGACAAAATATATATTTGGGTTTGGAAGGATTAAATTTTTATTGGTAAATGTCAGTAAATGTCATTTCACACACACACACACACACACACACACACATTTCCATCAATAATTGAAATTTACAGACAAGCAAAGAAAGAAAAATGTTTCATAAGAACTTATTAGAGTTTCATATAAGGATATTTACTTTGTATATCTTGACATGTGATGTTGAGAATTTGTGTTTTAATGGTTATAAAACTACCTTTTTGAATTTCAATGTTTACTATAGTTAAATAATTATTGTCTAACTCCCCCCACAGTCAGACCTCCCCATAATTTCCTGAAACTGAACATTTAAATCAATAAAAATAAAAAAGATTAAAACATAATTTTGTGTTACTGTGAAAATCTGAATGGATAAAAATAAAAAAGGAATAAAAATAGAGCTTATAAATAAAATAAATATTATCCATTACAATTATAACAAATAATAAAAATCAAATTTTGCCAAGCACTGTACAATACATTGTATTGTCAAGATGGTTTTCTTGCCTGGTCATCCTTTCACAGATGCTGCCTATTTTGAAATGGATTATCTGGCAAATACCATTGAAAAACCATATAAAACACTAAAACCATGTTTAAGACACTGTTTTGTCAAAAGGAGAAAACTAAGGCAAAATTTAGCACTTAAAATGGTTTGCCTACTGCTAAAATAAATACAAAACTTTAAACTGCCCTGACACGTGAAACACTATGAGTGAAATATAAACATAGCATACCACTTTTACACTCCAAGGAACTAGTTATGCCCCTTTTCCAATACTTTTTTAAAGCACATAAACCATTCTATAAATACAAAAATCTGGAAAATATGTAACTTGACCCTCTTTTCTAGGTACTCGCATCCAAACTATGTCTAAATCCTGTTGCTTCATCCTGAATAACAACACCTCTAAGATCCAGCCTTTCCTCTGTCTCTAAGTCTCTCATCCAGACCCCATCATCTCACATCTTGACAACTGCAACATCCTCCATTCTGGCCTTGACAAGTCTATTTTACCCCACTTACTGCATATCCATTCAAAATGCTATGGCAACAATCATTTTCTTGGCTCGTTACCTTGATCCTGTCATCCCTCTCAGTGTATCTTTCTATTGGCTTCCTCCTGTCCAACACATCGAAAACAAACTACTTGTCTTCACTTTTAAGGCCCTTCCTGGCTTATCCCCTCTATCATTTCATAGGTGGTATCAAGATGTCAACCTCCACCTCGGTTCTTCAAATGATGCCAATCTTGACTGACCACTCCTGACTGCCCATTTAAACATTTTTCCAACAAGCACCTTTGTACTTTCTGCTATGCTTCCCCTTACGCACTGGAGAAGCTCCTCATAAATAGCTGCAAGACTACCTCAACCATCTTCCTTCAAATCCTTTAAAACTCTGCTCTGCTGTGATGCCTCCTAACAACTCAACACTTTTTAGGCAGCTGGTTTGCTGGGACTGCTGTTTTTCATGATAACCGGTAACATTTCGTTGTTTTCTTGTGCTCTCCTACCTCCCTCTTTGTTGTATCCATCTGTTGTCTACAGTCTTATATTTAGTTTATAAGCTCTTCAGCGTGGGGCCAGCTCTGTTTATACAATGCCTAGAACAACAGGCCCCTGGCCTCTAGGTTCCACTATAATGCAAATAAATAATACATTCTAGAAATGCTGTAGTGTCATTAAAGAAAAGAAAAAATATCCAATACTGCCCATTAATGTACATGTAATGTAGTAAAACCAAGTAATTAAACTATATAAATAAATCTATGATCATTGTACTTCAAAGAGGTGACCCCTCATTCTTCCATGAAGAAATGCTGTGGCAAGCATCCTCTGTCATGCTATTTGAGATGGTAAGACTTTCTTGGCAGGATTGTACGGAAAGTCAAAAGAGGCTCTGTGATAAGCAACTATTAATTATTCCATCATACAGTTCATGAGTATTTGTGCTTGATGTGCAGGTGCACCTTTGTTAGGGGGTGCCGTGTTGGATTTCTTTTAAAAAGAAACACATGGAGGAAAGAATGAGACTCCGCTTCTATATCATTTTCTAAAAAGTGTTCTTCCCAATGGATGAACGACCCTTTTGGATAAAGCAGCGTTGAATATTCAGTATCAAGCAAATACTGCATTCAGTTATTTATAAGCAATCATGCAGTTATAATAAATTAACAACATTTAGCACTTCTATGGCACCTTTCTTCCAAGGATCTCAAAGTGCTTTACAAAGTTAATTAAGCCCTCAATAGCACAGAGGGTCAGGGAAGTATTATTATCCCCATTTTATAGATGAAGCTGATTCACAGAGTGGGTAAATGATTTGCCAGGTCACACAGCATGTCAGTAGCAAAGCCAGGTCTAGTACCCAGGTGTTCTGACTATCTGCCTTATGTTTCACACTCCAATCCCTTTGTGGGACCATATTTTCTTCCTATTATGTAATGTATAGTAATTTCTAAAGATTAGGATTATCATAAATAGCTTCCTTAAGTTTTAGTAGGGTTTGCAGGCATTTTAAAGAAAGCAGAATATAAATTGCAATAAATAGTTTTCTGAAGAAGTGTTGTGAATTTTAAATACAATTGATTCCCCATCCCCTCCCCCAAAAAGGAAAAGTTTTTAAATGAAAAATTACTTCTCACATAGAAGATAGAATTTTAACTGTCTATTCCATTGTCTGGAGAAAGTAGAGGATAATATCTGAAATAATAACTGGAGTATATTGTAACATGGCTCCCGGGCATTAAAAAAATATAAAGTAAGTCATTAGCTATTAACAGAGCCAGAGAAAATTGTTATAATTAAATCCTAGTTTAATCTACTGTATAGTTTTATGAGTTAATTGTAACATGTTTCTTTGTGGTCAGTTTTGGAAAGTAAACTGTTAATCAAAAAAAAAAAAAAAACCTGTTAAAGGAAACTACTGTCTGTGGATAGAAAAAATACAGAGAGAGCAAGAGGCACATATCCTTGCGTGGAAATTCTACGAGATTAGCTTTCTTTTACCACAACTTCATGGTGCCTGCTCTTTGGTATCTCTTACCTCAATTGGCTCTAGGAAGTAAAATGGGCTAATATTGCACAAGTTAGCCAATCTACAAACTATCATACTCACCAGAAGGAATCTGCCCACATACGCACAGCAAAACTTGAAGAAATTATTATATAAATCCTGAAGTCCTTACTCAGGTAAAACTCCCACTGACTTCAGCAGGTCTTTTGTCAGAGTAAGGACCCCAAGTACTGGTCCTACATTTTTAATTAGTCATTTAAAAAAAAAAATCTCTGATGTATTCTGTGTCAAATTACTTCAGAAGAGGAAAGGATGTGTGCTGAGTCACCTAGTCAAGAGGGCCCAACTGTTGAACAGCTTCTCAGCTAAAGGGGCCTAATCTTCAGAGATGCAGCTGTCACTGACCCTAGTATGAGGGATAGGTGTTCACGGCTTCTAAAGATCAGGATTTTTGTGTATAGTTTTGAGAGGAAGAGGGCACAAAGACCAAGCTGCAACTTTACAGTGCTCTGAGATAAGCTTCTTGTTAGGAAGCTACTACTGCCCTGGTGGTATGAGACTAAATGACACAACAGGACACCACAACTACTTTTGTATGTCATCTCAATTCTCATAATGAAAACTTTAGGTCATGGAACAGTTACTCCATTTACAGACTTTTGATCTCTTCTACACACATATTAACTACCTGTCTGGAATTTAAGGAATGGAAAAAAATCTTTTCCTTAGCGCTCTTCACATAAGGACAAAATGAAAAGAATTAAATTACTTTACCTTTATGAAACTTCATGAATTGTTTTTGAAGGCACAAGATTCCTTTCTAGTCTTATGGGCTGAGCATATTGTTACAATACCAGATTCTTTGTAGAAAGCAAAAAAAATGAGTACCCTGATTGCAGGGGTTCAAAAGGACTGAATTGCCATTTGCAGAACCAAAAAAGTTTTAGAGAATAAAAATTCAGTTCTAGATCTTACTAAATTGATTGCTAGATAAAATTGTACAACATCTGGAGGAGATTTCAGTAGGAACCACTGGAACTGAGATGGTGTAAATGACAACTACTGAATTTTTAAACAGCAGACTTCCAACATTTATGTCAGTTTCTTTCAGAAAGGACTGCACAGTCACCCAATGATAACTTCTCAGGTGTGACATTCAACACCAGTTGATACAGACTTCCCTATATTTTGCATTCAGCTCTAGAGTCACAGTACTTTCAGGATCTGTGAAGACTTTAGTGTAGTGCAGAGATTCAAAGAATATAGAGCTGGAAGGGACTACTATGATCATCTACTCTGAAGTCTTGCATCTACTCTGAATTGTCCAGCTTCTGCTTCCAGACATTGGATCTTTTTTTATACTTTTGTCTATTGGAATGAAGATCCCCTCTATCATCACATTTCTGTTCCCTACATTTTGTATATAAAGTGTGACCAATTTACTCCTGTTTATATATCCAAGGACCACATTAGTAAATCTGGCCACAGAGTCACAACGGGAACTCATGTCATCCACCATGACTCTCAAGTCTTTCTCATCACTGCTTCCTAGAACAGAGTCCTCCATTCTGTAAGCATGGCCCACATTCTTTAATCCTAGATGTATGACTTTACAACTGGCCATATTAAAACACAACACTGTTTGCTTGTACCCAGCATATGAAGCAACCTTGATTGCGCTGTATCAAGACCTGTCCTCTTCATTATTTACCACTCCCCCAATCCTTGCATTCTCTATTTGTGTCTTCTCTAGCCAGAATGGAAATTCAAAGAATGTAGCTCCCAGAAGGCACTCAATCCTATAAAATAGACTCAGTCCAATATTTCCACTTATCCCTACTGTCTTATTAACTTCCCTGTGTGGACATTCAATGGTTTTATACACTACTGAAAAGTCACCATCTCAATACACAGCAGGGTGTGGTAGGAAATCAATTACTCTGACACTCGTGGTACAGTAGGGGTTTAAAGATGTAGAAAGAGCATCAGGAGTAAAGTCCACATATGAGGCCATTAAACCAGGGTCAACAGGCAATCATTTACTGACACCAGCTACAGTTAGGAGAAGGCTGATCAGTCCCTTTTGTAAGATTTATCATTTGTCCCTAGATAATCCTTCTTTTTCTAAATAGTCAAAATGCACCACAATAAAAAGATTCAGGTTCTGCCTCCGAGCCAGGTTATATTAGTTAAAATGTGGGTTCAGATTTTCCACTGCATATTCTGTCACTGTATTTCTGATTAGACTGTCACTGAGGTAGAGAGGAGATGTGTACCCTTCTGAGACCATTCAGATTTAAACCAACGGGACCTTTCATTGAAGAACCTAGAGAGTGGAGATTATGCCAAAAAGAAGGTACTGGCATAAATAATATCTTCCATAACCTGTGAATAAAACACTCCTGACATAACATGAAATCTCCTGCAAATCTACTTATAAAGTGTTGGCCACAGAAGCCAAAATGCTGAGAATGGCACCACCTTGGGTAAATTTTACTGCAAGTCAGACACCCAATGGGAGAGTTAATGACCAGCAATGACATTCCTAAATAATAACGGAGAAGGGTCTTCTTCCTTCTTTAAAATCACCACAGCAAACACTACACCCACTGAGGCGGCGGATGGGGAGGGAGAGGAAGAGAGAGAAAATGCCCTACACAGCAGCATCCAGAACAACCTTTCAAAATTCTACTTGCCCATTCCTTCTTTTCATGGATAAGCAAAATACAATTAGTATTATCATCACCATTGCAGTAAGGATAAGTAAATAGATTTTTGTGCCTAGGATGGTAAATGTTCATGACAATTTTGCAAGGCTGATCTAGAGCATCTTCATCTTTTTTGGGTCAACCACTAGAGTTAGGGATCAGTGAAGGAGTGAAAAAAATCTTACATTAGTTTCATAAAAATATAAAACTCACTGTTCAAATATCAACTATGACATAATTGCTCCAACTGTATGGAACTAATTATTTATTTAGGAAAAAGTTTCCCCATAAAGGAAAGTGTTCATTCTCATGTGAATCTTCTAGATGTTGAACCATTTTCACTTATCTAAAAAAAAAAAAAAAAAAATTGTAATTTTACATGTTGCACACTGTGTGCATTACTGGATAAGACATAGTGCTGAACACACAGGGAGAACAAAAATTGTAGTCCAAAATCAAAGGCAATGCAGTCATAAAAATGTGCAGATTTATATAGGATTCACTGTAAAAATATCTCCAGGCTAATCATAAATTGTTCTAGCATCCTCAAGATTTCCCACTGCTACCTTCTCCTTTTATTCAAAGAAAAAAGCAATGATTCAAAATGGAAGCTCAGTAATTATTTACAGCTCAGTATGTAAACTGTAAAATGACTGGCAAAGTTCTTAGCACATCAACTTAGATATATGTAAGCAAGACATTCTTTCCCTGTGGTAGGCGGCCCCATGTCAAGTAACTATGTGCTAGAACTTGTCCTGTGCTACCTGTTCAAAGGGAACTGCGCAAGAATATTTCAAGCTCTGACAGATACCACTTCGTGCAAAAACATCCACAGGAGTATTACAAAAAAAGACAGCAGTGATGTTTCAGCAAACCCGGTGTCAAGAAAGGTGCTCTCCTGCATTTTTATTGACACACAAGAAGTGAATGATCATTCCTTATATAATCTGTGTCAGCAATGCTGATACTGCTTTTCTAGAGGTCCACAGTCCTTTCCATGCATCCCCAAACCCTTTCATTTAAGATTTTACCTCTCTCCACTGGGGATGGGACTGAACATGGCAAATATTCTGGTATAACTCTGCAACCTTCACAGACAGGAAAAAGTACCCAGTAAAAAATTGCAAGCTATATTTTATAGCACTCTACTACTAAATGACTAAAGGATTAGTGGGGCCCGAAATGTTTTGTCTTTTCCATCAGCAGCTGTTTATACATTTTTAAGGACTTTTTATAATCAATTTTAAAAGGATCTAGAACTCACATACCTCTACCTATTCTTGTAAATGGGATACATTGGACCATGTCTGCTTTAAAAAAAATACCTTTCAACTAAAAAATGTGTTTTCTTCACTAAGGAGAGCAACAAACGTAACCTACATTTTGACATTCTTTATAACAATAGCTACTACTAAACTTCAGAATAATGTTTGATTTTATTTTCTGAATTTAAGAGTATTCTTTTTCTGGTTTTATAGAAAATGTATAGTAGTTACAGAAGCCCTGTAGGCAAATGGAAAATGACCCAAGTAGGAATAGTTATAATACTTTACATTTATTTTTTAACAGGCTCTCGAGGCATTTCAAAAAGGTGGGCAAATATTATTATCTCTCACTTTACACCCGTAGAAAAACTAATTCAGAATACAGAAAGCAAAAAATATTAAATTACAAAAGACAAGATTCAACAAGCTATCAGAGAGGTACAAGGGAAATTAACAAGATGGGGGGGAAAGCAGAATTCACAGTTACAGGCATAAAGGAGCATTTCTTATATAACAACGTTATGTTATAAAACTCCAAAAATAAAGAACAAATGTCTGCACAGTGATGGCATTTATCAAGTGTACTTTTTACCATTTGGTCCAAGATTACACATTTATTCAGATCACAGAACCTCCAAATTGCCAATGTGGGGAGTAGGGTGACCAGACAGCAAGTGTGAAAAATCGGGACAGGAGGCGGGGGTAATAGGAGCCTATATAAGAAAAAGACCCAAAAATAGGGACTGTCCCTATAAAATCTGGAGATCTGGTCACCCTAGTAGGGAGGATATGTGCAATGTTCCCTCGAATTTTTTCCATCCATGCACAGAATGATTTTTGTTATGTGGACCAATACCGAGGTAATGTGCAGGTGTGCCACCAGTAGAAACAAAAAACCTAGATAGCATATATATTTTAAAAAGTTACCATCGGGATAATTACTCCACCCAGGACAGGTTAGGCATTTTAGAACTCACTACTACATTTAAGCATAAGAGAGAAATAAAATTATGAAATGCATAGACCAGTCCAGAAACTAAAATAACAGCACTTTGAACGAATACAATTACAGAGAATATATGTGCATTGCAGAAAGTACCAAGAAGTAATAATAACAACACAAGGATGTGTTGGGAGGTGAGTGTGAGACAGACACTGAGACTCTCTGTGTGTGTGTGTGTGTGTGTGTGTGTGTGTGTGTGTGAGTGAGAGAGAGAGAGACAGAGACTGTGACTGTATGTGTGTGTGAGAGAGACAGAGTGTGTGTGTGTATGTGTGTGAGACAGAGACTGTGTGTGTGAGACAGTGTGTGTGTGTGAGAGTGTGAGAGACACAGACACAGAGTGTGTGTATGTGTGTGTGTGTGAGTGAGAGAGACACATACACAGAGAGACAGAATGTGTGTGTGTGACAGAGACTGTGTGTGAGTGTGTGTGTGTGAGAGACAGAGACAGATTGTGTGTGAGAGAGACACAGAGACTCCATGTGTGTGTGAGAGACAGAGACAGAGACTCTGTGTGTGTGTGTGTATAAGAGAGAGAGAGAGACACACACACACACACACACAGAGTGTATGTGTGTGAGAGAGTGAGAGACACTGTGTGTGTGTGTGTGTGTGTGTGTGTGAGTGAGAGACACTGTGGGTGTGTGTGTGAGAGAGAGAGAGAGAGAGAGAGAGAGAGACACACACACACACACACACACACAGAGTGGGTGTGTGAGTGTGTGAGAAAGAGAGAGAGACACACATAGAAAGTGTGTGTGTGCTGGCTGTTGGGGAAGTCAGTGAGAGACCATGCACTGTCTCTTGAAGGCACTCACACCAGAAGGCTCAGACCACAGCAGCTGCCAGCAGCTCTCCTGCTCCTGAGCCTGTCTCCCCTCCTCCGCTCTGTGGAGATGGGGTACATGGGCAGGGGGGAGGCTGCGGAGAGGGACACCCTGACATCAGCGCCCTTCTCCTCCTCCCCCTCCCCCACCCCCGCATAGCAAGCAAGAGGTTCCCAGAAGCAGCTGGCCAGGAGCTCCAAGGCAGAAGGCAGGAGCAACGCGGTTGCAGAGCAGCAGGGGGAGGGGCACCTGAATACACGCCACCATGCGTGGCACTTGATTCACTCCTGGGCAGCTGCACAACCGCGCAGCTTAGAGGGAACACAGGATATATGGGATTTTTTACAGCATCATCTTCAGGGCTTGAGAATTCCACTCACCTGCTCTTCAGCAGCAAGGAAGATTTTTTTCTTTGTGAGTGTGGGGACTAACCCATCAATTTCTGCAGAATTTAATCTTTCATTGTAAAAATATAAATTTCTAGCTACGACAACCTTCTAAATATAAACTGAGCATAAACCCATTAAGCACTGTCTTCCTGAATCTGCAGAGGGATATGTCCAGTACCTCTGCCTTTGTTTTAACTCATGGTTATGCCAAGCAGTACTAAAGTGAAAACTGACTAGGCACACAGTGGTCAGTTTCCACTGGTGCTTTTAGAATGCTGTGGGCCACAGCTGAATTGTCAAAAATCATATTAATTTTATTGTCCTGCTGATTGGGAAAGTCAGGAGCAGCAGAACAATACATTATTCAAGGAGGAAAAAAGGACCCTTAAACAGAGGCTTGCAGAGGAACTGCCCCCCTTGCCCACAGAATCAATGTGTTTCTAGCAATGAACCACACATATTTACTTTTCCTGAAAGCTGTTTGCACAAAATAAAATAGTTCAGAGAAACAGACAGCCCTGTAAAAGAACTAAGTAACTCTGCCAATCTGGCCTACAAAGCATAAAGAACACTGAAAATAAATACGTTGCTTTTATAATTAAAACATCATCTTCCCCAAGTGGCTGCCTAAACCTTGCTCATTTAGATCAGAAACTTGTATCAAAACAGAAGTTTATACTGAGTTTTCCCAAAACGGAGATGGGAACTCTACCTCTGTTCTATGGAATATAGTAATAAAGACTGCAATTTTCCCCTTTGACATAAATATCAAAGCCAGATGTCACTTATTTTTCCCCAAAGAGACACCTTTTAAAGTAAACATTTGAATTTATTTTCTAATGTGGACTTGCTAAAGGGGAAATATGTAACAACCTGGTTAACAATGCCTATATATCTTATCCTTAAATCATCAGTCCAAATAGTACAATGTTGCTAAATAAAAATAGCCAGAAAGGAGAAAAAGGGGTAGCACACATACAAATATGAGAGAGACATGGATTCCTCTCCCCACCACCCTTTATTATTTATTTTTAAGGTATCTGAGGATTCATATATTCAATCCTTTAACCAATAACGCAGGAGTTTAATATTCTTGCTTTATTTTAAACAAAAACAAACTAAGCACCACAGCTCCAGTGAAAGAAGTGGTCACACTCCAGCCTGTAAAGCAACAAAAGCCTGTGAAAAGTGGATGGGCTTTAAGCAGTATTTCTACTTTCCTTTCATTCCATCCGCACTTACTTTTAATTTCATCTTCAAAAGAAGAAAATAAAAAACTAAAAAAATCAAGAGAATTAAACCTTCTGATTCAATATTTACACTGGGATCTTCCCCTGCCCCTGAGATGGAAGGAAAATACCAATGTTTAGTGAAAACTATAAGCAGCAAAGTGATAGATGAAGAGCTGATAAAAGCTATGGAAACTCTGGTGTCAGAAAAAAAAGTGACCCAAGCAGAAGAAATAAGGAACGTAAATAAAAACAAAACAACACACACACACACACACACACACACAGATCTTACATTCTTGGGTAAAGCTATGTCCAATACAACATTTACACGAGAAGGTGAGCAGGACTGATCCTACTTCTTGAACTTACACACTGTTCAACATCAACTACACAAAAGAGGGTTGACAAAGCTTTTTTTACTTTTTTGTAGTATTTATCATTTCACCAAAAGCTATTTTTCAAATCAAAAAGGTCTAATTATTTTTAATAGAATTTTATTTAATTGATTCTAGTTTAATTGTTTTTTTTAAAGGAGAGAAAGGGTGTGGGTGGAATGGGAGTCTAACTAGACAGTGAGTTGTCGAGAACTCAGAGACAATCATTTAAAAAAGGCACTTCAGCACCAAAAGAGCCACAAACGTCTAAATTTTATTATATAGGTTTATTACCTCCATTTTTTAGGTCCCCAGAGCAGCCTGCCCGTATCTGGATGATCACATTACACTCATGCATCCCCGAGTACAATGGAATAACAACATTATTGCCTTTATAAGTCTACTTCATTCAATATTTAGCTTTTTGGTGCTTTTGAAGATTTTATCCAAATGACAAACAAAGATATCAAAGCCCCATTTTCAAGAGAGACTTAGACACTCGGAAACCTTACTCCCAAGGACTTTCAATGAGACTTAGGCTTTTACATTCAAAAAAATGGTTTTGGCTCCTACATCACTTAAGATGTTTTTGAAAAATTTTACCCAATAGTTTAAAATTTCAAGTATTCTTATTTTATAGGTTAAAAATCAGAAAACTTCAGGAAAGAACTTAGAATCACTTGCTTTTTTAAACAACATTTCTGATTACCTTTTTTAAAAGGACAGCATTTAATTAGCACTATAATAAATGCTCCATCTGACCCACTCTACTGTTGCCAAACTGGAATTCTGCCTACTGGATCTCGAGGGGCTGATTCTGATCATGCTTACAATAATGTCAATCAAGGATAACTCAACTGAACTCCAATATCACGAGATCAGAATCAGGCCCCTTGAGTGAAATCCTTGCTTCACTGAACTCAATGGCAAAACTCCCATTGACTTCAATGGAATCAGGATTTCACCCCTTATCTACAGTTCAACTATTAGTCATGGGAAACATACGCCCTCCTAATTTTAAAACTCAAATACCAGTGACTCCCCTGTGCTAGTTCAGATTTATGGATAATTGATAGTATGTGTTGATAAGCTTATATCAGCTAAATATAACATTTTCAAAATGTCCGGTGGGTATATTGTAGCAAGTACAGTCAAAATGTTACTACATATATGTTGGTTGTAGTTAGTTCAAACATTATGAGCACAAAACTCTCCTTTGATAAATATAATCGACAAAGAGCTGTTAGCTAAAGTTATAATACGAACAGTAACAGTTAATTATCCTTAACCTAAACCTCCTGGTTAGACATTAATTGACAGCTATTAAACATAATTCCACAGCAGAGTTTTCTTAAAATGAGACACTTATTTCACTATGGATTTAAATACCTTAATTCATGTCTCAAGCTGCCATGCAAAACAAGCTGTCCATAAATAAATGATTCCCCTGCTTCACTCAGCAGAGAGAAAACTGCTCTTTCCCCTACTGCTGATAATCAAAATTCAAGTTTACTAGCTAAATAGCTCTTTGACTGACAACTAGTTCTTTTCATATACAAAATTCTCAACAACAACATATAGGGGAGAGTTGTGCCTTGTCATCTCCCGAAACAGCAACCTTTCCAAATCCCCAATAAACACTTCTGTAGGTTTTCCTCCCTCTTCCTTTCCATGAGCAGCACCAGTTCCAATTTGGTCTAGCTCCACAACAAATGTTATTATATTAATCAAGGTGTTCAGATTAAAGCACAATAACTTAGCAGTACTGAGAGCAAAACTTAATTAGAAAAATATATTTATTAAACTTATACATATCAACTGCCACTCTCTCAATGATCAATATAAAATAAGCATTTAATGAACATCTGTGAAGAAGTGGTGAGACTTAAATTCTGGCACCAGTGTCCCTTCCAAGATAGCACTCTGCCATCCGCTTGAAGGAACAGTGTTGTTTCCTTGAGGCAGCTGACAGTTTCTGCTTAACCTACAATTTTTTCTACACAGTTCTAAAGAAATGATAGAAACATTTCAGTGATTTCTATTTTCCATAATAATGCAATTCTGCTACTTAAGGGATTTTCTTCAGTAAACATTGTCAGATGACCAGTGTTAAGATGAAGAGCTAAGCTACTATAAAGACCCTAACTTATGTCAAATTTGATTCTGCGATTATCTGTAATCTATGCTCACCTCCCTCTATGGAGTGAATTACACTGAATGGAAGGGATAATTCTAAAGGAGACAATACAACATAAAGCCTTATCCCACCATGAACTAAAGTAGCTGCCTTTTTTCAATTTAGTCAATGAGGCTTAGCACCAGAGAGAAAGAAAGAAAAACACTGAACACTTTCCAACAGTCTGCATAACACACACACACTTTTTAGTGTTTCTATAAACCCAAACTATAAAATCCCATTTCTTTACAAGACAAAGGACAACAGCAACTTTGATTTTACAATGATTAAAGGTTGAATATCAAAAGATCGACTCTTAAAGATGACCTAAAAAGGAAAACAAATGGGGCCAGGCCCTTATTTCCCCTCTTTAAGATGCATAAAGGGAGGTCTACAAGATTCCCACATCAAAGAAGCCCCCCCCCGCCCCCGGCTTATTATTTTGTCTACCATGTTCTTTTCCTGGAAGTTTATAGAGGACTGATAGAATGACTGAGATACCATTCAAATAACACATTGAGTGAAGCAATTACTTTTATTCAAACTGTTCACAACTCTTTGAATTAAATAGACATTAAAAAACATACTAAAGCAGGGGAGCAAAAGTCACCTTCTTAAAGATGCAACCACCTTCCTTTGAATTAATATTCCAAATATGTAGAAAATAAAAAATAACCAGAACTTTCCACCCCCAGTAGAGTCAAATGATATTTTTCCCCTAAGAAATAACAGAGCAAACATTCTACTTTCTCCCTCCTTCCCTCTACCATCCACACCAATATACCCACTAAAAACAATTTCAGAACATAAACTGCAATCTAGCCACAATTCTGTCGCAAGATGTAGATAATATATACACTAGTGAAGGAAATATATATACAGCTGGACTAGTTTTCTTTGTATATATGCATTAGCTTCCAATTACTAGGTTGAAGCAAACCATTATCGTTAACCCCACCTTCTTCTTGGCATACTTCAATCTTCTGGAATTAAAATGATTTCACAAAGTAACACACACACCAGTCACCCAGCAGCTAGTACACTAGTGTTTGCTAGCTTTAAAAAAAATTTACCTTCCAAGTCAACAGCCAATTGATTTCTTTGGTTTAAACTGGACATTTTCAATTTGGGATGTCACCCAAGGTGAGCACTGCGAACAGGTAATCATATTGGTGCTGCTATAGTTCTGGTTGACTTGCAGTTTCCATTATAATAAAGCCTTACTGTACATTCCCAGAGATTTTATAACTTTCCTGAGCCTTTAAAATTTACTCCCAAGTTAAAACCTGTCAACCAGAAGCAAATTTCCCCTGCTCCACCCAAACAAAGTGTATACACCAAAATAAATAAGTTGGTCTCAGAAGGTTTAAAATTCTGCCTTTTTAAATATCAGGGATCAGACACCTTGTATAAACTGAGCTTACTGTACACACCATGGGCTCCTTGTATTCCTCCATTCCGCTCTCCCCTCACAAGCTCCCTGTGTCCCATTCTCCCATCCCACTGTATTTCAAAGACTCTCCGCAACTCCCCCAATCACCCACATGCCAGTGGCTTGGTGTACTCCCCATTCAACTCTCCTCCCATACCAGGGACCCCCATTCTCCCACCCCCATAACAGAGACTGTGTGAACCCCATTCCCACTTCCCCCCATGCCATCCATTCCCCACACACACTGACATGCCAAAGGCTCTGTGCGCCCACCCCCTTCCCTCATACCAGGTTCCCCCATTCTCCTTCCCATGGCAGAAACTCTGTGTGTGCCCCCATTCCCCTCTTTCCAACCATGGCCCCCATTCCAGGGTTCCCCAATCACTCCCCAGCAGGGGTTGTGTGACCCAGTTGCCCTTCCCCCAAATCCAGGGGCTCTGTGTGCACTCCTATTCTCCTCATACCAGGGTCCCCCATTCTCTTCCCCATGATAGGGGCTCTGTGTGCCCTTCCATTACTCTCTCCACCCATTCCAAAGACCCTCTCCCTTTCCCCATAGTAGGGGTTCTGTGTGCCCTCCATTCCCTCCTCTGCCCCATGGTAAGGGTTCTATGTGAACTTATTACCTCCTTCCTGTTTCTACATTCTCCCCATGCCAGGGGCTCTGTCTGTCCCCCTCCCCAGGGGTTGTGTGTGCCCCATTCCCCCCACCATTATTCTACTTTCTGTCAGAGACCTAAGTCATTCAGGGTGTCAACATGTTAAACTCTATGGGCAAGATGAGCAGAGAGGAGCAAGGGAATTGTTATGCTAGCAGGTGTTAATGGATGCCCTCAACCAGTTGTCTGATCCACAGACAACCACAGCGCTGCTTCAGACTGTGGCTGTGCTAAAGAGCTGGCAGGGGCTTCCTGTGTTCTCCATTTTTCCCCCTTTCCCCAAAATCAATAGGATTTTTCCTGGAGGCAGTATTCAAAAGTTATCACATTACAGACAGACAGACAAATGCCACTGAGTTGACGGTAAAGCCTTTGCAAACTCAGCCAATAAAGACACTTAGAAGGTGCATTTTTGCACTCTTAACACTCAATATTTTAAAAACAAAATATGAGAAAATGATCAGTTCACAAACCAGTTTGATTGCATTTGGATATTTTGAAGTTTAAGGCACCAGTCTTATAAATGACTCAGCGTGAGCAGGCTCAAAGTGGGAGCAGAGATCCCTACCTAGAGTCTGCAGGATCACAGTCAAAATTAGAAAGGCAGCTATATTAAGCTTTAACTAGTTATGAAGAATGGCTACTGTACATACACATGCAACTATTTTCCATAAAGATTTTACTATGCATCTCACAACACAATCTTATTTTACACAATAAGATGTTGTCCCAGTCCATCAAGTACATAAGAATTTTTAATACATCCTAAACATCAATTATCCAATGATTGACTGATTAAATAGGCCCATCGCAGCACTGAAAGGACCATTCTATTATTTCAGACATTTATATATATATATATATTCAGGCTTTCAGACTTGGCTGAAAACTTTTATAACATTTCATAAACTATTGTATGGTTTGTTTGTTTTCTGGGAGAGATTATTTCCTTTTTTTAAGCTGAGGAAAGGAAAATATTACAGGTACATAATATTGAATGACATTGTAGTAGATGGTGTGTGTGTGTGTGTGTGTGTGTGTGTGTGTGTGTGTGTGTGTGTGTGTGTGTGTGTTTAATAAAACACAACCTTAATTTTAATAGAAATGTTTATGTATTTTTAATTTCAATTAAAACTTTATTTAAACATTTTCCTACAGAGCTTGGAAGCCAAGCACAACAGTATTTTGCAAATACATGAGAACAAGAAAGTGAAACTGACCAGTATCGTTTCATTATCAAAGTGCTAAAGGGAGGGAAAGAACTGAGGAAGAGTAAGTCAGATGTTAAAAACAATTTCCTTTTCAATGATCTGATATTGTTATTAGTAACAGTGCAGAGAAAATATTTTCTATCAACATATTTGACCTGGGACCTCATATTTGGAAAAATGTGGGTGCTCACTATCTTTGATTTTCAGACCAATTAGTTTTATTTCAATACTGTCTCTTTTAAATTCTAGGAAATACATAAAAGACAAAAAATTAAAAGCTCTTATTATGTCTTTAAATGTACAACATAATCTCTCTCAGAAGTCCTGCCTAAGCAGGGATATTTATAAGCTTAAAATTACATCTGTCCCACACAGAAAAATTGTCCCTATATTTATGTGTCACTTAAATAAGAAATTCAGTACCATGAAACTGAAGTTATGGAAAATGATATTTAAAACTAAAGAAATTACACTCATATCATTTTAATAATAAAGTGCAATGAGTTTAAATAAATAAAAATCTATTAAGACTCCAGAACATTAATGGAATAAATTGGTGGAATTAAAAACTCACAAATGAATACATTTTAAATTCAAGTATTTGAAAATCACCTCTTTTTCTACTGATCTGTCAGGGCCTGAATTCTGGGTTTTTAATAAAAGAGCTGATCACATTAGAATCAATTAATCATAAGCAAGCAAAAGCTGGATTCTTTATGCAGATCTAGTGGTATGTTATGACACCAGTACTTTCTCTCAGCAGAAACTCAGAACTGTGAACTCATGTTCTTCTAGGTAAACAAAAGAAAAAAGGAGTTTCAAATACTGTTCTAAAATGCATTTACATTGCAATTTTAAATCTACTTAAGTGTTCTGTTAATGCTTAGGCATCTAAAATGGTTTCTAGGCTAAGGCTCAGATTGTACAAACAGCTTACAAACATGTGCAACTTTACTCAACAGAACTAATCCTCCTGAACCGAGACTGAAACATGCTGTACATGTTAAATATTTATCTGTGGACTTAAAAAAAAAAGGACTTTTAAGCCAACCATATTCCTCTTTAGCAGGCCTAGACAAAGGAGAAATATGTTTTTGTCTTCATTTGTAATCCCATGGAGAAACTACTAGACAGAAAGATACCGAGGTCTGTTCTACATGGCACAAATAGCAAAGGAGTATATTCTCACACAAAGAATGGAAAGATTGTATGAAGGAATAAATTTGCCACGTATGAAACCAGAGAAGAGAGCACAGAAACAAGGTCCCTGAGAGGATGGTGCAAGACCAAGCAGAGTTTTGAAAATAATGGGCAGTCTCCTCTATTGCTTGTATTTTATGAAGCAGTTTGATTTGGTAGCCTTTTACACCCACTTTGCAGAGGTAAACAGCTACAAAAAGAGCAAGGCAGTGGAGAATTAGGCCCCAGGAGAGAGATTTTGAAACTGTAGATAGCAAAGTCCACAGACTCTGTAGCCATGGTTTCCAGTAGGAATATTTTTAATCCAAAAATATAATTGTAATGATTCTTATGTTTTTTAAAACATTGTCTTCAAATATCTGTAAAGTCTTGGAATGCATATAAGCAGAATTTCAAGTGTTACAGTCTTTGGGGTTGTGTGTGCCCATCTGACACATACACATCATTTGTGCATTTATACAGAAGAGAATTCAACTCCTTTGAAGTTACAAGGTAAGTAATTCTGATATCCGCATGAGAAGAGACAATGATTTATCTTGTAATTCTGCGTCTCTGAAGTTATAAACTTGCAGGATTCTCACACCTGAATCTTGGCTCCGTAAACAGGCAGAACTTCCCCAAACCCTAAAGGTTTTTTGTTTGTTTGTTTGTTTCTAAGTAGTAGTGGATGAGAGCATGGGTCATTCCACAACTAGCAGCTGCATGTCACTATACAGAGGCTAACAACCATCTTTGATGTCTGCAGTACTTTCTTCACCAACAGGTCCAAAATAGGATCTAGGAGAATGGTAACCCTATTGGATAGGAGTTCCTGGCCCAGGTTTCTCAGTCATAAGCCCTTCTAGTTTCTGCCATAACCAACTCAGTCTGCCAATACAGCCAACTGTTTAAAAAAGCTATAGTAAAATCCGTTCCTCAAACAGAGTTGCTGTCATGGAACTCCTTTGTAGAAGAGATATACTTGGCATCAGAAGAGCCCCCAGCTCTTGTGACCAACTAGGAATCATTGTCTCCCTGCTCCCACACAGTTAATTGATCATGGCACGCTGACACGGGAGCCTGGAGCATCAACCATGGCTCAAAAGACACTGACACTGACAGTATAGAGACATTCAGTGCACGAGGAATCAGGGATACCAGCATCAAGACCAATATTTATGGCCAATGCTTCAAAATCTTGGGGTGCAGACATCGACTTTGATGTTCCCATGTGTTCAGATTGTGCTCACAGCTCCAACAATTCTAGATACATGTAAGTTTGCTGTGATTTTCCTCCCCTCAAAAAGCTCTTCTTTTCCTGCAAGGGTGGGTGAAAAAGTCCACTAAAAACCCCACAAAGGCTTTTATTAAATGAAACAGAAAATACTATGCGATTCACTTTATATGAATTATTCCTCAAACATAAAACAGGCACACATTGTCCAAAATGAGAAATTTGCAATTCTGTAAACAAAACACAACTGACTCCCCAGTTGACTAATTAGTAATGCTTTCCAATTTTATATTTGCACTGAGATACAGGTATACTTTTACCAACCTCTCTGATTTTTCAGCACCTACCTTATTACAACAATTTGACCAAACCAATCCATGTGTACTAAATATCTGCTCGATTCATGCGGAACTGACTGGACAACTTTCTCGAAAATTGACAAAATTCTCAATCAAACTGAGCTGCCTTCTGTGATTTTAATTCCCACAATTTCCTATCATTTTAATGCAACAATTTGTGACAACTTCCTTCACAAAAATAAATCTGCGTTAAAAATCTAAATCTTCACTGTCAAGTGAGCAAGGAAATCAGGTTAACAATTCTTCAGCCTTACTTTTGCCTTTCCTTCTTGTTCTAGCTCAACCTACACTACAACCTTTGTATATAGGATCACTAAAATTGTCAAGAAATGCAAAGGTCCTCTGCGTTGTATTTCTTATTTTGTCCTTTGTGTAGTTCCAGGTTTTTTTTGTTAATTCAAACTAGATTTTCACCAAGACCGGGACAGTGATGTCATCATCCTGTAAGTAATCACTCAAGTTCCTCCAAAACCTTCTTCAATGCTTTGTTAAGTTTAGTGTCTTTCTTTATGAAGTCCTTTGTAGCAGTTTCATAGAATGCACCTTCAACACTGTTAGAGACACTATTATCCTGAGCTTGCTACAAACCTTTGTTGGAAAGGTAGGTACATCATTCCCAGGTATATCTCAATCAGCCACGAGGCAGATGGTAGTTGTGAAAGAATGTTTTAACTTCTGCTGCATTAGGTTTCTTTGCAAGTTTTATGTAACATGCTGAACACCTACATGTCAGAAATTTAGACTGCCTGCACCAGATAAGTTCTCTCATCTTTTTCACTATATCTTCATTGTCTGAACTAATAGTAGAGACTTCCCTGTCACACTTGTTTCTGTATCTGTGGATGGCATCGTCATCCAAATGCACACAACATTCTTCAGTTTCTTTACAGAGACAGAATCAATGGCATTCAGCAGGAACACATTTTTTCTTTGCATGCATGCTTATAGCCAGTTATAGGATCATTTCTCATGTTTGACCAAACATCTTCATTAATGTTGATTCTTTCAGTCTTTCTTTAATTTTTCCTCTATTTCTTCATTTGCAGCATCTATTAATAGACCTCTAAGTTAAAATCTGCCACTCCAGACAGCTCTAACCCCAAGCCCTGGCACATAGTGGCTGAAGACAACTCAGGCTTATCTTTCAAGGACTTCTCCTTCAAGACCCTAAAATCTTTAGAGCTTTGAAGACTTTTGCTTGTCTCCTGCTATGGAGCTGAGATTCAGGAGTAAGATTCCTGCACAGATGGAATGTTTAGAGAAAAAGCACTTACCATGCACCTTTAACCATCTCACGTGAACTCTGCCCACTAATTCCCCCTGGGATTTAATCTAATATTCCAAAACCTTTGGACAGCATCAAACCACCACTTTAAAACAAAACAAAATAAAAAAATAAAAACAATCTCCCAGAGACGTTTCTTTCCCTTTCCTGCCTCCAAAGCATAGCATACCCGCACTCAAATTAGACCAGCACAACTCACAGGTTTTAAGTCCAGATACCTCACAACTCATCAGATTTTCAGAAGTGTATGGTATTTCTGAGTACCTCAAATTGTTGGTTGTTCAATCTGAGACATTATAAAGCACCCCAATTTTCATAAAGTGCTGAGCACACGCCCTCTGAAAATGCTGGCCGTATAATTTATTTTATATTATAGGTAAACATACGATCACTAGGCAGTCAATTTCAACAAGTATGACTGGGCTCCTCTTGCTTTAATATTCATGTCACAGAAGTAAAAATCCAGGCAGAAATGAAAATGTGGCATCTTGAGCCAAAGACAACTTACCACTCAGCTGGTAAGTTGGCAATTCAATTTACAAACCTGGATTCCTGCATTTTAATCCTTTGTAGAAAGGTGGTAATATATGAGCAATATGAAAAGAGCTGGATTCAGATCATTAGAGGTTCACAAGCCAAACACATGAAGCTCTGGAGGCTGTCCAAAACAAAATCATGCCTAGGTGGTGATGTCCATTCAATAAAAACTCAATGTCATAATTATCCTCTCACTTTTTCCCTGAAGAGTATTAGTAATCATAACTCTAATGTTGCTCAGCCAATTACATTAATGCTGTGAGAAGACAGATAGGGCCAGCAGCCAATCACTGTGCCAGGTCATTGCCTGTTGACAGATAATGTACAATTATCGAGCAATTAGTAAATGAAGTGAAAAATTCAAACACTCATCTCTGAATAACATAGAATAATTCTTTAAAAATAAAAAATACGTTTTAATAACTTTGCTTTGGCTGTAGCTAAACAAAAAACTGAAGGCTCCTTTTTTCCACATCCCTTTCTAATGACAACTGGGTACCATTTATTAAACTGGCAAAATGCCTTGGCTGTATTAAGCTGGCAACAAAGTAAGGTGTTGGCCTCCTTTAAACCAAATTGCCTCTTACAAACAAGTAAACATCCATTTAAAAAAAATCTAATGAGGAAAAGGAAAAAGTCAGATGATGAAATGCTCCAACTCAACACACTAATATATCTGAAGTAGCTGAGAACTCATAAGAATAGTATATTTGAAGTTACAAACTAATTAGACACTTGTTGTGTATTCTATGCCAATGGGTAGATATTGGGATTAGATAGAAATAAATATATTTGCCTGGTAGATCATTATTTTCAGTCCTTTTCTATATTTAACAGAAAATAAAGTAAAAAAAATTCTGCAACTAGTTAGCTCCATGTAGAGACAAAACACTGTTTTCCATTCATTATCAAAAAGCCTTGTGCTTGCAATTGAGTATAGAATTCTCAGTCTGCAGTAACAACTCTAATCAGAAATCTAGCCGAAATTTGCCAACATGCTTTTTTGGATAACTTTAATCTATTTTCCCCTTCAGAAAACAACTACTGCATCTTCACTAATTTATAGTGAGAACGTGGGTAATTAATCCTCTTAAAAAGGGTGGGAAAGGAGCAGAAGAGGTCACCATCAACAGTGAAATCCAACTAGACTAGAGGAGATTGTTACATTTATATATCCTCTGATACAAAAAGAAGAAAAAAGCAACCTTTGAATTTAAAAAGAGAGACAAAGAGAGAAAAGAAATAAACCACAGAAAGCTTCGATAAAAATCAACTCTGATGCAAAGACATGACAGGCTCTCACACACTGAACAATTTTGGTCTCGCTCCAATAAACTGGTACTGTGTTAGTGTAAGCTTGGAGTTTTTCTTCTTGTGGATGAGAAAACCTATTAGGGGCGGGAGAAGGAGAGAGAAATGGGTACCTATGTGGGTTAAAAAAAACCCAAAACAGAATCCCCAAACCCAAAAAGATGTACAGAGCTAGGTGATAACCAAATTTTTTTTTGGCATTCAACATGTTCTCCTCCTAAAAGATATGTCTCTAGCATATTAAATAGCTTAGATATAGTGTGAAATTTAAGAAAACAAATTTATGTCATTATTTATTCATTTTTAAAATAGCCCCTTACCTTCATTCTGAAAGCGAAACACTTTGATTTGAGCATTTTCTTGTGGCTTGCACATTAAGCAGGATGGCAGAGGGGAAGAGGAGAGAAACGAAAGCAATACAGAAAAATCCTCCACCAACCTGTTGCTGTGGATACTGCATTCCTCCCAGGGCTCCCGAGGTCCGTCCCTGCATTCCCATCGGATATCGCTGAGGTCCTGGAGGGCCATATGACTGCCCCGGGTATGGACTGCTTTGCTGTGTCTGTGAATGAGGGTTATTGCCCATTCCATACAACTGAGGTCTCTTCATTACCATTGGATCCATTGGGCTGCCCTGTTATTAAACACAAGCAAAGATCTGCTTTAAACATACTGTAGGAAGAAATTAGAAACACCCCTTAGTATAGCACAGATTATACCTGCATTTATTCAGCACAGTGAACCTTTATTTTGAACACATCCAACAACGATTCGACATACAAAAATGCAGTGAAGTATAGGGCTCTACAATCAGCATGTTCTAATTTTCCTATTAATTAGAAAAGAGTTTTGAAATATGGAAATGGGACTTAAAATCAGAGATATGACAAAAATATTTTGCACACGTAAGCAAAAAAAGAAAAAAATGGCATTTACATTTTCTATTATCTCTGCAGGAGATTAAAAAAAAAATCAATAAGCACACTAACATATATAATGATTAGCAATACTGTCTTTAAAGTATTCTTCCAGCTACACCAATTTTATTTACCTGTAAAGACGCAGTCTTGGGCAAAAATTTTAGCCTGGAAAAGGTGGCTAGTTTTCAAATTCATAAAAGAGATGGTGGAAGAAAAAGAAAGTTTTGAAGGAGCATTAAGCATATGATATGTTACATTTCAGAGCCTTTGCATTGCAATCATGTGCATTAATCGGCTTCCAAATCATAATGTGAGTCATAAGCCACATTTCACATGAAAGTCAATTTGCTTCCTTGCCAGACCTCAGAAAATCCAGGACTGGAATGGTTTGGGGTTTTTTTGGTTATTGTGTTGGTTTTTTGTTTTTGTTTTGTCAGGATGTACCATGCATCTCAAGAGTTTCACGACTGGTGTCAACCAGTGTGTGACACCTTATTGTCACCTTTTTAACTAGTGAGGACAACTGAATCAGATCAAGAGTATAAACTGTCAAGTACAGCTCTACCATGCTCCTACAGTGCTGAGCTATAGCATCTATTCTCTACCTCTTAATTAATGTGCATTAATTCGAGGTACAGAAAAGTTACACTTAAAGAAAAAAAGCCTAACACAATATTAGCTTAATTAAAAGCAGGGTTTTCATAGAATGATACAAATTAGAAAAGGAAAAGACCTACTAGTTTATCCAGTTCATTTCCCTCTTAGTGCAGGACTTCTCTACAGTATATTTTCTAAAATTTTGCCCAATCTAGTTTCAAATATCTCATGGGATGGGGCTTCTTTTTGGAGATTATTCCACAGCCTAGTAGGCTATGATACCAGTAAGTTTTCCTGATATTGAATTTAAATTTTCTCTTTCTTAATTTCATCCCACTACTGCTACTTACACTTTTGTAATACACTAATTTTTATTTCTTTATGTTTACATCTGTCAAAAATATGTAGGGTATATCTCCTCCAAATTAGTCATTGCTTAGCCAACCGTATATATTTAGTTATTTTCATCTCTTTCCTCACAAATAAATCACTCAAACCCATAATTTTTATCATTGGCCTTCTGTAACATCCCACCTATTTGGCAGTAGCTTTCTGATAATGACGTATCCAAAACTGAATGCAGTATTCCATGTGTGATCATACCACAGCTGTGTAGATGGGAACTGTTACTTCTTTGTGATATGCCTCTATGCATTTATTTCAAAAGTGCATTAGCCTTTCTTGCTACCATATTAAATTGAACGCTCATCTCTAATTTGTGATTCACTATTGCTCCTATATCAGTTTCACTGGGTTTCTCTTTGCTTTATATATCTGACATTTCAAATTATTTTTGCCAGATTATTAGCTTGCATTTGTTTTCAAATTGAGTGTCATTGGATAATTTTCTGTGCATATTTCATATGTCTCTAGGCCACTATGTATTATTACTATATTCTCACTATAGTGTTTGTAACGCTTTCCAATTTAGAATTATCTGTGAATTAATTAAATTGATGTTTCCTCCCCTTTCTAAAGCATTAAACAAGATGTTATATAAATCAGACTTAACAACACTCCCTGAGCTTCTTTCACTAGACTCTTCCCTTACTCAAAACAATACCTATTACCCTTCATTTTAGGTTATTTCTTCCAGGTTTCAATAGACTTGACAATGTTCACATCCAAACCAATTTCAAGTGTAGCATTTCTGCTACATGGTATCAAAGATGGGGCTAAAAGTATAGGCTTCATAATTAGCAATTCCTACAGTTACAGTTAACTGACACTTTCCATTATAAGATCCAATTTTCAGTTCATAAAATAATAGAATCATAGGGTTAGAAGGGACCGCAAAGGTCATCTAGTTTAACTCCCTTCCAAGATTTAGTGGTGTCTAAACCATCCAAGATGGATGGCTATCCAGCCTGCTTTTGAAGGTGCTTCCATAACTTCCCCAGGCCATTCTGTTCCATTGTCTGCTTATAACTTTCAACTAAACTGCTAATAACTTTGCCAAACCTTAACCATTTGGATTGAAACTTTCCAGGAGAGGCTCTACCTGAGGTTGAGGTTTTTTGTTTGTTTTTAATTTGGCAAAAACAGTTCACCCATTTCTCAGAATGAGGTTGGGGAAAAATACATTGGTTATGTTAATGTTAAAAATTCTTATAACTTTTTCACTGAGAAGCTTTAGCACCTCCATGCTTTGGAGCAGGAACTTGGAATTTGCTCGGAAAGTTATCCTAATGCCTTTTGCTCTTTCCATGAAAAATTGCCCAAATTTGGACAAGGGACTGGAAGCCAGGGATGGGGGGAAACAGACAAGGAACCAGAGGGAAGGTAGGGTGTGTGTATGATGGAGGTGGAGAAGAAATGGACAAATGGTGCCATACCACTGACTGAATAATGAGACTGAGACAAGAAGCTGAGGGGGAGGGGACAGAAGAGACAGGTCTCTTCACCATTCCTCTGCTGTCAGCAAATATCTGTGAACCCCACTGGCAAAGTGTGTGTCTCATCCACCTCTACTGGCTGGTCCACACAAGGATTACAACCTATTACTACTATCAGTTGCTCTGTAAGCTCAAGCGGCAGAGGAGCGTTCAGTGGCACTAAAAGTTTCAACACACTTGATGAACCTTGTGGGTGTCAATATGATTCCACAAGATGAAATTTCTGGGTTTTTTTCAATTTGCATTTTTAAAAACCGAGGAAGTAACACAAAAAAAAGCTAAAAGAATGTTAAGCTTGCAAAGTCAAATACTCAAAAGTTAAGAAATGCCAAAATTAAGGTTGTCTGTGAAACCTTATTTTGGCCCCCTTATACATAAGCATTCCAATACAGTCTTTAAATTACATAACATACTATTTTTTCCCATAGGACCCAGTCTCATTCATGGCACAGGATAGACCTGCTCTAAGGAGGAATCAAGGTTGTGTAGTGAATGAGGCTCTTGTATGTAGGACCTCTGCTTCCCTCATTTGTTGCAAAAGCCAGAAGGTTTGCAGTAAATGACGCAGAAGATTATAGGAAAAGAAAGGATGGTCTCATGGTTAAGGCAACTGAATGCTACCCTGGAAAACCGGATCCTATCCCTGCCTCTGCCACAGAGTTCGTATGTGATGTCACTTAAATCGAACTCTTCCTAGGTGGTCACTAATTTTCTGGGTGCCTGATGTGAAATCCTGGGGTCTATTTTGCAAAAGTACTGAGCACTCACTGCTACAACTGAAATCAATGAGCTGTGCTTTGAACACATAAAGTGCTATATAAAGGTACGTGCTCAGAAAAAAATCAGGCCACAGGCATCTTAAATTGAACCCCCAAAATTAGTGAACATTTTTGACCTTAATCTCTCTATGCCTCAATTCCCCATTTAATACTGGGAATAACATCACCCCCTCATTGCACAGGTGTGTTATGAAAATTAATTAATGTTTGTGAAGCACTTAGATACTATAGTGATATGTGCCATAGAAAATCCCATGAGAAAATTAATTAATTAATAATAAAAACCTTGTTTCTGGCATTTTCTAACTTTTGAGTGCTTCATTTTGCAACCATAATACTCTTTTAATGTATTTTTGGATGTGTCCCCCTTCTTCCACTACTATAAAATAGCAAGTTTGTCGAGCAAGACTTGTTCATTTATAAACTTATATTCAAGGTTCCTTTATCCTTTTGGCGTTCAGGTATTTTTTCCTCTTAACATCTGTTCCATTAGTTTGCTAAAGACAGAAGTTATAGCAACAGAATGACAATTACATGTATCACTCATTTTCTGAAGATCAGAGAAACTCTGCTCTTAGCCAGATTTCCCATACCAGTTCTCCAACACTTTTCAAAAGTCATTGCCAGCAATACCATAAATTTATCTAATTCTTTCAAATACTCAGGAACATATACTCTCAGAAACAGCTGATGTGTACATTTACACACTTTCCAAGTACTCACTTACCTTCCATCAAAAACTATTTTACAAAGCTTTAATTACTTCTTAATTGGCCAAACTTATTTTATTTTATTATAAAAATAATAATTATAAATAAAAATAATATAATATTTTAGTGTTTATTAATTTCATCTCACCTCCTTTATTAATGGACCTAATTTCTCTCCAAGACTACTTTCCCCCTCAATACTTGAAATAAAAACCTTTTTACTGCTTTGGCTAGTTATTTGCTTATTCTGCTTGTCTACAGCCCACATTTTTTTTCTTGCAAGCCTTCACGGACTGTATTTTTCTTCAGTTTCCACTATCCTCTTTTCAATTTCTAGTGTAGGTTTCTTTTAAATCTCAGATATTTATACAGCTCCTCATAACACCATATTGTACAATTCTTGTTCTTTGCATTCTTCTTTAGTGGTAGTGTAGTCTATAGCATCTTTATTATAATGTCCTTCTTACAGCAGTGTCAGATCACGTATTTGTACACATGACTTCCAGACTCGAACTGCAACAAGAGCGCATATAATAATAATCCCGACTACTACTCACCTTTGAGTGCTTTAAAAACACCCAGGGTGAAATCCTAGCCCACTGAAAATCAACGGGAACTTTGTTGTTGACTTTAATGGGGCCAGAATATCATACACACCCATCTTTAGATTAACAGTCCAGGTACTTAAATAGAAAGAACGTGGAAAGTGCCCACTGCCTGAAAGGATTAACTGAGAGCTACTCTTCTGTGCCTGCTATTTCTCCAGGATGCTCAAATGCAAAACAAAGCATCAAATACAGCACAGACCCGTTTACACACGAATCCGCTTAAAGCGCGGTAGCGCCATGCCTCCCAGTGCTACCTATTTAACACACGAGACTCGTTAATACGCGGTACAGGAACTTGCTATGTAGCACTACAGATTTGCTCACTAACTCACTGACATAGAAATCGACAGGAAGTGCAGAGCGGAAACGTGTTGTACGTCTTTACGTATCACGCATGCTTAGTCAATGTCACGCTAGAGATATATATAATATATACAGTAGTACTGTAGTTATATAGTAATATATATACTACATTAGAAAATTTTAACCGTAGACCTAATATAATGTCAGAGGGCATGCGTCAGCGTTCCTACACTGTAGAAGAAAAGCTAGCTGCAATAGATCGAGTAAATAGCGGAGAAACCCAGGCCAAAGTTTCAAAAGATATTGGGATTGCCAAATCTACTCTCCGAGGATGGCTAAAAAACTAATCTAAACTGAATGTCTTTGTACAAAATATCGATTCTGCCGCGGGGCTTAAGCAAAAACGCATGTGCGCTATTCAGCAAAACCAACAATAGACAAAGCCATGCGCACGTGGTTTGCTCAGGAAAGGCTGAAAGGAATGCCGCTAAGTGGGCCAATTCTTCAAGCCCAAGTGACAGAATTTGGAAATTTAAGGGAGGATGAATAATTCCAAGCCAGCAGGGGGTTTATAAGTCGTTTTAAAAAGCGTCATGGCATAGCGCAGGTATCGATTTCTGGAGAAAGCCAATCAGCCAATGAATCGCCCGCGAACACGTTTCCCACTGAATTAAAATCTATTTTACAAAATGAAGACTACCACGAAGAACTACTTTATAATTGTGATGAAACAGCTTTATTTGCAAAACTGCTACCTGATAAGACTTTAGCCTTTAATTACGAGACACAGAAAACAGCTGGATTTAAAAAGATACAAGATTGTGTGACTTCTTTTTTGTAGTAATAAGACGAGCAGTCATAAGCTTACCCCTCTTCTCATTGGCCGCTTTCATAACCCTCGCTGCTTTAATCACCTCAATAGAGCCAAACTGCCAGTAATATACGCTAACAGCAAAAATGCTTGGATGATGAGACACATTTTCGACGACTGGTTCCACAACAGCTTTGTTCCAGCTGTTCGTAAGTATCTGCGGTCGAAGAAACTTGAAGCCAAAGCACTTTTGCTACCTGACAATTGTCCAGCCCATCCTCCAGCTGAATCACTGGTATCTAACGATGGAAAAAATCAAGTACTATACCTACCATTCAACACAACATCAAAAATTCAACCTTTAGACCAGGGCATTATTCAGAATTTTAAAAACAATTATCGACAGGAGCTGATTTCAGCGATCGTGTCATGCACATCTTCAGGCATTTCCGAATTCCTGAAACAGTTAAACATGAAGAAAATTATTTATTTAGTTAAAAAAGCTTGGGACGGAGTAAAACAAAAGTCCATTGAAAACTGCTGGATGAAGGCTCTCGGTGATGTCTTTACTGTCAAAGACGGCTCAGACTCGGAAAACTCCAGCAGTGGCACTGATTCAGAGCCAGACTTTGAAGGATTTTCAGAAGACGTCCTACAAACACGCACGCAGACAAAAGAGGATAAAGGTAAACTTTTCTTTCAAATGATAAAAGATTTTAGTTTGGATACATCGCCAGAAATCATTACCGAGTGGCTGGAGATGGATGAACATTGCCCGACTTCAGAATTTCTGTCCGAGGAAGAAATATTAACGGGCTGTGAGGCTACGTCGGACCGTGAAAGTGATGGCGAGAATTCTAATAACGCAGGCCTAAATGACAATGACGACGATGACGAGGATGTCGTTGAAAAGGTCATTTTACCCACAGAAGCCCTTAGTGTTGTAGAAACTGTTGTAAGATTAATGGAGGAGCAAAATGCAGAAAATATCGAAATCATTCATCTGCGGCGAATGACAGACTTCATAAGAAAGAAAAAAAATGCAAGCATGAAAGAGCAGAAAATAACGACGTTTTTTTCTAAGTGAATCATAGACACTTTTTTCAGCATGGCCCTCTTAACCCGCGGTCCATTAACACACAGTCGTGATGGCTTGACTCCCGACATCCGCACGTAAATGGGTCTGAACTGTATGTACAAATTCAGCACATTTTCATGAGCAAAAGTGGTGCAATTTTATACTGCAACCCCTTATAAACTTTCAATTTCACCAGTATCACCACAGTCTTCCCAGTCATAAGGAAACCATACAAACAAAAGCAGACACTTGCCCCACTCCCCAAAATTGTGAAAAGATTAAATGTTACATTGACCTTCCCTCCCCCAATGTACCCAGAGTACTATTGGAGGTCCTTCCTCCATCACAATTCCTGTGGAGTGTACTAAGGTAAGTTTTCAGCTCATGGTCAGTCTTGAACTACATGCTTGAACTACATTTCCTGGCATCCAATGATATGTCCTGCCTTTAGCCTCAAAACTTTCTCTCAAATACATGCAGAAAGAAGTTTAAGGCTATAGATGGCACTTGCCTGAAAATATAGTCTCATCTGTCAAAGCAGACCACTAGCCCATAAGATGTCACAAGATATCTCACAGAGGTGTTTTAAGACAGGTGAAGAGAAAGCACCTCCAAAAGGGAATGGTAGAATTCAGCAAGGATGGAATGAGGATCCCATACACAGATGAAAGTTCCTTTATTTTTACCCTAGTTTTCTTCACGAATGGGCAACAAAGCTTAGTAGGCTGCAACTCTGCATAGCTCTTACATCAGGCAAAGTGGTTCACTAGAAGAAAATCATGTTCACCTAAGATAAAACTGCTCTTCAGAGTGAAAAAGTGCAGCTTTTTACCAAAAAAAAAAAAAAAAAAAAGTTGGTTTTGATGATTATGCCAGTAATGCAAATTTTAAGTGACTATGGCATTAGGTTCGTGCTGCCTCATATGTATCTATAACAAATCAACATGGGCTCAGTGCAATATATTCTGGAATATGTTTGCCCTCAAATCCTCACAAATTACCATACACACTAAGTTCACCACTGATCTGCTGCCACAACCTCTGCCTCTGTATTAAAAAGAACCTGTTTCTCCATTTGTAACAGTCTGAAGCTGCAAAACCTTACAGTGAAGATAGTTGACAATCAGCTACCAACATTCCAAGATAAGCAGGCATGAAGTTCCCAGCTCCAGCCCATGCTATGAGTTTTGAATGAAGTATTTATCACAAGAGATAATTACAACTACACCTCTACCTCGATATAACGCTGTCCTCGGGAGCCAAAAAATCTTACAACATTATAGGTGAAACCGCATTATATCGAACTTGCTTTGATCCACCGGAGTGCGCAGCCCCGCCCCCCCGGAGCACTGCTTTACCGTGTTATATCCGAATTCGTGTTATATCGGGTCGCGTTATATCAGGGTAGAGGTGTATTCGCTACAATAAAATGACACAGGAGGCATAAAGAGGCAACTGAGGAAAAGATAACCCATCCCTAGATTATGGCTTAATCTCTGTTGAATATTATGAAGACTTCCCAGACAATGTATCTAAAGTGACAAAAAAGTGAGGAAGATATCAAAATATAAAAGGTGTGCATGTTTTAAATATCCATTAAAAAAACTATGTTGAAATTTAGAATGATATAGTTAAGCACTGAAAAGTCAAGATATTACAAAAAGTTTTCATGTACATCCTTAAAATCTGACATTGCATTATTAAACTATTAAAGAAGCAGGAAATCATCTGCTTTTTTATATATCATCATATCTTATTTAATCGCTTACTAAAATTTTTTTTAAAAGTACAAAAATCTCAGCTGCATAAGGAAACTTAGAGAGATGTCACTCAAAAGACAAAGGGCCAAATTCACCATGGGTATCAGTGAAGGCAAATCAGTGATATAACCAAAAGTATCTATTTTACCTGTCTTGCAACCTCTGCTTACTGCACGGTCCCAGCTGCAGAGGGCCACCCACAAATATTCTTCCTTGTTCAAAACAAAAAGAAAAACAGAAAAAAAACAGAAAAGGAAAAAATTGACACCCATCCCAACACACACACCCCCGCCTCAACAAAAAACACTCTCCTACCTCAAAAAAACAACCACCACCACCACCACCACCACCAATATATCATAGATTCAAAATACAGGACATTTGCTTATTTTTGGCTACATGCATTTTCCCCACCATTCTTCTAAAACCATTTAATATTACTTAAAAACTGGAGGGTTAGGGGTTCAACCATTTCCTAGCTATTATTTTGGAGGCGGGTAAAGCTATAATGCTTATTGAGAGAATAAATCACAACAAAAACAATGAAGAAAAGAAATCTGTTTTTAATGAACCACATATGAGTTGCATCTTCATGTTGTCACTGGAAGTGCAAGCAAAGGTTAAAACAACATTAAAAAGCAATTATATACATTTATCACACCCGATGGCCAAAACAATCCTTTGGGCTGAGACAGGTTCATGTGACAATACAGCTTAGCACTGCTACCCTTTGAGTTTTTTAGTTTTTTTGCTACCAACAACTATTAACAATACTGAGTGAACTCCTGGCCCCATTGAAGACAATGAGAGTTTTACCATTGGCTTCAATGGGGCCAAGATTTCAAACTCAGAAACCTACGTCTTCCTGTCAGCATTTTTTCCCCATCACCCACCTAATCACCTCCAATTTTCATTCAGGAGGACCCAAAATTACGTTCCTCAACTTATAACTGTATATTCATTTCCTCGACTAACACTGGTTTTCTTTGCTCCAAAGCATCTACCTTTGGGACTCAGAAGTACCCATAAGTCTGCTCTGACAGCTGCCAATGTGCTCTTCAGTGATACAAAAGTACCTTCTGGTGAAGCAGAAACTAAGGTGATTCTGAGCCTCAACAGTGGCCAGTGCTGTGGTTCAACCAGGAAAAGAAAACTAATTTACATAAACCCACAACTGTAAAAATTAAAAATTTCCAAAAAGGTACAGGTGTGAAAAATTTACATTTACACAACCTTTCTACCTCGAAAAATTAAAATTAAAGAAGTTAGTAAATCTGTCCCCTGCCTTACACACACCTAACCAGGTGAAGAGGAACCACAAGTGAGAAAAGCAGGTAGACAAAATAAAAATGCATCTATAATTCAGTGTGTCAGCAGAGAAAATGCACTTTCCGACCTTCCCACTCATCTTCTAAAGACCTACTCTCTCGGTTCAAGGCACTGAGACCCTCTTGAGTGGAAGCCAACTTAAACCCATTTATTTTTTCTCTGTTTGTACAACACCTAGCACAATGGTGCTCCTAGCCTCTAGGGTAATGCAAACAGTAACGTTCGGTTCCTGGCCAGTGGCTCCCTAGGCTGGAGCTTGTGACCTCACCTTCCTCTCTGCTCCCAGCATATCCACATAAATGGGTTCATGGAAAGGATACTATAGCTGGGGAACTGCCCTGGTTTAGCTTACACTCCTCTTTTTCCTAGCTGGTCTGGGGATGAGGCTCTCAGGTTCTGCAGCAAGTAAATGTCTTCTCCACCCTACAAGTCTGCTCTCTGCTCAGTATCTGGAACTGAGGGCTGGTCTACACTATGGGGGGGGGGGGGAATCGATCTAAGTTACACAACTTCAGTTACGTGAATAACGTAGCTGAAGTCGACGTACTTATATCTACATACCACAGTGTCTTCACTTTGGTGTGTTGACGGGAGACGCTCTCCCGTTGATTCCCCTTGTGCTTCTCGTTGAGGTGAAGTACTGGAGTCAATGCTAGAGTGATCGGCAGTCGATTTATCGCGTCTATACTAGACATGATAAATCGACCCCTGCTGGATCGATCGCTGCCCGTCAATCCAGACGGTAGTGTAGACAAGCCCTGAGAAGAAGAAGAATTCTTTCACCTACTTCTTCGTGAGGCTATACTAACATAAGTAATGGGAAGGAGGAACATTTACTAAGAGTGATAGCTGCCAGGCAGGAATCAGACAGCAGCCTAGCATAGCCTGAAAGGAGCTCATTCCCTCTAAAGAGAAGTCCCTGCAAGGAAGAAGTCGGGTAAGAGGAAGAGTGTATAAAATGTTGGTGATTAGCTAATGAGAGGTGCAGAAAAAAAATACAGTATCACATTTTAAGGAGAATCTTGCTATAATAAAATGATATCCAAACAGATCTGGGGATATTTTCCCAGCTATTTGGTCTTGTTGGGGAAAACTTAATGGTTAATGTATTTTCACTGTGGGGGGAAAAAACAGGCCTAGTTAAGGAAATGACAACATCAATACTGGGGAAAACAGCATACCCACAAAAAATTATGGTACTGCTATAGTAACTAGGTCATAAGCCTAAAGTTCATAGTTATCTGCAGATTTTTCTACTCTGAGTGTTATATATAGTTCTTTATTAACACACACAAAAAAGTATGCTGGTCATATATCCTCAGCATTTATGGCAAATTATTAATCAAGTCCCACCTGAAACAATTTGTTAAATTGATTTTAATCACTGGGCCTCTCATGTGAAGCTTTGTATAATCAGCATTTCATTTACAAAATTAATTGCCTGATTGATTCTCAAGAGGCAGTAGCTGTCATTACACTGCTGTCATAACTTTTGAGTAGGGGTGTCACAACATGGAATTCTGACAGTATGAAAGGCACTTCTATTTAAAAGTTGGGGGTGGGGGTGAAAATAAATACAGTGATTTCACAGAGTTGCTCTTTGGTCTGAAAGAAAGTAAAAAACATTACTTGCCAGTTTTAGACTGACTCCCTGCCTTCCTCCCACTGAACTAATGGACTAATCTACTCTTCAGCACTCCTTACTCAGGAGCAATGTCCATGTAAGTCAATTATATAATGGTTTGTGACTGGGTATAATGGAGTTGTTGGTGGATATAGGTGTTAATCAGGGGATAAGTAAGTACTAAGGTTGTTTGTGGAGTATAAGTTTCCTAACTTTCAAATGTATAGGGATTTTTGCATATATAATTTTCCTGACAAGGTTGTTTTAAATTAAACAAAGGATGCATATATAATTTACAACCCTACCATCACAAAATCCCCCTTGGCAGGGAATGGGGTTTAGAGATTTTGGGAAAGAAGATATTGGATGCTAGGACCAGGTCACCGAGCTAGGAGCTCAGGAAGGATGGAGGGAGGATCTCTGGTTTGGGGTCCCCGCCCACCCATATTTAAAAGAAAAATCATTGTTATATACTACAATAATGAGTTTAGGATTTTAAAAGCTACCTTCACAAACAAAAAATGATGGAAACTTTTTTTTAAAAAGGTAAAAATGTAAGTTTCCACTAAACCCTTTGGAGAACTTTTAAAGTCTTCTAGAAGCTGACCTATTTCTGAGGCAACTCCAAAAATAAGTTCCTCGACTTCTCAGAATCCTATGCACTAGATCTCACCAACTGCTCTTGAATGAGACAAATTTGAATTTTCTAGGCCAGGCTGGTTTTGAGATTAGTGTGACAAAATATCATGGAGGTAATTTTCTGAATGCACCAAAACCCAGTGGAAAGTAATGGCGTGAATAGTGCCACCCAAATTCTAATTCTGACCAGCGACAGTCCATCTCTCATTGCAGCTCTCCACCCTTGTCTGACTTTCCTCTTGGTAGGTAGGCGCTCTCTCTCCCAAACTTTCCTACTGTGGCAGTCAGCACATGCTACTCCAACATGCACAGGATGCTGAGATCTATTTTCCTTCCTTGGCCTACTCCCCACCTTCTGAGCCTCAACTTTTTCAGGTGTTCCAGTGCATGATCAAAGAAACAATAAGAGGAACCTCAGTAATAGGTAGGTTGCTGGTATAAAGGTAGGGGGGGACACAGAGCTTCAGACAGCAGAAGAACCAGTAAATAACTTCCTTTTGCCCCCGCAGTAAGAGGGAAAACTGTTCCCTATACAACTCAGGGCCCCAATGACAGAAGTGGTGGGCAGAGTTTCTGAACAACCCTTCTGCCATCCAGCCACAGTAAGACAATGGAGAAAACTGGAGATCCATTTAACACAGGGGTCTCAAACACACGGACCGCAGGCCGAGCTATTTGCTGCGGCCCGCCAAGCTCCCCGCACCCACCTCCCCCCCAGCGTGCCGCATCCCCACTCCTCTGCTTACCTCCAGGTGCTCCCCGCCGCCAGACAGCTGTTTGGCAGCGCTTAGCCCTTTCCAGAAGGGAGGAGGGAGGGGGGAGGAGCGGGGAGCCGCACGCTCAGGGGAGGAGGCGGAGAAGAGGCGGGGCAGGGGAGGAGATTTGGGGAAGGGGTTGGAATAGGGGCAGGAAGGGGGCGGAGTTGGGGTGGGGACTTTGAGGAAGGGGTTGGAATGGGGGGTGGGAAGAGGCGGGGTGGGGCCTCATGGAAGGGGTGGAGCAGGGACGGGGACAGAGGCAGCAGGGGGGGGTGTCAGTGATGCAGCCCTTGGGTCAATGTACTAGTCCTCATGTGGCCCTCGTGTCATTTGAGTTTGAGATCCCTGATTTAACACATCCACAGTGAGAGAAGTAGTAGCATAGTGAGGTTTTATGGAGGAAGTGTAAAGCAGAGACCCATTCCACAACCTCCTGCCTCACAGCAGGTGGTGAGTTCTGGTAATGTTTTCCCATTTTCAACCCTAATTTCATATTTTCTTCCATAATCCCCTATTATCTAAGAATGGCTTTGATTAAAAAAAACCTTTAGCCAGAGATAATATGCAAAATTCCTAAGTAATATTTTTAGGCTGATGGGTGATTTTGAAGGCAAACTCGGCCCTATAATGGAAACCCGTTACAACTTCAACTATGAAGAGCTACTGTCTCTTCACATTTATATATATATGAATTTTTCCCTCCCCCAAAGGATTTTGCATGTTATTTAACTTCCCCCACTAAAGAAAAATTTGGGGGCTTAAGTAGTTTGATGGTCTAATTTTAAAATAGTAATTGCTGCCTTTCCTTGGTTCATATGTGGTCCAGGTCAAAAGTGATAGCACCTTTCACCAATTGTTGGCTGTTCCATGCGCTTTAATAATACATTGGTGGTGTCAGTATAGTTCCTAGTGAACAAATGATCATATCACTAAAACCTGTTGTCCCAATTAACAACCATATTAGCAGTCTCAGCTGAGAGACCATGGACCGAATGGGCATATATAATGAATCTAAAGATAGGCCCACAAGAGCATTGTTTAAGCACAAGATATTGCTGACTGGGCTGTCCATGCTTTCCCTAACGTACAGATACGCTAACTCATTCTGTCAATGCTGGCACCTGTCATGACTATCAAACTAACTTTCTAAGACAAAGAACAAAAACATCAAAAGCAGATAAGTATCACACCAATTTCACTGTGGTTTAAAGTGTTATAGACAGGAAGTGGATTTCTTCAACAGCCAAAACCAATACAGAATGACGAAGATTGGGTATGAGAGGAGAGTTTTCAATATTAATTTCTCACATTTTAAAATGAAGTAATAAATCTGAAAGAATGGAAACACTGAGGAAGATCAAGTCTTTAAACTGTTTTAGAGCAGTGGTTCTCAAAGCCGGTCCGCCACTTGTTCAGGGAAAACCCCTGGTGGGCCAGGCCGGTTTGTTTACCTGCCGCGTCCGCAGGTTCGGCCGATCATGGCTCCCACTGGCCGTGATTCGCCGCTCCAGGCCAATGGGGCTGCGGGAAGGGCAGCCAGCACATCCCTCGGCTCGTGCTGCTTCCCGCAGCCCCCATTGGCCTGGAGCGGCGAACCGCAGCCAGTGGGAGCCGCGATCGGCCGAACCTGCGGACACGGCAGGTAAACAAACCGGACCGGCCCGCCAGGGGCTTTCCCTGAACAAGCGGCGGACCGGCTTTGAGAACCATTGTTTTAGAGAACACTGTGTGAGGAAACCTTGAATTTACACTCACACTTACAGAAAGCTACATCTATATGTACACCAGCTCTTTTATATAATGTAACTGATTCCCAAGTATCATTTTACAATTCTGATTAGGTTTTACTAAAATCTTGTTTATTAAATTGCTTTCTTTAGGCATGCATAGCTGCTAATTTGTTTCCAACTAAATCATGTATCATCTGAAAAGATTACATTGCAACAGTGAAACAACACACTTGGGATTACGCTTCCTCTGGATTTTAGAATTAAAAGACTAATATTATACAGTTGTAAATTTCCCTTTAAAAAGAAAGAGGGGTTATGTTTATCAGTATAGTTGTAAAGCAAAACAATTATGGTACCTTGTGTATATAACATACATACTCAAAGACACACATGGCAATACTTAAAACACCTAAAGATTGGGGATTTTTTCATAGCTGTTCAAATCACAGTTTCTGCTGTACGCAACAAACAAACAAAAAAGGGGGGGGGAGAAGCAGAGATGGCTTACAGTTCATTGTACCAACAGTTGTGCTATTCAATGAAATCCATGAAAAACCATGGAAGCAAAAATGCAAGATTATTTTGTCTCACTTAAAGAGATGTTTTCTGTATAATATTCAGAGATGCCACATTACAAAAAGACGTCTTTTTTAAAAGCCTATTTTCAGAGATTTGTCAAAGGTTTTACCCATGACTCCCACTGACTTTAGCTAGTGACAAGACTTAAAACTCCATGTGTACAGCTCTGAGACAGTTACTCACAAGCCCCTTTGTTCAACAAATGCATGACTTCTGTGCAACTTCATTCTAAACGTTCTCAAATACACTATGATTGTTTTTAGTATCAAACAATTTAAGAAGTCATTCAGGATCAACATGCAAGATATTTATTTGAAGTATGCAAGAACAGAAAATATAATTTTTATTCCACTTTGCATCTTCCACCCTACTGAAATCAGTTTTAACAAAATAAATATGGAATCTCACAATGCCATTTTTTCAGGGTCTTTTATTCAGAATATATACCATTTTTAATTGCCTCTTTCTTGCTTTATTACTGTTGGGGGGAAAATATTTGCCCTTCATGCCTACCTCTGCTTATTTATCAACCCACAAAAGGACCCAAGCATGGGCCTGAGTTTTGAATCTGAATTTTTGCCCCTTTAATGGGAAAAATGGAATTTAAGAGGAAGATGACAGTTGGGAAGGAGACGGAACACTGGGACCGGCTGGTTCCATGGCAGTTGAACAGGAGGAGGAGGAGGAGGAAGAGGAGCGCAGGAAAGGTACCATCACAGCATCCATCGCAGCTAGAAGCCCATGAGGAGGAGGAGGAGAGAGGCAGGGCAGAAGAGACGGTGGGAAACCAGGCAACACGTACGAGCAGGATCATGTCTGAGATAGTGGACATGACAGAGGTGAAGAGGTAACCAGCACTGTGAGGGGAGACCGACAGATGGGCAGAGGGACAGTCACCTGACTGGGTAAGCGCCCAGTTCCACATTACTGTGTCTGACTGCACTGAGGGTGGGAGGAGGGGGGCTGTACAAGGGTCTCCTCTATACCATTTCCCCCACTTATTTGACTCCACACCACCAGCCTGAGCAAGAGCCCCGAAGACATCCTGCCCCTACCTGCACCCGGCTTGACCAGGTAAGACCCACTCAGTCCAATTCACATCAGCTTGTGCTCAAGTCAGGGATGTATGCCTCCCTTGTTCCTCCTAAAACCAGACTCCTGCGTATGGTTCTGGGCAGTAATTAGTTTGGGTGAGATGTAAACAGGTTTGGGTCAATGCTACAAGTAATCAACACACCTGGAAACTACTTCATCAGGAAGTCTTCTTTCTACGTCTGCATAGTTATGTCTAGAAAACTATAGCTGCGACAGCCACTGCAGGAATCTCAGGAGATCGTGAGGAACAGAAGGGGAGACCAAATGTACAATAAGACAAAACTTATTACACTGCCACAGATTATTCCACTTACTGTCTGGGAGAGTGGGTTTCTTAAAGCATCTCTCCACCACAGAAAAGCTGTAATACCGATCAAGCATCTAGGAACAAGAATTATGATCCCATTCTATCACCTATCATTCTTAGGCTTCCTGCATTAAATATTGAAGTCCTATTGTGATAATATGATACCAAAATTCAGAGACACTTTTTATAACCCAGAAATTCTTTCAAAACAGCAAAATTACCATAGGCTTTTCTACATAGTGAAATTTACTGGCATAATTATACCAGTTTAACTCCCAGTATGGAAACTCTTATTTTGGTATAAAAGTGACTTTTTCTAGTTTAGCTTCTGTTGCTTTGGAAGCAGAATAAATTAACCTGGAAAAAGGCACTTACTCTGGAATAAGCGGGTCACCATGGGGAGTTAGAGCAGTATAACTATAGCAGTATAATTATATCAGTATAGTTATGCTGGTAAATTTCCCCATGTAGACAAGCACTAGGTCACTAGTTCAAATAAAATTTCTAGCAAAACAAATGGACACCAAATTCCATTAAAAATACATAATCACATAAAACACTTAGTTTATTTTCTATACACTTTCCATATTTTTGAACGATGAATTACTGAAAATTAGTCTTACGGTCTTCAAATATTTTTTCCTCCAAAGTCATCTCATACAGTATTAAATTATTCCTCTGGTTGCAACATCATAAACTAACACTTTGAGAACGGCTGTGATATCTCCCACACAGATTTAGTTCCTCATAGCATAAAGCAAGTGGTGAGAAACAAGGTATAATGAAGGAGAAAGGTGCCGTTTACACATTTATTTGTTAGGCTAACACCTTCTGAAGTACATTGCCAGCTAGTTTAAACAGTCAGTGCTGCAATAATTTAGTCTCCATCCTTTTGACAATTTGATTCACACCTCATTTGCTACCAAAGTTAAAATATTTCAGTCAACCTTGAGAAACCAATCCTTTTTACTCCCCACAGAGAAGATGTATACAGTATATTTTTAACAATTGTACCACTTGTTTGAGTTGAAGCTATAAACAGAGGTTCTTCAGAATTCTGCCCTCTCAAACAATGATGGTTATCTGGTAGCCAAAAAATATAAATTAACACCAAATAAAATTTGTCACCATTTAATACAGGTGCTCTAACAAGAAAGTAAACAGTAATTCTAGCTACATTATATACAAACATGGAAAGGCATAGACTTACTACCTTAACCATATCTGTGAAATATGTATAGTGAAATTATTAAAAAATAATGATACTTTAATTTTAGGATTTCTATTTGCAAACAATATAATTAAGTCTTACAATACAGCTGAAAGACAGGAAAGCATTATACTCATTTTGCAGATGGATAAATGCCTACCCCAAAGAGAATTTTTTTCCTTTTAGTGATATATTATGTGGTGTTGTGAAGAATTTTATCTTTAGGAAATACATTGTGTATATTAATTTTGTTATTTGGATTATATCTCTAATGCCCCTGAAAGTGGTTTGTTAGGGCCAATAAGAGTGGGCCAACAAACAGTGCATGAAGAGTGAGTGATGAATTACATAGCAAGTGATATGAAACCAATTTTTCTGTCACCATTTGCAAGTTTAAATCTTGCATTTGCATGTGCAAATCCAAAATTTTATGTATACAAATTCAGAAGTAAATTCATCAGAACCCTCAGCCCAGGGTTTTCAAAGCTACAGATATGCATCTTGTGGTGTTCTGCATTTTAAAAAATGAAAGTATGGTTATCACTGTTAAAAGGAAATTTTAAAAATTTAAAACAGGAGGAAAAAATAGTAGAAGATATGTTTGAGTGAATATTACAAAAAGGAGGGGAGAATTTTTTTTCCAGTTTCCTTGCAAGCTTGAAGAGTTATCTTCAGCTATTTAAAAATAATCATAACTTTCAATGTTTTAATAAGATATTGTTGGAAGGAAGGTTGGCCTTGTGAACTGTGATTGAGATTTGGGTTCTCTTGCCAACTCTATCACGGACTTACAGCATGACCCTTGGATAAGTCATTTGGAGCCTGATTTTCAAAGGCACTGAGTACCTGCAAGTCCAGTGAAGCAAATGAGAGTTCTGGGGTGCTCAGGATCTTGCCCATTCTGTACCTTGCCTTCTCATCTGTTAAATGGGGATAACAACTCCCTTCCCCACAGCAGTGTTGAGAGGTTAGACCCATTCATGTTTGTAAAGTGCTTTTAGAGTCTTGGATGCAAGGAGCTATAGCAGTGCAAAGTATTATTATTGGGTGCCCAGATATTGTGTAAAATTAACATTTATCTGAACAAAACAAAAACCCATAAACACTGAAGAAGAGCTCTGTGTAGCACAGAAGCTTGTCTCTTTCAGCAACAGAAGTTGATCCAATGAAAGGTATTCATCCATCTTGTCCCACAAAAGCAGTCTTTCCTCTGGCAGATTCTAGCTTGACACCACACAAAGTGCACATATTTCAAATTAGTTTAATAGTATTTTGCTACTGTTCACAAATAAATATTCTACACTGGTTAGGGATGGAGGACATTCACTTGATTCAGCTCTTTCCTTGCTGACCTCCTGTCACTAAAAGGTTTACTACCATGAGCTCAATCTCTGAACCTTGGGAGTCAAAAAAGCTGCCTGCTCTGTAAAAGAGATGTCTAGATCTTCTGCTGAATGTCTGAATAGTGAGCTAAAAAAATTCAAACACATTCAAGATTCCTTACATATTCCCAAGCATTGAATCTGAAAGTGACAGCCAACACATGCTACAGGCTGCTAGGTAGGGAATGACAGTTTGAGAAATTGAAAGGATTTAAAAAGAGGTGAGGGATAGAGACAGCGTGGCAGGCATCAGAGAGGATGTGTATCCTAATTTCTGGAAAGAGAATTTTAGCTACGTTTTCCCACCTTTGGCACCTTGTTTGGTGGCAACTTTGCTAGTCTGTGGCAATGTCGCCTTGGCCTACAGATTTCAAGAAAAATTAAATGCCAAAATATAGAAATACCAAAAGGCTAGATTTCATTACGCCATGTATTTCAACAACAAGGACTGCTCCACTTTGCAGTCCCACTTCTACTCTTCCTCCTTTTCAGGAGGACTCCAATGAAGTGATGAAAATGATAAATACTAAATATGATGAAGGCACGTCACTTAATCACCAGAGTCCATAATTGTATTATTTACAACTAACAAAAGATAAGCGAGGTATGACTAGACACCTCATACCAAAAGGTGAGTAACCACTGTATCCAACAAATGTCTGTCCACTGAGCATTTTGAGATCAAAAGGGACTCCATAATATTTGGAAAGTCAAACGCATTACAAAAATAAAGCTTACTGGAAATACAACTCAAAGAAACTTGCTCTCAGCCATAACTGAAGAAGAAGAAAAAATCAATGCTAGCACAAAATAAGAGGAGGAAGGGGGAAAGATACAGTATCCCCCTGAAAACAGAAATTAACATGGGCAATATTTTGATCACACTGTCTGATTTTAAGAGCAAGGCCAGATCCTGCAAGCAGTCCACTCAGCAGGAGACAGATCCTAAAGATGACCAAAAAAACCTTCATTTTTCCCTGACATTAATCCAGCTATGTGAGCAAGACAGGAAGAGTTTGACTGTACTTGGAAAAAGCCTTTCCTGAAAGGGTAGGCAGGGAGAAGACAAAAAAAGAAAAGAGGTCAAGGTCTGTATTTTTTCCAAGTAAAAGACAGATTATCATCAAAAGGTAAAGGACACATCTTCAGGGACTGAGCTGAGGTATAACAATTGTTGCCCCCTATAAAGTACAAAAAAAAAAATTGGTGGAATCTGAGGAAGATTAGGAAATACACCATGAGAAGAAACTGGCTTTGTAATTTTTCATTGTTATTTGACTCCTTAAGAGTTTTTGTTAAGTAAAGTTAGAATTACCTTTCTCATATAAGAGTACAATGGAAAAGTTTTGAGGCCTGGAAAGAAATTATGATTGTAAGCAGAAATTGATTGTGGATGAATTATAAAGCTGGAACTGTTTTTATTTATTATTATTATTTCCCTGGACATATGATGGGAAGTAAAATAAGCTTTAATATGCTCCATGCATTGTGATAACTTACTAGGGTCTCAAAGAAAAGTTAGAATGATGAAAAACAAACATTTTTGGCCAGTTTGCTCCTCTTTCAGAGATCTGGGCAACTGTTATTTAGGGACCAGAAGGAAGAAAAGATATGATGTGAGGAGAAGCAGCTGACTTTGCTTAAGGTTCTGAATTCCAAATCTGATGTGGAGGATAAAGTGGAGAAGAAATCCAGGAGTCCTCTATGAAAACAGTCTTAAATAACATTTAAAATGCCTAACTTTTGTGGGTATGTCCATGCACAGGAAGATAATACATAGCACATGGTGGGCACTATGGAATTCAGATAATAATGAAAATCTGCAGTAGTCTTTTCCTCTCCTCATTCCCAGTCTTTTCTTTACTTATTTCCAGACTCACTACCTTGCTTCCCTCCCCCCATCCTTTTCCTAATTTTCCTACATTAGATAAGGGAGCTCGGGTTTTCCCAGCTCTCCTTTTAAGGCAAATGTAGACAAGAGGTTTTTGATGACAGACTGACATTTCTGGTAAAATGGAATGTCTCCCTCTCACGTCTACATCTATTTCTCCTTGCTTTTTGTTTCACTCTCCACTTGTTTTTTATTTCTTTCTTCTTCTCTCTCTATACCATTGTTTGTCTTCTCAAAGTCTTAATCCCACTCATACTTTCACAGATAATTACTTCTATAAAGTTTCTCTTCTCCATCACCACAGATAACTATTTGTATTACACAACCTGTTGCACTACCACATCCTGAAGAACATTCAATTAATGCTTTGATCCCCACTCTGTCACAGCCAGTACAGGGCACAGAAGCAGCCCTAGAAGCCCAGACCTACCAACAGACTCATATAGGCTGAGACCATTTTCATTTTTAAAAACCTGCCACAATGAAATGTCCAGGACTATGGCTCCTGCTGTCTGAGGATTTTTCTGAAACGTAATTAAGACCTCCCACCACTAGAAGTGGTTATATTGGGTTATGCAAGAGGCTAGGTAGTAAATGCCCCGCTTCAAAAAAATAATTCTGTACCTCAGCCACTTTTGTGCTCCTGCTAGCACAGAACAGCATAGCCAAAGACAGGTCAGAGGCTGGAAGGGGTTCAGGGAAAAGTCACAAGCCATATTCTTCCTGGACATACAGCCTCATTAGCCCATCCTTGCCTAACTCTGCAATGGCAGAGGCCCAGGGTTGAGTAAGGGTGGTCACCTAACATAATCCATCACTGCGAAGACTGGGATCATGGAGTATGAGAAGGGACTCACCGTTACCATTTATTTCAAGGGGGAGGGGAGAAGAAAGAAATGGGGTCAGAAAAGCAGAGACATAAAATTAGAAGAGACAAGAGGGATGAAAAATAACTCTCAGAAGGGAGGAAAAACAGCACGACCTTGGGAAGGAAAGGAAAGAGACAGATAAAGACAATCAGCAAATTAAATCTCTCACTCCCTGGAAAGGGAAATATAATAGGAGAGAAGGCTTGAGCCAACCCAACCCACAGCAAGGCTGGCAGACAGCAGTGTTCCTGGAAAATGCCAAAGAGGGGAATGGATACACAAGCTTTTCTTGAACACACCAAATGATTTCTTCCCCCTATAAGTAAAGAGCTCTAGGTAAGAAGAATCTTCAGAGTCATGGAGCTGGATCAGTCACAGGGAACAGGAGAGTAGCTCATTAGTTTGGATATGACTCCAAACTTCTGAGCTCTTTGGGGCAGGGACTGTCTTCTTGTTACATGATTAGGCAACACCTAAAACAACGGGGTCTTGGTTCATGGCTGCAGTTCCTAGGTATTACTGCAGACAAATATGGACATTTATCTAAACCTAAGATCGTCTGGGACCCTGAATTAAGATGTTTACCAAACAAATATTCTGATATTCACCAGAACTCACAAAAAACACTCCAAGAGAGAGGCCCTAGTGGCCCCCAGATCTTCGTTTATTTGGAGAATTGTCTCTGGACATTTATTTTAAATCCTGGCATCTACGCCAGTACTCTAGGAACTGCATGAAACCACTCCTACAACACGGACAGCCTCAGCAACAGATTGCTCTCTGTAGTGACCAACCCCTTCTCTTCAGAGGAAGTATTAAATTAAGTTGGGAGATTTTCTTCTGAATTATTTGAAGTGTTTTCTTTTTCACTATGATTGGACTTCAATTACTGTAGTTGCTATTTATATTATTTATTATTGGTATTACTATAACACCTACATGCCCTTGGACCAGAACCCCATCAGAATTTTTATTTTAAAGTCTGGTTATGGGCTTTATTAGCCAGGCAAAATAGGAGTATACTATTAAAAACACCACAAGGTAAATTTTTGTATAAAAATATTTCACTATATTTACATATTGCAGTAAAATATATTCGAGCTATATGTACAATCAGCCAAAATCCCAGAGATCTCTATTGTGCAATACTAGCTCTGGCTGATTAACAGAAATTTAATTTACACCATGCATGAGGCTGAGATCACAAATCATACAATACACATTAATTTCATGTTTTAAAGCAGAGAGAGAAAATGATTCTTAAGAGAAAGTGATTGCATACATACCTCTTCATTGGTAATAGACTATCCTGTTTTTTACATGTGGAAATTAATGCTTTTATAATTTAAAAATTAAAAGATCCTTTAAAAAAAATCTTTAAAATACTCAAATTTGCATGATTTTCTAACACTTAAAATCAGATTCTACACAGAATGTTAAAGGGGGCGGCAAACTTCAAATTATTAATAGTAAAAGGTTATAAAAGAAAATCTTGTTAGGGGATGCAGCTAAGCAACATACAGTCAAGAATTATCACTCAAAATAAACAAAATATTCCCCAAACTTATCTCTTTACACTTGTTTTTCATAGCATCTAAATCAGCAGTTTATCTGTATCACTGAATTATTCCATTCTCTACAAGGTAAGAAAGCTGCTTGTCTGTATATACTGCCTCTGTGTGTTATCTATATGCATTCCATTTGAATCCAATTTCCTTGCATTACCTCTGCCCAGGTCAGGGATGAATGGCTGTCAAATTCCCTGAGGAATAAAAAGAAAAACCCTTTCTTCCTGAGGCAGCAAGTTTCAATTCACAGAGCACATGGCTAATCTACATATGTGAAGGTCATGGCACTTCAGTCAAAGAGGTTAAGAATGGAACAGTTCACGTAAGGGGCTGTCTTAAACATCTTGGCGTGGTGCCCAACAAGTGAAATTGTTGAAAAGCAATAGATAGCTTCTGGCAGCAGTGAGGGGGAAAATATTTTGATCATGTGATGCCATACAAACTAACTAGTTTGCTTCATGTGTGAAACTTTTATGCACAGTACAAAATACCAAATTTGGAATCAACTCCAGATTCCAGCCTACTTTCTTTGGCTATATTACCTACTTGTGAAAAAATATGAACTGTATTTAGCATTATTTTAGGATACAAATTCCTGAAGCCAGGTTAAAAAAAAAAACATATTAACAGTACATATAACAAACCTTTACAGCCAAGTGACTATTAACTATATATTACCGGAGGATTTCATCTCCACCAAACATAGGAAAGCAAGAAACTATTTATGCCACAGAAATCTACTGCATCTTTTCATTTATTAGCAGAACTATAAAATTAAATTAAATCTGGCAAGCAAAATTAATTTTTCATTGCTAGTACTCTACTAAAGTTTGCTCAACTCCAGTGCCAAATATATTTATTTTTCACAGGTTACACAAAGTAATTTTGTATTTGAGACTGCCATAGAGGCAGAATTATTTATCTCCCCCATTCACGTTGAAAATAAATTAAAAAAAAAAAAAACACACCGGAAAAGGACCTATTATACTACCTATTTTTACTCAGGAGCTTTGCTTGGGTAAGGAGTAGCGAGTAGGATCAGAAAAACAGGAGAATTATTTTCTGCAAACAACCTTGATTGAAGGTAAAGTAAAGCCTCAGTACTTAGTATTTTATATAAACAAAGAAGACTCAAATGTTCACAATACAAATTACACATGAAGTACAAAATTCCATCCATATTTCCATTTGAATCAAGGTTTCAAATAAAACCAGAAAATTCCTTAAACGCAACAAACCTCTTTATTTCTATTTTTAACCTTAAAAAAATACAATTTAGGTACTACAACTCAGTCTTGTTTTCAAAAGAAAATTTCAGAGCTGATGTTTCAGTACCTCGCTTACAAATAAATTAGTCTGACAATCTAATCAACTAATAAATTGATTGTATGTCTAACAACTGGTCCCAGATCCTTTCCAAGAAAGGAAAGCGTCCAGTCCCCAACCCGTCTTCTTTCTCTTGTTGCAAAATATGACAACTGGCTGGTTGGATTAAGCTAATATACAACTGAATAATATTTTACATTTAAATAGCACCTTTTATTCAAGGAACTCAAAGCACTTCACAAAAGCATAAATATTATCTTTTTATACCTGGGGAAACTGAGGTACACTGATGTTAAACCAATTCTCCTAACACAGTCAGTGGAGAGTTGCAACAGAATTCAGGATTCCTGACTCCATCTCTATTTAATGCCATCTTTCTAAAGCTACACAACTTATTCAAAATGGCCAAATTCATTGCTCGTGTAAATCAGCACTATTCCACTAACGTCAATGGGAATTGCACTGGTTTATGCCAACAATGAATTGGCTATAGCCACATGGGGACTGGAACTGTAATAACACAACCCCATGTTTTAAAATGGTGGTCGCTTGCAGGGTTTTTCTAACCTGATTTTCCTTATCTCCTCACACCAAGAGCCATATCAAAACTGTATTTAAAGGGTCTTTCTGCACAGACCAGTCTATAATTGTTATAACACTCCAATCCCCTCTGTCTCATAACATAATTCAGTCTTCTTTAAGATGGGACCAAATAGTGTTTTAGCTGTGTAATCAAAATGGGCTACTGCCCTGGACTTTACAGGGCAATTAGATTGATTCAACAACAATTATGTAATGGTTCTAATACTTACGTTCACAAGCAAAATTATATAATAATACAAACCCCCAAAATGATAGATATGCTTATGCATTAAACGCAATTCAGACACAGTTCTCAGAAGAAGAAAAAATCCTGTACTCAATGATTAAGGGAAATGGACTACTACTCTACTAGGCAGAGACAGGGGTGAAGAAGAAAAGGGCAGCAATTAATTTCTGCGCTCAAAACCCTGCTTAACAAGTCCAGAAGCAAAAGTTTATCTGACCAGTAATGCCCAAATTAGAGAGAACAGAAAGCAGTAAATGGGTTGCATCCTTCTATAGACATTCGATCTTCCTTAACTAACAGCTGCTGCCAAAATCACTATGCTTTAAGTGCAAGACGCTACAAACTCTGCACTGAATACAGGTCCCCTCGAATATTTGGGGAACCAAGAACTAAATTCATATCACAGATTAGACTTTCTGTACAGAAACTTAGTAGTAGCCACACCGCTGCTATTATCTCTGGGTTTGGTATTGGATAAAATAGCTGGCATTTCCAGAGCACAAAGATGCCAAACAAAGATTTAACAAGAACTTTAATGAAGATGTAAAGGTAAAACCCTTGTACACTGTCTCCCGGACAGTGACTCTGTGCAAGACGGGTTCACACTTTTCTAAACATCTGCAGATGACCAAGGATCTTTAAACAGAAGATATGAAGTTTGTTGGACGGAAAGGTGTCTAAGGTGCTGTGTTCCTGAGATAAGTGAAACTGCCATGTGAAGGAGGCTGCTTAAAGAAGACATAATAACCACGATTAGTATATACAAAAAGCTGGCACCTCTAAAGTTAGAGTTGAAGGCAGAGGGGGGGAAAAAAAGGAAAACTCATCTGCATCTCATCTTAAAAAATGAGATGGCTGTGGATGTAGTTAGGTGCTTCAAGATTTTCTTGTATATCCTCATTAAATAAAAACCTCCCTTTGAAAAGACATATATTGTCTGGGACATAAAGCTCAGTGTGTCAGGCTTTTCATCAAACTCCAAGTTACAGCACATGAAGCATCAATTAAAAGTGTGATTTTACTCTGAAAAGTAACTTGCAAGATGGCATTATGGGGTACTATGTACACTATCTCTCACTGATTTCTGAATCAAGTTTGTTCAAGCTTACACTTTATTTACAATAAACTCTCCATGAACTATGAAAGATATTCAGGATTCTTTCCGCTTTTTACATCATTAGAAATGGAAGTTCTATAGTCCAAACTAAGCCCTCAGGATACACCGGTTCAACCCAAATTTCCTCAGATTTTGCCCTCAGTGACACCCGTACAAACGTTAAGGTTTTGCGCAGATATCAGTAAGGGCATAATCATAAAACTCGGCAAGACAGACAACTGATGTACACACATTATTATTTAGAATTCAAGATGACTATACAGACATGAAGTAATTTTCTTTTCCTATTGCCCGAATAATGTCTGTGAAGACATACCACACTGAAGCTTGATACCCGCATTATTTTTAGATCAGTTTTCAAAATAAATTTGAAAACCACCAAGGTACATTGGCAATTTAAGTTTTAATTCATTTAGGGCCTCACCCAATCCTACCAAAAAAATTATTTAGTACTATGTAAATTCCTCCCCACCCCCAAATCTGAATATTGTAAACAATACAATGCTGAAACATATTCTGGCAAGTTAGCCTACCACATGTAAATACTACTGGGAGCTGAAATCCTCCAGCCTTGAGCATGCATGCACAGTGAGCGCAGTAATACTGCTTTACATATCCACAGAGAATCTTTAATGCCTCCTGATAAATGGCACATTTTAAAAAGATATTCAAATGCAAGAATGTACCCACGTCCTAACAAGCTGAGGACAGTTATGTGGACTGAAGTATAAATAAAATACGGTCACTTAAAATATTACTGGTGAGAATTTCAGGATACCCATACTTGATTTTATATGCTTTGCAGGTACAATAGCAAAAGAAAGAAAAATATAACTTTAAATTATCATTCAAACTTATTTTAGTCTTTAGAATTAATCTAGTTTTAACTTACTTTTTTAAAAACATTGTGTTTCAAATGAGAATGTCAGGTAGCCTATGTTTGACCATCAACAATCAGTCTAGTTGGCAATCTCAAAAAAATTAATTATATGCGCATCCAGGAATAAAAATACAGCAACAGTATAAACGTATTAGCTTTCCTTCCCACAGACTTGGATCAAAATGACAGAAACACATTAATTGACTATTCAGTTGTACAAGTCTAATGTGAAGGAGGAGGTAATAATATAGTATACTGGTATGCACCACTTTTATTTATCGTACCTCATACACAGAGTCCTGTTCTTCAATTTGCAAGCATAATGACCACTACAGAAACCAGTAAGTAAACACCAAACCACAAGTGTCAAATATATAATCACAGTACAAAAGAGATGCTACTAATTCACACTACTGCTCTCTGCTATTTCTAGGTAGAGAATGTATAACAGCAAACTGTTTGCGAATAAACACACAGGCAGAAAGAAAGTTTATTCTCCCATTAATGTACTGAGAATCTATGCACCACACTGACAGTTGTCTAACAGCCCCAGACACAGGGCCCAATCCTGCAGTCCTTACTCAGACAACACTCCCCTTTAAAGGCAATGCAACTGGCATACGAAGAGCTGCAGACTCAGGCCCATTCTGAGTTTATGGGGAAAATAATTCCCATAGAAAGAGAAACTATTAATTTTCAAACAAACAAATCAGCTGTTCCTCTGCATTGATTTTTTCCTAACAACTGGTAAATATCAAGTGCAACCCAGATAATACTGAAAAGGCCAAGTTCTCTCTCTCTCTCGATATATACACACACACACACACACACATTATTTTTATATAGACATAGAGAGAGAAAGCGAGTGCAGAACTTATATGTGTGTGTGTGTGTGGTGCATCTCTCTCTCTCTCTCTCTCTCTCTCACACTCACACACACACACACACACACACACACACACACACACACACCTGAAATGAAATTCAAAATATAGAATAAATAGGGTCATATGACTACAAATTTGAGTTATATTTTCAATAAACTGGTCAATAATTAAACAAATGGCTTATAAGACTTCATCACTCCCCCTTAACTGTGCTACCATAGAACTTATTATTCATAACCAATTAATTTTGCATTAACAGTATCCAGTAGCTTTGAATATCTGTGCTTCTTCCCTTCTTCTGCAATGAGAGGCCTGTTCTTCAAGCTGCATGTCTCATCTCTGTTTCAGGCAAGTAGATTAAATGAAGCAGAAGCAAAATTTCCTTAAATGATTTAATAGGTTAGACAGGCAGACATTTCAGCTCGTAGTGGGAATCTATTGCCCTGGACACTAAGAAAAGTACCTTCCTATAGGCAATAATGTCCTCATCATGCCGCTTCAGGTATTGTAGCCCATTGTTCACAGAGCAATAGTTTATATATGTTTAGAGTCAAATCATCATTAGCATACTGACACTCTCACATATTAGTAGTGTACACATATATGCAGCAAAGTATTAAAAAAAAATATCAAAGAAACACTACACTCAAATGCTACAGGAAAGGTTCTATTTCTCACTTATTTAAAAAAATGTACAATTTCTACACCCACTGAAATAAGGTACCAATAGAATTAAAGATATATAAAAAGAAATAACTACCAGCAACTAAAATAATTATTTTCTACTCAGTATAATCTATTTTCCTTTAAAAAAAAAATTCAAACCAGCAAATTTTCTTTTACCATCAGGCCAGATGATACACACAGTAAAACTGTAAATAAAAAGGAATAATATTCCTGATCAATGACTTCTCTTTATTACAAACATTATAGGAAATATCAAAGGACAGTACTTTGGTGCACTGTGTCTTATAAATCACAACCTATATGTATATCATATAATACCAAAACGAAACAAATAATGTATAACAAGTCATAGACCCATAAATATAAAAAGTATTAACAAGGGTCATACTGAAGACATAATGAATTTAGTCTCAATTATGATAAAAAAAATCTTGTACAATTTCTGCCATTAAAAAAAAAAAAATCACACTCAGAAGTAAAATGTGCCTACATCGGTCCCAATACATTTTTACTAGCTTTTAAAGCTGTAAATTTTAAACTACCTATGTTTAAAAACAAGCTGACAATGCAAACCTTGTTTAATTAACTGTGAAAGGTTATGCATATGAAGCTTCATTATTTCATGGTTCCTTATGACCCTTTTACCAGTCCAAATTAAAAAAGGGAAAAAATTAACATTCATGAAATTCTTATTTCCCCATCTGAAATAGCAAGGGAAAAAACACAATAGAAAGTAAAACACTGCAGTAATGGTCTGTAGACAAAAGACAAACATTTTCAGTCTGTCCAAGGTTCACATTATTAAGGTCAGTCCATCATTCACTACAAAAACCAGTATCTGCTCTAGGACATGCTCATTTTAAAATTTCTTTTACAGTAAAATACAACAACTGACTAGTGTCGCAAAAAGCATACACCTGTACTTATTTCTATTAGTCCTAATTCTTAAAACCTATTAAAAGACTTCACAGTTATTAAAAACAAAATTTTGTGGAGGGAGAAGGAACCCCACAAAACTTGAATGCATTATCACTCCTTTTTAAACAGTTTACTTTCCTATGGAGAATTCAAGCATAAGCTCACTATGTATTTGTATACAAAAATAATTAGATTAAATATTATTCCTGATATATCTTTCTACCCAAACAATTCAAATGTAAAACAGATTTTTTTTAAGTATCTGGATTCATAACAGTGATATAAAAATCACTGATAGTTTGAATGGCTTCTTCTCCCTTTTTTATAATCTGCTATTATGTTCATATACAGGGTGCCTCAAATAAATAAAAAACCCAACCTACAAACACAGGGCTATGACCACTGTAAATGTTAGACACCGAAATAAACTGAGAACGTACGATGATCTTTAAATTAAGATTAAATCACAAAAATATCTAGTTTCCTTTCATAACTAGCACATTTTTACATTAAAATATGTTTAGTAAGAGGCATAAAGGTTCAAATAAATACCACTTGAAATTACTGAATCCTCATCCAAGCCATGCTATTATATTTTTGTCTGCAAGTCTGATTTGCTATAAAAATAAAGGCATATTAAATCTAAAATCAACACCCAGAAAAACCATCACCTAACAGAATTAAAAAAATAAATAAGATGCCACTGGCTTTTCACTATACTGTTCACAAGCATAATTTTTGATGAGGCACATGAAACCTCCACTGTATAAATATGGTTGCTCATTGTTTCAGCTTCTTCTAACAATGTTTAACTTTTGCATCTGCGAGCGATACTGCTCAGTTATTATTTGTGGCAAGAATTTTTGTGACTGTACTGCTCAGCACTTCTATTTACATCAGCAGTGCTAAATGCCCAATGGTGAGAGAGGAGCCAATCAGATGGCAGATTAGATGTCAACTCAGAGGCAGCTGTCTGGAGACTATTACAGCCAGTTTACCTCCACAATTCAAATTCCAAACCTTGCAAAGGAGATCAAGTCACTCTTTAGGCTCAGACTGCTAGCAAGAAACGTGGAGTACAGACCATTTCCTAACCAGCCCCTATAACTTTGACGATGGCACACAAGCAATCTATATAAACATAATCCAACAATGATCTGATATCGATTTGTAATTTATTGGATTTAATTTATCAGGGACGTGTACATTAGTCAAAACAAGCAGAGCTCTCAATAACTGGATCTGTTTATTTAAATAAAGGACTCTTCCAGTCTCTTCAGCAAAGTATGGATTATTTCACAATAGGAATAATAATATTTGTGTATCATATTAACTTTAAACATAACACTTATTTACATCTCATTCTCGTTTGGATGTTTGGGTCAAGTATACAAGAAGAATGAGGTATCTAATGCACCTCAACGCCTATTAAATGAATCTTCATGATTATGGCACTCACACTTCAAATAGCAAAAGCAACCTGACGGCATTTTTGCTGGATTTCACCACAGTATCTTCATTGGCAAAACACTAATTTGCTAAAAGGGTATCAAAGTTATCTGCTCTGTCTACAAAAATTCTAACAGAGGGCAGTCAACATTATTTTCCAGAATCTGACAGTGTAGCTACAAAAGCAGCTCCTCCTCTCTCCTCACCCCAAACTGCTTTTCCTCGGGGCCTTGTATCTTCAAATCTCTATTTCAAACTGGAGGAAAACTTTATGCTGTTCAATTGTGTAACCGAATAGTATAATTTTGTACAGTGAAACCGTCTGTCGGATGCCTCCAATCTAATCAGTCGGACACTGTGCCTTACCAAACCCTGTTATGGAGGCAGCAAGTAGTTTAGATGGCCCAGGGGGAAAAAGTAAATTGGAGAGAGACTAGGCTCTAGACCCACGTTTAAAATATACAGGGGGTGACCTTTGGGGGAGGAGGGGTTCTGGTGGTTACCTGGGTTCTGTTGATGGTCTGACCAGTGCTTCCAGGACTCATAGCTGGATGAGCTCTTTGTTGTGCTGCTGCCCAGGCTGGGTTTGCAGATCCATACTGGGAGCCCATGTCTTTGCCCATGCCCATGCCCATGCCCGCTGCTGCCTGCTGGCTTCCTGGGGCTGCCGTCGCTGCCTGGGGTTGTGGCTGCTGCTGTGGTGGGGCACTGGGGTTGCTGTAATCAGGGTAGCTGCTGCCATAGCTCCTCATCATGGGGCTGGGGGAAGTGAGCAGCTGGTTCAAGGTAGGGGTGGCCCCGGACGGGTGCTGGTTCTGCCCGGAAAATCTCTGAAAGCCTCCAGCCCCAGAAGTCGCAGCAGCCTTGCCAAGGCTGGCCCCTCCACCTGGGCCCATCATCATGCTGCTGCCCTGCTGCCTGGGGGAGCTCAGCACCCCGTAGCCAGAGGACGAGCCCCCATAGCCGCTTCCTCCAGCTCCTGCTGCAGCCGCGGCGGCTGCAGCCGCCGCTCCCGCTCCTCCTGCTGCGGCGCCGCCGGGCCGGCCGTAGCCGGGGTAGTGGTTGTACTGGCTGTTGGGGTAACCCTCGTGGGAGTTCTGCAGGGGGTCCATGCTGTTGGGGGCCGCCGTGGGGTGCATCAGCCCCATCCCGGGGCTTTGTTGTCCGCCATGTTGATCAAAGCAAGGCCCGGCTCGGCTCGCTGTAGCGCTGCTGGCAGGGGCAGGGTTGCCGTAATAGCTATTAAACTCCGAGACACCCACCGCGGAGGGGCCGCCGCCTCCCCCACTCCCGCCGCCGCTGCTACTATTGCCGCTGCCGCTCCCAGCGCTTTGGGGCTGCTGCTGCTGCTGCTGTCCGCCCAAAGGTCCCAGGCTGGGGTGATCGTAGCGGCCGCCGATCTGCTCGCCCATTTTGCTGGGCAGCTCTTCCTCCTCGCCCCCTTTATTCAGCATTTGCTGCGGCGGCGGCGGAGGCTCGGCCTGATTTCCCAAAACACTGTCTTTTCCTCCATGTTGCTGCTGCTCCATGTCTGCACTGGGCTGAGCAGCGCCGCCACCGCCGTTGTTGTTGTTGCTGCTGCCGCCGCCGAGGCTGTTGTTATTCTGCATCGGATGGTGCTGAGGCGGCGGCGGCTGCTGCTGCTGGAATTGATTTAGTTGCTGCTGTAGTGCATGGTGGTGGTGGTGCTGGTGGTGGGCATGGTGGTGGTGGGCATGGTGATGAGGGTGGTGGGCATGGTGGTGGGGAGGTGCAGCAGGGTGATCGCCTCCAACGTTTTTCAGTTTGTGGTTGGGGAGCAGCCCCGTCTCCATGGCCGAGCCCGGGTTGGAGGAGGAGGAGGAGGAGGAAGAAGACGGTAACCCCGATGAGCTTCCACCTTCTTTCAGAGCCGACTCCGAAGAGGAGCTGCTGCTACTGCTGGTGTTAGCGTTGTTGTTGTTATTACCGGTGGCAGCAGCAGAAGTTGCATTATTGGCCATGTTCAGTTCATTATGGTGGTGCAGGAGATGGTGATCTACATTATTCAGGCTGCTGCTGTTAGTCCCATCTCCGACCCCCAGCATGGAGCCCGGTCCAGGTCCCCCGGTGGCTGCGGCTGCTGCTCCCCCCGAGCTGAGATCCTGGCTCAAGTTGCCCGGCAAACTCGGGGTTTTGCCCTTGTTGTTCTTCGCACCCGCCGGAGCCGCTGCTACTTGCGCGGCCATGATCATTGCAACATTGCCAGTCCGAACGAAAAAATCCAACACCCACCCTCAAAAATAAAATAAAATAAAAGCGAAACGGGGGGAGGGACACAGAAAGGGAGCGGGGCAAAAAGAGAAACGGGGGGAAATAAACTTATTTGAATAAACAGCAACCCCTCCTGATCATTCAACACAAAAAAAATTATAAAAATTCCCCTCCCCAAGTCCGTGATTGAGATTAGAAACGGTAAGAATGCCTTACGGTCTGTGCCTGTTCCTGCTGTGTGATTTCATGTTGAAAGTTTTTTGTTCAGGTTTAAATGAAACTTTTTTTTTCTTTTCCTCTCTAACCCGGATATGGGTAAATACACGTCTGACTGAGCCTATCTGGCCCAGCATGGCATGAGAGAGAGAGCGAGCTCTAACAACTATTATCCACTTCTCTCTGATTACTCCTGTACACTTGGAAAACCCGGACTGGACTTCCCCCTCCTCTTCCTGCTCAGCTTTAGCGGTGGCACACTCAGGGAGTCAGAGAGAGACGCACATTACAACCTTCAACAGCCCCGAACCAGGGCAGCTGCTTCTGCTAATGCAAAAGGATGCACTCTCCCCTTTTGTATTTTTTGCCCGTCAGGAATCGTAGTGGTTAGAGATGGAGAAAAACCTTTCAGTCACTCCCTTGCAAATCTAGTCTTCCATAGAGAATGGAATATTAAGCTGATGTGACAAATGATCTTAACCAAAAAGGCCAACTTTACATCACTGGGTCAAATTCAGCCCTGGCGTAATTCAACTGAAGTAAAAGTTGTTACATCAGGGATGAATTTGGCTTTTTGTATATGTCTTTTTGGGGCGAGGGCTGTAGACACTCATCAGGTCAGTTCAGTAGACAAAGAAAGAAAAGAAAAAATTGTTGGTAATAGATTTTATTGGACTAAAAAATAAATTGGTCAAACTTTCAAAATATATACTCTGTTCCTGAGCCAGTATGCAACAGTCAAAAGATTTCTAATTTTATGACACTAAAATGTTCTGCCTCCAAATTGTTTTATGGAAAAATAAAAATACTTTTTAAAAATATGTAAGTGAAGTATTTTGAAAAATTTAACACAAAATTGGGCAGTAATGGCATTTTTGCAATAGTCTGTAGTGTCCAGCTGTCTCAAAATTCTAATGATCATTTGTGCTAATGATGCTTTTAATGTAAGCATTACATATGGAGCTGTTTGGAACATGTTCTATGTATTTATATGCAGATCAAGAGGGCTCCCAAGGAAAACGAAACATTTTCAGTCCTATAATTGTGTCCCCATACAACATTATTTTCTAGTATATCCAAGACACTCATGAAAATGTAGAAATATAAAATACAATATATGATAAAAGCAACTTTTACTCCTGATGACTTACATTTATATAGTGGATTTCAGCAGCTATTGGTAGTTGATTTTTTTTAAATAATTGTCTTAATATAAGTAAGAACTTAGTCAGTGCAAATGTAATAGTCAAACACCACAGTCAGCTAATAAAAGCAGTTGGAAGATAAAATATTATTCCATGGACACAAGCAAGATATTAATTATATTTAGGCAATTTAATAGGAATCTAAAATAGATTATTTGAAATTAATATTTTATTAAAATCTTTTAAATAGCAGCATTTTCAGATTTTCAGCTCACTAAATAGAAGACTTGTTAAGACTGACAGAACATAAAACATAGCATATCATGAATGATGTAGTAATGAGTAGGAAGATTTTTTTTGTATTTCCATTGGGAAAACATTAAAGAACAGACTCTTCATGACAGAATGTTGACAAATGTATGAACAATGTGAGCACACTGTCCACTGATTTTTTTCTGCATAGCAAAGTAAGAAAACATTAGGATTTTCCAGTATGAATCTAGTTTGTAAAAGTCTCAAAATTCTTCAACTACATGTTGATATTACTTCTATTTCAATTCTTTCTCTCTGTCTTTTTTTTTTTTTTGGACTCTGTGCAAGTGCAAAAATGCTATATAGTTAATAGAAACCAATAGAATAGAAAAAAATCAGTGAGTAATTCTAGTGGGGGGAATCAGGTGTGTACCCAAGGGTCATTACAGTCTGTAACAACAACAAATTGCAGTTCTATGCAAACTGCTAGCAAGAGGGTATATCATCTTTGTAGAAGAGAGAGTAACAGAACTATAAGATGAATTCATGCCAAATCATTCATCAGCTTTTGCCAAGAGAATACTACATCTTTGTAAGTGAGCCTTTTTGACATTTTCTCCTGGATTTTCTTCTTTTCTATATTCAAACACATACTAATTATACACATTAAACCACATAGGTTTATTTTTTTAAGGCTTTCATATGCAAATATAAATATAGATGTCTACTTGTGCATATTTATTTATATGTGTATTCTAAAATAAAATATAAAATCAATTACACATTTATGCTTTTAGGCATTTATATTGAAGCAGGAAAAATATATATATATATATATACAAATCTCATAAGATGTATTGACGGTAGCTCACTTGAGGATTTCAATACTTTCTGACTTATTTCACTAGTTCTTAACAGAAAAATAAGCCATGAAATTTAATGCAGATTTACTTTTAAAATATTTTTCCTGAGGAAAATGATAAACCTCCAAAAATGAAAAGTTTATACTACTCAGTCTTTTTCATTACATTTGTTTTAGCAACTCAGCTATAAGATTGGAATTAAGGCTGTAAAATAGAGGCCCTCAACACAATGAAATCAGTCTTCTATAAAAGGCAACACATGCCAGTTTTTCCTCCCCAATGGCAGATGCCACACCCGAAAGCAGACAGAAGGCACTGCAGTCTGTGCAAGTGAAGCACAACACAAAGCAACTATGGTTCAGTTTTGTTTTTTAGATCACAAATAATGTTGAAATACCTTGTACCATCTTTGCTCAGATGATGAGTGGTAGTGTATGTTAAATTCAAATGATCCTTTCCAAAAGCTCTCTCTGTTGTACAAATTATAAATATATATGCATATAATGTAAAAAGCTGTAATTGTTATGTATAGTGTCTGTTACAAAATTATGAAATCTAATGTTTAATACCACAAATGCTTGATTTCAACTTTATATTTCAATTTAATTATTTTGTACAAATCTATATTAATTTAACTCAGTGTCTTTCAAAAACTATTGCTCTATAACATGCTGGATGTTGATTTTTCTGATACATTTAATACTCCGTATTTGGGATCCATTTCCAGGATTAGCAATATAATTTTCTAAATTTATTGTTTATTACACTGACTATGACATCTATACAGATTCCCAAGACATCTCTGTATAGCTGGTCCAGTATGAAAGCCATACACATTTCACAGCACTAAGGCAGCCATCTTTTTGTTTGGTCAGAACAGTGGCTTTTAAATGTTATAAACAGTAACAGTAAACAGATATATAGCGTATAAGCCAATATTTTGACAGTGCTAAGGTCTTATTACCATTAGAGAAAGTGGGGAAAACAACCATTCTATTTTGGGGTTCTATTTTTTTTTTTTTTTTGGTAAGGGTTAAGACTCTATGGTCCAACTGGAAGTTCAAGACGTTGTTGTATCTGACCCAGCTAACCACGGTACGCCGCAAAATTATTTTACATAAAGTCCTGGTTTCGGTTTAATCATTTGTTTTTTTAAGTCCACTACACGTCTAGGTAACGCAATTCACAATTCACCGTATTTTTCCGTATTCTAGTTATTGTAGATTTGCAGTGATTTAAGGGTGGAAAAACATAAACAACCAAGGTTTAAAAATTCAGACTTATTAAATTATCACTTACTTCTTTCATTAGTTAAAGACCCTACCCAAATCATATTGAAATAAATGCAAGCGTTTCCATTGATTTCAGTAGGACATAGATCAGACCGTAAAAGAAAAAAAATATGAGTTAAAACACACACACACAAGTACACAGTTAGCACAATGCTTTGGATTTAGCTTTATGTGAACTCAAGGTGGGGACTCTGTTGAAAGTCACAGAGCAAATGCAATGAGACATCACTAATTTTTATTACCTATATTGATTTTATATATTAGTAATTAATAGAATGCATGAACAACTACAATTGAGTAACAGCCAATATGCAATAATCTGTTCTTGTAAAGTATAATAATTTCATCCTATCTGATCGTAATAGATTTTAAAGTATACAGTGTTTACCAAAAGCTTGTAGCCTAATGTGTGAGAGTGACACATTCTGCCATTTGATTAAAATCCATTCTTCAGATGCCACTAATACTGGGCAGTTTAATCAATTTATTCTGTCTGTCTGTAACCAAAAGGACTTCAAAACATTACCATCTTCATTTCAAGAAAATCATTCATTATTTCATTAGGGAAATTTTACATGAACAATTGTTTTCCTGCAAGATTTAGATCCCAGTTCAGTAAAACATTTAAACACATGCTTAATTTTCTACATGTGAATAATCCCATTGAAATCACCAAGATTATTCACTTGTTTAAAGTTAAGAGCCTGGTTAAGTGCTTTGCTGAACTGAGGCCTTTATAATGAACAGTTTTTGAGGCTCTGTACTTCGGTGGAACAGCATGAGCATTTTTTTTAAAACAAAACAATCTTACACTTTGCAATAGTATATAATAGTGAGTATAGTTGGCTGCCAACTTCACTCATTCTGAAATCTATGAATACTTGATAGAACACCCCAAGAATTCTGTTTCCTGTGCCATTGTTTGGGAACAGCATTGTATTTCTTGGGAGTGTAAGAGAAGGCCATACATCCTGTCTTCAAAAGAACGGTAAGTCATGGTCATGTTAACTTAATCAGTGGTTTTTTTGAAAGTGGAAAGTAGTTTCAGGTACTATATCAGCCCCCATGCCCCTTGTCATTTGTTGTTTCCCATTTTCCTGTACTTAAAATTTCCTTTCTCCCCTTGTTGCTATGTGAAATCCAAACAAAGAAAAAGGGGAAAAGATTGCAATTTCCTTAATGTAGCTTTAGGGGTCCACTCACACTGAGTCAATAGTAGGATCAGGGCCTGGCTGATATGCAGGGGAAAACAATTAAACTGACTATACATAAAGTGCTGTCAAATTCACAAAGAAACTGGGGGAAAAAATACTTTTCACTAATCCCTTTAAATTACAGTAAATTTGTGGATTATTTGTAACAACATAGGTCAAACCATTTCAGACAGAAGTTTTGTTTTTAAATTGGTGTTGCATAAAGGAGAAAATGTTGAGTTATAATGTTCATCAGATATAAAATCAAGGCCTTGTCTACACAGGGAAATTGAGCAGCATACCTATTGAGGAAAAAACTGTTCCAGAATAACAGTGGATTTTATTCCAGAATACTGTCCATATGGGGGAGTTATTCCAGAATGGCTAAATCATACCAGAATAACTATTTTGGCCAATTTCCCCCCATGTAGACAGGACCTGGTGGGGGGTGGGAGAGGAGATTTAATTAAAATTGGACTAATTTGCAGAGTAAGCTATTACTCAATGTGATTAAGGGTGGCAGAGTTAGGCCACCACCTCCCAAAAAAACAGTGCTAATGCCATGGATTATCTTCACAAAAAACATTCTTATGTTAATTGTTTTCTTATTTTCCCTATATGTGATTATAGATTTTAGTTGTTGTTGTTGTTGAAGATTTTATTACCATTTGCAGCTACCCTGTCTATTACAGGGTTTTTGATGCTGTAACTGTTGATGCATTAGCACTTGAATTTTCTTTATTTTTTTCTGGAGTTTACAATATGAATGTAAGAATTCACTCCAGGCTGAAAGTTGGCATGAAAGTTTTCACCCCAGTATTTTTAGTTTATAACATTTAAAAAAAAGCTTTTAAACAACTCTATGCTTTGAATGATAGTAACAAACTGGGTATAAACGTTATAGCACGTTACATCAGACAGGAAACAAAAACGGGGGGTATCTTGTCAGGATCATACTGTATGTTAATATTTTTAAGACTTAAAGAACTTTATACTTAGGTTAGAGCGTAAGGCTCAAATTCATGAAAGCATCCCTTTTTAGGAATGGCTCGTAAGCATGTCCTTACTGTAAACTCATGTAACCCTGATGTAAGGGGGTGCATTGGTAGAGGTGTATAGAATTCCCATCTCATCAGCCATACCAAGGTAAAGAGGGTCATTAACTAAAATTGGAAGAAGTTAAAGCCAGGTAAGATTCAAGCCTATAAACGTGTGAATGCCAAAAGATATCTAAATGCAAAGTTAAGATTGTGAATTTAAAGACAAAAATAAGGAAATAAAAAGTTAAAGTTCATATAGCAACATTTACTTACCCAAGTTGAACGTGGATTCATAGATTACAAAACCCAAAGGGATCATTTTGATCATTTTGTCTGACCTCCTGTATAACACAGGCGATAAAACTCCCCCAAAATAATTCTTAGAGTGTATCTTTTAGAAAAATCCAATCTTGAATTAAAAATGGTCAGTGTGTGTGATAACCAAACTATGTTCAGCCAAGAAAAAGAAAAGCAAATCTTACAATCTGTAATAAGACACTGTAGAGCAAACAGAACACAACTGTTCACCCCTGCAGGCTTAAGGCCTGATCCTAAACTCACTAGAGACAATTGAAAGACTCCGATTGACTTCAATGGTCATTGGATCAGGCCCTTTGTCAGAGAATAAACATCTTTCCCCTCTGTCATAAACTTGTTGGATCACCAGAGATTTCCAGGTCAAAGACATAGTTTTAGTTCTTAATTAAACTGGTACAGTAATCTGTCATCAGATTTAATATTTCAAAATAACATAAGCAGCCTTGCTCTACATGATGGTTATGACCTGCTGTTTCATAGAGGATATTATTGTGACCTCCACACCTTGACTAAGAAATTTCTTCTGGTTGTAGCATATTCACATCTAAAGCCATGAATCTCTGTATTTAAATCTGAAACAAAGAAAAAAAATCTTAACTTTCACAAATTAGCTATTTTTTTTTTTTGCTCTGGCTATATTTAGAACTATCCACACTCCTGAATATCTGTGGGAGTCACAATTATGGTGCTGCCTCAGATACCCTATTCTATTTATTGTAGGTACGTATATGGCCCACATTAGTGTAGTATCTGAGCACCACAGTCTTTATGTATTTATTCTCACAACCCTTCTGTAAGAAGTACTCTTATACCCCATTTTACACATAGGGAACTGAGGCACAGACAGACATGCCCAAGCTAACACAGGAAGCCTGTGATGGAGCAGGGAACTGAACCCAAATCCCAGTCTAGCACCCTAACCACCGGACAATCCTTCCTACTCTTATAGAGTAGCTGGGTTCTCTAAATGTGAAGTCCAATGGCTAGGTTGTGGCAGTTCTGTAAGTATGCGGGATGGGAAATCTAGATTGATTTTTTCCTCTCCCTTGTGCACTTATATAGGAAGCAGTCAAAATGTTGGGGTCTGCATTCTCTAAGTATTTGGGAAGAGGGGGCAGAGCTTAATGTGTCTGAAGACAATCCACACACCTGGTGGAGAAAGCGTAGTCTTGTCTCTGTCATCTGTGCACCTACTAGTAGATGGAAGCTGGCACTAGCGAATAACGTGCTCTTAAAGGGTGCTGTAGTTATTGGTTAAGACTGTACTCTCCAAGGAGGCATTCTGTCCATCTCTGTCCTTGCAAACAGAATGCTTCAACCAACTGCTATTCATCCCCTCGGTCACATCATGACTGCCTCTCAAAGCCATGATCAAATCTTTCTTGGAGAGGCAATACATTTCTCCATAAAAGCATCCTCCATGATATTGGTCCCTTGCTTCAACACTTCTAAGAGCTTTTTAAATAGTGGAAGTGAATAATTTGATAACATGAGCACTTAAAACCTCAAGATTTTACTAATTTAGCACCTGCAAGTCTTTACTTATGTGAGTAATCTTTACTCCTATGAGTTGTCCCATTAAATTAATTGAGAGAACTTGAGTGGGAATAAGGTTTCGCAGGATCAGGTCCTTAGAATGGTTATTTTTTCTTATTTAAACTTAAAATGAATTTGATTTAAAAATTTAAATTACCAGGTTACTAATCCAGAATATCACCTAGTTATTTAAGAAAAAAACCAACAATGTACTGATCTGAACTAATAAATCTACCTGCTACAAAGTCATCAAAGAATTGGAAACTGACAAGACGCTTGCTTTGTTTTTAGCTTTGTTGCTGATCCCAAACAGTTCATTCCTAATATGGCTTTTAGGAAAATTGTGGGTTAACAGAAAATAAATTCTCAGATTGTCTCAATTGTTTTTTATCATGATATACTAAGACAGCCCTGGCTTTGATTTCTCCTTTTCAGTGGATCTATTCAATATTAAATATTTGCATATTTTCTGACCTATTTTGAATCTTACCATTACTGTCCCCATTCAGTAGCTTGTCCTTGTTAGTAGATTTATTATTAACTTTATTTGGGCAGGAAAGGGAAGCCAGCTATAATTAAAATTGCTACATAAACCTCTCAAGTAAGGTGGTCGCTCTGACAGTATGATAGATTTGTGTATCTGTTAAGTAAGGAGAATAGGTGTTCCAGTTAGACTTTGAATATAGATGGTGATGGGTTGATCGGTGTGGAAAACCTTCAACAGCTTCTTTGGACCAGACTGAATCTAATATCCAACCCACAGCTGTGACACTTGCTCTGTGGAAAGGTATGTGTCAAGTTAACAGTAATCTATTTCCTTTCACATGTATTTGGTACAATGTGCATTTTACTGTGGCTCTCTTGAAGGACTGGAATAACAGAATTGAGATCAGTTCATTAAAAACAAATACATGTTTCTCTCAGAAGTACAACAAAAGTGGAACATGCTAGACTTCCCTTTGTTTCTTTACTTCCAGTTCAGGAATTCCATTACTTAATCTGATGTTAAGTCTACTTGTATTAGAGAACCCTATTTATTTGAGCAAATTTTATTCCTTAGCAATGAATTGCAGAACATTGTGTGGTGATTGTATGAAGCCATTGCTTTCTCTTTATTGCCCACTAAAGAAACATTTATGATTAAATGGGAAAGAGAACTATCTCATTCTCTTGAGCTGGAGGTATTGGACTCAATAATGTCCTTCATATGTGTATGTTCTATTTCAACTAACCTGCTAGAATAGCAATATAAAATTGTAAATCAGTGGCACCAAACAACTGTGAAACTGAGTAAGATTGCAAGCCATTTCTCAGACAGATTTTGGAGACTGCTCTCAGCAAAGAACGCTTTTACATGTACTCCAGTCCCTGTCCTAAATTATCCCAATAAAAGTCACTTGTTATACATCATATTGCGAAAAGTACTGGCTTCCTGATGTTAAGTACTCTGGAATATTGTACATAGGGACACTTGGACACTGACGTATAAACATATAGACAACTGAATGTTACTACAGTCTTGTTACTGGGTGTTCACACAGTTATTTGCAGAAGCTGGAAAATTCTTTTTTCATCGTGGAATGGGTCTGGCAAGCCTGGAACCTTATAGATCTGTTTAAATCTGCTCAGCTGTGGAAATGTGTGTATTGTATTTGCATATACGATGTGTTCTTTTGCTGATTACATTAGTAAAAGGAGGAGTATGTAAACTGAACCACTCAGCAGTGCTTTAAGGACTGGAATAGAAAGGGTTTTTTGTTTTGTTTTTTCCCTCACAATAGTTTTTGTTTTCTTTGTGGCTTCTTTTTTTAAGGCTACTTCTCTCACCCCTCTTGTCAACTTTAGTAAAATGGATTTAATGTGAAGTATAAGTCATTGTGCTTGCCTGCATAAAAACAATAACAACTCTCATTTGCTGTATCTTGCAATAAGTTTATCAAGATGGAAATATATTAAATGTCCCAAAATTTCAGAGTTAACGTTGACCATTGGCGCCTTATGCCCTTCCAGACTGTGGAGAGTGGTTAAACTTTAATTTCTGAAAATGAGGAAATACAAAGGTAAGATATACACTACTTCCGCAGAACAACCTTAACTGTTGGTTAACCCCTTCCTCTCTCAAAGCTGGTAAAAACATTGGGAATGGTTTACTAAGAGTGATGCAACAGTCAACAAACTAGCAAGGGAAGTGGTGGATTTTCCATCTCTTCATGTCTTTTAATCAAGACTGGATGTTCTTACTGGAAGATGCTTTAGTCAATCACAAGTTATTGAGCTCAATACAGGAGTAACTGGATGATTTTTTTGGCCTGTGTTATACATCTAATTGAATCTTCTGACCTTCAGATCTAAGAACCAACAATAAGTAGCTATGAGGAAGGACTAATACACCTGTTCGTGTGTGTGTTCCACAGATTTGTATACCAGCAGTTATCTGCATGCATTCCAGCTGCATTCACTGTGTTAGGTGTAGATGTATTGAAGAGTGGAGGAATAAGGTGAAGCAGCTTGGCAGAGCTGTGACTGTATGATATGAAGAGAGGTGTATGCGTACCTTTTTGCAAGCTGTGTCAGTAAAAGTTCACAAGGGATCTCAAAACACCCTGGTCCCCACCTGGGCTCAGCAGATACAGGAAGCATGCCCCCTTCCCCAGGGTTTACTCCTGTCCCCACCACAGATATTCATGGTGTGGGGGTGTCTATGTCAGTCACTGCCTTCCCCCTGTGTCGGGAGTCTCTGGATGGGTCTTCCTATGTCCCTGCAATAGGCATTGGGGTTGTGCTGTGGCCAGTGGGAGGGGAGTGGTGCAGATCCTGTCTGTCTGCCCTGTGGTTACTGTAGTAGGGCTGGGTTAGGTGCTCTGAGTTGGTGCAAGGAGTGCAATGAGAGGTGCACTGCTCATCTACCATAAATTGGGGCCCATCCAAATTTCCATTCCTCGCTATGCCACTGCTTCAAATAGGAGGGGAAATGTGGGGTTGACCCCTAATACTCCCCATCCTGCCT
>NW_020664436.1:35983182-36064014 GCF_002925995.2 Terrapene triunguis
ACTCCCCCTAAACTCCATCCCCTCCAAGCCCCCCAATCCCTAGCCCCTTAATCTCTTCCCTTACCACCCATCCCCATTTATACTCCTCTCCTAACACCTCCTCCTCTCACCATTGCCCCAATCCCTCTCCCCCACTCCTCTGATCCCTCTGCCCCAGTCACTCCTCCCCTCCCTGCATACTACCAATCCCATGTATTATTCTTACCCTACCTGATATTCCCCCTCACTACTCCAACAGCCCCATATTTCCTAGCTCGGCACTGAAAAAGTTATAAAAACCTGAAAATGTTATGAGCAGTTCACGTTAGGAGGGCTGGGTATCAGTAATCTCTTGACCAAATGATTGCTTTTCTTTGATCATGCTCAGATCCATTGTGCAGGAAACATTATTACATCCTAACTGCTTAATAGAGTACTTCTTCTTTCCTCTATTTAATTAACGCTGATTTCCTTGACAATACTTATTAAGTAAAATCAGAGTTTGCATGTGGGGTTTAGAGAACTTTAAAATATTGCTCTTAAACCAGAAATTTTGGTCTCCAGGCAAAACTGCAAAAGGGAGATCCTGGAGAATGAAGGCAGGAAGAAACAAATGTGCACAAGACTCTGAAAACAAGGGGAGGGCTCAAAAGCCCTATGCATGGCTGCAGCTGATGTTCAATGACTACAGCAAGTCACTTTGAGCCACCAGTTACTGTGACAACAGAGTGCCTGAAAACACTCTTACTTTAACAAGTCCCTAGTCTTGCTGCATATGCATATTTCACTTTTGAGGTGCATCAGTTTGGCATGTGCCAACCTGAACTTAGAAACGTTACTCCGAATAACTTTTTCAGTATTGTTTCCCCACATGGCAGTGGGTGCTATCACTAGCAGAGATAAATCCTGAGCAACTGAGATCAGTCTGGGGAGGTTCAGAGCCTAATGTGAGACCCAGGTGCATGCAAAAAAAGTTGGAAGAATGAAATAATTTTGTAAAATGCTGGGTTTGTTATGGGGGGTTATATCTCAAGAACCCCTGTGCTCAAGTGACCCCAAATTTGGACCAATGACACTACCCAGCACCCCCAAGAGGCACAGCAAATATCAAGACAATCCAAGTCAGCATATGGACTCTAAAGTACTTAAAACAATCCATCTTTAAACAGAAAATAATGCTCTACCTTAACTATAGCAGTTCTGATGCTGTTACAACTATAAATGTTTTACAAGAATACAAAAACACAATTAAAAAAATATAACAATGGCTGAGGCAATTAATTTTAATATAGCTGATAGTTCTGTAGTAAATTGTCTCAACAAAAATGTCATAAGGAATTTAGCACATAGACTTTGAGGGCATGCACAGCACAGAATCCAAACTGACGTAATATATTTAACATAGGCAAAAGTATTTATATGTAATCTGGAGTTTAGTGGGTAAATAAACATGCACTTTTAAATTAGTTCAATATAGTATAATACAAAAGTACGGAATGTGGTGCTTTTCATAAGCAAAGAACGTTTTATGAAACCAATAAATTAACTGTAACAGTTGCGACAATCACAATTGTAAAAGTTTATGGTGCACTTGACTTCTGTACATTTATATCCTGTCAAGTGCCATCTAGTGGCTGAATAATCTAATTGCTCTAATAGCACCTTGTGTTCAGATGAAGTAATTACTGAAGAGCATGCTGGGAGTAACAGCCATGTCATGAAGCTCAGAGTGTGAGAAACAGGAAAAAGAAGTTCTGTGTGTACAATCTGTCTCAGTTTGTTTCTGTCTGTGATTTATTCACACTTTACACAACCATCATCCTGCTCCAGTTGAAAGAAATGTAATAACCCATTGATACTAAATTAGTGCTGTTTTTCTTCATACGCTTAGTATATTTGGCCTGATCCTTAGACGTTGCAGATCAGTTTGTTCCATTGAAATCAATGAACTCATGCTGATTTACACCAGCTGAGGATGTGGTCCCATTATTTTTCCATGGTTTTAAATACCTTTTCCCCATACCAACAGTTGTCTACCATTCTGCTCTCAATACATATTTTTCTAAAAGATATGAAATTTAAGTTAGATACCATGAGACTCTGCAAATCTGTAGAGATATAGATATTCCATCCAATGCAGATATTCATTTATTGTATGTGAAGTCAGTACTAAATCCATCTAGTGCTTGAACCTAAACCTCATGTAAAGATAGCTGAACATTCAAAATAAGGGATATTCCAGGAATTAAAGAGATCAGAAAGATTCTAGATATAAGCTTGCACCAATAACTATTTACGATAATCCTTCACTGCCTAATATGCTGAGAAATGTAACTACTTTCTTGAGTTTGCATTAAACTCCTGATTGCATTTCTTGGAAAAATCATTTAATAAGTTCAAGCTTTTTCTTCACTGTATAGAAGAAACAAAAGAAGAGCCACCTGAAAGAAGGCTTACATTTTATAATTCCACCTTCACAAGTGCCTTTCTTTAAGAGCTGGAGAAAAAACATCTTCCACATATTGATTCCTCTTATATATACATTAAAAACACAGACTTATAACCCATTCTGTAGTTCATACAACACCGGGAATTACCATATTGCTGATAAATGGTGTACGGTGAATACATCTTTGATATGGTATGCAGTGTCTGAAACAAAAACAACTCCCATATTTTCCTCTGTATCAGAAGCTTCTGTTTGAAGGCAACTGTAATTGGAGGAGAGACAGGCAAAAGAGCCATTTAAAACTAGCATTCTAGTTCACCTTCTATCAATTCATGTGGAAAAATACCAATACCTAGCTGAAGACTTGATGTCTTCCTATTGCAAATAAACACTGAGACAACCAAGAAGGGATCTTTTAATAAACTTGGTGGAACAGGAAGGAAAATGGCTTTTTTCTCTAATAATAGGAACTACAGTTTCCCCCCCATCATTTACTCTGCTTAGTATCTATCTATGTACAGATAACAGCAGAGAATTCCAATTAAGTAGTAGATTCATAATGGATCTAACTATTGGTTTCTTTGTGATCATCTCAGACTAGTCTCCTGTTGTTTGGATCCTCTAAATATTTAACTCCAATCCTGAAGCATTTAATGGGCATAAGACTCCTACCACTAGAACGAAAAACTCTGTCAGCTGGAAACAAACTAACAGAAAAAGAATCTGATTTTTGCCACTGCATCCCATATCTTGAGAAGGATCCAAAGCCACTTATTGTCTGAGGCAGCTGATACAACAATGACTTGGGTACCAGAAAAACAACAAATAGTCATCTGCATATTGAGATAGCTCATGAGCTCTCTCCTTTTCTCTGTACTCTGAATGCCTTCATGTTTTCTGACAGCTATTATAATGGCTAATGGCTGGATTGAACAAAAAGGGAAAAACAAGGCAGCGGGAGGAGGAGGGGTATTAACATTAGTAGCTACTGTTGGAGCAAGGAAACTATCCAACCCAGAGACTGTGCCATCCTGAAAATAATGGAGTGCTACATAGAAGATTTCCCCTTCTTTCCAATCTTTTCTCTCTCACAGTCTCAAAGTAATCTCTCTTGTTATTTTGCTGTATATTGTGTACATTAGTCTCCTATTATTTTATACCTTTTAGGGATGGGACCTGATGTTTCTCTAGCTCCAGAACATATTTGAGTTGTGAGGAATGTCTGGTTGATAGAATTCTACTTCATCTTCATGTATTCCCAGGACCAAACTTTTCCTCTTTTCTTTACTGTATGAGAAGGACATTCACTTCAGTTCTCTATGCTCTCTGCTTAGCCCTGGATTTTAGTATGTTTTCCCACATACAAAATAACCAAAATCTGTTGTGTTCAGTCCAGATTATGTACTTTAGAATAAAAGTAAAGACTCCATGTAGCCTTCTGCATTGGAACTGAAACACAAAGTGGCAACCGTCTCACAGCTGCCCCTGTAGTAAGTCTCCCTTACATTTAAAGATACAGGATGCAGAAAATAGAATAAACATCAGTCACAACTCACAACTAAATGCATGTGTTTATTGTTTTCTGCAAAATCAGTTAGTGGCTCACTTCCATGAATTATATTAATCAATTTCATGTTTCAGTGACTACTTCACAATTCACCTTGACTGTTTTCCCTTTGTATCCTGTTCTGTGTCTGGCCACCAAACATAACTTACAGCCACGTTTAAATTTTTTACTATACTTTGGTGATGTTTGTATAATTTAACCAACTTCCTCACCTGTAAGCCATTGGGTATCACTACACATATACTCCAGAGAAAACAATCATTCTGAACTGAGAACTCCCTCCTGGGTATTACCGCAATGAACAACAGAAACAATAAAGTCCTTCCTCTCCTGTAGGAGTTGGCCATCCACAAAGAGTGTATTGCTCTACTTTGCCCCAAATAAGGTCTTTCTTAGCTTCCAATGCTCTCCATTCGGTTGTCATGGGAAGGTCTGCTGGTAAAGTACTGATTTTACTTGTGGTGTCTCTCTATTTTCAGAAGCACTCAGGACAACATATCACTACCAGCATGTTCCTCTGAACGCTTGAACCTTATATTGCACTGTCATACAGTTCAAATCAAAGGCTATTTCTGTATTGTGGCTGCTGGCAGAAGTGGAATGCCTGTCTTTCGGCCTAGTGCCTGATTCTCTGAAGCTTTGTATCTTCTGTAGTCACATAAACCAGTGCAGAATGAGTATAAAATGGTTGTAAAATGTTACCATAACTGTAAGTAGAGAATCCGATTTGGTAGTACCGTATTTGATATCCACTTTGCATAGCTGTAAATGACTACACAAGGTTCAAGTCTAGGTAACTTTTATTTCAGTTGAAGGAACACAAGAACATAAGAATGGCCATACTCAGGTCAGACCAATGGTCCATCTAGTCCAGTATCCTGTCTTCTGACAGTGGCCAATACTAGATGTTTCAGAGGGAATGAACAAAACAGGCTCTCATTGAGTGATCCATCCTGTCATCTAATCCCAGCTTCTGGAAGTCAGAGGCTAAGGACACCCATAGCATAGGGTTGTATCCTTGACCAAATTTGGCTAATAGGCCCATCAATGGCTGTCTTCCAGGATGTAATTATTTTTTGAAACCCGTTATAGTTTTGGCCTTCACAGCATTCCCTGACAACAAATTCCGCAGGCTGACTGTGCATTCTGTGAAGTACTTCCTTTAATTTGTTTTAAACCTGCTGCCAATTAGTTTCATTGGGTGGCCTCTGGTTCTTGTGATATGTGAAGGAGTAAATAACACTTCCTTATTCACTTTCTCCACACAAGTCACAATTTTATAGCCCTATATCATATCCTTTAATCAGGGCTGAAAGTAGAAATAGGGACTTACCGGAACGGGGCGGGTTGGGGCTGGCTCTGGCCCCTGGAAGGGGCAGGGCCTTGGGCGGAAGGGGTGGGGATGGGGGAGGTCAGAGCCAGCCCCGGCCCGCTTTGTACCGGTAAGTGCCCTCCCTCTCCCCCTCCCCCGCCAGGGTAGCTACAGCAGCCGGGGGCTCCGGCAGCAGTTTAAAGGGCCCAGGGCTCGGCCCTTTAAACCACTGCCAGAGCCCCCGGCTGCCACTGCTACCCCAGGGCTCTGGCAGCAGGTCTCTGGGGGCTATTTAAAGGACCCAGGACTCCCCTGCTTCTACCACCCAGGCCCTTTAAATAGCTGCCAGAGCCCTGGGGTAGCGGCGGCAGGGCTCCGGCGGCTATTTAAAGGGCTGGGGCCGTAGAGGCAGCGGGAGCCCTGAGCCCTTCAAATAGCCCCCGGAGCCCTGCCGTTACTCCAGGGCCTCTGGGGGCTATTTAAAGGATCCAGGACTCCCCTGCTTCTACCACCCTGGCCCTTTAAATAGCCCCCGGAGCCCTGGGGTAGCGGTGGCGGGGCTCCGGCGGCTATTTAAAGGGTCCAGGGCAGTAGAGGCAGCGGGAGCCCCGGCCCTTTAAATAACCCCTGGAGCCCCGCCGCCGCTACCCTAGGGCTCCAGCGGCAATTTAAAGGGCCTGGGGCTCCAGCCGCTGCTGGGGAAGCCCGGCCGCCCTGGTATAGCGCACCGGCTCTTGCCGGTACACCCTACCGGGGCATACCAGCTTACTTTCACCTCTGCCTTTAATCGTCTCTTTTCCAAGCTGAAAAGTCCCAGTCTTTTTAATTTCTCCTCATATGGAAGCTGTTCCATACCCTTAATCATTTTTGTTCCCTTTCTCTATCCCTTTTCCAATTCTAATATATCTTTTTTGAGATGGGTGACCAGAACTGCACAGTATTCAAGGTGTGGGAGTACCATGGATTTAAATAGTGGCATTATTCTTATTATCTATTTCTTTCCTAATAGTTCCTAACATTGTTAGCTTTTTTTGACTGCTGCTGCACATTGAGTGGATGTTCTCAGAGAATTATCCACAATGACTCCAAGATCTCTTTCTTGAATGGCAACAGCCAATTTAGACCTGTAGCGGGGTGGTCACCCGTTCCTGCCCTGAGGGGTTTAAAACAGCTCTGGAGGAGGGCTGTGGAAGGGCAAGACGCCTGCACTGATTGGGAGGAAGCAGGCTCAGCTGGGGAACTCACCTGGGGACCTAGAGTGAGGCAGGGCTGGGGAAAGGCCTTAGGAGCTGGGAAGCCCTAGGACAGCAAGTCCCCAGGCTGAAGGGCCTAGTCTTAGGCCCACCTAGGTATTGGGCTTGCAGAGGGGCAGCCTGAGGGTGGGTAAAGGCAGCCAGTCCAAACCCCTTTGCCTATGATGAGTGGCTGATACTGCAGTCTACCCCAGTGAATGGGGGCTAGATGGAGACTGGGCAGTAGCCAAAACTGACGCGAAGTGGGAATAGTGGGTGGGGAAACCCAGAGAAAGTGGGGTATTGCCAGGGGGCAGCACCCAAGATAAGGGCACCGGGGTCCTGGGAGGGACACAGGGGCCAATGGCAAGTGGATCACTGGCCTGCAGAGGGCACTCCTGGGTCAAAGAGCTAGTTCCAGAGGACGACCAGTAGGAGGCGCCGCAGGGGTGAGTCTGCGCTGTGCTACAAGACCCCATCCCTTTGTAACTCCTCACAGTCTGCTTTAGACTTAATTGTCTTGAGTAATTTTGTATTGTCTGAAAATTTTGCCACCACATTGTTTACCTCTTTTTCCAGATCATTTATGAATATGTTGAACAGCACTGGTCCCAGTACAGACCTCGAGGGGACACCTCTATTCATCTCTCTCCGTTCTGAAAACTGACCATTGATTCCTACCTTTGTTTACGGTCTTTTAACCAGTTACTGATCCAAGAGAGGAACTTCCCTCTTATACCATGACTGCTTACTTTGCTTAAGAGCCTTTGGTTAGGGGCCTTGTCAAACACTTTCTGAAAGTCCAAGTACCACTATATCCACTGGATCACCCTTGTCCACTTGTTTGTTGATCCCCTGATAGAATTATAATAGATTGGTGAGGCATGATTTCCCTTTACAAGAGCCATGTTGACTGTTCCCCAACAAATCATGTTAATCTCTGTGTCTGATAATTCTGTTGTTTACTATAGTTTCTACCAATTTGCCTGGTACTGAAGTTAGGTTTACCAGCCTGTAATTGCCACCATTGCCTCTGGAGCCTTTTTAAAAAATTGGTGTCATATTAGCTATCCTCCAGCCATCTGGTACAGAAGCTGATTTAAATGATAGGTTACAGACTACAGTTAGTAGTTCTGCAATTTCACATTGAGTTCCTTCAGAACTCTTGGGTGAATACCATTTGGTCCTGGTGACTTATTACTGTTTAATTTATTAATCTGTTCCAAAACCTCCTCTATTGACACCTTAGTCTGGGACAGTTCCTCAGATTTGTCACCTAAAAAGAATGGCTCAGGTGTGGCAACCTCCCTCACATCTTCTTCAGTGAAGACTGATGCAAATAATTAATCTATGGTAGAACCTCAGAGTTACAAACACCAGTCAACCAAACAACTCATTTGGAACAAGAAGTACACAATCAGGAAGCAACAGGGACCAAAAAAAAAAAAGCATGTACAGTACTGTGTTAAACATAAACTACTAAATCTTGACTGGTGTGCAGAAGTGTTATTTACTCCTTCTCATAACACAAGAACTATGGGTCATGAAATGAAATTAATAGGCAGCAGATTTAAAACAAACAAAAGGAAGTCTTTTTCACACAACACACAGTCAACCTGTGGAACTCCTTCCCAGAGGATGTTGTGAAGACCAAGACTATAACAGGGTAGTTCATGGAGGATAGGTTCATCAATGGCTATTAGCCAGGATGGACAGGGATGGTGTCCCTAGCCTCTGTTTGCCAGAAGCTGGGAATGGGTGATGGGATGGATCACTTGATGATTACCTGCTCTGTTCATTCCCTCTGGGGCACCTGGCAGGATACTGGGCTAAATGGACCTTTGGTCTGTCCCAGTATGGCCGTTCTTATGTTCTTATGTACTAAAAAAAAAAAAAAGGAAAAACAACATTTTTCTTCTGCATACTAAAGTTTTAAACCTGTATTAAGTCAATGTTCAGTTGTAAACTTTTGAAAGAACAACTAAAACGTTTTGTTCAGAATTACGAACATTTCAGAGTTATGAACAACCTCCATTCCTGATGTGTTCGTAACTCTGGGGTTCTATTGTAGCACCTTGCAATGGCCTTATCTTCCTTGAGTGCTCCTTTAGCACCTCAATTGTTCTGTGGCCGCACTGATTGGTAGGCTTCCTGCTTCTGATGTACTTTAAAAAAAATTGCTGTTAGTTTTTGAGTCTCTGGCTATTTGCTCTTCAAATTCTTTTTTGGCCTGTCTAATTATATTTTTACACTTGACTTGCCAGAGTTTATTCTCCAATTTTGACACTTTTTTGGTCCTCTTGCTATGTTTTTTTAATGTGGGGTATACATTTAATTTGAACCTCTATTATGGTGTTTTAAAAAAGTTTCCATGCAGCTTGCAGGCACTTCACTTTTGTGACTGTACCTTTTAATTTCTATTTAACTAGCTTCTTCATTTTTGTGTAGTTCCTCTTTCTGAAGTTAAATGCTACTATGGTGGGCTTCTTTGTTGTGACTGCCCTTCTGCTCCCCTCCCCGCTCCAAAGAAGGACGTTAAAATTGAATTATATTGTGGTTGCTACTATTGAGCAGTTCAGCTATGTTCATCTCTTGGACCAGATCATGTGCTCTATTTAGGATTAAATCAAGAATTTCCTCTTCCCTTGTGGTTTCCAGGACTAGCTGCTCCAAGAAGCAGTCATTTATGGTGTCAGGTAACTTTATCTCTGCATCCCATCCTGAGGTGACATGTACCCAGTCAATATGGGGATAGTTGAAATCCCCCGTTGTTATTGAGTTTTCTATTTTTATAGCCTCTCTAATCTCCCGGAGCATTTCACAGTCACCATCACCATCCTGGTCAGGTGGTTCAGTAGTATATTCCTCCTGCTATATTCTTTTATTCAAGCAGGGAATTTCTATCTATAGAGATTTGATGGTACAATTTGATTAAATTAAGATTTTTACTATATTTGACTGTATGCATTCTTTCATATATAGTGACATTCCCCCACCAGCATTACCTACTCTGTCATGCTTATATATTTTGTATCCTGGTATTACTGAGCCCCATTGATTATCATTGTTCCAGCAAGTTTCTGTGATGCCTATTATATCAATATCCTCATTTAATACCAAGCACTCAAGTTCATCCATCTTAGTATTTAGACTTCTAGCATCTGTATACAAGCACTTATAAAATGTGTCACTTTTTAACTCTCTGCCATTATCTGATGTAATTGAATGGACTCTTTTTCATTTGACTGTTTCTCTTCAGTTCCTACCTATACTTTATCAACTTCCATTCTCTCCTCCTTACTAGGATATAGAGAATCCCTATTAATAGATTCTCCCCTAAGGAAAACAACAAAGAAAGAATTAATGGGAGCTGGTGGTCCTCAGTACCTCTGAAAAATCAGGCCACTTATTTCATACCTAGATATGACTGTTGGGGAAGATTTTCAAAGGCACAAAGAACAATTAGGCATCCAGTAAAGGTCAGAGGGAGTTAGGCATCTAACTCCCATTTGTGCCCTTGAAAATTTCTCCCTTCTCATTTAATTTTAGGCATCCACATTTGAAAATGTTGGCTATAGTGTTCATAAGAGAGAGAATTCAGTCACATTCTGCTTCTGAACTGGAACACAAATGGCAAGTGCCTCAGAAACATAGTGTAAACTCCTGTATGGAAAAGAAATTGCAGAAAAGTGCCACTGGCCCCTTTATTAAATTTGTATTGCCTTTGCCCAAATCTAGTATACAGTGGTCTCTAAACTGCTTAGAAACCCTTTTTAAATGTTGCAGGCATGCTTTCGAATTAGTAATTTAGTCAAATGATCATTTCAATTGGCCATTTGACCAAATGGGTAAAACTTCTATTTGGGGAAATGACTGAAAATGAGATCCCAACATGAGATCAAATGCCTAAAGTTGCTCACTGAATTAATAATCCAAACAATAAGTGTATTATATTTTAAGCCTATGGTCAAATACAAGAGAATATGTATCATCAAGTAACTAACAGTGCTGTATGTATGTGGGAAAGGGGTGGGAAGTTCATCACTATAGGTCTGTTTACTGGAACATCATGGCTTGAGTGACACACATTCCAACTTCTTCTTTAAAACATTTGTACCTATTGATTTAGCACTTTTTGGGTCTTGAGCAGTTACATTTAACAAATCCTTAACCACCAGAGGTAGATTCTTGTTGAACAGCTTCTCTCACAGATATAATTCTCAGAATTCACAATATTTTAACTAGAGAACTTCTGGTGGCATATGACAAATTGGTTATGAGAAAATGTCCCTCTCAGTATTGCAAGAGCATAGCCTCATGATCAGAGTACAGGAGGGTGTCCTGCGTTCTGGATTCTACTCCTGGATCTGCCACCAAGGATAAACTTAAGTGAGTGACTTAACCTCTTTGTGCTCAGTTCCACATCTATATACTCAGATAATATTGTTGTCAAGTGCTGTACTGAGGATTAATTAATTATTGGAAAACATCCCTAGAAGAAAGAAACTATGTAAGTGCAAATGTTACACTATATAAGTGCATATTATTGTTCTCCTTGTGGGGAACCAATAATATATTCTTTATTTTTGTTAATGTTCCAAGTGACACTAAGAATATTTCTATGGTTGCCCTCTACCTCTTCCTTCTACTTCTGTCCCCAAGTGGAATGGACACAGCTACACTGTCATACTTTTTACCAGCCACTATTTTAATTAGGCTTAATTTCCCCATTCTTTGGGCTTGTTCTTGCTAATCAGAATCATATAATTGAGTTGTCTGCTTGCTGATATATTTTTTTTTCTGGAGGATGTTGCCTCCAGTTACAGCTTAAAACTAACACTTAAACAGAGTGTTTAAAGCATTTCTAGAAACTAGGCCTAATCGAAATATCTATTTATAAAAAGCCACATCAATCCTTTGACCTTTATCTTCTATTTGCTTCCCTTCTGTACTAATGGCCATCAACATAGTATCTGAGTGGTGCATTGCAACCCTATGATCATACAAGATCCTGTCCACCTGCCTCTCCTACTAATTTCCCACCTAACTCTCCAGCTTCCCTCCACCCCATATCAAGCTCCTCCATTCTGTACCCTATAAATCTTTCTTCCCCATAGCTGTCATTCCAGCTCACTCCCTTCAGTGCAGCTCCTCCTGCTCACCAGAATGTACTAACTTTCCCTTTCAATTCAATCCCACTGCCATTATCCTGCTAGTTTTCCTCATTACTTTTTTTTTGGGGGGGGGGGGGGCAGGGGGAGCGAATGGGCTCATGATGCAGTATCTGAGTTGAGAAAATAAACACTGGCAAATGAAAAAATACTGCTCAGGTCGCTACTCAACCTCCATTTTGAATTTTCTGGCTTCTGGTGGCTTGATTTCTCCTACTTACATTGTTGCAATAACAATTTTTAAAAATGAAAATGTCACTGACTTTTTGTTAAGGAAAGAAAAGACGAAAGTTATAAGCAACTGCAAATAGCAGTTTAGAACTGAACCTTTTTCTCAAACTTAGCATTGGCTAAATAGTGTCCATGAAACAATCATGTCCTTTGGCAATAGATGATACTCCAGATGAGGCTTGGGATGTTCCTTGCTGCTTGATGATTTCACCTTGTCAATCATTTTAAAATACCCCACCTTTTTACAACAGCATGGTAGTTGGGAAGTGCTACATCGAGAAGGGGCACTAGTGGACCACTTCCTTCCCCTTCCCCTGCTTCTCTGCTCAGCCACCGCAAAGGGAAGAGGGGAGGAGAAAAAAAGGGGAAAAGTTTGCTGGAGTCTTCTTGCAAAGCAATGGAAAAGGAGTGCTGCTAATGGACTCCTCATAGTTGCAGGGTGAAACCATACCTTTCCTCTTGCTCCCTTGTGGCAGTAGATGAGCACATCTCCATGAAGGCCAAATATATCTTCTTGTGGTGTCTCCCAAAGCGGCCTGAAGGGACATCCCTGCCACAGTCCTTCTGCTGCTTCAGGGCTGAAGATGTTGCTTTACCAAAGCTTCCTAAAGCTGGGATTGGGAAGGAGGGCCAAGAAAAAGATATCTTAGGCCTGATTCTCCTCTCACAAAGGTTTTACAGTGGTGTATTTTCCTTGATGTTGGTAGAGTTACGCTTCATGTACAGAGGTGGCTGAGCAGAATCAAGCCTCTGGTGGACTGCAGACTCTGTCACTGTCACAGGATGCAGAATGGACACCACAGGTGCTCTCCTGAAATAATGAGGCCGAAGAAAGAGACATAAGTGTGAAAAGAAGATCTGGAATGGAAAATAGACTGAAAAGACAGGCCCTCATTATAAACAAAACTTTAGTAATAGTTACGCTGTATTCCACAATGAATTCAGTTTGCTGATTGCATAGGGCAAGACTGAAAGAATCCCCATCTTCCCCACTGGGCATAATTCAGAGGTTCTCAAACTGTGGTCCGCGGATCACTTTAAGGTGGTCCGCAGATAGTTCCCTCTAAGGTGCGTGCCTGGGTGGCTGCACACAAGAGAATGAAGGACCACCCACCTAATTAGTGGAGCTGTGCAGGCGTGGGTCCACTAATTAGGTGCCTGGACCCTGGAGAAGACACACATGTAAGGTGAGGTGGTGGCCTTGTGTGGAATAGGGGGTAGGTGGGAGGGGGCAGTGAGGTGAGAAGAGGGGGTGGGGGGAATTTGGGATATGCAAGGCTGCGGTGGCCAGAGAAAGAGGCGACTTTCCCCAGCTCCAGGGCTGTGGCTGCCGGGGAGAGACGGCCCTCCTTCCCAGCTTCAGCTATGTGCCTGCTGAAGCAGGGGAGAGACCTCCCTCCTTCCCAGCCCCAGATCAGGGGCTGCTGTGGCGGGTGAGAAAGGGCACATCCATCGCATTAGAAAGGTAAGACTACTGTTATTAAAATATGAGTTGTGTGCTTTTATTTGTAGAACAAAAAACATTTATTATTAAGGTTTTTGTAATATAGCGCTTTTATCCAAAGCGCTTTACAATAGGTAGCTAATGGTACAAACATTTGGAAAGATCATTCATTGGTCCGCTGAGACCCTCAGCAATTTTCAAGTGGTCCGCAAAAAAAAAAGTTTGAGAACCACTGGCATAAGTGGTCTTCTACTCTGAAATTTTTTTCAGCCAGTAGATTTCAAAATGTTTGAAAAACCACCTTAAACTCCTAGGCATATTTAAGTTTATCTACATACATATTACTGTAAAGTTTTTGCCAGGTTATTGAACCGCTAACAAAAGGCCCTATGAATAATGGCAGATCCTATATTGATAATTCTTTTTGCAAAATGATAAAGCCTATTCACTATTAACTAATTTGCTTTAATGTTGCCAAATATTGCTCAGCATGAGCAACCTTCTCTCTAACAGTAATTTCACTGGTTGTTATTAAATCCCACTGGGTGTCAAATGAATTCCTATCAATAACACTACAGTAAATCACACTCAATAGGAATAAAATATCCCCAGTAAAGATAATTCCCACTTTCTACCAGCAAACCACCTGGCAATTAGAAACAAATCCTACTATGGCAGTATTGCAAACACTAACAGGGCAGTGAGAAAGCAGGTAATATCATCATCATCATCATTATCACCACCATTTCCTTTTTCCAACACCAGGACTGGGTAGAGCCAAATTATGAGCAGATTCCATTCATGCCTGTTTTGAGCTGCCATTTGAGTCTGTGGGAGGGCTGCCTGGATAGTTTTATATACCATGTTATACCTTTGTTTCGTTGAATGTCCACAGCCTCTCTCACCAGGCACTCTTCCACAGAGAACAGTTTTAGGCAATTGGTATGAAATCGGTCTAGCGATGTGGCAAAACTATTGTAACTGGCACCTTTTAACCACTGCACTACACTTTCAGTCTTCTAAAGATGTTGTAATTTCTTAGTCTATCTAGCCTTCTCATGTCTAGGATATGGCACAGGCACCTCGTTTCAAATGTTTGCAGCTTTTGCTTCAGACACTTTTCCAGTACCCATGTATCACAAATGCAAAGTAATGTGAGTCCAATGAGTGTTGTATGTAACCTGGTTTTAGCTGTTATAGAGACTGATTTAAGGTTCCAAACATTTTTATTTAGGAATGCACATGTTCTGTTGGCAGTAGCTATCTGCTTCTGGATGCCATCTTCACAATGCTTGTCATGTGCTATAATGGAACCCAGGCAGCAGAAGCTATTTGCCCAATGTACACAATTAGTGCCTAGTTTAGCCTGATTTTTGATGTTACCATTAGTTTGGTCTTTTGTTCATTCCTTTTTAATCCACATTCTGTGGCTGTGGTGGCCAGGTTAGTTACTGCTTCTCAGTTGTATTCCTCCATAGGCATTATCACTACACTATCATCTGCAAAGTCTGGGTGATTGATAATTTGCACCAATATCATGCAGCCTCCATCAATGTTTGACAAGTACAGAGCAAATAGTATTGGGCTGAGTATGCATCCCCATTTCACTCCAGTTTTCACTTCAAACCACTCAATCTGCTCACCACTGCCTTGTACGGCATGCAAAACTATGCTATACAGACTCTACAGTATTTGAATCGGCATGGTTCTAAAACTGTGTATCATTTGAGTACTTTCCACAGAGTCTCTCTGTTAACAGAGTCAAAAGGTTTCTTAAAGTCAATGAATGTGCAAAACGGGTTTGTTGAACTCTGTCTCTCTCCAAGATTTGACAAAAAGCAAATATCTGATGTATGGTGGAACATCCCAGTCTAAAGCCAGCTGGTGACTCAGAAAGAATTTCCTATAGTCTTCTTTTCATTTAGCTGAGAATCACTCTATAGCAGAGGTTCTCAAACTGTGGTCCGAGCTCCATTCAGGTGGTCCGTGCATAGTTCCCTCTAAGGTGTGTGCCTGGCGGCCGCACACTAAAAAATGAAGGACCACCCACCTAATTAGTGGAGCCACACAGGTGTGGCACTAATTAGGTGCCTGGACCCTGGAGAAGACGCATATGTAAGGTGAGGTGGTGGCCTTGCGGGGGATAGGTGGGAGGGGGCAGTGGGGTGAGAAGAGGAGGTGGGGGGAATTTGGGATGTGCAGGGCTGCGGTGGCCAGAGAAAGAGGCGACTTTCCCCAGCTCCAGGGCTGTGGCTGCCGGGGAGAGACGGCCCGCCGCCTCAGTTCTGTTTGAGAACCACTGCTCTACAGAATATCTTGCTAGGAATCTTTATAAGACTTTACTCCTTTGTAGTTGCAATCTGTTGGGTCACCTTTCGTAAGGAGTGGTACAATGACTGAGGGTTGCCAATCTTCAGGGGTTTAACCTCATTTGGGCGAAGGGGTAAATAGTTTGCAAAGGAGCATGACCATGTCTCTTCCGCCATGTTTTAACACTTCACGCAGTATACCATCTGGACCAGGTGACTTGTTATTATTGAGGGACCTGATGGCAGCTTCAATTTCTGTTTCCATTATGTGGTCTTCTTTGTTGATGCCTTCACAATTGATGGCCACATGGACACTTGGGTCAGCTTCACTATTCACATTCAATAGCTGATGAAACTATTATTTACATCTTTTTCTATTTTCAACTATATAGTTCTCCAGAGGATCATGTAGCTGACTTGCTACAGGCATTAACTTCTTTGATAGTAATCTAACTTTCTGAACAAGTGCTCTTACATTACTTTTTTTAAAGTGTTTTCAACCTTTTCCACCTTCTCCCTCGAGCCTTTTTGTCCATTCTTTTTAGTTCCTTGTTGAACTGCCCATATTTGTTTTCTGCTCAGGGCAATCTTCAGCTTTCAGATGTTCTTGATATGCTTCTTTTTTTTTTCTTCCAGATAGGTTTGCAGTATCTGGTGTTACCCAGTCTTTCCTTTTTGGATACAACCTCATCCCCAAAACCTCCTCACTCATAGCATGAAGTCTTTCACCTCTGCCCAGAGTTGTACTATTGTGTCCTCTATGTCTAAGAGATGGGTAAAGTAGCCTTCAGTAGTATTCTGAAAGGTCACCACAGTGTCTGTATTTTTCAGAGCTTCAACACTATATTCTCTTGTCTTTTTGGTGTGTGCATATTTTGAAGTAGTAAATCTGATCTTTACTGTAGTGATCACTGCCCAATAGTCTGAATCTGCATTTAGGCTTCTGTAGACCCTGCAGTTTAGTACACTTCCTGTCCAACATTGCCTTACTAAGATGAAGTCAATCATATTTTTTGTAGTACCATTGTCAGAAATCCATGTTTCTTTATGAACTTGCCTGTGCTGAAATGCTATGTTTGTTATAAACAAACTGTTAATAGTGCAGAACAGAAGCAATCACCTCACTTATTTTTTTATCCTGTTTCTTGTTCCACGATGTTCTCCCAGTCAGTGTTATCACTCCCAGCCTTGGCATTAAAGTCCCCCATTATAACACTTGATGGGGTTTGTGAAAGCTCTACTTGAATTTAATTGTAAAATTGGCTTATGGCACTGTCTTCTGCATCTGTTGTGGGTAAGCAGAATTGTATTATAGTTACAGAATCATGTTTCCCCTGTAGTTTAATGTTCATTATGCATGAAGAGATGTACCTATAGTTTTTCAAAGACCTGTAGGCTTTTTCTGATACTACAAAGCAACTCCTTCTCTGTGAACATTGTCTGCCCTTTCCAGAGTAAATGATTTTACAGTGCTTTATGGAGAGTTTGCCATTTCCAGTCCAGAGTGTTTCACAAATACTGAGAATGTCTATGGAAAAGGAAGTAGCTCTAGTTTCAAGTTTGTCACATTCATATAGTAGTCTCATGTTCCAACATGCACTCTTGTTTTGGTGCTGAACAATCTGGTTTTTCTTAGCCAACTTTTTGCACAGCCAATGTCCCCAAAATGTCAGCATGGACCTTTTTAGGCTGGGTGTTGTCCGATTCAGTATTGCTGATTTGATCAGTTTCTTAAATAAGTACCTAGACTGCCAGCCACTTCAAGTCTAGGCAACCCCCTTCTATTCACTACTCACTGAAGGTACCCATATTGCACCACAAGAAGTTGCAGTGGGACACTGGGTTGTGACCTAATCAGATCCCTGCTCCCACCTAAGGTACCACAGGGTTGGCCATGCCAGTGTTTTATTCGCAAGCAAGATCTGCTAGCAGGAAATCTACTCTCCCTTTGCAAACCTCTCACCCTCTGCAAAGCAGGTAATAGCCTTGTCCAAAATTGAGAAGCAAAGGTTAGAAGGAAGGTCATTTTAACTGAGCTCTCTATATGTTCATTTTTCAAAGGTAGATCTGATTGTCCACTACTGCACTGGGGGGGAGGCGGGAAGGGGCAGGTGTCTCCTGTTTTACAGCCTCTTTCAGTTCTTTGCTCTAAAACTATGAGGTAAAATCTGATCTATGTAGGGTGACCAGATGTCCCGATTTTATAGGGACAGTCCTGATTTTTGGGTCTTTTTCTTATATAGGGTCCTATTACTCTCCCCCACCATCACCATCTGTCCTGATTTTTCACACTTGCTGTCTGGTCACCCTAGATCTATGGTATCTACTTAGTCAGCTATATTGTGCTTAACACTGGTGTCTGAGTTCCTCATAATTTCCCCCCCACATCTATATCCCACAGTCAGTGGGGTTTGTTGTATTGTTACTGTGGGAAGGCTAGAACAAATGGGTTTTTTTATTTTGATCTGGTGGCAGCGAGATTGTAGTTATTCTAACTTCTTACAAAAGCAAGATTCACAATTGTGGACCAGCTGCTGAGAAAACTCTTGTCTCCTTTTACTTACTAGTCTCACTCTTGTGGATGACAGCTTCATTGTTCCAGAGATTTGTAGATGTCGTGAGAGGTCATAATCATGCAGGATAAGGTACTTCCTCAGGTAACAAGGACCCCTCCTACAGAGGGCTTGGAGGGATAGCTCAGTGGTTTGAGCATTGGCCTGCTAAACCCAGGGTTGTGAGTTCAATCCTTGAGGGGGCTATTTAGGGAACTGGGGTAAAAACTCTGTCTGGGGATTGGTCCTGCTTTGAGCAGGGGGTTGGACTAGATGACCTCCTGAGGTCCCTTCCAACCCTGATATTCTATGAACTTGACTCCATATTCACCAGGTAGTCAGCGCAGAGCATTAGGGTGATGTGCTCTTGGTAGTCTGTCTTGCAAGATCAGTACTGTCTTTTGAAAGATTTAAGTTTTTTATACGTTTTAGTTCCTACATGTATGCGATTATCAAGCTTGGAAGTCACAAATACATGGTGCTTTGTGGCAAAGTCTGAATATTTTGGCTTGGATGCATTCTCTTGGCCAGGCTCTGATCTGGGCTGAGTCGGATCAGGTCAAGTCACTGGCCTGCTACTTTGCCCTAGGGACTACCATCTTGAGTTCCAGAATCTAAATTAAGATTAAAACCAATTAAATCTCCACTAGTCCTTGTGGTTGCAAAGATAACCGTCATAATGCCAATAGAGTGGTATGTGCTTCAGTGTCCAGACAGCCTAAAATAATAGCTGAAAGTGGTGTAAACTGACATGTTTATCCAAATTTGGACAAGCTTAATTCTGACAATTTAAATGCCACAATCATTAACTATTACGCTGCTACCAAACACCCAAGAAAAAAGGAAGAGAAAATTATGAACATCTGTGAGTGGCGTTTCATTTTGGCATCATGAGTGGGCAAAGCTGTGTTTGTGGTTGGAGTTTGGTCTGGGGGCAGGACTTGAGAGAGTACCACAGTATATTTTTCTCCTCTATTCCCCCTTCTCCTGGCTAGCCACAAGTAAAAGTCATCCTTGATTTCTTACTTCTTGATATCTCACATCTGGGGTACTTTTTCAAAATTCAACCATTTATGAGTTATTTATTTGAAATAAAGTGTGAAAATAATATTTTAAAATAGGAAAAGTACACCTTCTACCCCTCCACCTCCTGGGTAGATTTAAAATGGCTGAGGGAATTTTACTTAGGTATAAAAGAAAGTCACCTTTGACCAGAGATTGAGAATGGAAAATTTCAGCCCCAAAGGTGAACTTTTCAGCGAGGTATTATGAACATGAAAACAGGAAATTGTCACTGGAACTGTTTTGTTACCTTACCTTATTTGCAACCAAATGAATACTATACTTTCTTTGTACATGTTTGTACAGCTTCTAGCATAGTGTCCATATTTAGGGCTCAATAATACAAATAATTAATCATAATAATAATAATGTGTAGAGCAGGGCTGCCTTCATCTAGCTAGTGGGCCTGGCCCTGCCATTATTCCTGCCTTGCACACAGCTACTGTGGAATAGAATATGAATAGACTATGTCTCAACTTAATGCAGATGCACAATATCAAAAAACATCTGCTAGCTGCTGATTTTATACATATTACAAAGACTTTCTGACTGTTAAATGGACTGTTTTTTCATTCCAAAACATAATTTTCCATCTGGCATCATTTGATCTGTCCTCACTCCAATATTTGGTTTATCTAGCCATTTCTTCCCTCCAATGTGTTTTGTAACTTTCTATTTGGCTCTCTGTGTGTCCTGCCTGTGAATGGAAATTACAGTAGTACTCCTGTCATGATAATATGGTGGTAAAATAGAATATGTTTTAATCCATATATTTTTATTTCATTAGTGTCTTTCAGCAGTGTACTGTAGTCTAGACTATTTAGATCTTGTGATACCAATTGCTACCCAGTTAAATAATAGAATAACATGATAAATTGTATTATCTTAGAAGTTCCATCCAAAGTCTCGCAAGGGGATAGAGGTCCCACATTATTTTTTCATTAGAATTTAAATGCAACCAGAGGGGAGAAATGTATGTCCCACGCAGAACTCCTATATGGCTCAGTGACCTTCACCCTTTACTGGAAACACTTCACTGAAAGTAGTGCATGCCTCAGTGCAATCATGCATAACTATGGTTATGCAAGAAATGCCTCTTACTGGGTCTATTTGCAGAGACAGGGACTACTCAATGTGAATTGGGCCCTTCACTAGGTTATCAATACACTTTTCATATGAGGATTAATATTTAATTTCTAAATTAGTCTTGAACAAGTCCTTAAATCCCTGCGTTGTTCCCATCCCACACTGATTTCTCTTTTATAGATTTTAGTTTGTGGAGGCAAATTTCATTCTTTTTTTTTAGTTTCTTAAGACCTTATTTTATGGAACACTATTCAGATAAATAAGGAACAAAGGCAGCTAAAAATGGAGTCTATCTGGCACAGGGTGGTGAAAGCAGTGGAGAACCTGCACTGGGTCTCTGCACACCATGCACACTGTGGACAGGGTCTCTGTGATGGGATTGTGGTGTGACAGAGTTGTGGCCAAGGGGTCCATGCACATTCTGAGCACACATGGCCATAAATCTATGTTGGAGCATTGAAGAGAAGCATCTGGTATTCGCTTCATACCTAGCTGAACACACCTAATGGGTGCCCTGGACATTGCCTTCCGTTTGGGGCTAAGGAGTGAGAATTCCAACCCCACAACTTCCTCATACTGAGTAAATTCTTGTAGTTAGGAGACCTCTCAAAATTGTAACTCAGTGGCACCCAGGAGCCTGTGCCCCTAAAACCCACAGTGATGTGGGAGCATGTGAATTGGGAACAAGGCTAGATTAAGGCAATGTAGGGCCCTAGGCACATCATGACAAGGGACCCATTGTGACACCCCTCTGTGCCATGGTCCCACCCTCACTTGAAGTGGCAGTAGCAGGAGCCATCCACATAAAAGCTGTCTGCTGTGAGGCCAGTCACTGCTCCTCCTTTAAAAAAAAAAGAAATCTGACATTGACCTCATCAGCTTCAACTTGATCATTTTTGAGATATCTGAGCAGAGGAACTGAAGATGGAAAAAACCATTTTCACCAGACAAGAAATTGTTTGTAAATTCATGTTAGTTTTACATAAATCCTCTGTGCACATCTCTGGCAGGAAGAGGGGGTGGGGAAGGTATAATCCTCTCCCCCAGCCAAGAGCTAGTCAAAATGATGTATTATTATTATTTATTTGTATTGAAGTGGTACCCAGGGGCCCCAGTCAGCAATTGTAGCCCCAATGTGCTAGGCACTGTGATCCAGATTCACAATGGTACTTATGGGCTTATAAACGTGCAATCAAAAAGACACTTCCTGCCCCAGAGAGCTACAATCTAAGTATATGATGAGAGTGAACAGATAGAGACAACAAGTAGACAGGGAGAGCATGAGGTAACAGAGAGATGATTATGATTAGTATAATAAGCTGTGGTCACAGCACACCAGCTGCCTAGCCATTGTCAAGTGTTTTGTGGGCATCACAACAAGGAGAGAACTGAAGGAGTTTAATGTAGTGGCTTGGCAGACTTTTACAGGGAACTCCTCCCACACATATGGGGAGGCACAGGAGAAAGTGCTTGTGGGAAAATTGAACTAATGGGCAATAAAAGCCGTACCACTGGCAGAGTAGAGACAGGAATCAATGGTTCTAATCAATACCTGTATCAGAGATGGTAAGTAGGGCAGGGATACACCATGAAGGGTCTTAAAAAGGAAGACAATTAGTCGTGCTTGATGGGGTGGAAAGAAAGCCAGTGGAGGGATGCAAAGAAGGTGGAGTGGAGTGATATGGCTGAAGTGCCAAGCCATGTAGCTCTAAAGACACCCCATGGCCACTATTACAGTTTCTAGGCTAAGGAGCAGCCACATGGTTTGCAAATCCATAGACCAAACACCATCCCTCTTGCAGCCCTCTACCGCACTCCCCTTCTGTGTTCCTGATCAGTAAGTATTCCTCAGCACACAATGGATGCAGCGTCCTCTTGTGCTGACTCTCTTTGCCTTAAACAAAGCAGTTCCACTCCTTTTCAGTTCTTTCATTCCTCTACACACACAACTTGTCCCACAGTGCTTTTGCTTGCATGTGTGAAACTAAATGAAAGTGTGAAGGTTCAAGTGTTTGCACATGTGCCTTCTGAGCCAGTCAAAATGCACAGCGGGGGAGAGGATTTATGGACCCCCTTAGAACTCCATTCCGTGCGGTCTCCCTGTGCCCCAGCCCTGGTACGCTGACATTCCCACAACTCACTGCAGAGACCTCATTCACACATTCAATGGTCCTTCTCTGCAGGCTACAGAGGCTCCTGTGGCTCTGATGTTTCCCTATTGCTAGCCCTGTCAGAAAGTCCAGGCCTGAAGCCTGGCCATTCAGTTGTGTGTTAGCTTCAGCGGGAATCTATTGACTTCAATGAATATTGGACTAGAACCAGAAGCCTGACATCTCAGATTCATATATATACTTAATCCAAAAATTTCAGATTGTGCATACATACTAAAGATCCCAAACCTCCTGCAAAGTGCCGAGCGCCATCCACTCCCAGTTAATTCAGTGGGAATTAAGGGCACTCAGTGTCTCACTACCACAGTTAGCACCATGTACAATATGCAACATGTTGTGTATTCACAAGAGGGTCTAGTTCTGGTGGCTGTGAATTTCTTGTTTTGCGTGCTTGCAATCTTAACAATAATGCTGCTTTACTGTATTGTTTTGCCATGAAATATATATATTCAGAAAGTTATAGTCAACTTTCAAAAGGTGCGTAGATTGAAAATAGTAAATTAATCTTAAGTATGGCTAGTGCTCCAACTGTAGGTAACTTTATTCATGTTTGTCAAATGTTTTTTTAAATACTTTGCAGATCACTACATTTTTGTACCAAGAAGATGTACATACCATAACAGATGTCCTTTATTATCAGCAGCATCTCTTCACATTGACCTATACAAATAGCCAAAGGAAACCTCAATCAAAAGTACCTTCTGATGTGTTGTAAAAGCCGGTCAGTCTAAGACTTTTACTCATTTTATGTTGCAACACCAGGAAAACAGTGTGGCCTAGTGGATACAGCACTGGCCTGGGACTCAGCAAATCTACATTCTATTCCTGGTTCTGCCGCTGGCCTGGTGGGTGACCGTGGACAAGTCACGTCACGCCTCTGTGCTTCGGTTTCCCCATCTGGAAAATGGGGATGCTACTTAACTCCTTTGTCTATACACCCACCAATCAAGAGATGGCCCCCTGTTTAATATATAACATATAAAGACTAGCTACATACACACTCCTGCTCTGACAGTATTCAGGTGGCTTCTGAAACACAGAAGACAGTGAGGACCAGTAGAGGGCTTACAAACTATTTAAAGGGACACTACCCAATCCCTAGTCACTACATCCCACAAGTATTTTCTGAAATAGTGACTTCTGATGAAGTGGGTTCTAGGTCACGAAAGCTTATGCCCAAATAAATTTGTTAGTCTCTAAGGTGTCACAAGGACTTCTCGTTTTTTGTTTTTTTGTTTTTCTTTTAATACTGTAACTGACAAACAGCAGTTCTTACTTAGAAACACAAGGTCATAATTCAGGAAGATAATCTTTTATATGCTCCCTACAATATGCTCTGACATCCTACATTTAAAAGGGTTTAAAAACACAATACCCCAAACCATCAAATAAGCAGTAAAAGTAACAAGTGGAAACAGCCATAAAACCAGACTAAAAAAGATTTTTTTATTATTCTCGTCTGTATTACCATAAATGACATGCTATATTTAATTTTATAGTGCCCCTGGACAAATCATCAAATACTTTAATAACTACACAAACATTAATATTTAAATACAAGAGATCTCCTAAGTTACTGAATAATCACAACTCTGGATTGATAGGGTACTAAATGGGAAAATCCTGTTTAGACAGTTGTAAGAGGGGGAGGGTGTTTAATGAAACAAGTTGATGGTCTTGTCATCATAAAACTGATAGATATTTGGCACAATTTCGATCTTTGCTGAAAAGAAGTTTGAGAAATGGAACAATTGTGGTGAAGATTAATTTTCCCTTCTTACACTACAAGTGAATAGTCCTTCAGGTCATTAGCAGGAATGTATAACAAAGCCGCACTGTACCCATGTAAGCCCTATGTTGACTCTTTAAAAATGCACATGTTAAATACATGTGGCTTCCACACTTAGAGGATGGGCTGCCCAACCATCATTACTGCTACCTATCTAGACCAGCAGTTCCCTAATGTTATTGGCTCACGTACACCTTCTTAAAAAATTGATGTTTGAAGTACCACATGCAAATTTCTCCCTTTCGTGCACATTTATTTGAAGCTTTAATAGGCTTAACTAAAGTGTTTCCAGACTCTATAGTAAAATAAATTGCTAAGGAAGCCTAAAGTGTTTGATTATAACTAGGGCTGGCCAGAAAACAAGAATTCCATTTCATGAAAAATACAGAGAGAGAGAGAGAGAGACTATGACTGAATAGGGAATAGCCCACTCAGTAGGACACTCTCCTAGGAAGCGCAAGGCCAAAGCTCAAGTCCCTGGGCTCAGTCAAAGAGAGCAGGAATATGATCCTGGGTCTCCCACATCCTAGATGAGTGTTCTAACCTCCAGCCTATTCTGGGATGGCTCTCCCATTCTCTGGTTTTGACCAGAAATTCCATCCTGGACATGAGAAATCTTCCCGAGGAAAATTCAATCAAGCCATTTAACGTTCCCAACCAGCTCTAATTATACCATCCTTTCTAAACATCTCAGGTGTTTAGACAATGCATCAAAAAGAAAGAAATGTAGTAAAGCAGCCATTATTATTATTTATGTCTTTTGTGTGGCTCAACAATTAAATATATCATAAATGACATCTTGATATGATTTGGTGTATGCTGCTGAACTACAGTTAACTTGTCTAATTTAGGTTGAAGTTCTTGGTAATTCTTGTCTGGATCATTGTTGAACATGAGCCAAAGTTGGCTCTGCTCACCTTTTCACAACATTTAAATCAAGGAAAATACAAAAGATTTTGAGTAGCTTTTGAAGAAAAAATGCCATTACTGTGAAGAGGGTGTGCGTGTGTGTGTTAAAGAGCAGTAAGCCGTGTGTGTGTGTGTGTGTGTGTAGGAGGGCAGAGGGCTCAGTTAGAGGAGTAGAGAGGTGGGGGAGTCTTGGCTAGAAGTCAGGGACTCTACCTGGGCCTGATGCAGTTTAGCTCCCGGAGGCCTCTTGCTCCACAGCAGCTCTGGATCACTCCCAAGCAGGGCCCTGAATGCCTGCAGTGCTGGGCAAACTGCACAGAGCCTCATCTTGCTGGGAGAAGTCTAAAGTTGCAGCCAGCTGGCACTCTACCACTGAAGAGCCAGGTGGCTCTCTTTAGTCCTGAAGCCAGGCTTTTATTCACTGGACCTGACCAACCACTCTCACTCCCCAACTTCTCTGTGCAGACAGGAGGGAATTCTCCAGGCACTCCTTGCCTCCCAGCCTTATAGGGGCCAGGCTGCAGCCTCTGTAGGGCAAGGAGTGCAGAGGCAGCTCCTGTTGTGCAGCAGCTTCCTGTGGGGGGGCCTTTTGACCTCTAGGCTCCCTGCCACTGCAGATTTTCAAGCTGCTCTGAACTGGCCCGGCATCAGTGTGACTTTTGGGATGAGAGGCGCTCTGGTGGCATGATATGGAACGTCACGAGTTCAGCTCAGTAACTCGAGTTGTACAGCTTGGTACAAGATGAAGGCTAGGCCTAGCAGAAAGCCCCACTTATCTTCTACTCTGGCCCCACAATTTTTAATTGTATTTTCATGCATGCCTTCTGAATTTCATGTTTTATCTAATACTGAAGTGGAAGCACTGAAATTCCACAAGAAAGGCTATTCTATTCCCAGGATATTTCTGATACTGCCAGTGCTAGAAATCTCACCAGGAAGCCCATCCTTGAAAGTTCTGCAGCCTGACTTCTAGACCAAAGTGGTTTCCATAAGCATCTGAATTCTTGGTCATTTACCCAGATTGGCAGAGATCCTGGGGGGGTTCCTCTGCAGTGTGGGGCACAGGTCACATACTGATTTGAACTAGATGGTGGATTTTCTGTAACTTGAAGTCTTTAAATCAAGATTTGAAGACTTTGGTAATTCAACCAGGAGGTATGGGTCTATTGCAGGAATGGGTGGGCGAGGTTCTGCAGCCTAAGATGTGCAGGTCAGACTAGATGATCATGCTAGTTCCTTCTGGCCTTAAAGTCAATGGAGTCTAAACATAAGAAAGGCCATACTGGGTCAGACCAAAGGTCCATCCAGCCCAGTATCCTGTCTGCTGACAGTGGCCAATGCCAGGTGCCCCAGAGGGAGTGAACCTAACAGGCAATGATCAAGTGATCTCTCTCCTGCCATCCATTGCCACCCTCTGACAAACAGAGGCTAGGGACACCATTCCTTACCCATCCTGGCTAATAACCACTGATGGACTTAACCTCCATGAATTTATCTAGTTCTTTTTTAAACCCTGTTATAGTCCTAGCCTGCACATCCTCAGGCAAGGAGTTCCACAGGTTGACTGTGCGCTGTGTGAAGAACAACATTCTTTTATTTGTTTTAAACCTGCTGCCCGTTAATGTCATTTGGTGGCCCCTAGTTCTTATATTATGGGAACATATATTATATTTGGTCTATCTGAACCAAAGCATCAAACCTTTTTTAGATTGTAAACTCAAGGCAGGGCTGTGTTTATTTGTGTGTACTGTGAAGCACTGAGCACACTGCAGGCACTAAACAAATAATGGCTGCCCATCATTAATGTGGCATCCAAATAACGTTTGTTATACCACATCAAATAGACTGAGCAACCAGACATTTTTGAAATAGGAAACATACAGTGATTACAGATTGGGGAGCTGGGCTGCATTTATCTATTGGCCTCTCACCTTTCTTGTCAACACATTGCCCTGTTTCAGGCTACTGACTGCTGGCTAGCCACGCCACTGGAACTCACCCCATTTTGAGGCCAAGCACTCATAGCTATGCACAGAAGGTGACATCTGTACGCAGACCTCACTCTTCCCATGTGGAAAGGGGTGGGGTTAATGTCCTCCATGGCAACATCCTCCTCCCCTTTTCTGGGATCATGTGGGTTGGCAGCAGGCAGGCCTATGGGTATGACCAGATCATAAATGATCTGGAAAAAGGTGTAAACAGTGAGGTGGCAAAATTTGCAGATGATACAAAACTACTCAAGATAGTTAAGTCCCAGGCAGACTGTGAAGAGCTACAAAAGTATCTCACAAAACTGGGTGACTGGGCAACAAATGGCAGATGAAATTCAATGTTGATAAATTCAAGTAATGCACATTGGAAAATATAATCCCAACTATATATATATATATATATAAAATGATGGGTCTAAATTAGCTGTTACCACTCAAGAAAGAGATCTTCGAGTCATTGTGAATAGTTCTCTGAAAACATCCACTCAACGTGCAGCGGCAGTCAGAAAAGTGAACAGAATGTTGGGAATCATTAAGAAAGGGATAGATAATAAGACAGAGCCCTGGGAGTAGGGGGCCAGGCACAGGGCCAGCGAGTGGGTCCGGCGGCTGGGACCTGAGCCCCAGTTGCAGGGTTGGGGAGTGGGGCCAACAGCTGGGGAGCAGGGCCTGTGGCCGGGACCCGAGCCCCAGGCATAGGGCCAGGGAACAGAGTCCTGGGCGGAGGGCCAGAAGCAGGGGCCCGGGTGCAGAGCCAGTGGCTGGGGAGTGGGGTGCAGGACCTGCCCCTGGGACCCAAGCCAGGGAGTGGAGCCCTGGGCACGGGGCCAGTGGCCCCGCATAACAGCTGGGGGTGCTGCAGCACCCCCTGCACTCCTACTTCCTGCACCTATGGAGTAAACAAAAGACCTCTGTATAAAAGATCCTGGCTTCCCATGTGTTGGCAGACCTTGGAACTCTTAATGCACTACTTTGGAGAGGGCCTCCTGTGGGAAAATCACAAGGGTCACACCAGGGCTGTAACAGGGTCACATATGGTGCACTAATTAAATGATTTGCTTAAGATCACACAGGTAGTCTAGAAGAACCAGACACAGAGCCCAGATATCCTGAGCCTTCACCACAAGGCCATCCTTCCTCTCTTCGGCACCCTTCTGAAATGGAAGTCTGGACAGATTAAGAGACAATGGATCAACTCAAGATACCAAAGCTGATTCTTGTGATATTGCTATTTTTAATGCAAGGAAAAAAATAGCTGTTCTCTCCACTTCTCTGTGAGAAATGAAAACATTGGGGAAATCCAAACCTACCAAGCAGGAATAAGTACTAGAGCAGAATGCTGAGGGTTAAAGCAACATAAGAAAGTCAGCATGTACATTGTTGCACAGGGCTGAGCAAACCCTCATGTAATTAATTCTCCCTGCTCTCTCCCTCACACTCTCTCATCTTTATATGCTTCATCATAATTCTGATAACTCTGTTTAATTTTTTTTCTTGTTCGAGTGATACAGTTAAAACTAGAATGAGCTAGTGCTGAGTTTTTAGTATCAGAGAAAGTGCAAGTGATCACCGGTTCCTCCTCGCTCTGAGCACAAAATACTTCCACATCCCCTGTTGCTTTAGTTAATGCACACTCTTGAGGGAGGGATAGATTTAGCCATTAAGTACAACTTGTTCTCACAAGAAGAAAATGTAAAGAGAGAGCAGTTTCCAGAAATAAACAATATTTCTCTTGCTTTCTTTCCAACTATTCTTGGATGACCAATGTCCACCGGAAAGATTTCCCATGGTTCAAGATTCAAATTTTTGCTTGAGAAATGGGACAATGGCTGACTTTCTATCCTTACGTGCAAAGAGGAAAAAAATCAGCCTCAATTTTCTCACTCCATCTGCCACAAATATACCTTTAAATGCTGCTGGAAAGGAGAAATAAAAACCTGAAGAGGAATCTTGTCCACAGAAATAAAGACAGTAGTGAAGAATGAGGTTCTGCAAACCTTCTCTAATTTACTATACCGTTTATGTACAATGTATGGGAATGAATAATGGAGCTCCCCTATTGGTGGAAAGCTATGAAACTGCATGTTCTTGTGAACTGTTCTTTCTGCTCGTTGTTAATAAAGTTAATTCAAGACTGACTCTGTGTGTGTGTGCATGTGCGTGCGTGCATGTACGTGTTGTTGCACTGCATCTTCTTTCCAAGAAATCCCCAAGGTATCACAAGCTGATGACCAGAATGGGATTTCTAAATAACTTACCGCTGCTAACACTTCCCAAATCAGTGACGGAAACAGAGGTAAGCAGCAATTTTGTGAAGCTATATTTTAATCAGCACTAAAGATCTTTTTGGGGATAGACATAATGCCTAGGTTTATTGAACACATGAATCCCTATAACGAATCCTGTGTGGACTGAAAATCATAATAGAAATACTAGAGCAGTTTATTTTATGTTAACTGATAACAGAGATGCAATCCCTTTTGAGCCTGATGGGAAGTAAAAGGTATAGACAGTTGAGTACCCTCATAGCACCAGTGACAGCAAAAGTGAAGGGCTATGCAGAGATTTACAAATACATTTGTCTCCAAAAGCTTCTTTCACATGGAGTCCATTAGCATATATGTGGAAGGGCTAAGAAAGCCACAAAGCTATTCTTGGCAATGATGGAAGGTACCGTGACAATGATTCACCCTTGCATTACTCCAGCTTTATGCCAGTATAACTCCATTGACATAGAAGATTTCATGGGATCTTTCTAGGGCCAAATGTACTATGCTGAGATCAATGCCAAACAAAATGGCTGGAGGTAATCTGCATTTTATTAATGGTAGCACTACACAATGATGAAGTAGTATTTACCTTGTTTGCAAGAACTGGTATCCTAGAGCAGCTCATTGGTGATAACAACCCATAATTTACTTAACCAGAATTTCAGGAATTAATGAAGTCAGAGAGAATCATGCATCTAACCACAGTCTCAGACCATCCATCCTTCAGGGGTTGAATGGTCTGTTTCCCAGTTAAAACATTATCATAGTTTATGAAGTCTGAAAAGGGTGCTCAGAAAAAAGAAACTATCAAGCTCCTTATTGACGCATGGTGCCAGAATATTCCATATAGCAGCATGCCCAGGCATTTTCTGTTTTATATTTTGGGGGGAAAAAAGCTTTTTTTTTCTTAGTTGGATCTCCTTAAACCAGGCCTTCAAGCATCTGCTTAAAAAAACAAGTAACGTAAGCTGCCAATAGAGAACGGGCCATTGTCTATAAATTGTACATGGGCCAATGAGATTTCCATGGAAACCAAAACTGGGTACCAGGTGTCCTGTTTGTGGGGCTAGCTGCACCTCTGTCTCCTTCCTGGTCTCTCTGAATGCACCCCCTCATGCCTTTACCCCTCCTGCGGTGGAATTCTACAATTCTCCCACTTTTACACTATGTCCCTGTGTACTGAATGTGCTAACCCAGAAGGTCCAGCTGGGTTCAGCACCTGAGGTTCTTCCCTTCAGGATCTGTGACTGGTGGTATATAGTGACCAGACAGCCTCCTTCATGCCAAAGTATTGTTTAATTTTAACAGGAGGAATAAAGCATTTAGAGAAAAGGGATTTTAAAACAACTAACATCTATCCATGTCTTACCTAGAGGCTCACCATTCTCTGATGATAGCCTAGGCAGGCCTAACTTCTTCAGATATCCCAGTGGGTGCCTGTGTCACTCTGAACAGCTCCCCAACAACTGCCTCTCTCTCTCTCTCTCTCTCAAGTCCCTCTTTAAACTGCTGTAGTCCTTTTGATTTTTGTGTATTCCCAGGTCCTTTCCTGTCCAACATTGTCTCTTAACAACCTGTGATGGGTGTCCATCTCACACCAGAGTGGAAGAGTTAATGGAGGCCAGATGGGCCAAATAACCTAGTAGATTGGAGGCTAAGAAGAAAGCCCAAATTAGAGAAACAGGCTCACCTGTGCAGGAACATGCAGGGCCTGTAGAAAGCCAGGTAGCGGGCTACAGACAGAGGTGGCTGTTGCTGGGAAAGCTGGCTACGGAGAAAGGGCAGTCACTCCCTGATAAGAGGGAGGAGTGGTAGGAAGCTGTTGGGAAGGGCTGCAGGAAGGCAGGCAGCAGTCACTCCCTGGGAAGAGGGAGGAGGGTTCTTGGAGCTGATTTACCCTATGATAGAAGGGGAACCAGAAATGTAGGAAGCAATCCAGGGAAGGACCAGTGAGGGCAGAACGGGAACCCAGAACTGATGAACTGAGGGTATTTGGACTTGGAACCCAGAGTAGAGGGTGGGCCCTGCTTCCCTACCAGCCACAGGGGAAGTGGCACCAAGGCAATGAGATGGAAGACTGGCTAGGACTGTTGATGGACTGGACCCCGGAAGGGAGAACACTGAGTGACCTAGCTGGAGGGTTAAGTCACGAAGGAGACGCTGAGGGTCCTGGAGTGAGAGGAGCTGCAGAACAGAGTCAGAGTGATGGTGTGCAAATCATGGACGGGGGCATTGGCCTCGAGAGCTAATCCCCAGAGTGACCAGGAGGAGGTGCCAGCCCAGCAGTGAGTGGCGCATCCCGTGACAACTTGGTGGAGAATGCTGGCACCCAGTTGCCCTGATACAAGGGGAAGATCAAAGACTGGGCACGTGATTACCCCAATAGAAAGGGCATCTAAGAAACTGTAAAGGACTGTATAAGTCAGTTACCCAGGATACAAGGGACAATGGAGCTGCCACAGGCGGAAGCCTTTTTTGGGGAAGGCCAGGATACTTTCCCAAGGTGGACCCCAGAGTTGCCGCTCCCATCTAAGGGGATCCAGGCACTACTAATGCAAGTCCTGGAGAATCAACAGAGTCAATGGGAAATGCAGTTGTATCTGTAGGATTATTTGTTGATGTTGGCCAAACAGCAACAGAGTTTACAGAAGATTCTCCAGGTGCAGATTAACAGAGGCTACAGAGGCCAGGGGCAGAGGAGAGGCTCAGCGGCTAGGGAGCCAGAGACCCACCCAGAAAATGTTACACTTGTGGGAAGAGGGGACACCTGAAAAGGGAATGCCTCAACATGAGTTGTGGTAAGAAGCTCTGTCCTGGTGAAGGGAAAGAAGGATAGCCCAGAAGAGTCCCATCTATTGCGAGAGCCGAAAAGGGGGTGCCTGATTTTATTGCAGAGAATTAGGACACACGAAGAGGTATTGTTCTCACAAGAAAAAGAAAACCAGACAGAAAGAGGGAAAGGGGTCAGTAAGAGACCAGAGGGAAGTGCCAGGGGCCCAGAATAAGTGCAAAAAAGTGGTGAAGAAAGACAAAGGGGCTGCGAGGGAGAAGAGAGAGGCAAAGTTGGGGGGAAGAAAGAATCCCTCAGAGGCAAACTTAAAAGATAAAGGGACTACGGAAATTAACAGGAGTGGAGTGGGAACTCAGACCCTGACGGAAGGGGATCTGGGGGATTTTGCGGAGCAAGTAAAGGTGCTGCAGAAGGAATTAGGAGCAGCTGCGCAGGCCTTACAAGAAGCTGCTGTGGACTTGGAATAGACACATAGGGAGTACAGAGACACCATAGTGGAGAAAGGAAGATTGTTCCTCATGGTGGGAGACTTAGAGCAGGAAAGGGATGGTCTGCATGTTCAGCTGCATGAGAAGCAGGGAGGGCATAGCTCCTCCCATGGGTAACAATCTTGAGAGGGAAGGTAGGTGATGGGGTGTCCACCCTACACTAGAGTGGAAGGGGTTAATGGACACCAGGTGGGCCAATTAACCTAGTAGAAAGGGCAGTCACTCCCTGGGAAGAGGGAGCATGGTTCCTGGAGCTGGTATACCCCATGACAGGAAGGGAACCAGAAGTGAAGGAAGCAATCCAAGGAAGGAGCAGTGAGGGCAGAGAGAGGAAGCCCAGAACTGCGGGTCCATCCATGGTCTGGAACTTGGAGTAGAGGATGGGCCCGGGTTCCCCTACCAGCCACTGGGGGAGTGGCATCAAGGCAGTGAGATGGAAGACTGCCTAGAACTGTTGATGGACTGAACCCCAGAAGGGAGAACACTGAGTGATCTAGCCGGAGAGCTAAGTCACAAAGGAGACACTGAGGGTCCTGGTGTAAGAAGAGCCACAGACCAGAGTTGTAATGATGGTGTGCAAACCGTGGACGGGGCGTCGGCTAATCCCCAGAGTGACCAGGAAGAGCTGCCAGCCCAGTGGTGAGTGGTGCACCTCGTGACACAACCCCTAAATGTTTTACTGATGGGTAGCTTATTGTCATTAGTTTAATACAAGGCTGTAAGGAAAACAAGCAGGAAGAAAAACAAACAAATATAGTCATTCAGTAAACATCCCAGTAACCAGGTCAACATACAGTATTCATCAATTCTTACAGAGCAGCTCCAGCTCTGTCATCCTAGGTATTACTGAGTTACAGTTAAGTTTAGTGTGGTGCACAGTAAAAGTCAAAGGTGACAAAATCTGGCACACACACATAGTTCAGTTGTGTATGATTGAGCTGCTACCTAATTCTAGTTAATTGGTCACAGAGACTCCTTTACTTCCATCAGCAACACTATCAACTGAGTTACAACACAGAAACCCAGTGAGTTATATTGTTTCTTCCTTGCATGGGCAAGTGGCACAAGTACTAACTAATTCCGGAGAGCCCTGAACTGACTACAAATACTACATTTCCGCACAGTCAAGAAAGTGTGCCTGAGCAATCAAGTGAAGATTATCTAGGGACTTTTAAACAAATGTTAGCTCACAAAAGGCAGCCATTTACCTGCCCATCCTAAAAAATATTTGTTAGTTAACTAATATAGACTATACTTACAGTGGCATTTATTCAGTACATTAACTTACACGTGTATGAAATATATTAAAATATTATACACTGGTTGAAATTTTCTAAGATGCCTAAAGAATTTGGATACCCAATTCTGATCAAAATGAATGAGAATTTGGTGTCCAAATCTCCTACGTAGCTTAGAAAACCTCAGCCCAGAGGTTCATGCTACTTAGTGTAAAGGTTAAAAAAAAATGAAGTTAGTGATACTTGGGGTAGGAAACAAATGTGTTGGAATGAGTAATAGACCTCCCACTAATGGTGTTTCTCTCCTCTCTCAAGTTACAGGATGTTCTTGTGTTGTTTTTGTGTTCTCCCTCCTCCTTGTTATTGTCTCTGTATGGGTGTGTGCCTCACACTGTGACTTCTTCCCCAGAAGTCTAAAAAAGACACACTATGAGTTTGGAGGAACTCAGATATGAGCACATAGTGGGATGTTCTTTACATTGTTCTTTTAGATGTGATGTAAAGCAGAGGTCCTGACTAGAGCTGAATGAAATTTTTCAGGTATAACTTTTTTGGGGCAAAAAATGCAGATTCAGCAACACTGAAACATTTTGCAAATTCATGTTGATTTTGCCAAATTGTTTGCGTCAGAAACAAAAACCAAAACATTTCATTTTGACATTTTTAAAAATAAGTTTCAATTTTTCAATTCAAAATGACTCTTTGTCTCAAAATGTTCTCCAATTTTATTAAATAGAGCTCAAAAATTATTTTTTAAATTATCAATTTGCAGAAAAATTCCAAAAATGTTTTTGGTCAACCTGAAACAATTTTTTATTTTTCAGTATGGTCAGCGAACCAAAATATTAGTTATTTGCACAGCTCTATTCCTGACCACTTGTGGTCATTAAAGATCCCTGGGTAGTTTTTTCAAGAATAGGAGTATTTGCCCCGGGGTTCTAATCAAATACCACTTTAAGAATTACATCCTGACTAATGATTGCAAATTCCACCTGCGGTTTCAAATTGGAAATAGTATTCTTCACTTCCTGTCCTAAACTATTGTCAGGCATTGCTGGGATGCTGCTAAACAGATGCTACATTCAACAGCAGAGTTGATTGCATTTCACTGGTGGGTGACCTGTAAAGTGTTTGCAAAAAGAACAGGAGTACTTGTGGCACCTTAGAAACTAACAAATTTATTAGAGCATAAGCTTTCGTGGGCTACAACCCACTTCTTCGGATGCATATAGAGTGAAACATATATTGAGGAGATATATATACACACATACAGAGAGCATGAACAGGTGGGAGTTGTTTTACCAACTCTGAGAGGCCAATTAAGTAAGATTAAATCCAATCAACTCAGGATTAAATAAAGACTGGGAATGGCTGAGCCATTACAAACATTGAATCTATCTCCCCTTGTAAGTATTTTCACACTTGCTTCTTATCAAACTGTCTGTACTGAGCTATCTTGATTATCACTTCAAAAGTTTTTTTTCTCTTACTTAATTGGCCTCTCAGAGTTGGTAAGACAACTCCCACCTGTTCATGCTCTCTGTATGTGTGTATATATATCTCCTCAATATATGTTTCACTCTATATGCATCCGAAGAAGTGGGTTGTAGCCCATGAAGGCTTATGCTCTAATAAATTTGTTAGTCTCTAAGGTGCCACAAGTACTCCTGTTCTTTTTGCGGATACAGACTAACACGGCTGCTACTCTGAAACCTGTAAAGTGTTTGGGGATCCATTGGGATGAAAGACGTAAAAATATGTGGAATTATTATTACCATAAAAAATGATGTGTGTGGTGGTGGTGATGGTGGGAGATGTATTTGCCTATTAATGAAAAATCTATTTGGATCTATCACCCTGGAGAAACTGCTGAAGTACAGCTTAGCCATAGCAACAGTATGAGCCACCTCTCCTGAAATACTGCCAAGGTCAGTGAGACATGTGGTGACGGGCTGTAGAAATGCTGATGATTACTCAAGTTACAAGCTTGGGGGCTGTTTTAAGCTATAAAACTTGTTTTCCAAACAATGTTGGAGGAGAGCATCTGTAATTTGCTCCTTTTAGGGCCAATGCCATCTCTATTTTTCTTTCTCATCTCTTTTTTGAACAAGTTTCCCCCACATGTACACCAAACTCAGGAAAGAGAAATGCCTTTAGAATTTAAATGGAGAATTTAAATGAGGTAGTTATAGTATAAGATCTTGTAAAAGTACCATGTGTGAAAATCGGAGACATATAAAGCTGTAAACGAGATCAGAATGTGACTCTTCCATTGTGCCTGCCCTTTAGATAAGCAGTAGATTTCAACCATTAGCAGGCTAAGTCCTTCAACTGTCACCAGTACTAAAGGCCAGATGCTGCATATTACTCCACGAGTAGTCCCACAGATCTCAGTAAGACTACTCAAGTAGTAAGATACTATTCAATATGAGTGAGAATGGCAGAGTCTGGCCATAGATGAATAAATAAAGTCAATAATAAAATGCAATATTTCTCAAAAGACATATCCATGCCTTTAAGAAAAAATTTAAAGCAAAATTTAAAACAATTCAGAGGACAGTAATATCTCACCATAGCATCTGTAAGTAACAAAATCATCATAGTTACACAGCATCAATAGACACTGAGTCCTGACTGTAGTTCCTCTCAAATGATAGTTTACATTATTGTATAGTATCATCAGTGGGGTTGCATGCATGGAACCAACAGCAGAATTTGGCCCTATGGCTGTGACTTCTTTAATGGGTATCAAAATGCAACTCTGATGTATGCAGAGGCAACTGTATTGGCTTCAGTAGAGTTATGCTAGTACTGAATTTGGTTGTCCATATACTTTATGACCTCATTGCAGTATCTAGCGTCACATATAGTGTATGGGAGTAGATTACAAGGCCAGAAGGCACCACTGTGATCTCTAGTCTACCTTTTGTATAACACGGGCCATAGAATGCCCCCATAAAAAGACATCCAATCTTGATTTTAAAATTGCCAGTGATGGAGAATCCACCACCATCCTTGGTAAATTGTTCCAATTGTTAATTACCCTCACTGTTAAAAATGTATGCCTTATTTCCAGTCTGAATTTGTCCAACTTCAATTTCCAGCCATTAGATCTTGTTATACTATTGCCTGATAGAATGAAGAGCCAATTAGCAAATATTTGTTCCCATGTAGGTACTTACAGATTGTGATCAAGTCACTTCTTAACCTTCTCTTTGTTAAGATAAATAGATTGAGCTTTTTGAGTCTATCACTAAAAGGCATCCTAACCCTTTATAATCCTATAATCTCATGATTCTTCTCTGAACCCTCTCAAATTTATCAGCATCTCTCTTTTGAACTGTGAACATCAGAACTGGACACAGTATTTTTGCACTCGAACCAGTGCCAAACCACAGAGATAAAATAACCTCTCTAATTCTAATCAAGATTCCCATTTGTGGATCCAAGGATCTTATTAGCCCTTTTGGCTACAGCATTGCATTGGGAACGCACATTCAGCTGATTATCCACCATGACCCCCAAATCTTTTTCAGAGTAGCTGCTTTTCAGGATAAAGTCCCACATCTTGAAAGTATGTTCTACTTTCTTTGTTCCTAGATGTATACGTTTACATTTAGCTATATTAAAACACACATTGTTTTCTTGTGCCCAGTTTACCAAGCAATCCAAATCGCTCTACATCAGTGACCTCTTGTCTTCATTATTTACCACTTCCCCAATTTTTGGGTCATCTGCAAACTTTATCAGTGATGAGATTTTATGTTCTCTTCCAGATCATTGAGAAAAATGTTAAATAGCATAGGGCCAAGAATCAAACCCTGCAGGGCCCACCTGGAAACACACCTGCTCAATGAAGACTTCCCATTTACAATTACATTTTGAGCTTTTAATCCATTTAATATGTGCCATTTTTAATTTTGTACCATTCTAGTTTAATAAAAATGCCATGTGGTACCAAGTCAAATGCCTTACAGAAGTCTAAATGTATAACCTCAAATACTATTACCTTTATCAATCAAACTTGTTATCTCATCAAAAACATGTATCAAGTTAGTCTGACAGGATCAATTTTCCATAAACCCCATTGATTGGCATTAATTATATTACTTTCCTTTAGTTCTTTATTAATGGAGTCCCATATCAGCCACTCCATTATCTTGTCCAATATCGATGTCAGACTAACAGGTCTATAATTACCCAGGTCCTCCCATTTACCCTTTTTGAAATATTAGCACATTCGTTTTCTTCCAGCCTTCTGGAACTTCCCGAATATTCCAGAACTTATTGAAAATCAACATTAATGGTCCAGGAAACTCCTCAGCCAGTTCTTTAAAACTCTTGGATACAAGTTATCTGGACCTCCTGATTTAAAAGTGTCTAACGTTAGTAGCTGCTTTTTAAAATCCTCACGGGTTACTAATGGAGGACCTGGAGGGAAGATAGTATATTTATTTAGGATTCAGGGAGCTCAGAACTGACCATTGTGGTTCTTAATGGTAGGCGTTGTTTACATACAGGCCAGGCAAACTATCAACAATGTGGACACGGTGAAGGGTCAAATCACCTGATTTTGCTGAAGCAGCTATGTAAAGGCTGAAAATACACTAAAAATTCATGGACCAAGGCCTATAGAAAATAGGAAGCACTGCACCCTCAGTTTTGCAAGCAAATTTATATCAGATTTAAATGTATGACAACAAACTTGGGCCAACTTGTGAAAGTCTTCATGGGGTGTGGCTTTGAAATCTGCAGAGTGGCATGTATCTTGCAGCAAGTGGTGTGTATTTGCTGTAATTACAGAGCAGCAGCAAAAGTAATGTCTCATACTCATGAGCTCCTGAGAGCAATGGGAAGGTCAGAGAGGCTTTAGGACCACCAGGAGCATCAGCCAGATTGGGTGTATTTCTTTATGAGGTGCTGCATCCTCTCCTCATACACCAGTCCTGGTCTGCGGGCTGGTGCTGAAGAGGAGTGGGTCATCTTCCTCCCCATCCCTTTGGGATGCTGTGCATCACTGGCCAAGTATGGAGGAAACTGTCCCAGAACATAGGAATTGCCAGACTGGCTCAGACCCAGGGTCTGTCTAGCCCATTATCTTGTGGCCGACATTGGCCAGTACCAGATGATTCATGGGAGGGTGCACGAACCTTGCAGTAATCTGCCTCCTACATTAGGTCTCATCCTGATCTCTTATAGTCAGAGACTAGCTTTCGCCCTGAAGCACAAGGTTTACTATCCACTTTATATCTGTGGACCATTTTTGCGGATAGTCGCTTGGATGCGGATACAAATTTTGTATTCGCACAGGGCTCTGGTGGTAAGAGCCGGGCGGGCAGCTGTAAGGAAACGCAGTGTGGACCCTCCACCTGCCCTGGGAGGGGTGCCTGGGGGGCAGGGACACAGGCCGGGGGCTGTTTGGGTCCACCGGCCAGGGCAGATGGAGGGTCCTCTGTGGCTCCTCACAGCTCCCCGCCCGGCTCTTATCATGGCCGGGCTGCAGCTCCAAGGGTGCGCTGACAGCTGTGGGGAGCCGGGTCCCTCCACGTGCCCGGGGCAAGAGGCCTGGGGGTCAGGGACACAGGCTGGGGGCTGCTCGGGCCCCCCACCCAGGGCAGGTGGAGGGTCCACCTCAGCTCCCCACAGCTGCTAGCGTGGCTCTCCCCGACTCGCCTCCAGCTGTGGTGTGGGGTGGGGGAGGGCTCGGAGCCACAGCCCAGACAGGATAAGAGCTGGGCAGGCAGCTGTGGGGAGCCGCAGCAGATCCTCCACCTGCCCTGGGCAGGGGGCCCAAGCAGCCCCCGGGCAGCTCCACAGGTCACCACACTGGAACAGGGTCAGGTCGGGGGGGTCCTTTCTGTCTACTCTTCACAGGGGCAGACCCCTCCTCCTCTTCTTCCCCCCAAGGCCCCCCCCACCAGCCGGGCCAGCGTGGAGCCCAGCAAGGGAGCCGTGGGGAGGGTGCCCGATGGCAGGTGGAGGGTCTGCCGCTCCGCACAGCTGCCCACATGGCTCTCCCCAACCCAGCTCTGGCGGGGGTGGGTGTGCCTCTGAGCCTCAGCCTGGCCACGGTAAGTAGAGCCCTGCAAATTCACCGACAATTTTTTCGGATTGCAGGTTGGATGCAGATACACATTTTTGTATCCGCGCATGGCTCTAATTATGATAACTCTACGCATTCTTCAAGTATCAGAGGGGTAGCAGTGTTAGTCTGGATCTGTAAAAAGTGACGAAGAGTCCTGTGGCACCTTATAGACTAACAGATGTATTGGAGCATGAGCTTTCATGGGTGAATACCCACTTCGTCAGATGCATGTAGTGGAAATTTCCAGAGGCAGGTATAAATATGCAGGCAAGAATCAGTCTAGAGATAATGAGGTTAGTTCAATCAGGGAGGATGAGGCCCTCTTCTAGCAGCTAAGGTGTGAACACCAAGGGAGGAGAAACTGCTTTTGTAGTTGGCTAGCCATTCACAGTCTTTGTTTAATCCTGAGCTGATGGTGTCAAATTTGCAAATGAACTGAAGCTCAGCAGTTTCTCTCTGAAGTCTGGTCCTGAAGTTTTTTTGCTGCAGGATGGCTACCTTTAAATCTGCTATTGTGTGTCCAGGGAGATTGAAGTGTTCTCCTACAGGTTTTTGTATATTGCCATTCCTAATATCTGACTTGTGTCCATTTATCCTTTTACGTAGGGACTGTTCAGTTTGGCCAATGTACATAGCAGAGGGGCATTGCTGGCACATGATGGCGTATATTACATTGGTGGACGTGCAGGTGAATGAACTGGTGATGTTGTGGCTGATCTGATTAGGTCCTGTGATGGTGTCGCTGGTGTAGATATGTGGGCAGAGTTGGCATCGAGGTTTGTTGCATGGACTGGTTCCTGAGTTAGAGTTACTATGGTGCGGTGTGTGGTTGCTGGTGAGAATGTGCTTAAGGTTGGCGGGTTGTCTGTGGGCGAGGACTGGCCTACCTCCCAAGGCCTGTGAAAGCGAGGGATCGTTGTCCAGGATGGGTTGTAGATCACTGATGATGCGTTGGAGAGGTTTTAGCTGGGGACTGTATGTGATGGCCAGTGGAATTCTGTTGGTTTCTTTCTTGGGCTTGTCTTGCAGCAGGAGGCTTCTGGGTACACGTCTGGCTCTGTTGATTTGTTTCCTTATTTCCTCATGCAGGTATCGTAGTTTTGAGAATGCTTGGTGAAGATCTTGTAGGTGTTGGTCTCTGTCTGAGGGGTTGGAGCAAATGCGGTTGTACCTCAGTGCTTGGCTGTAGACGATGGATCGTATGGTGTGTCCGGGATGGAAGCTGGAGGCATGAAGGTAGGCATAGCGGTCGGTGGGTTTTCGGTATAGGGTGGTGGTAACGTGACCGTCACTTATTTGTATCGTGGTATCTAGGAAGTGGACCTCCCATGTAGATTGGTCCAGGCTGAGGTTGATAGTGGGGTGGAAGCTGTTGAAATAGTGGTGGAATTCTTCCAGAGTCTCCTTCCCATGAGTCCAGATGATGAAGATGTCATCAATGTAGAGTAGGTAGAGATGGGGCATGAGTGGACAAGAGCTGACATACATGCTTGACATACATATAAATATCCAATACCTTTTTTGAATTTTGCTAAGTTCTTGGCCTCATTGACTTCCTGTGGCAATGAATTCCACAGTTCAATCACACATTGTGTGATAACATATTGCCTTTTATCAGATTTGAATTTGCCACCTTTCAGTTTCCTTGAATGTGCCCTGGTTCTTGTGTTATGAGACAAAGAACAGAAGTTCCTGATCTACCTTCCCTAGGCCTAGAATGATGATTCATTATTTTATTTATCATGTCCTCTCCGATTCGTTTCCTTTGTAAGGTAAACAATCCCAATCTTTTCTCTCTCTCTTCATAGGAGAGTTGTTCCAGGTCCTTGATCATTTGCATTGCTTTTCTATTAACCCTTTCTAGTTCTGCAATATCCTTTTTTGAGATGGGATGACCAGTACTGCACACAGTATCCCAGATGAGGTTGCAACACTGATTTGTATAAAGACTTTATAAAATTCTCCATAATATTCACCATCCCATTCCTTATGTGTCCTAACATCTTGTTCGCTCTTTTAACTACAGCTGAATGTTGAGCAGAGGTCTTCAGTGAGCTGTCCACAATGATGACTAGGTCCCTTTCTTGAGTGGATAACTCCCTTAAGAGCAAAAATTCCAATTGCACCTAGCCCTTATGCAGAACCCGCAACAGGAGGCTCCTTGTGCTCTCTCTCCACACACGCACCTATCCAATCTAGTCCAGCACAAATCATGAAGAGACATTGAGCATTTAATACAAAACAAGACTCGTTAAATGATTAACTACTATTTACTCCTTGTGCTAAGACAAAGAAAGGGATTAGAATACTTGAAAGCAATTTTTTTTACTATTAGCCAAAATGTCTTTCCTATCCACAAAAGACTTATCTAAGAAGAATGAAATAGTGCCCCCAAACCTCTGCCTGTCCAGATTAAAAATCAGATATAACATTACATGGTTAGAACATCAATTCTTGGACAATCCACTGAACTCAGTTTGGTTACAGAGGGCCTCATTCTGGTCTCAACTGCCAGTGTGAATCAGGAGTACAGTGCATTGAAGACTTACAGCAGTGTAAGAAACATCAGAATCAGGCCCATAATAAAACCTTAATGTATTCTGAAGCCTTCCCACCACACACACATATATACACTACAGAGATTGGGAAAAGGCCAATTTAGAAAATGGGTAGTGTTGAGTACATGATTCAGTTCTGTTGTGATCTGAGCAAGACTTTTCAGAAGCATTGCAGGATTCCTGCTTTCAGTTGCTATTATAATGGATAGACAGTGTAACTAAGCTGAACAGAAGAGGAAGGAGGAGGAAAGACTGGAAATAATTAAAGACTAACAGGAGAGAACATGAACAAAATCAGACTCTCTTCTTCTGACTAAAATGCCTATAAATAAGAAAATAAGATGTGCCTACAAAAAATCTGAAAAGATAATTAAACGAATGTAGTTCTAAACATGGCATCTGATAGGAATTAATGTTGGAATTTTCCTAAGCTTTCGGGCACAATTGGGCAGCTACATTCTCCAAATGGGGCTTGGCACATCTTTGGGGGGCTCAGTGGGTCTTTCAGACAGGTTATTAGTTGCACCCAAATTGGCTGAGTGCCCTGAGAAATGGGGTCTAAGGTATGGTTAAAGAGCTGGCCGCTCTATCAGGATATACAGAAGCACTCAAAGGCCCACATGTGTTCAGCCAGATGCTTCTGATTTATTTGTGTCAGGGGCATGAGTAAGCCAGCAGGCACAGATTAAGCTACTCAGGCTTAATTCAGGCTCATTCATTGATTGTTCTGCACATCATTCCCTCCCTCCCCACCAAAATAATGGATATTAGCAGCCTTAGTGTATACAGGACTCTGTTGCTCATGCTGAAGGGGGAGCACTGTGCTGCTCAATGGCGAGAACACTGGGAGATGTGCCTGTAGCAGAGTCAGGGGGTTGGGTCAAATTCTAGAGATTCTCTGGGTGGGGCAGAGATGAGCCCATTGGGTACTGCTGGCAAGTGTCTGTACACAGTAAAAGTCAGTTTGGATTTTGACTTCAGTGCATTTTTTGTGGTGGGGAACTGGATTTGATGGGGGAAGGATTATGCCTTCACCAGTCCACGAATCTGTGTCTGTTAACACAACAGGAGGGGTGGCAATGGCTGCACCCCTCTGGTGTGCAGGAAGGACATTGCAGATTCTGGAATCAACCTTAGGGGCCATTGAAGACTGTGTGTTGCACTTAACTTGCTCATTTTAGCCAGCAACACAGCAGTTAATGCAATGAGAGACAGCTAGACTTCCCTGTGTCCAGTCTGCATTATCTTTGCCCCCATACTGGTTAGACTGACCCAAATGTCCCCATGAGATGAACTGCGCTCTCAGAATATGTGTGTACTACAACAGTGGTTCTCAACCAGGGGTTGGGGCCCCCCTAGGGGGCCGTGAGCAGGTTTCAGGGGGTCCGCCAAGCAGGACCAGTGTTAGACTTGCTGGGGCCCAGGGCAGAAAGCCAAAATCCCACTCCATGGGACTGAAGCCTGGGGCCCTGAGCCCCACCACCTGGGGCTGAAGCAGAAGCCTGAGCAACTTAGCTTCATGGTGCTCCCTGTGGCAAGGGGCCCTGGGCAATTGCCCTACTTGTTACTCCCTAACACCAGCCCTGGCTTTTATATGCAGAAAACGAGTTATTGTGGCACAGGTGGGTCGTGGAGTTTTTATAACATGTCTGGAGGGCCTCAGAAAGAAAAAGGTTGAGAACCCCTGTACTAGAATTTTACCTCCAGTTAATTGATTACCAATTAACTCAAAGTACTTAACCCATTTGTGAAGCTGGTGTGGACTCTCCTGGTATGTTTGATGCACACTACAAACATTCTCCATAGGGTAAAGAAGAAACATTTGTAGCTTGGAACAAACACATGGACAAAGGGGTTAAGACCCAGCTCAACACAGCTATTTAGGCTGTGAATACAAGGTCATTGGGTTGCTGTTCTAGCAGGGTTGCCAGGTGTCAGGCCATCTTCTGTATAGCTCTGTGCCACAGGTCTCTTCCTTTCTGTTAATGCCCTTCAGATGCCCCCATCTCTATTGCATTGATCTTGCTAGGGATCTGGCGCCACAACTGGTATGCTTGGGCTGCACAGCTCTTTGGGACTGGGAGTCAGCAGTTCATTATTATGTAGAGTTACCTGCAACACCAAGAATCTGTAAAACTAGATCTTCTTTTTGCCTGCCATTCCCAGTGTTACCACTGGATCCTGCTCCTACCCCCAAGCTGTAGGTCTTGCCCTGGTCTTGTTCCTGCCACTGCACCAGCTGCCTTAACCAAAACACTCAGATTGTCACTGTAAATCCTCCCTTTGTATGCTGTGCACCTCTGCATGAGCAGACCTCATTATTATATGGCAATAGGCATTTACATATGCAAATTGGGTTAATGAGAGCAGAACTGTGCAGGATGGCATTCCAGAAGTATTTGCATATCTAGCTTTAAAAATACCATACATATTTCAGTGCTCTTCCCCTAGCTGAGCAGCCAGGACACAGTAGCACTGGCAGCGTATCTTCAGTGGTGATTATGTTTGCATGCCCCGGAGCAGTGGCCACTATCTGAGCTGTCTTCCCATTTGAAAAAGGTTATCAGTGGTATAATATGGTCTCATGCACCAGCTTAATGAGGGGCAATTGTGTCTCAGCCCTTTCAAGAGCAACATGGGGGCTTCTGACAGGCAGGTATGTGACATTCAGCAGGAAGAGTAGGATCTCTTACTGTGCTATCACCACACAACCTGCCCTGTTGAGCACAATAGGGATAGTGTTAGGGACAGCAATGTAATTATCTGGCATGGATCTCTGGGGGTAAATCTGAGCCCGAGGCATTCTGTGATGAGGCACCACAAAATATGTTTGCTCTCTAGGCCACTAACCCCCAAAATCAAGAGGTCTCCATTTTGGATGATTTACAAACAGCCAATAAAAAGCCCTGTTTCTCGCCACTCACTACTATACCCTCTTGCATTGGTGGAGTAGACAGTCTACTCTCCATCTTTGAATAATGTCCCTGCTCACTATGTAAAGGGATTCCATATTCATAAGCAGACTATGGACTAGTTTCTTAAAAGAAGCAGCTTTTACAGATCATTTCTTTAGCAGCCCTTTTCTAAAGGAGCAATCTGAATGCATTTTCAACATAAAGCTCCCTGGGCACTGTTCTCTGCCAATGGCTGCTATTCCTGGGTGTGTGGCAGTTCTTAGTCCAGTCCTCGCTGCTGTGATAAGCAAATTTCTGATACATTCTGAAGGCCAGCAGATCTTTCATGGCAATGGTAAGAGTCCTTCTTGTGCTCCCATTAAAGCTAGCATTGTGCTAGAATTCTGCCGTGACATGGACTGTCACAACTTCTTAAACAACTCCACAGCACTTATGACTGGGTAGCTCATTGTAAATAGCAGAGTTGATTTCTTATGGACAGGGGAACACTGAGCAAAGTTCTCTGCAGATGTCTATGTGCTTGCATTAAGTGGAAACTGTCTTGTCTATCTCATAGAGAGCACCACCTATCCCCTGGCAGACCGCAGAGACTAACTTATCACACTGCAGGTGAGTATGTCCCCTGGTTCAATACCATGTTCAGGGGGTCTATAATGCAGGTGCTATGGATGTTTACTGATGTGGTCTTTCATTTTTAATTCAAATGGGTTAAAATCTGCTGCAATAGCTCCTTATATGTTGACAGTCCTCTCCTGCAACTCTTCTCCTGCAACTCTTCTCAGCAGGCCTAATATGACTGATGTGATGAATTGTCCATGCACATCCAAAAAGGTATTTGCAGTTGTGACATCTTGTATATTTCCTGAGTCTGTGTTGGTTCTTCGTGTTCCCCAACTGTCACTGAATAAGCCCTGCAAATCTTCCTGCTGAGTGACTGAGTCCAAGAACAATGTGGGAACACTTTTGCATTGGGCAACAATTAGGCACAGCAGTAGATTAGCAGCATAATCTAATAAGATTTTTGAAAACCTCTGAGCCTCAGCATGCAGTTAGCGTCAGAGCACCCAGCCAGGTTGGGTGCCTCCAGAAAGGGCTAAAACTTCACAACTTCAGCACTGCTCAACCTGAGAATTCCTTTGAATTTAAGAACAGGCTGAACCAAGCACTCAAATTCTAAAGGTGACAATTCGGGGGCAGGGAGACTGCCCTGTAAATGAAACACTTCCGAATTTTAGTCCTAACTTATGGCTGAAATATTTTTCTTCTCCATACAATTCTGCCCTCCTGGTTTATGAAAAAAAGGAGAGGCAAAAATGCTAATTGCTAAAAATACTACCGATGGGGCTAGTAGAAGGTGATCTTTTACACTCTGTTACGCTTTTGAAATAGGAATGTTTGAATATGTCACATAGTCTTTATTTGTTGTTATTGTAGATGTCTCTGTCTCAATATACTTACTCCTTCCATTAGTTTATATTTAAAGTTCATACTTCAGTGTTTCTGTCATCAAAATGTATTGCCTCATATAGTGGGAGATTAGAAGCAAAGTATTATGTTTAGGGAATGATGGCATAGGAGGTGTCCTGTTTTACATAGCAAATAGCCCCAAAGTGGCTAAACCAGAAGGGCAAGGAGAACTAGATCATTGCTAGGGAAATGGAGCACTCCTCTCATTATCATTATTATATTGGAAGTATAATATGGATTTTTTTAAAGTCATACAGAAAATTTCTTGCTCTCCTCTTTCAAGTCAGTACTGTATCTCCACAGCTCTATTTAAAATCCAGTGGGTTTTCATCCAACCCCTCACATCTCAGCAGCACCATCCCCACTGCATAGCCAATTCAGAGAACTATTAACAAGAATATATCTGCCTGCTTCCTCCCTTTTCCCTCCTCTCACATTACTACTGTTCCCTTGCACTAAGCCAAATTCAATGCCAAACACCTCTGACCACACCGCTCATATAATTCTTTATAATATAGGAAGGGCTACACCTGGGCTTACACTCATACAGAACAATTAGTTTTTATAATGTGGTGTTCTTTCTATCTCACTATCTAATTGTATTCTTTCAGGATTCTTTTTCAAGTTGTATGTTTGATCTAATACTGAAAAAAAAAATCCTTATACAGAAGCACAGGTTCCAAGGCCAGAAGGGCCCATTGTGATCACCTATTCTGACCTCCTGTGTAACACAGGCCATAGAACTCCCTCCCAAAATTCCTAGAGCAGATCTTTCAGAAAGACATCCAAGCTTGATTAAAAGATTCTGGGAAAGCAAACAATACAAAAAGTGGAAGGGAAGCTAAACTCATTTGGTGGCATCAGTTTTCATTGTATTCTGTATTGTGTGTGAGTGCTTCAAGATTCCGTATATGGGGGCGCTTTATTAGAAACCAATTCTCCATAGTGACCTCTGGAGGCCTCGTCCTATCCAAGAGTGATCCAGGTGCCAGAATGAAAGGAGGAAACTCATTAAACAGAGGTGCACTTCTGACGTATGAGCCAAACACGGTGAATTACAGCTCAGCGTAACATATTCTTACAAGAAATGAAGGACACTTCTAGTATATTGTTTTTTCTTTTTCTTCCATACTTACTTCCCCATTTTCTTTTATTTCTTACTCTGCTTGTTTTCCTCTTCCTCCAGTTCTTGTCTCCCCTATACTATTCCTTTTCTTTTTTCCTCTCTATCCTCTAACCTTCTGTTCTTCCAAAGTCTCCTTTTCTACTTCCTAACTGATCTCATGATAGCCTTTCCTTCTTTCCTTGATAACTATTCTTTCCCATCTTTTTAAGTCCTCTTCTTTTATTAGCGTCCCCTCCCTTCCCTCTTCTCTCCACAGTTTACTCTCTCCCTCTGATTTAGACTGGCATATGTTCAAATAACTTACTGATATAACTATGAGCAGCAGAAGCAAAGGGAAATAGGAAACAACTTTTGTATTGGGTTAGCAGGAATTAATCAGTGTTACTGAATTCTGTCTGTTCAAAAAGTATCTGGAGTAGTTGTGAGTTTTTCATTTTCAGTAGTTGTGAGTTTCTCTCATTCTTAGCTGGTAGACTGACAAAGCCAAAGCAACCCAATTAAAAATGAAATGATTTCAACAACTGTGAAATAGTGCATGACATAATGGACAACATGAAGCCATCATTCTGTATTTACATTGGTACTGATTCTAACAGCATGCAGTTAATTCAACACAAAACTATGCTCTTCTAAAACTCAGGTACAAGGAGAACCCCTTTACAGCCAATCATATTCCAGCCCTATAAAGCAGGGGTGGCTAATCTGTGGCTCCGGAGCCACATGCGGCTCTTCAGAAGTTAATATGCGGCTCCTTGTATAGGCACTGACTCTGGGGCTGGAGCTACAGGCGCCAACTTTCCAATGTGCCGGGGGGTGCTCACTGCTCAACCCCTGGCTCTGCCACAGGCCCTGCCCCCTCCCCTGAGCCTGCAGTGTCCTCGCTCCTCCCCCTCCCCCTAGAGCCTCCTGCACGCCACGAAACAGCTGATCAGGAGGTGCGGGGACGGGGAGGTGCTGATCGGCAAGGCTGCCGGTGGGTGGGAGGCGCTGGGAGCACGGTGGGGGAGCAGATGGGGGACTGCTGACGTATTACTGTGGCTCTTTGGCAATGTACATTGGTAAATTCTGGCTCCTTTTCAGGCTCAGGTTGGCCACCCCTGATATAAAGAATTACAGTATCAATCTAAACCGGCATGTAAGGTAAAGCTCACCCTTGGGCAGCTTAAATTTACACTCTCAGCAAGGGACTTACTCACCCCTTAACAGCAAGAACCATAACACTATGCTTACTGTATGATTCCTGGGATTGTGCGCATGTACAATGAATGTTAGTGCTATATTTATTATCAAATCCAGTTGCTTTTGCAATTAACCCAATATGACATCTACATGGAAGACTTAAATTAAGGAGCATCACATTACACAGAGTAAATCAATAAAGTGAAAATGCAGGCGCTGACAACACTTACAATTTGGCCTGTTATTACGACATCCCATTTCTTTGAATTGAAGTTATTTATACTTCCACTGAATCACGGCTGATATTCAAGTACTGCTAAAGGCCATGATGTACAAAAACATACCATCTAAACCAGAAATGACTTGTGTACACCACAGCCAGTTACAGCTATCGGAGAGACCTTAAAAGGTATTTTCTCCTTCAAGAGCATGTCTGGCAGTCTAATACACATCGGTGGATCCTTCTCCTTTAAGGCAAAGAAGGACCTACCCATGTGTTCTAGAATGATGATCCTGAGCAGAGAAAATTACAGACTAAAAGATAAATTTCACAGTATTGGCTAAATATAAGATGTGCCAATTATTACATCTTCTGATTTTTATAAAATAAAAACTGGGTTTAGCTTTGTTTTTCTCATGAAAGGTGAATGAGCTGATGACGATAATGAGATTTATGGAAACTGAAAGTTAGTTGAAATTTGAAATAGTAAGAAACAGAGCCTCTTTATTATTTAAAATAATAAAAACCCAAAATATAATTGGTTATCCCAGATACAATCAGTATGAGCCACATCACTATCCTTCCAGACAATAAGACAGCCATAATATTGGCTTTTACAGTGGGCAGTACATTGGCTGTACATGAATAAGTTGGTGTTTTAGAAATCTGAATGAAAGGGAAAAAGTCTCTTACTTCTAACAGCTAGAGACATGTTTGATAATCTGCCTTCTTTAAACTTATTTGAAGTATGGCCCAAAATGTGGGTTCTGCATCAAATAAGTCATTACAGAACCTAAATATAATAGAAATGCTTCCATTAAAAAAAAATTCTAATGGAAACAATTTTTGTTAAGAAATAAATCGTCCCCTGTAGTGTCTATAAAACAGATTCTGCAGATTATGCTATTGCATGAGAATCTGAGCAGGATATAGATTAGAAATAAGTGAAACTCACTAATGTCTTTTTATAGTCCAACCCAAGAGAAACTCAAAATAGAGATATGGCCCAACCCTCACAGTTTGGGAACTGTGGGAAATACCTACACACAGTGTTTGATATATTCTGCTGTGAGTCTAAGTTATTAGAACCTTCAGATTTAACATTTGGTTAATGATATAGTCCCTGATCCTGCACCACTGAAGTTAATGGAAGTTTTGTCATTGGCTTCAATAGGTACAGGATGAGGCCTTAAGAAGCTTTATTTCCCACCCCTCCTTCTGCAAGATCTCTTTCGTCCAAGATGTTTTAGTTGTACTGCTGTGTGTGCTTTATCTCATATACTATTTCTCATAATAACTTATGAAATCTTAAATAATGTTAAAACGTACAAATAAAATTTCAGATCCACATCTGGACTTTTCCAAAACTGGAGAACAGAATTGGAGACTTTGGTTTGGCTTATTAATGAGTGAGGGGTCAGCAACCAAAGAGGCTGAATCGGCATGAAAACCTCCCAACGTTCTTAGGTGTTCAGGTATGGAGTTTTGGGTCAAGCCTACAACTTCAGTAAAAAGTAAATGGGCACCCTAAAGAGTGAAAAGTACATTACATCTTAACAAATTCCTTCAATGTTAACACAGTGTTATTTGTAAAGACATTTATTTAATATTATGACCCTTTAACATGACAGAATTCCTTTTAAGTACAAATAAAATGAACTCCAGCCCCCCTCTTTTTTGGGCTTTGGTTTTTTATCTGTAGAGCTCAAGCTCTTAAAAAAAAGCAAAATATTTAAAAGCAACCTCCCCTTTTTAAGCATAGCGGTTCTTATCCATGCTAAGAGCAAATCCTCGTTTAACACTGGGTTAGTTAACATGTTCTAACACAATAGTTTATCCCAGTGTGGACAAAGTCTCTGAAAAGTAGGGCTGCAGTAGGAGAGCTCTGAAATGGAACAGAATTCCTGAAAAACTCACAGGACCCATACGCTGCATCTTTGGAAATTGCTGCTATGGCAGCAAGGGAGTGAACTCCTACCATAAAACTAGCTGACCTGTTAAAAAGAAGAAATTGCAAACAGCTAAACAAGGAGGTGCAAGAGAGTGGGAAATACGAATGCAATGGCAGAGAGCTCCAGGTGGTCAACAGGCAGATGCTTCAAACTGCTTATGTCAGCAGTGCAAGCCTACAATATAGGAACATCCTCCCTCTCCATCCCTACCAAGTGCTGAAAGATGTGTGTGTGGGGGGGGAGAATCTTTGCTCTGGCTGTGACAGCAAGACTGAGGAGACAGCATTATACGGGATGGACATGCTCGCATGGTAAAAATAGGGAGAATTCATTCAAAAGAGATAGAATTGCAGATGGAAATATATAACAGGTTATACGATGATGACAAGGAACTAAGAATAAACACAGAATTTACCTGTTTAAACAGCCGTCTCCTCTTGCACACAGTGAACAGAACAGCAGCAGCATATTCTGCATGGATGTCTCTGAGAAACACAGAGGTCAAAAAGTTCCTGGAGATCTCTCCTACTGCAAACAGTTGAAAGGGCTGAAGCCTATTGCAAATAGCAAGGGAAAATGGGGTCTCTCCTTTACAACACATTCTTCTATCAAAACACTGGCCTGTAAATATTGTAAAATATGTTTTGCATAAATGCAATAATTTGGATAAAATACCGGTACATATAATTTAGCAACAAAATGACTATATGGAAGCACAAAAAGGTCAAAACCACATCTACATTATGCAAAAAAGGGGCAGGGGGCTGCTGCAGGGAAGAGTAATTTAGTAAAGACAGACATAACCTTCCTTATATTATTTAGGACATAGTTGTAGTTTGGTTAGCCCTAAAAATACATCAGTTGCATCTTTATAGGGAGCAAAACAAGGACTTCTTTAAATTGTGCAAGTCTGTTTGTGCCCATCTCCTCTGCAATATTGCCAACCCCATCATGAGTCAGGCATCAAAAAAAGAGATTTAAAAAAACCATAATACATTTGGGGTTCTTTTTAATTTCTGAGCCATAGATAACACTTGTCATATTTTCAAGTTTTTTCTGCAACCATGAGATCTAGAAACATACTTTTTTCTTTTAAATGAAAGCTGAGATTCTCACATAATAATCACTTTACTCCAGGAGCTGAGGCTTGAAAAAAAAACACAAAATCCAATTCACCAAATATGACGAGAATCACAATAAAATCATGAGAGGTGGCAACACTGCTTATGAAAATTAGGACAAATAAAGTTTCTTTATAATTAGTAAAATTCACCCTTGCCTAAATCACTGACACACGTGATCCAAGATGAACCACACGTTAGCTGTGAAAAATACTAAAACAGCCGGCAAGGCATATACTTGTCAATTCATGTAGGAAATGTTGCACAACTGAAGGCAAAAGCAACTGAAAGGCTCAGGTGAGTGGTAATATAGGTGAAGGTTCCATATCCTATGTTTCTAATTCAGATCCAGCATAGGGTAGTAGTGACTGAAACTGGCTACCACCTCAAGCCCATTTGCTAACTTATGGTGAAATCAGGCAGACCACTCAACACTGCAGAGACATATATATATATATATATATATATATATATGCTTAACTTTGTTAAGCATGTGCCCAAGTCTTTGCAGGATCATGGCTGTAGTAGTTTAGCTCCAGTTTCCTGTAGACAAAGTCCATGTCACAAAACTCAATGGCATTAACTGGAATGCTTGTTTGCATTCTACATAAGGAGTCCAGGGCTTAAAAGGGCAAACACTGAACTAACCTTCATTCCTGGAGGAAATTCCTCCAGGTAATGTCTGAACATAAGGCAGAGTGGCAAGACAGTGGGATTGCTTGCACTACTACTGCCATGCTGTATCTGTTCCGGGGATCAGTTCAGACTTCTGTCTCCAGAGTTGTCAGGGCAGTACCTCTTACAAGCACGAAAGGTCTGATCCTGAGAAATGCTGAGTGATCTTATTTGAAGTCAGTGGGAGTTCAAATCTTTTATACCATTTGTAAAAAGACATGGTTCATGGTATCCAAATCGGAATGTCTGTGTTCTCTCTCTCTAGAGAGATATGTATCATTTTTGGAATTTACATTGCATCTTTCAGCCAAGGGTCTTAAAGCAATTTGAGCAGGTGGGTAAAATGATCGCAGCTTTACAGATGGGGTAGCTGGGGAACAGAGGGATGATATGACTTGCCCAAAGTCACACAGCCAGTCAGTCAGTGACATGGTGGGAATAGAATGCACCTATTCTGGTCCTGTGCTCTCACTATTAGACAGCACTGCCTTTCCTACCATTAGATGTCTTTTAACAAGTGCAGTATACATGGATAAAGACAGACCATCTGACTGTGTTTAAAACCAAACGTTTAAGAGGGTTAAGCACCATTTTTGGTATGCTCAGAGCATCCTTGGCAAGGGGGAAGGCCAGTGAACACAGAGCTGTCAATTACTTTACCTTCAGCAGGCAGAGGGAGTGTGATCCCCGCTCGGGTGCAGAAGCAATTCTGAGTATGAAGGAATTAACAGGAAAAGTCCCTGGCTCTGAGTAAGTGCTCACTTCTTGAAGCTAGTGTGGGTTTGCAGTGGGAGGCACAATTTGTTACCGATTTTAACCTACTTGGGTTCGTTTTCTTTTTAAAAACGAAGCTCTCCTCTTACCCGCCTCTCCTTAAGGTCAGTGAAAAAGTTTAAGGTAAGAGAGTAATTCCCCCACTTCACACCCAGAGAACAGAGCAGCCCAGTCCTGCGCTCCGTGTGCCAGCGCTATCCAGCCCGGGCTTTGCGCATTGCCGGGCTGCTCCTCCAGTTCAATCTATTTCTCTGCTGCAGCCCGGAGAGTGAGTGAGGCAGAATCGCACGCAATCACAGGATCAGTGGATCCTTACACCATTAACTCACATGCACAGACCAAGCGAGCTAGGAGGACTCAGCACCCACTCATCCCCTCCCCTCCAAAAAGTCCAGAGCGCTCCCCCAGACCCAGTGCATCTCACAAACATTCCTGGCAGTCAAAAGGGGAAGGAGGGCACCCTGTGGGAGCTGGAAAACAGGGACTATTTTCTCTTACTGTGTCCTCTCCTAGCCTGGTGTAATGAACAACATTCCTAGGTTGAAGCCTTCTCTCTGCTCTGTGCCTATTAGCTGTTCCAGCGCCCTCCCTCTGCTGCTTGTTTTCCGCCCTAATAAAGATCATAGAGAAAATAAGCATTTAAAAACCCTTGCAAAGTGACCAGGAGTTGATCAAGTTAAGTGTTTAAGCCCCAAGATTTGCAACGATGCATATTTCGCACTGTTAACATTATTGTTTCCCCTTCAAAGTGCCAAGAGGCAGGGGGTGGGGGATCTGCCTGCAATTGCTCCACATGCATCAATAGTTGTCAGTAAAATCAAACTGACGTCATCCTTGGGTAAAAAGATCTGTCTCTTTTGTTCTCATTCCCCCCCTTCCAACTCCCCCCTCCCCGTTGCAAATCAAAAGCAAGAACATTTGCAAAAAATAAAAATAAAACAATAAGAATCCCCCCCCACACACACACTTTAATTGCAAAGGAGAGCCGGCATTAAAGATCCTGCCTAGGCTGTGCTAAATTTTAATGAATGCATCAAGCCTTTTGATCTCTCTGAGTCAGTTGGGTTCAGTTGTGCCGGAAGGTTAGTTGCATATCCTGGCTGATCTGAAATTCGATCGGCAGAGGGGGCAAAGAAAAAGAAAAGCATTTTAATGGGAATCAATAGAGGATCATAGGGTCCTGGAAGTAAATACGTGTTGATTAAAAATGCTATGTGATTTTTTTTATGTGCACGCCTTGTTTAAAAAACAAAAAGCACCAAAAGCAAGTACCCCGCAAAACAGAGACAGAGAAGGCTGAGAAAACGGCTTTCCAAATCGCTCTCTGTGGGCTTGGGTTTCAGAGATAGGGAGGCAGTCAGCAGACCAAGAGTTTGTGCAATGCTTCAAGCTACAGCGCGCAAATTTAAAGCAGTCGGCTCCAAACGACATCATAAATCCTTATTGCAAATGCATTTCTACTTCTACCCTGTTTACTCGTGCATTATTAAAACAAAACAAAAGAAAAAATAACAACAACAACAACAACAAAACCCGACAATTTGTTCCCCACCCCTCACCTCCCAAGCCACAGGAGACCATAGTAACTGACACCAGGGGGAAGCTGTGTGTTTTGTTCCACTCACAAGTTTTCACAGTTAAACTTTCTGAACATTATTTTTGCCACTATTCAGGAAATATTGAGCTGAATGGTTCTATAGAAATCGCCTGACTTTGTATGAAAAAGCAGGAATTAAAATTATACTTAACAAATGTTTAGAAAGAACTAAGTCACCTGATACTCAGACTTGGTTCACCTGCCTGCTCATTAAAATAAAAACCAACCCCTAATTATATTTTGTGTTGCTTTATAAGGGCCGGTGTGCACGCGCGCGCACACACACACACACACACACATCTGACTGTAGTGGAAAATAACAGTGGAAAAAATTGTTGTCCAGAAGGTTGAAAAGTGACTTGTAGTGGGATATAATGTCTGAAGTCACAGAGAGAGGGCATTGTTGTCCCAAAGGTCACATTTTAATCCCAAAGGAAAGTTTTCCTGTAAGCTAAAAATAGTTACCTAGATGTATAAGCTTTGCTATCTTTTTCTCCTGTAGTTCTACTTACCCTCTTCTAAGACTTCTCTAGTTTAACTCAGAAAATGGTTCTTAATTATTTGTATTACATTAGTGTCTACAACCCCTTGTACTAGCATGTTTGTAATACACACACATGAAAAGACAGTGTTACAACTAAATAGATAAGACAGACGGTAGGAGGGGAGACAGAGGCAAAGATGGAATGTGACTTGTCCAAGGTCACACAGCAGCAGTTCAGTCGTCTCCTGGGTCAGTGCCTCATCCACTAGGCCACACTGCTTCACTTAGTGTTTTTTGAGTATCCCTGTCAAGGGCCTAACGGCAGTAATTGTGACATCCATCCTGGATAAATATAGCAGAACATTTCCCTCAAACTTTACGGTTTTTGCCAATCCATTTAATCATTCATTCTTACCAAGAACATTAGCAGGCATAGGTGCTGGAACTAGGGGTGCCGCAGCACCCCCTGGCTTGAAGTGGTTTCCATCACACACAGAGTTTACAGTTTGGTTCAATGGCTCTCAGCACCCCCACTATACAAATTGTTCCAGCACCCCTGTTTTCAGGCATATCTCTTGGTGTACCCAGTGGTGATTACAAATATTAGTTTTTACTTTTAATTTCTTTCCATTTCTCTTAAGTATTTATTGACTAGATTTAAAGACCACATATTGCTGTAGAGGCAGCATTTTTCCCCACTCTGTTTTGTTAAACCCCTCCCCGCCCACTCACAATGGTTATCCGTACATCAGTTAATCTTTATTTTATGATGCTGTTTGGAGAGAATTTGTGACAGGAAGGACATTCTTAGGTAGCAGAGCATGCAATAGTTGAGGGTAACAGTAATTTAATTATACAAAGGAAGGGGGAACTACTAGATGTAATTCTTTTCTTTTAAAACGATGACGACAATAGTAATAAACTCTAATAAATTATTGCTGCTCTCTGCAGAACAAACTACAATATGATATTGGATATAATGAGATGCCGTTGTCACTTATTAACATACAAACATGGAAGACAATGGAAAGTCAACTATTTAAATATTTTGTAACTTCCCTCCCATTTTAGTGCTCAAGAAAGGTACCAGATTAATATCCCTACAGAATGAAGGGCTTCATTTATCTATAGAGCAGGTATAATCGAGGTATCTTTCCCACACTCTAGCTTTCTCCTCACTGTCTCAAACCATTTTTTGGAGAGACCACAATTAGGCCTCAATCCTGCAACCATTTACCCACTTGCTGAACTTAATACACTGCAAGTAATCCTATAGAAATCATTTGGACTACAGAAGTACATAAAGATAAGCCTGTAAGTCTTTACAGGGTCAGGGCAATAGCGGTAGAAGGCTACTGTGGGTATGTCTACACTACAATTAAAAACCTGCAACTGGCCTGTGTCAGCTGACTCGGGCTCAGGCTAAGGGGCTGTTTATTTGCGGAGTAGATATTCCGGCTCAGGCTGGAGCCTAAGCTCTGGGCTGTCACCCCCCCCCCCTTTTGCAGGGTCCTAGAGCCCAGCCCAAGACTAAATATCTGTACCTCAATTAAACAACCTCTTAGCCCGAGCCCCTTCGCTGAAGTCAGCTGGCATGGGCCACCCATGAAGGGCTTAAATTCTCAAAGATTATTTCCCGGAGTCCCCCCACTCCCATTCAGGGCTCCAGGCTTTAGCCACGCAAGAGAGGGAGAGAGGCACTGGGGCTCAGGGCTTCAGCTCTGGTGCACACTGCGAGGATGAAGCCCCTAGCCCCGACGCCTCTCACGGGACTGAAGCCCTGAGTCCCGAACTCATGCGCCTCCTGCGGGTTTGAAAATATTTACTGGAACTCTGCTCCGGTGGGCTCTGGCTGAATTTAAGCCCTAGACTCACGGGTCTTTAATTATAAGTATAGATGTACCCTGAGTCTCAATTTAGGCCTGGTCTACACTACGACTTTAATTCGGATTTAGCAGCGTTAATCCGAATTAACCCTTCACCCGTCCACACTACAGAGCCAGTTAATTCGAATTAAAGGGCACTTAAAATCGATTTCTGTACTCCACCTCAACGAGCGGAGTAGCGCCTAAATCGATTTTGTTAATTCGAATTAGGGTTAGTGTGGCCGCACACCACCGAATTACTGTGGTTAAATTAATGGGGTAGTGTGGCCGCACACCACCGAATTAATGTGGTTAAAAACCGAATTAATGTGCTTAGTGTGGCCGCGCACAATCGAATTTATACAACCTGTTTCCCAAATTCGAATTATCTAAATTCGGATTAATCCCGTAGTGTAGACATACCCTTAGTCCTGGGGTATCTGCTCCCAAAGTTGCTAGTTATAGTGGTTAGTATTTTATTTTTTATATGGAGATCTACTAGGAACAGGAATGAGACACCGACTCATTTCACACAGGCTAGCAAATCACCTCAGGGGGTAACTACTTTTAGTTATTCCCAACCTGGACTAGAGTATCTGGAAGTGAAAGGCTCTACAGGCCTGTAATAATGCCTTAGGCCAGTGCTTCTCAAAGCCGGTCCGCTGCTTGTTCAGGGAAAGCCCCTGGCGGGCCGGGCCGGTTTGTTTAACTGCCGCGTCCACAGGTTCGGCCGATCGCGGCTCCCACTGGCCGCTCCAGGCCAATGGGGGCTGCGGGAAGGGCGGCCAGCACATTCCTCGGCCCGCGCCGCTTCCCGAAGCCCCCATTGGCCTGAAGCAGTGAACCGCGGCCAGTAGGAGCTGCGATCGGCGGCGCGGCAGGTCAACAAACCGGCCCGGACCGTCAGGGGCTTTCCCTGAACAAGCGGCGGCCCGACTTTGAGAAGCACTGCCCTAGGCTATTCCATACCCCAGTCTCCGCCATTGTTTTCAATCGAGATACCACAGGGATGTGCACAATCAGTGGAGAAATGGACAAGAAAATTGACTACCGAGAGCACACCATCTGGGGCTGCTTGCTGCTTCCTGCCTCCCTCCTGAAGCCACTTCCCTTATTAAGGTTGTGGGAGTTTTTGAGCAGTAATCCAGCCTAATCACCCAATCCAAGCCTGTTTTACCATGGGCTCTAGGCACATTTCATCAGCCCTTCTCCCATTTTCTGAGGATCTCTCCCTTTTCCTTTCATCTTTTTTTTTTGCCTCAGCAAAACCCTATTGGTGGGGTTTCTGGTGTATTCGGGTCTCAGATTTACTCCTGCAACTGTGTTTTGGTGAATGACTATTATTTGTATTATGGCAGTGCCCAGGGGCCAACTAGAATGGGGCCCTAATGTGCTGGGCACCGTACAAACATAGCATAATAGACTGTCCTTGCACTGAAGAGCTTACAATCTACATAGATAAAATGGACAAAGGGCAGAAGAAAGAGACATACAAGCAGAGTGAACAGAGTGATGGCTTACAGATATTATGTTCTGTTACTGCTCCTGCAATGAGTGCAGCATAAATGCCTATGCAGTTAGATAACCCCCAAAGGCTGAAGAACAAATTAACAAAATGAGTTATGGCTGCCATAGAACCTTTAGCATGTTTCCTTTATTCCTTCATTGTTTCCAGTTATTGCAGTGCAGCAAGTGGGAGAACACCAGCTATTCTGAGACACCTGGGTTCGTGCACTATGCTGAGTGGAATGAGGTAAGAGCTCTGTGGCAACTGTAACTGAGAATGTCTTTACTTTTATTAGTTTGTGTCTTAACTTTTATTAATCCTTTGGAGCCTGAGGACATATATACATTCATTCGTCTCACAGTTTTGAAAATGCCAGCATTCCAAAGGTTAATTATATTTTTTTTACATATTTGTATATGTAATTTATTTTATACAACAGAACTGTTTTTGCAGCGGTTTTTGTATGACCACTTTCCTGGGTTCAGTGACCTAAGACAGTGGGCGGTACATGCTTCTGAACATATTACAGAAAACTGATGTAAAAACACAGTATGCTAAAGGGTAACATCACAGGTGTTAAAGTGGTGTTTAGAACCCTCTCCTTCCCAAAATACAAAAAATTTACGTTTCTCTTGTGCTACAATGTCTTCCCTATTGAATGATAGAAGAAACATTCCAGATTCTGTGCTGCAAGTGCTCTCCTTTCCCAGAGGCTGGCTACATCCATGCGTGTAGAGCTTTTGATTAGATCTGCTGTTTTGCCTATGGCAATCTTCCCTGCAAACATCCTTTGTCTATACATCATTTGAGCATCTATACATGATAAGATTGCGACCTTTTTATTAAAGCAAAACAGTGGCTTTCTTCTCTATAAGCTTTTCTCCTTCCTCAGCTGTGTATCTGTCCCCAGGGGATGTGAGAAGGACAGGGAACTTTGAAAAACCTTTCACCCCTTTGTTCTCCTTGGAAGAATCTGGGAACAGTTTCTGTTTGTAAAGACCAAGGTAGACATTCATAAAAGGGGACCTTTTTCTGCCTTGAAGGTGGCCAAGTTGCTAAAAATGTATTGCAGTATGTTAATAAGGTAACTTTATTCCATAAAAGAAAACAAAAATATTTTGATATGTATTTTTTCATAATTTATACACTGATTTATGTCTCCCCCCTCCCATTACTTTCTGGCACCAACCACAATAGCATTTGCACACTGCAATGCACTGAAGCAAGTAAGAGCTTTCTTTCCATTTCACTCTAAATGGAGTTTTACTATACTTGAGTTCACTATAAGCAAGTTCCATTGTATTCCTGTTAAATGAATAAAGATTTAAGAGTACTCAAAATGTGAAATCCAATAGAAGTGGCTTGTGTGAAAAAAGCAAATGAAAAACATACTTTTCTTACAGTAAACCAAATGCTTTTCACTAAAACACATCAGTTAAAAGAACATATTTTGGTGTGAAGGCAGGTCATGCATCTATTTTCTACCGGGTAGTGTGATTAGTAGAGACACATTCAATTAGTTAGTTTTTACTGTAGAACTATACTTTACACATGGACTGTGGCATATATGATGTATAGTGCAGTCTCTTGCAAAATATGTTCCTAGTTATGCTGATAGTAATAGAGAAAACCAACTACAGAACACTATATCAAGGCAGTCATAAGTTCACCAGAGTTAAAAATGGAAAAAACCTGTTAGATCATCTAGGCCACCCCCCTGCAAATGGACAATTGTTCTCTGTAGTACACCTTAATCCAGCCTTGTTTAAATGTCTCAGGTGATGGGGTTTCTATCACTTCCATTTGAAGATTATTCCATAGTCTAATGTGTCTGACAGTTACGAAATTTTTCTGATATTCTGCCCAAATTTTCGTTTTCTTAATTTCATCCCCTTATTTCTAGCTCTACTACATTGAACAATGCTAAGAAATTCCTCTCTGTTCTCTCCATTCATCCTTCCTATATTTGTAGACAGTTATCATTTTCCCTTGATTAACTGTCACTTGCCTTTATAAATCAGTCCCTCCATCTGACTAATCAGTTTTGTTGCTCTTCTCTGAACTTCCTCCAATTTGTCTACATCTTGTATGGAGGTGTCCAGAAGTGAATCCAATATTCCACCTGAAGTATCACCAGATTCAAAAAGAGAGACGCTATCACTTCTCTGCTCTGACATTATCCCTCTGCATATACAGCCCCAAATTGCCTTGGCCTTTTATACTGACACATCTCATTGCAAAGTCATATTCAATTTGTTGTTCACTGTCACCTCTAGGTCTCTTTTGCTTCTTCCCAGGTTTCTCCTTCTCTATGAATATCTGTGTTTCTGATTATTTTTCTTCAGTGTATTAGTTTTCATTTTTCCAGGTTGAATCTCACCTTTTATTTCCTGCCTACATTTTTGATCTCGTTAGTTCTCTTTGTATTATTGCTGTCCGCACTGATATTCTCAGTCCCCATCCCCCTGACTGTCATGTACGAATTTCATTAATGTTCTGTTTACCTCCTCTTCCAGATTATTAATCAAGATATTAAGTAAGATCAAACCTAAAACATATCCCTGCAGCAACCCAGCCCAATATATCACCCGCCACCAGGGCTTTACCCATTGCCTAAAGTCCTTCAACCAGTTTTCAGTCCATGTGACAGGGCTCATACCAAGTCAATTTAAATTAGATTTTTTGTGAGAGGCTCCTTTAAAATTTCAAAGAGTTTTATGGAATTTAGCCACACAATTTGCCATTCCTTTTTCTTCTCAGGGACAGAGCCATAGATGCTGCCCCTCCCAGTTTCCATATATGGCAATAGGGTATGAGGGAGCGAAGTGAGGAGAGATTTGTTTGTCCCTGGCTGATTGACAGGAGAGACAGAATGGGATGTGCCGTTCAAAGATGGTCTTTAGTCTTTATTTTTATTGTTAAAAGTTTCATTATCTTATCCATTTTAAAGTCATCATTAATTTCCTTTCCTACTGCCTCATTGATTAATGGGCCTACTTTTTCTGATGCTGCTTTTTCCATTCATATATTTGTAAAAGCCCCTCATATTTCCCTTACCCACTTTGGCTACTTTTAGCTCCTTCTGCTTTTTTATCCCCCTTTCTCTTTTCCCTGCAAGGTTCAATAGGCTGTGTTTTCTTATTTGATACCCCTGCCCTTTCTCTGTTTCCAACAGGAGGATTTTTTTAATCTTGAATTTTTTTAGCAGAATTTCATGATGCTGAATTGGCTTTTTTTGGTTCCTTGTATTTTATTTTTTTTAAGAAGAAAATCAGATTAATAATGGGTGTTCTCCAGACTTCCTTCAAATTCATCAACTTTTTTCTTACCTGTTCCACAGAACCTTTTTCATTATAATGGGATTTGGATCAGGTCTAGAGGAATCAATCTCCCCTAGGTGATCTTGTGGGATCTGTGTAGGCCTCTACTCTGCCATCTGGTTCCACTGGCTCCTGCCAGCACTTTGACACATGGCTTCTGTAGGGCCTATGCTTCAAGTAGGTTCCCCTACTGTGGGTAGGAGAAGGATATAGCCACAGCATTCTCATAAAACATCTTCGACCCCTGATCTGTGGTGCGAGTACTACCCCATAGGAGAAGTCATTTGCTCCAATATAGGTTCTGAAATCGGACCAAAGTGTAACCATAGAAGGAAATGGCATAGGAGAAACTAGTGTGAATTTAGCACAAGTTTATAGTTGTGACAGATTCTAGCAAGCACCCCTTCCTGGCTCTCACTAGGATTGTTGTGAGGGGAATCCATGCCTCTGTGCTCTGGATTCCCTGGGTTGTGTTAAACTTTTGGAGCCTGCATTGAGTTCAGCCACTGATCCAATCTTGGGTCCCTAGGCAAACTCTCAGGGTGCAGATCTTCTGTCTGGCACCCCCTCCGTGTGTTGGAACCCATTGTCCAGCTGCCTACCCTCTCTGGGCACAGCACTGACCATCAAACTCCCCAGTACTTAAGCACAACCCTCTCCCAAAAGGTGTGAAGCATCTGGTTACAGTTTAGTTCTCTTAGGGGCACGCAGCCAGTTGTGAAGCAGTTAACACACACACACACACTTTGCATTGTCCGACACCTTTATGCTCTTTTATACTTAAGCCTATAAAGTACAGGAGAGTACAGATCATACAAAACAATAAACACTAAATGAATGTGCCTTCCTTGGTTTCCTCAGCTTTCCAAAGCATTCTTTGAGCGGGGGTCTGAGTCCCTTGGGTTGTCTAGAGTCCTTTGAGCCATCTGTGCTCAGGAAAGCAGGCAGGGACCCTCTGCCCCATGAGCCTGCTACATGCTGGGTGACCTTTCCCTCCTGAATCCTTTTACCCAGCTTCTGTGACCTTGCTCTCTCTTACCCCATGCTTCTTCTTCCTGTCTGGTTCCCCGGTTCCTGTATGTTTCATTATTTAAACCCCTCCTGGTCAGCTGGTCTCTCTTGTTCGACACCTGTTAAGTGTCTGTTGTTCCTACCCTTCCCCTTTCCTTCAGGGGATTAAGCTAAAACTGGATTTCCAAGGCCGGAGCTGCTTTTTAGTGTATTCTTTGTGAGGCCTAAGTACTGTTCTTAACCGTAAGTATTTCCCATTGTCCCTGTCTGGTATATCTCTACTACAGAACTTATCAGCAATGGTGGATCCACATACATATTGGCGCTCATGATTCAGCACTTTTCCCTAATACAACTTCATAATAGCAAGCAGAAATCTAAGTTGTACAGACATAGTCCCAATTCATCACAATAGTCATCAAAACTCATTTGATGGTTAGGTGGCCCATATAAAATGGGTCAAGTCTGGAATGCTTTTGTTGGTCCCAGTGTTGATCTTGGCAACAAAAGTATTGAAAAATAGCACTGCACATTGTGCTGTCATTTGAGTGACGCAGGGTCTGATCTTTCCATTAACTTGAATGGACTTTGGATCAGGCCCTCAGTGCATTAACCCTTGCCTTCAGAGGCTTTGCAGAAAAGGAATTTTCTCCATGTTCTCAAAACTGCTACAAAGCTAAGCTACTCCTAGCCTGGTCTCTCTACACTTAGGCCTGGTCTACACTACGACTTTAATTCGGATTTAGCAGCGTTAATTCGAATTAACCCTTCACCCATCCACACAGCGGAGCCAGTTAGTTCGAAATAAAGGGCGCTTAAAATCAATTTCTGTACTCCACCCCGACGAGCGGAGTAGTGCCAAAATCGATTTTGTCAATTCGAATTAGGGTTAGTGTGGCCGCAATTCGATGGTATTGGCCTCCGTGAGCTGTCCCAGAGTGCACCATTGTGACCGCTCTGGACAGCAATGTGAACTCGCATGCACTGGCCAGGTAGACAGGAAAAGCCCCAGGAAAATTTGAATTTCATTTCCTGTTTGCCCAGCGTGGAGAGCACAGGTGACCACAGATACCACAGATACCTCAGCTCATCAGCACAGATAACCATGCAGGCTGATAATCGAAAAAGAGCACCAGCATGGACCGCATGGGAGGTACTGGATCTGATCGCTGTATGGGGAGAGGATTCAGTGCTAGCAGAACTTCGTTCGAAAAGACGAAATGCCAAAACTTTTGAAAAAATCTCCAAGGGCATGATGGAGAGAGGCCACAATAGGGACTCAGATCAGTGCCGTGTGAAAGTGAAGGAGCTCAGACAAGCCTATCAAAAAACAAAGGAGGCAAACGGTCGCTCCGGGTCAGAGCCGCGGACATGCCGCTTCTACGCCGAGCTGCATGCAATTCTAGGGGGGGGCCGCCACCACTACCCCACCTGTGATCGTGGAAACCGGGTCGGGGATAGTCTCTACACCTGAGGATTCTGCGGATGGGGAAGAGGAGGAGGAGGACGAGCTTGCAGAGAGCACCCAGCACTCCGTTCTCCCCAACAGCCAGGAGCTTTTTCTCAGCCTGACTGAAGTACCCTCCCAAGCCAGTAGCCAAGACCATGACCCCATGGAAGGGAGCTCAGGTGAGTTTACCTTTTAAAATATAAAACATGGTTTAAAAGCAACCGTTTTTTAATGATTAATTTGCCCTGAGGACTTGGGATGCATTCGTGGCCAGTACAGCTACTGGAAAAGTCTGTTAACGTGTCTGGGGATGGAGCGGAAATCCTCCAGGGACATCTCCATGAAGCTCTCCTGGAGGTACTCCAAAAGCCTTGCCACAAGGTTTCTGGGCAGTGCCGCTTTATTCCGTCCTCCATGGTAGGACACTTGACCACGCCATGCTTGCAGCAAGTAATCTGGTATCATTGCCTGACAAAACCTGGCAGCGTATGGTCCCGGTGTTTGCTGGCATTCAAGCAACATCCGTTCTTTATCTTGCTGTGTAATCCTCAGGAGAGTGATATCGCTCATGGTAACCTGGTTGAAATACGGGAACTTAATTAAGGGGACAGAGGTGGCCGTTCCTACTGGGCTGTTTGCCTGTGGCTGAAAAGAAATCCTTCCCTGCAGTTAGCCAAGCGCGGGGGGGGGGTGGGGGGGAATTGGCCCAGAGCTTTTCGCGTTTGGCTAGCAGGGATCTTCCCTGATACCAGCCACGCTGTGGGGGGAAGGGTAAAGCGATCATCCCAGGGAATTCATGGCAGGAGGGGGGGGTGGGGGGGTTAGTTTGGTTTCTGCAGGGATCTTCCCTCATACCTGCCACGCGGTGGGGGGAGGGATACAGCGATCATCCCAGAGAATTGGATGGGGGGGGGGTTAGTTTGTTTTCTGCTGCTGAAGGTTAACAGGAAAACCGCAGCAGTCAACAGGCTTTGCTTGGTATGTGGGAAAGGAGGGCGCAGAAGCCGAAAGACAATGGCTTACCATGGCTGCCTGCAAGCTGAATTCTGTTGCCCGGACCTGCGTCTGTGATCTCTAACACCAAAGCCACAGGCACTCAATATTAAGATGGAAAATGCGACCTTGTACTGAAATCACATGTGCTATGTAATGTGAATAGTGTTTTTCACCATGAAAGAGTATAAGTATTGTTCTGTAAAATGTATCAATTTAAAAAATTCACTCCTTTCTTTCAACCCTCCCTACAGCAGCTGCAAATTTTTCAAGCCTCCCTCCTCCGTCCCGAAGGCTATCTCAGATAAGGCGTCGTAGAAAGAGGACGCGAGACGACATGTTCACAGAAATAATGGAAGCCACCCGCAATGAAAGAGCTTATTTGAATGAGTGGAAGGACACTGTATCTAAATTTAGGAAAGATGCCAGTGAACGTGAGGTCTTGAGGGACGCTCGAGATGAGAGGTGGCAGGCTGCAACGCTGGGGCTGCTTCGTGATCAAACGGACATGCTCCGCCGTCTGGTGGAGCTTCAGGAACGGCAGCAGGATGACAGAGTGCCGCTGCAGCCGCTGTATAACCTCCCTCCCCCCTCACCATGTTCCATATCCTCCTCACCCAGACGTGTAAGAACGCGGGGGGGGGAGGCTCCGTGCACCCTCTCACTCCACCCCAGTGGACAGCCCAACCAAAAGGCTGTCATTATATTGAATTTGATCAGTGGCCTTATACTTCCCTCAGATCCTCCTCCCAAACCTCACCCAGATTACCTTCTTGGTTCTCTCCCTATGTTTATAATCACTTAATAAAGAATACATGATTTTTAAACGATAGTGACTTTATTTACTTTGAAAGAAAGCTGGGGGAAGGGGGAGGGTGGGTTGCTTACAGAGAATGAATGAGTCAATAAAGGGGGCTGGTTTTCATGAAGGGAGAAACAAACAGAAATTTCACACTGCAGCCTGGCCAGTCATGAAACTGGTTTTCAAAGCTTCTCTGATGCACAGCGCTTCCTGGTGTGTTCTTCTAATCGCCCTGGTGTCTGGCTGCGTGTAATCAGCAGCCAGGTGATTTGCCTCAGCCTCCCACCCTGCCATAAAGGTCTCCCCCTTACTTTCACAGAGATTGTGGAGCACACAGCAAGCAGAAATAACAATGGGGAGATTTCTTTGGCTGAGGTCAGAGCGAGTTAGTAGCGATCGCCAGCGACCTTTTAAACGGCCAAATGCACATTCTACCACCATTCTGCACTTGCTCAGCCTGTAGTTAAACAGCTCCTGACTCCTGTCCAGGCTGCCTGTGTATGGCTTCATGAGCCATGGCATTAAGGGGTAGGCTGGGTCCCCAAGGATAACTATTGGCATTTCAACATCCCCAACGGTTATTTTCTGGTCCGGGAAGTAAGTTCCTTGCTGCAGCCGTTTAAACAGAGTAGTGTTCCTGAAGACGCGAGCATCATGAACCCTTCCCGGCCACCCCACGTTGATGTCGGTGAAACGTCCCTTGTGATCCACCAGTGCTTGCAGCACCATTGAAAAGTACCCCTTGCGGTTTACGTACTGGGTACCCTGGTGCTTCGGTGCCAAGATAGGGATGTGGGTTCCATCTATCGCCCCACCACAGTTAGGGAATCCCATTGCAGCAAAGCCATCCACTATGACCTGCACATCTCCCAGAGTCACTAGCTTGTGTAGCAGCACTTCAGTGATTGCTTTGGCTACTTGCATCACAGCAGCCCCCACAGTAGATTTGCCCACTCCAAATTGATTCCCGACTGACCGGTAGCTGTCTGGCATTGCAAGCTTCCACAGGGCTATCACCACTCGCTTCTCAACTGTGAGGGTTGCTCTCATCCTGGTATTCTGGCGCTTCAGGGCAGGGGAAAGCAAGTCACAAAGTTCCATGAAAGTGCCCTTACGCATGCGAAAGTTTCGCAGCCACTGGGAATCGACCCACACCTGCAACACTATGCGGTCCCACCAGTCTGTGCTTGTTTCCCGGGCCCAGAATCGGTGTTCCATGCCTATAACCTGCCCCATTAACAGCATGATCTCCAAAGCACCGGGTCCCGCGGTTCGATAGAATTCCATGTCTATATCCTCATCACTGTCGTCACCGCGCTGCTGTAGCCTGCTCCTCTCCGCCTGGTTTTCCAGGTTCTTGTTCAGCATAAACTGCACGATAAGGCGCGAGGTATTTAAAATGTTCATGACTGCTGTCTTGAGCTGAGCGGGCTCCATGCTTGCCGTGGTATGGAGTCTGCAGTGTTCACCCAGGAAAAAAGGCGCGAAATGGTTGTCTGCCGTCCGTTGCTTTCATGCAGGGAGGGAGGGAGGGAGGGAGGGGTGAGGCTGTACCCAGAACCACCTGCGACAATGTTTTGGTCCCATCAGGCACTGGGATCTCAACCCAGAATTCCAATGGGCAGGGGAGACTGCGGGAACTATGGGATAGCTATGGGATAGCTACCCACAGTGCAATGCTCCAGAAATCGACGCTAGCCCCGGTACATGGACGCACACCGCCGAATTACTGTGCTTAGTGTGGCCGCATACAATCGAATTTATACAATCTGTTTCACAAATTCGAATTATATAAATTCGGATTAATCCCGTAGTGTAGACATACCCTTATTTGTTCCCAGTGCTTTTCCTCAACCTTCCCTTCCTTCTGCAGACAGGCACTTCCCTCACAGCACCCTTTCACCCCACATTGCTTAGTCAAGCAGTGCTACTTCCCCATCATTACAGCCATTTTTCAAAATTCATAATTTTCATTCACATGTTGAGGCTGGGCGAGAGGGGGAATGGAGAAACATTTCATGAACTGTTCTCCTTCCTGTTTTTGACCAGCTGTATTTATCATCCTTCTTTTCTGGTGAATGATATGGGGAAATTACCATCTCTGAATGGAATAAAATAAAAACATGGGGGAAAAGGTTTTTGGTGTAGGTTTTTTGCCCCCTTTTCTTGGAAGGAAGAGGGACCAGTAATTCCCAAACCACAGCATCCTCTTGCTCCTGGTCCGCTCCACTCCTCCCTACGGTGGATCCCGCTCTCTTTCCCCATGCCCCAACAGGAGCATCCTCTTGCTCCTTTTAGCTGCCAATGCCTTCTCTGACCACCATTTTTTCTTATTTTCTTTTCTCAACTATTAACATAGTGCTGCAATAGTATGGTAGCCATAGAGACCTCTGCGTGTCAGCACTGGCTTTTGGTGAGGGCAGATCATACCACTTTCATATACTGAATATGTAAAGGAGTGAACGTGGGTTGACAGGGTTGCCCCAAGGAAAAATAATTATGGAGGGAAAAGTCCCAGAATGAATGTGCAGATGGAAGCTTATGGACGAAGTCCTTTTGGGATAGCTAATTTATATGCCTAAAGGAGGTAAGGGAGAGAGATGCTCCCCTGTGCTTGGGGACAGGTGGAGCCTAGACTCAGCTATCTGTGGCTCCTCTACTGGAAGGATGAAAAAAGCTCTGATTTATAATTTTGTTCATTGGTAACAGGAGTTTGGTAATACTTGACACATTACATTTTTGTGTGGGAAGGCAGTATTGCCTAGTAATCAAAGCTGTGGATTAGGGGCCATGGCTCCTGGTTTCTATTCCTGGCTCTACTGGTTACTCACTGTGAGACCTTGGGTAATGGGTCTGCCTCAGTTTCCCTCTATGCAAACTGGGGATAATAAATACCACCTACCTGTTTCACAAGTGTACTGAGAGGCTTAAAGTTAGTAAGGTTGGCTGAGATCCTTGGATAAAAAGTGGTCTGGACAGAGGATTACTATATTTTCATTATAAGCCTTCTGTACAAAGCTTTTCTTTCAGTGATAATATCTGTAGGGTCTGTTTTTCAGAGGTGCTGAGCTCCTGCAGTTCTCGTTGACTTCAGCTGGGGTTGTGGGGCTCAGCACCTCTGAAAAGCAGGCCCAGGCATTAAATAAAAGCATCTAATATTGCTTTTCTGCTGAAGTATACACTGTGCAACCCAGCATTTTCCAGTTTCAGATAATAACTATAAACCATAAATGTGAGCTATAACATTATTAACTTAGCTATAAAAGGTTTTTCTCATTAAACTAAAAATCTATCTTTTGGGGCAAGATGTACGATAGGGTTAGCGGCTTGCAGGGGGAGTGAGGGGCAACAGCTTGGTCATTGAGGGATAAATCTCTCCTAATCTTAAAAGCGAGACAAACACAGACTTTTTCTTCTATTTCTCTGCAAACTAAGACCATTGTGTTTCCATCCTTGGCTGTGTCAGCAATGATAGCCCTTTTTTCCAACATTGATTGTTGACTTCCCTTGACACCATATCACAACCCATTAGTGCTGAAAACTGACAAGCCCAGCTGCAACAGCAAAATGGCAAGTTCAAAAGAAAAATATACAAGGGACAAACACAGAACACTATTCATATAAAAAAGTTGTGGGTTTTTTGTCTTACCTCTGTAAAAGTCAAGAAAGTGGATATTTTGTCCCTTTTAACCAAACCTTGAAGTGTATTTTTCTAACTAACAAAATACTTCTCTTTTATTTTTTTTTAATAAGGGCTTCGATTTCTGTTTTACAAGAGCAGCTACATCGAGGTATATTAAAAGAGAATCTCTCTTTAAGATGCTTTCAGGAAATATCTTGCTGATGTCAATATATTGCATGTTTCTTTTTAGACAGCAACATTTCAGATAAATTAGCAGCTCAGCAATTCCTGGCTTCTGAGGTCCCAGCTCCAGGCCTTGGCACTGTTTGTTAAGTTACATTTTTTTCCTGTGGAGTAATATAGTGTGTGTCTGTATTCTGGAAGGTACAGTAATGGTAATGGCAAGCATTCCCAGTGATTGTACACATGATTGCCCAGGGGAAGAAAATGACAGCCTCCATAGTTCCAATAGGCCTTGTACTTGCAGAGATATAGAGCTTGAGCAAGGGCAGGCAACTTGTCAAAATCTTAGAGCCAAGGTCCCTGTTTGCTATTACTCTAAGGGCAGCAAGCACGTTTTCCTCTGTCAAAGCCCAAGGAATGCTGCACCAAACAAATGGAGCCCATCAGGTATTGAGGCACCGCCGCTAGTTGCAAATGGTTATGGGGTAGCAACGACAGAAAACTGGTGAGGAACATTTTTAAAAAGAGAAAAAAAAGCATGAAAATCAAAATAAGCAAAACTGGATCAGGAACACATCTGAAATCCTGTAGAGGGCAGCGAGGGTACCCAAACAAACAAAAAACCCCACACCCTGTTAGCAGTGATGCGTTGTTTTGAGTAAAAGGAATTATGTAGACATGTTCTTTCTAACAAATAGCTTTGGAAACAAACCCAAAGGACATTCACCCTAAACTCTCTATTATGTATTCAACCCTGTCATTGCAAGTATAAATGGGTTCCTTAAAGCTTTTATGGCATTTAGAGTCCCCATGGACCTAGGGCACCGCACAGAGACAGTCCTTTCCCCAAAGTGCTTAGATTCTATATTGACACAATGGACAAAGGAAGCATTATTAGCACTCCCGTTTTACAGGGGGGGAACTGAGATGCAGAGACTAAGGGCTAGTCTACACTAGAAGCACTACAGTGGCGCAGCTGCACCGATGTGCATCTGGTGAAGACACTCTATAAATCCATCTCCATGAGAGGCAGTAGCTATGTTATCAGGAGAAGCTCTTCTGCTGACATAGTGCTGTCCACACCGGTGCTTAGGTCAGTGTAACTTACGTCGCTCAGGGGTGTGGCTTATTCACACCCCTGAGCGATGTAAGTTACACTGAAGTAAGTGGTAGTGTAGACCTGGCCTAAGTGAGTTGTCCAAGTTTACACAGTGAGTCCGTCGCTGAACAGGGAATTGAATCCCACACTTTTGAATCCTTAACCAGTGCCTTTACCACAAACCATTCTTGCGTTCAAGTTTCCTCTCTCTTCTTCTTCTTCCTCCCCTAGTCAGTGTCACCCAAGGACTTTCTGAAATACACAGTGACACTCTGGATGTGTCTTTTTTAATGTGTTTCTTTGGGATAACGAAGGAGTTGGATCACTTTTTCCTTCACATGTTCGTTACAATTTAATTGTAGCTGGTTCTCAGGAGGTTTTTCATATGGTTTGCTTAATTATGCTACGTTTGGAGAGTAATATAGAATAGGCTCATGCAACATTTGAAGCTATGTCAAATAAAAGTCCTAGCTTTATTGTGGCAATCTCGATTGTGAAAAGGCCTGTGTGGCCCACCCCAGCCACTCATGCACCATTTTATAGCCCTGCATGGATACAAAATTTGTATCCGCAACTGATCAGCGATCCACAAAAATGGTCTGCAGATGTAAAGTGGATATCTACAGATTTGCAGGGCTCTAACAATTTTATCTGAATGGGCAACATTTTCAGAAACACTCAAGCGTCCAAAAGATACAAAGGGCCTGATTTACCACTACAGTTCTCCAGTTTTACACTGGTGTAACTCCACTGAAATCAGTAGAGCAGTGGTGAATCAGGCCTCAAACCTCCTCAGAATATTTCAGTGAGAGGAAAAAAGTGAAATACAAACCTTCCAAACATGTAACATAGGGGGAAGCAGATTCGAGTCTAACTGGACTAAGTCTAGCTTTAGCACTCATTAGTTCAAATCAATCTGATCTACATATCTACGTTTTAATATGGAGCTTGTCGCTTGAGCCTTTCATCTATGAAGAGCTAAGTTTAAGTCACTACTTTAGTCACATGTGAACTAAGTTTTGAAATCTCATCTTAGTGCCCAGTGATCATTTGTCAACATTATACAACCAGTGTGGTGTGGGTGCCGGGGAAGGTTGGAGAGAGAGCTTGCCACAAGCAAGGGTATTTCTATATCTTCTTCAAGATTCAATACTTCAGCCTGAAGCTGAGCATGTTTCACTATGCTGGTCCAGCAACAGCAACCCTCCCTAACATTTCATCTGTTCATCTGTGCATCAGCTTAAACCGTTGTAAATCTAACAATAAAACCCAATAAAAACAGACAGCACATAAATGGCAGAAACACAAGTGGCTCTCAGAAAGAATACATGATGTCTGCTAGGGAACGAATGACTGTGGGAGAGTATGTGTTATACATATGTCTGATGAATGATTGTGGGTGGGTTCTTGGCTACTATTGTGGAAGGCATACAGGACCAGATCGGTGGCAATGACAGGGCTTATAAATTCGCCTACAGACAAATTTGTGGAGGGGAACTGTACAGGTTATGTACTCAATAGTTTTTCAGACAATGAAAAGGATAGAGGACCTGGACAGCGGGGCTATTATTAATGGGAGGTGACGTATATTTGCAGAAATAGGGATGAGGAAGAGGGAAAACCTACACCATCCTGTACTCTGCCCAGTGCTCTTAGTCCTACACTATGATGGACATCAGATGAATAAACAAATATATATATATATACATGCATGTTTTAAAAAGGGAGCTGGAATCCCGCTCTACTTAGTTTTCTCTGATTTGTGCTAATTGCGAAGGGTTTCCTTTGAGTGTGTTTAGTGTCTGTGCTTGATGGTCGCTCGTCCTGGTGGGGAAGGACCCAAGCGTTTGACAGTGGATCAGATGTCCAAGCAGCCCCATTTAGGGGTGGCCTGTTTGCCCCAATTCGGGGAAGGCCTTAAAAAGGTGGACTAAAAAAGCTCTCTTCCAACTTCTTTTTCCTGGATCTAAACTGATCATTGCTTGTTGGAATGTTTGCACTATGTTAACTGGACTTGCACTGAAAGACCATGAACTTTGGAAAATACTCATAATTGATAAAGAACTACATCAACTGAGTGTCATAATTTCAGCTCTCAGTGAGATGAGACTTTGGAAACTGGATCACTAGTTGAAGTGAGCTACCACTTCTGCTGGTCTGGGAAATCTGAAAATGAACCAAGGATATATGGTGTTGGATTTGCTGTCAAGAAGTCTGTCCTCAGTGCATGTACCCCTCCAATATTTATCAATGAGAGGATCATGGATGTGATGGTTGTGAATACATGCAGCTGGATGTGAACACGAACTTGGGAACCCTGACTCTTCTGTCCATTTATGGATCAACACTTGACTACTCCAAACAGCAAAAAGATGAGTTCTATTCTCAACCGGAACAAATCATCAAGAATGTTGCCATAAGGAACAGACTTGCTGTTCTCTGTGATTTTCAATGCCCTCTTGGGTAAGGACTGGGAGCATTGGGGACACATCATTGGCCAACATGGCACAAGTAGCCTCAGCAAAATTGGCCAGAATATCCTAGAGCTTTGTGCCATTTGTAAGCTGATAGTCCCGAATACCTATTTTGCTGGCAGCAGCGGCAGCAAGGTCACATGGAGGCACCTCTGCTGAGGACACTAGCATCAGCTTGACCTCATCCTGATCCGTCGCAGAAACATTTGCGATGTACTGTATGCGCGATCAATGCACAATGCTGATTGCGACACTGATTGTGCCTATGCCCATCGCAGAGCCCAGATCAACTGACTTGGGCTTGTGGGGCTCATGCAATTTGGCTACTGATAGGTGTGTTGGCATTCCTGCGTGGCTGGAGGCTGGGCTCTGAGACTCACCCCCTCGCCAGGTTTCAGAGCCTGGGCTCCAGCCTGAGCCCCAACATCCACACAGCTGTTTTTTGCCCTGTAGTGTGAGCCCTTCGAGCTTGAGTCAGTTGACCCAGGCTTTGAGGCTGTTGTGGGTTTGTTTTTTTTGTTGCAGTTTTTTTGCAGTGAGTGGCCTGGTTTTCAAAAGTGCTGAGCACCCAGTAACTGCCATTTAAGTGAACAGAAGTTGCTGGGTTCCCAGCAACTTGCACAATGAGGCTACTTTTGTAGCTGCCTAAGTATGATATTAGGTACCCAGTTTTGCAAATCTTGGCCAATATGGGTCACACTTTATATTAAGGTTCCATGTATAGATCATTAATAAAGAGCTAAGAAATGCTTAATAGATATTTTAATAAATAGTTAATGAATTGTTATAGATAGTAATAGAATCCAATAGGTGATTTATAACCATGGCTTATATCTATCTCTAATACCTCCTACTGATCCATCTATAACACATCTGTAACATGCTTATAACATCTACTGATAATTTATTAGCCCTTTATCAATTCCTTATGAATAGAACTTTAATGGAAGGTGTGACCATTATATATATAAATATATATATATATATAGGTTTCGTTATGTCAAATGGCAGCTGATCGAAGTCAACTGGAGCTATGGGAGCTCTGAAAATCCAGCCATAGGAGTCTCAAGTTGAGCACCCAAACTCTGTGGCACTGTAAGTTGGTGGGCTGGTTCACCAGCCAGAGAATGGAAATAAAGCTCTAAGTCTCAGGTCTTTTAAAGCCCTCTCCTCAGGGCTTGTCCATTATCTACCAATCAGAAAGTCAAAAAGTAAATCATTTGAGAAACACTAAGCAATTATTCCCTGTGTGTTTTCTCCACTTTAGCTGGTCACAAGGGGAAAAAATCCACCCTTCCCTGAGGCCTAGCTTCCCCTTTCTTTTTATACTCTGCCCCAAGCAGCCAGGTGACCTGCTGGGATCTGTTAACTCTTTACAGTGTAGCCTGTCAGCCACCCCCAAATTAGTAGACATATTTGAAAATCTAGCCCTTAACCTCTAGGTTTTGTTTTCTCCATGTAAAGACACACCTTTGTTACAACACTGTGTGAGGTTTGGATGAAAAGCACTTTGTATGTGACAAGTATTATTGTGGTGGGTGGAATAATAGCAATAGTAGTACATTGATAACATTCTACTGGCTATACTCCTGTGGATCTTGGTAAATCTGTGGGGCATAGGAGCGAAACTGTGGCTCATTCCATAAGAAGACAATGCTCTTCAGCATCAGAGAAAGACTGGGAGAAAAACTCAGTAATGAATTCCTCATGGAGTTTACTCCTCCCAAGCTCTCCTCTGGGTTTTTATTTGGTAGAGGTATGTCCAGGCCTATGATTCTAATAAGATTATATCCCAATTATACTGAACCTGTTAAAATGTTCATTTATTTTCTTACTCTCTCTCCAAAATGTTCTGCAAAGATATTTTGCCAGCCTTGTTTACATAAACTCTCCATTGTGCTTTGCATTTTTATTAAATAAGGTAGGTATTTGCAATATCTTGTAAATTGACAGGATACAAATTGGTGGGAAAGCAGGCATTAAAGAGCCAGTGATGTGTCCTGGTAAGCTTTGAAAAACATTCTATTTAGAACCAATTCTGCAGATGTATCATTTATGTTCTGGGTTTTTTCCCTCCTTCCTTCATTTGTTACATCTAGGGAAATTTGCATGAAAATAGCATGTTTTTTCGAAGTTCATCTGCTCCTACTGTTTATTCTCCATCTGAAGTTTCAATCCTTGGTTTGTGACATCACAGGTGATTACTGTGGACATGACTATGATCTCACAAAAAGTAAGGTTATGACTTTAAGGGACTGAATAACTCTGTGGATTGGCAATGGGTATAAAAAATTACTTTTTGGTCACAGGTTCAAATTTGGTCTATTTCACTAGTGACTGTAAATTGTTAACCATCTAATGGCTTTTTAGCAGCCTGTGTAGAATGGGGATGGAAGGCTAAATCCAGTTCCTAGTGTTCAGGTATGTACATCTCACTAAAATGGCACTCTTGCTAGGAGTTTCATGATATAGTCCCAAAAGTTTCTGACCATGGAGACTCTGCTTCCCTCTTTCCATGCCATAACTGTTCCTTGGATAAATAGAGCATCTCAGGCTGGTCTACACTGGGGGGGAGGATTGATCTAAGTTACGCAATTTCAGCTACGTGAATAACGTAGCTGAAGTCGACGTACTTAGATCTACTTACTGCGGTGTCTTCACTGCGGTAAATCGACTGCTGATGCTCCCCCATTGACTCCACCTACGCCTCTCGCTCCGGTGGAGTACTGGAGTCGACAGGAGAGCGCTCGACGGTCGATTTATCGCATCTTCAATAGAGGCGATAAATGGATCCCTGCTGGAACGATCGCTCCGGACGTAAGTGTAGACATGCTCTCAGTCTCCATCAATGCAAATCGAACACCTTTCATGAAAACTACATTCCCTCAATAAAGGTGTCTGTGTGAGGTGAGATATCATGACTCCAGGTGTGGAATGAGCAGTAATACGAATTTAAGCATGTATGATGAGAAAACATCTTGTTTTCATCTGAACGTTTATAGCAATAACAAGTGACAGAAATACTCCCCCTACACACAGAAAAATCTATGCCACATAGATAAAAAAAATTCTAAATACAGAATATCCTTCAAAATGTTCCAGGAATTATTAACTGCCCTTTAAAAGCAGTCCCAGACCTATTCCAATAGCAGACAGAGAGTCTTGGGAAGCTAACTTTCCTTGCCACATTCTAAGAGTGGATCTGATATATCCAGACATCACTGGGCACAACTGCTTCCTTCATCATTTCCTTCATGCTCAAAATCATTTCCCACACCTCTAAAATGTCCTTCTGAAATTGACTTATTGGTCAAGTCACTGCTCCTAACCCCTGGCAAAGAATGAGAGGTGCAGGTGAATTGCTCCTGTAGGAAGCCATGCTGGTAGAATCTATGCTCACCCAGCAGGAGGGACTTCAGAGGAGACACAGGCTGCACTTCCTCTCCCCTAGACCCGAGCTTGTCATTTTTGTCATTTGTATGACACACACAGCAGCCTCCAGTGGCCTGGGGGCCCTGGGAGCCTGCATTCTTGTCTGAGCTCATCTCACCTGCATAGAAGCCCAGTGCACTGCTGCCCTCCTGCCACCATGGTGTCTTCCCTCCTTTGTCTCTGGACAATGCTCCTTTAAAATCTTCTTTGCATCATCTTTTGCGTCACTCTGACAAAAGGGCTCATTCCCACTGACCACATTAGCTGATGTCTTTTTCCCCCCCTTTCGCAGCAGTGATTTTATTGGTACCAGTGGGTTTTTTTGTAAAAGGAATTTAATTGTAAGGTTTTATTTTGTGCCTATTTCTATTTTTTTTTAATAAAGAAAGAGATAACAAATGACTTGTCTAGTTTAGATGCATTTGAATAATTGTTGTTGTTTTTTAAAAGGCTCTGTCCTGCAAAGTAGATTTCCATCCCCTGAAGAGCAACGTGATGCTCTCTGACTCCAGATAGGCAGACAGGCCTAATTCAGCTGTCGGTTGCACAGTATGGTTAAGTGGTTTTGTAAACAGTCTTCCCTAAAATGTGGCAGTTTAATGGGTTGTCATCGGAACAATGTCAGTTTCATTGGAGACTGTTTAGACCATAAGGGCTCAAACCTGTCCCCTGTGCTAAGCCTGAGGCCGGGTCTACACTACAAACTTACATCAGTATAACTATGTCGCTCAGGAATGTGAAAAATCCACACCCCTGTGTGACGCAGTTATACCGACCTAGCCCCCGGTGTGGACAGAGCTATGTTGACAGGAGGGCTTCTTCCATTGACCTAGCTACTGCCTCTTGCAGAGGGGGATTAACTCTCCCATTAGTGTAGTAACATCTTCACTATAGCGCTACAGCTTTAAGTGTAGACCTGCCCTGAGTAACCGGGTTTGGCTTAAGTGAGTTCTGTAGGGACTGGATAGTGCAGGATTATACGGTCTTCCCCAAGAGCTGCTCCTCAGCTGCACCTGGAGACCTCAGGCTACAGTACCTTGTGATGGGATGTCCATCCCACACAGGATTGGAAGGGGTTAAAATATCCAGGCTGGCCAATTAACTCCCCAGGCTGCACCTGGAGTGGGAGCCAGGGCGCAGGGAACTAATTGATTGCACGCAGGCTCACCTGTGCAGGAACAGGTGTGGCAGTGTGGCCTATAAAGCCGGGAAGCTGGCTACAGATGGGGAGCTGCAGGAAGGCAGAGCTAATTCCCAGGACAGCCAGCAGGAGGCACTGCTAGCAGTGAGTGAACCCCGTGACATACCTCCTTCCACATCTGGACCCACACGCTATGGGCACAATAGCTGATGGATTTATGTAGTCATGGATCCACTGGGCTCACCCCTGCTCCTGCCCTAAGCCATCCCCAAACCCTGTTGTGTGGTAACGTTCCAGGAGCCCCTGAAGAACTCGACTCCATGGCTCACACAGCAGTGTGGGGACCTTATGAGTAGGTTGCCCCAAGTTCCCCCCTCCCTGCAGCTAAATCTCATCAGTTCCACTGTCTCGGGGGTCCTTTGCAACACTCGAGTAGAGGGGCACGATTTGTCTCACCTGCCATTGAAATACATGCCTACATAGAAGAGCTAAATCAAACTGGCTTTCAAAGTCTGTTTTAGGATTAAGAAACAAAATGATTTTGTTCTGGTGACAATCCAGTAAACTCACATAATTTATTAGGGAAATCAACCTTACAAAGTTGCGCAACAGACAACTGATTTAGCATTATCTGTCTACTGTGTATGGATTGAGACAGCCTGACACTTTGGTCTGCAAGGAGGAGTTCTACTTGGATGGTAGAGACATTAAAAATAATATTTCAATACACCTAGAACAGACAATGATCACATTCCCTTCCTAACGAAAAAAGTTCTAAAGATCAGAGTAACTGAGAGCGTAGTTTGGTCTCCTCTTTTCACAAAGTGAAGTAATTTCTTCTTAATAATGAGATCATTTGTTGCCTAAAATTAAGGTAAATTTTACCTTCTCCACTATTGCCACAATAGGATAGATGCTGGTTCTAAAGCTGAAACCAAAGAGATTGTTTCCAGAGTTGCAGTTGGAATGGCGATGACTGTAGAATGATAAATAATTATAGCAGTCGCTGATAGCAATTGCTATCATAAAGGTTGAATTCCACCTTCCATCCTAACACCATTGAGTGCTGTCTCATAACTTTGTCAAACAAATTATTTTGTGGCTGAAACTTTTCCTGCTTAGTCTCAATTCAAAGATGATTTGCCTCCTCCTCCCTTAGACTGAACACAGAGGCAACCTAACTATTGATGGTACTTGTATGGCCCCCATCGTATCTGAATGCTCCACAATCTTTAATGTATTTATCCTCACAACACCTCTGAGAGGTAGGGAATTTCCATTATCCCCATTTTACATATGGGGAATTGAGGCACAGAGAGACCAAGGACTTGTCCAAGGTCACACAGGAAGTCTGTGGCAGAGCAAGGAATAGAACTCACGTGTTTTGAATCTGAGGCTAGAACCCTAACCCATCTTACTTCTCTGCACGTAAGTGTACTAAATGGCAAAAAAACCCTTTGTTAACGCAGAGTTCAGGTTGCCTGGCACTAGTTTGTGCCCTTCTAGAAAGTAGCAGTCAGCAAAACTGAAAACCAAGAAATACAGAATTAAGGTAAATGCCAACGTAACCTAAACTCTGCTCCTCTGGAGCTGGCAATAGCCACGGGGAATTATCTGCATACACTCCAGATGCACTCACTGTGTTGGGTGTAGCTGTACTGAATGCTGGAGAATAAATTAGAGTAGCTTAGGAGAGCTGTGATTGTGATATGAGGAGATTGGAGAATTAGTTTGAGGAG
>NW_020664436.1:36064024-36069224 GCF_002925995.2 Terrapene triunguis
AGAGCTGTGATTGTGATATGAGGAGATTGGAGAATTAGTTTGAGGAGCATCATAGAGCTGTGATTGTGATATGAGGAGATCTGGTCTGAGTCCCCTCCGTGGTGTGTGATGAAAAGAAAAAGGTACATGTGTATCTTGAGGTTCCAGTCTGCAGCATTTCAATACAGAATTATGGAAGTGGTGACAGTAGCAGGGCACTGGGGTCTTCTTGCCATGGGTATTGTCAGTAGTGATGTGGGATATGAGAGCAGTCTATGGATGTAATGAGGGGTAGAAGAAGGCATTGGTTTAGGTGATATCCTGTGTGCAAGTATGAAGGGGTTGTAAAAGGATAGGAAGTGGTTGTTAAATTTTACAAGCGTGGTATTCTGTTGGAGGAGTAGGTTCAGTGTTTGAGCATAGGGCAGGTGCAGGTAGTGCCTGTCCTTTACAGCAAAAAGGCAGATTATGAGTATGTGTATTATGGGCATTGTGAGTCAATGCTTAAAGAGGGCAGAAGTAAGGTTGCATGGGATTTTCCCTTAGCTCTGTATTTCTGGTTTTCAGAAGTTTGAGCTTTGCTCGATTCAACGTTCTGGAAGGACACGAGCTATCACTGGCAAGCTGGACTCTGCATCAACAAAGGTTTTCTTTGCCATTTAATTTCCTAGTTTTTTAAACAGAAAGACTAATGTTTGTTGGTAGGAGGTAGTGATCATTTAGACAGTTGTTGTTCTTACCTAGGTTTGCAGCTGACATGCTGCTATGGCTAGAAAAAGTCCCTCTTCCCACTTCTGTATATTTTGTTATAGTGGAATGGGGATAATGGTCATGGTTTGAAATATTTGCAGAATGTAACTGGTAACAGGGTCAATGAGAGAAATCTCATCCATGGTCTATGTCCCAAAACCTTGACAGTTTTATTACATGGTTGTTACAATAACTTCCTGAGTGTAAGAGAAGACTGGTGTGTCTCTCCTTCTCCCCCCGCCTGACTTTTCCCCTCTGCTGCCAACACTTCCAGCTCACCCTTTCCTTCACACCCCATTAAGTTGTTAACTGGCACCCAGAACACATCAACAGCCTAGCAGGCTCAGAGAGGTATTAAGTGGCCCATTTTCAGACATTTGGCAAGGATGCCACAAGATGTTCCAGTAAACGCCGTTCTCTGGGTGGCTTGTAACATCCAGGCTAAAATTCCACCAATGGAGCGGTGGAGGCAGCCCACAGGCAGACCCCTTATTACATGGGTTCATCAAGTCTGTTCCGACATTGGACTTTCAGGCCGTCAAGCCTTTGCGGTTGCGCAGGAATGGACCAAATGGCGAACAATTGCTACGGCCGACTGTCTGGCTAAGCGTTGAAGAAGAATATTTATCTCAGTGAGATGTTTTCAGCTGAAAGAGAATATCCAGTGGAGATGAATACAGCCAGAAACAAGAGCTCTGAGATGTGTGAACTGCACTGTTCTTGTCAGTGGTTGCTCCCATCCCCTCTCCCTCCTCCCCAGTGCTGGAGAGGATGTGGTATGCATCAAGCATTCCTGTTCTCAGCTCCTCAACTCAGGCTATGTCTACACTACAAATTACACTGGTATAATTTACATTGCTCAGGGTAGTGAATAATCCACATCCCTGAGCGACGTAAATTAAACCAACCTAAGCACTGATATCAACAGTGCAATGTTGGCAGGAGAGCTTCTCTCACCGACATAGCTACCACCTCTAGCAGAAGCAGGAGTTAGTAAACTGACAGGAGATCTCTCTCCCATCGGCATACAGCGTCTTCACCAGAAGCACTACTTTGATTGCGTTCCCCCACAACCGCCCCAAGGGGGCAGACAGATTTTAGCAATATATCTTTGAACCTTTTCCAGTTTTCTGACCAAGGTGGGACTTAAGCTGACACTGGCTGGGTCAGGTTCAAAGGACTACAAGTTATCCCCTTGAACTATCCAGCTGCTGTGAAACTTGCAAGGCTAAAATCCTGTGAACTCCTCTGTCCATGCATGATCAGCATAATCCATTTGGTGTAACAACAAGGACTCCAAAGGTGGATGCTCTAAACAGGAGAGCTAAAGTCTTTGACTAATACAGTAAAACCTCCAAGTTACGAACCTCGGGAATGGAGGTTGTTCATAACTCTGAAATGTTCATAACTCTGAACAAAAGGTTATGGTTGTTCTTTCAAAAGTTTACAACTGAACATTGACTTAATACAACTTTACTATGCAGAAGAAAAGTGCTGCTTTTAACCATCTTAATTTAAATGAAACAAGCACAGAAACAGTTTCCTTACATTGGCAAATCTTTTTTTTTAAACTTTCCCTTTATTTTTTTAGTAGTTTATGTTTAACACTGTACTGTACTGTATTTGCTTTTTTTCCCTCTGCTGCTGCCTTATTGTGTACTTCCGGTTCCAAATGAGGTGTGTGGGTGACCGGTCTGTTCGTAACTCTGGTGTTTGTAACTCTGAGATTCTACTGTAACTTTGTAATGAGATTTCCCCCAAAAGGGCTAGTGGGTGGCATACATGTTGTTGGGGATAACTCTCAAGCATCTGAGATCCTGGTGTGTGATGATCTCAGCCCTGGTTTGATCTCTGTCTGTGTGCAAAAAGACATTGCCAGAATAGGTGAACATTAAGAAAAGCCCTAACTATAATGTAATAGAGTACAGAAATTATGCATACACTAAGCAAGAAAAGGAAGGAGGAAGACAAGAATAAATATAAAATATAACTACGGGGGAAGATTCAAAAGGTTATTTGAACCAAACAGGTATCCTTCTGAAAATGGAACTCCAACCCTAGAATCTGAATAGAAAGGAGCATAAATGACAGCAGGTAAAATGCTGATGGAAATTAGGATGGCTGTGTGAGAATTTGAAGAGCAAATAATCTAAAACATGAAAATAAATTCTTAAGTGTATCAGAATCAGGAAGCTTGCAAGAGAATCAATAGGTCTGTTTGGACCAGGGAGGATAAAGGGAGAAATTATGGAAAATAAGGACACTGCAGAGAAGCTAAAGGATTTTTTGCATTTGTCTTCACCACAGAAAATATTAGGGAAGTATCTAGCCCAGACCTACTCTGTTCAGGTAATAAAGTTGAGGTGCTGGTGGAGAATGAGGTGTCAAAAGAGCAAATGCTGGAACAAACTGATATATTAAAGAGCAACATGTCCTTGGGTCCAGGTGGCATACATCCGAGAGTTCCAAGGTAGCTTAAGAATGAAGAGGCTGAGCTGCTCACAAAAATATTCACCCACTCATTAAAATCAACTTCCGTAGCAGAGGACTACAGTAGGGAAACAAAAGTTGTACCCGTATCTTTTAAAAAGACACTGGGAGTGATCCTGGGAGTTACACACCAGAGAGACATTTATATGGATGATGGCATCTGCACTCACGTGGGATAGAATAAAATATTTTTCTTCATAAGGGACGTAAACCTTCCTGTTTCAGGGTGTAAGCAAACTAACTGAGGTTAGGGGGAAACTTCTATGTGCTAGTTATGCCATTATTGTTCGCTACAGAGTTTCTTGCACCTGTTCCTGAATCATCAGGTACTGACCACTCAGAGAGAAGTTATTGGACTAGATGGACTGCTGGTCTGATCCAGTGTGGCAATTCTTATTCTTCTAGGAATCTTGGGTTACATTCATCCCTGCACCAGCCTGGCCCTCTGTGCTTTGGGGTTGGGGGAAGGAATTCATTTCATAAACGGCAGATTGTAGGAGCATTGCCTGCTCTCCCACTGGAACTCTGCTGAGTTGAATTAGTGCATTCCCCAGCCACGCTGGCCACTCACCTTTTCAGGCCAGTGCTGCCACTTTCTGGACACCCATTATGCTTTTGTGCCCCCTGAATTCTCTGACTGTGTCTATGTGCAGTGAGGTAAGAAAGAGATTTTGCTCTTCTAGTCAAGCTAGGAGAGAGCACTGAGATATTAAGCAGGTCTTTCATACTCCAGTAGAGGTCAGATACCTACATACTGTAAGAAAGCTAATTCATTACAGCATGATAGATTATAACAGTTTATTCGGAGCCCCATTATATAAATCACTTAAATGTGTATTTACATAACATTCATATTAATTACCATGAAACATGTAATGACTCTGTCTGAGCTGTTCCAGTTTATCTTGTAAATATGTATTTAAGCAATTTTTGTAACAGGTAATATTTAATCGATAGACCCTAGCAGCTCATTTATCATGCCAAACCTTTGTATGAAAAGTGGATTTTGAACTGGATAGAACTTAATGGATCCTTTGGAAAACCACTTAATGTATTACATTAATAATGTGGAAACTGCACACTGTTAATAGGGAAATGCCATTAAAAACCTTATTGTGACCTGCCTAGCGGTAGCTCTCCATATTGTCACAAGTCTTTTATTTTTTTGTGAGGCAAGGAAGTCATTGTATTACTCAGCAGTGACACCTGTGGCAAGTTAAGGAGCTGAACTGACAGGCTGCAAGGGGCTCCTGTCTGACTCTTTCTTGCCCCTCCCCCTAAAAATAGTGGTGAAATCCTTCTATGTACGGTATTTATATTGCCGTACATAGTATATAGTAGTACTACTATATACTGTAGTAACTGAGTACCATGCAATCTTTAATGTATTTGTCTTCATAACAGCCCTGTGAGGTAGGGCAGTGGGGAACTAAGACAAGAGAGACACTAAATGACTTGCTTCAGGACATTTGTGTCAGAGGAAAGAATTGAACCAAGGTCTCCCAAGTCCCAGGCTAGCCTTTTATTTCTCTGTTTTTGCATGGATAGGTGAGTGGTTTTTACAGGAGTTGGAGGACCTGAAGGGAAGCATTTGCCTGTTCATTTGCCAGTTTCAAGTGTTATCTTGATTGTCTTATTTATTTAAAAAATATACCAAACTGATAAGCAGCAGGGATCTGTTTTGTTAAATACTAACTCTACAAGGCAAATACAAAAAGTCTAAAATAAATCAATCTAAGCACCTAAAAAGCTCTGCCAAGAATCATAAGGGTTTGCTACCTTTACATGTTATGCTGTAACACACAAGGTAGGACATATCATCAGTATGCATGGGCACTTAGGGTTAAATCCTGCTTGAATCACCCAGGCCAGATGTCCAATCAACTTTAAGGGGACTGCTCGCAAGAGGGAGATGAGCAGGATTTGGCCCTAAAATTCCTTTATCAAGTTTTGTAGTTGCACCTCTGAGTTAGCCTCCCAG
>NW_020664436.1:36069624-36137738 GCF_002925995.2 Terrapene triunguis
TCTTTTCTTTTCTTTTCTTTTCTTTTCTTTTCTTTTCTTTTCTTTTCCAGCTTACTTTCATCTATTTGGCTACTGAATTTATGAACCTAAAGATCCTGTAGGGTGACCAGATGTCTCGATTTTATAGGGACAGTCCAGATTTTGGGGTCTTTTTCTTATATAGGCTCCTATTACCCCCCATCCCCTGTCCCGATTTTTCAAACTTGCTGTCTGGTCACCCTAAGATCCTGCAACTACTGCTGTGATTTCAATATAACTCTGATCCTTGTTACTTACTTCTGACATAATGTTTAGTCTCGGTGGTATGAGCCAAAACTACTGGAAACCTGTTTCCCAAGGTACAAAGCAATCCAGCCAAGTCAAAATAGTATGAACAATCCCGATATTCAGTATACAGCAATGATAATACTTCAGAAGTAGCCAGACCTCTTCACCTCATTAGGGCTCTGATTTTACAGTCCTACTCACGCAAATCTCCCATTAATTTTAACCCCCATTAGAAATTCTATTTGAAAATTTTCATCTGGTTCTATTTGGCCAACTAGGTTTTAGAAGAGAATAATATGTCAGTCTATAGGATCCTGAGGCTATTGGTATCCTGTAGGCCAACAGAAATCAACAGACTGGTTATCCAATAGAGATCAGTTGATATATTCCAATGGGGTTACTTGAATTAGCCCTAGGAAATGGAATTTTTCCTGAGTAAGGACTGTAGGATCAGTTATTATCTGTTCCGCAGTTTAAACGGAAGCATAAAAGAAGGGAAGAGTTCCCTTATGGAACAGTCCAGTAGACATCTTAATAAGGATGAAACCAGTAGAGTTGTTGTAATAAGGTTCTTTTATGGAGGCACTGATAGTGGCTCCACATTAAGACTGCATCCGATTTTTTAGAAATTGCTCTTAAAACATAGAATTTAATAGAAAGTGATAGCCTCCAGGTCTGGTCTGTTTTTTTCCCTTCCATTCCTTATTTGTGAAACCCATCACAACCAGAGATGATGATGATTTCTATTGTGATAGTGCCCAATGTTCCCAGTCAGGATTGGGGGCTTATTGTGATAGGTGATATATGAGCACATAAGAGCTTACATTATATGAGGAGCTCCACATCTCTTTCTGTTTTCAAGACTACTGTGATATATTGAAGAGCCTGCTTTTTAGCTCATATTATATTTATGATTCTGTTTCAGCATTGTAGTTTTCATTGTAAAATGGAGTGAGACATTAGGTGGTGTGAATGATCCTATATTCTTCTTCCGTGCATTTTAGTGTATTAAAATCAGTGATTTCACAACCTCCTCCTCAGCATTTAAAGAGGCAAAAATGTTTGCTAAATACTTAGGGAAAGGGAAAAGCCCCCAAAGTTTGGGTTCAGCTAAAGCAACCCTTATGGAAAAGTTCTACAGAACTCAATAAAAACAATAAACTTTCTATTAGTTATTTGAACTATCCTACTGAATTTAACACAGTGAAAGCTCTGTCATACAATTCTATAAGATGGTTAAAAACCAGACCAGACCTGGAGGATATGCCAGCAGATTGAGGGAAGTGATTATTCCCCTCTATTCGGCACTGGTGAGGCTACACTTGGAGTATTGTGTCCAGTTTTGGTCCCCCTACTACAGAAGGGATGTGGACAAATTGGAGAGAGTCCAGCGGAGGGCAACGAAAATGATTAGGGTGCTGGGGCTCATGACTTACGAGGAGAGGCTGAGGGAACTGGGGTTATTTAGTCTGCAGAAGAGAAGAGTGAGGGGGGATTTGATAGCAGCCTTCAACTACCTGAAGGGGGCTTCCAAAGAGGATGGAGCTAGGCTGTTCTCAGTGGTGGCAGATGACAGAACAAGAAGCAATGGTCTCAAGTTGAAGTGGTGGAGGTCTAGGTTGGATATTAGAAAATACTATTTCACTGGGAGGGTGGTGAAGCACTGGAATAGGTTACCTAGGGAGGTGGTGGAATCTCCATCCTCAGAGATTTTTAAGGCCCAGCTTGACAAAGCCCTGGCTTGGATGATTTATTTGAGATCGGTCCTGCTTTGAGCAGGGGGTTGGACTAGATGACCTTCTGAGGTCTCCTCCAACTCTAATCTTCTATGATTCTATGATATCATTTTCTATTAAATTCTGTATTTTAAGAGCAATTTCTAAAAATTGATGCAGCCTTAACTGTGGAGCCACTATCAGTGCCTCCATAAAAGAACCCTATTACAGCAACCCTACTGGTTTAATCCTTATTAAGATGTTTCATAAGGGAACTCCTCCCTTCTTTTATGATGCTAAACTAAGTGGGATGTCAGAGTTTCATAAGACTATGTAATCTAGCTAAAATACCTCATACTTATAGGAACTATGGGGTTGACATTTTGCCTTGCCTTGCCCACATTTCTACTCTCCAAGAACCACAAACCCTGTTGGCCCAGTGGGACAATGTCCTGCTATTTGCCTTTTGGAGACTGCATTATCATCTTCAGATTTTTATACAATAAAAAATGTGTCACATAAAATGGCTCTAGATCCTCCACCCACCAGGAGCTGCCTTGATCACCTGACTCCTTCATTTTGTTGGCGGTATCAGGTTAGCCATCCAGTTCCTCTTGGGAGCTAGACATTGGAAAGGCCATATGGAACCTTTATCTGAGTGTGAGATGTAGTGGGGGAACTGGTCATCTCTTCTTGCAGGATGTTTAGGAGAGCTGGATGCTACTCAGGTCAGAATTTATGAGGATGTCTACTTCAGGCTCATAGATGCCATACAGATGGGTGCCACATAAGAACCTATATAAATAGCTAGCTAGATGTTGGTGATATCTCAGTGATCTCCCACTTGGGCTAGTATTACTTAGGAAGGCAACGAGCACAAATTTAATTTTATTTACACATTGTGACTAATTTTTACCCACTCAGATTAGTTATAAAATGCAAGTTTTTAAACAGTGAGAGTAACCAAGGGATGTGGGGGATTCTCTATCACCGGAAGTCTTTAAATCAAGATTGGATAACTTTATAAGAGATATATTATAATTCCACCACAAGTTATGGGGCTTGATATAGGAATTACTGGGTGAAATTCTATAGACAGGAGATCAGACTAGATGATCATAATGGTCTCTTCTGGCCTTAAAATGTATGTATCTTTAGAAAATCCAACAAGATAATAACAATGTGTGTAACACACAAATTTCTGTCTAAGATTTTTATATGAATCGTCATAAACCATTAACCTGTCTACAAATTGTGAAAATACTGTTTCCATATTCTGTTGTCCTGCTATTATGAACTAATTTTTAAAAAATACTGCTGGTAAGTAAGCTGAGAGAGGCTACAAAAGCGCCTACCCATTCAAACAGTGTTGGAAAGGCACTAATTGCTCTAAACTAGCTTCACTGAAGTGCAGAGCAAGAGAACAGATAACAGGGAAATGTATTAGTTGCTTTTATTGCAACATAAAGGACTGTGGTGAGGGATTAGATTTTTCTTTTCAGCAAAGGAACTGACTTACTTCCCCCCCACCCCCCTTTGCTATAGTTCAAGAATCTCAAGATACTCAAAACAATTTGGCAGCATCAGCAGCACAGTTTGACAACACACAGAGTGGCACAGTGCTGCCCTGAAGACTAGTTTCCTGACGCCCTTTAAAGATTACAATTTATGAGTGCACTGTATGCTGAGAACATTTTAATGGGAACATACAGGAAAACAAACACAGATGGCTGCAATTGCTTTATTTTTTCTAGTGGGTAATCGGCACTTGTAATAAGTCACACAGTTATTGGGGATAATACTGTTACTTGGGCATACATCACAGACGTTTTCTTTATACGGTTCGCTCAGTAAATGCCATGTAACTACATATGAATTACATGCTGCCACCCATTACTTAGGATTAGATCCAATAAAAACTCCATCTGATTTCTTTACCAGGTTATCACACCTGGGTTATGTGAAAGTATTTCTTGTCAGGGTCAATCATTTGTGAAAGCATCTGGAAAGAATATGATATTGAATCTGTTCCTTTGAAATAACAGATAATATTTGCCAGGGAATTTGGGCCAGATTTTAATGTAGGTGATAACACTGTACTAATGGTCCTCTTCTGAGCAGGGATTATCTTTTTGTTCTATGTTTGTACAGCACCTAGCAGAATGCAATCTTATGCACTATCACATTGCAAATAACAAACAAACAAATAAATAATGGCTTATATGCCTTCTATTGCTTGGCACAGAGAGAAGAAAGATCATTTGAATATCTTCTACAATGGGGCAGGGTGAAAAGCAAATATTATCTGCTCCTGTGGATCCTGGTCACAGATCAGGGTCCCATTGTGCTAGGCGTAGTGCTTAATTTGTACCAAGCCTTGCCAAGCTGAGCACCCAGCACCTCTAGTCTTGGCAGTTCATAGACCCCAGCACTTCTGGGCTTGCCGCATCAGTTATTAAAATTTAAAAAATTGCTTGAGCCCGGGCACCTAATTGCTTGAGCCCCGGCACCTGTTTTGTTACAAATTAAGCACTGACTAGGTGTTGTACAAATGGAACAAAAGACAGTCCCTGCACCAAAGAACTTACAGTCCAAGACAAAAGATGACAGATGGAAACTGCAAACAGACTGGGGTGCACTAGGAAAAATGGAGATTAAATTCTTCAGCATGAACAAATCACAACACAGCGAGCTGCCTAACCATTGCCAGTTTTTTGTAGGCAAGAGGAGACTTGTTCCTCCATCATCTCATAGCCATTGGAAACTCCTCTGACAACTCAATATGGATCGTACACCGATAAATATGATGCTGTCAAAGGCAATTGTAATTATAGAATGTGTTAACACTGTTTAAAATGGAAACAATTATTCAAGAGAAGACGAGTGAAGTAACATCAAATATATAGTCATCAACTAAATGACTATCAACTGCCTAATAAGATTTTGTGTGCACTACCAGTGAGCTTTATTCCAGTGAAAGATAGAGAAAAGCTCCATAAAACTTGCACACAACCTTTCTTTGAAATTATGTCCTGACTCAGGAGGTGGCTATCCAGTGTGAAAGGGAATAAGAGAAACCACTTGGCCACTTTATTCTCACCATTTGTCTCCTCCTTCTTCTCTCTGCGGGACTGAGAGAACTTGTCTTCACTCCTATCTTGCCGAAGGTTAATGTAAAATGCATACACAAATTAGCAAATACAAATGCACATGACTGTCAGCAATTGACTTCAGTATTTGAATGGGGCATTACCTTACCCCCTTTGCAAACCTTGTGGCTATTAAGTCTAAAGTCTGATATCATAGATATATGTTCAGTCATTAAAAGGACATCTTCAATTTAACAGTCACACTTTTGTCCAGCATTTTTTACCTTCTCTTGTTGCAAGTAACACATCAGAATGCTCAACTCAAAGAGGTTAAAAGAAATTGTTGTTGTTGTTCAGCATGTTTACTTTGTGTCTTTGATATCACTTTGTAGAGTCAGTTTCAATTTCCCCTGTTAGGTCAAATACTTCGTCATTTTCTTCTGTTTGTATAGATCTTTAAAAAGATAGGAAAATCTGACTGGAAAACTATAACAATTGGCAGTGCACTCAGCCGTGGGTATAAGTGCTTGAAACTACTTTACATTCAGTTTTTAAGAGTGACCAGATTTGAAGATGACTGATTCCCTTTAAGGGAATTTCTCCCTTTGGGTTCTGCAACAGACATAGACCAGGATAATTATAAACAACTTCAAAACCCATCTCCTTGGTCAAAACCATTATAGAGTTATTATTCAAACCTCTTCAGACGGCTTGGATTAAATGACCGAAGTAGAAATCTTTCCCCACCTGTAGGTTCTTTTCTTTTACCAGTGGAACAGTTAGGAGTTATCCAATTGGGGGGGGGGGCAATAAATCCCTACCCTACTGCATGATGCACGTGCATCTGGCACTTCTGACCTAGATTTCAGTGGGACTCACATACATCCAGAGGAACTTCAGAAAGACAGCAGACTTTTGCCTGCAGCTGCACCTTCTGGCCAGATGAAACTGCTCTGGCACCCGCTAAGCAGGCAGCCTGGTGCCTCCTATCACACTGTTCTCACTAATCACAGCTGGCAGGTAGCAGCCAGGAGGTGTGGTGGTGGTAGTGGAAACTTCAGGAGAAGGTGTGGGGATGCAGTAGCAGCCCAAGGCAAGGGGCCAATACCAGCCACAGACTCTCTCACACTGCTGCAGTCCACCCTCTTGTTTCCCCCCACCATGCCCTCCCAGCCACTGTCTCCACCTCTCATGCATTCGCCAACATGCACTCAGACTCAGCACCCACCCACATCCCAGCAGCACCAGCAGCCTCTCAGCACCCACCCACACCCAGATGTCCTAGCACCTCCCAGACACCTCTCAAGCACCCTCTACCTACCCTAGCCAGAGCTGCCAAGTTTTGCACAAGCAGCAAGAGTCCTGTGGCACCTTATAGACTAACAGACGTATTGGAGCATGAGCTTTCGTGGGTGAATACCCACTTCTTCGGATGCATGTAGTGGAAATTTCCAGAGGCAGGTATAAATATGCAAGCAAGAGTGAGTCAGGCTAGAGATAACGAGGTTAGTTCAATCAGGGAGGATGAGGCCCTCTTCTAGCAGTTGAGGTGTGAACACCAAGGGAGGAGAAACAGCTTTTGTAGTTGGCTAGCCATTCACAGTCTTTGTTCAATCCTGAGCTGATGGTGTCAAATTTGCAGATGAACTGAAGCTCAGCAGTTTCTCTTTGAAATCTGGTCCTGAAGTTTTTTTGCTGCAGGATGGCTACCTCTAAATCTGCTATTGTGTGTCCAGGGAGGTTGAAGTGTTCTCCTACAGGTTTTGTATATTGCCATTCCTAATATCTGATTTGTGTCCATTTATCCTTTTACGTAGGGACTGTCCAGTTTGGCCAATGTACATAGCAGAGGGGCATTGCTGGCATATGATGGCGTATATTACATTGGTGGACATGCAGGTGAATGAACCGGTGATGGTGTGGCTGATCTGGTTAGGTCCTGTGATGGTGTCGCTGGTGTAGATATGTGGGCAGAGTTGGCATCGAGGTTTGTTGCATGGATTGGTTCCCAAGTTAGAGTTACTATGGTGCAGTTACTGGTGAGAATATGCTTCAGGTTGGCGGGTTGTCTGTGGGCGAGGACTGGCCTGCCACCCAAGGCCTGTGAAAGTGAGGGATCGTTGTCCAGGATGGGTTGTAGATCACTGATGATACGTTGGAGAGATTTTAGCTGGTGACTGTATGTGAGGGCCAGTGGAGTTCTGTTGGTTTCTTTCTTGGGCTTGTCTTGCAGTAGGAGGCTTCTAGGTACACGTCTGGCTCTGTTGATCTGTTTCCTTATTTCCTCATGCGGGTATCGTAGTTTTGAGAATGCTTGGTGAAGATTTTGTAGGTGTTGGTCTCTGTCTGAGGGGTTGGAGCAGATACGGTTGTATCTCAGTGCTTGACTGTAGACAATGGATCGTGTGGTGTGTCCAGGATGGAAGCTGGAGGCATGAAGGTAGGCATAGCGGTCGGTGGGTTTTCGGTATAGGGTGGTGGTAACGTGACCGTCACTTATTTGCACCGTGGTGTCTAGGAAGTGGACCTCCCGTGTAGATTGGTCCAGGCTGAGGTTGATGGTGGGGTGGAAGCTGTTGAAATCGTGGTGAAATTTTTCCAGAGTCTCCTTCCCATGGGTCCAGATGATGAAGATGTCATCAATGTAACGTAGGTAGAGAAGGGGCATGAGTGGACGAGAGCTGAGGAAGCATTGTTCCAGGTCAGCCATAAAATTGTTGGCATATTGTGGGGCCATGCGGGTGCCCATAGCGGTGCCACTGGTCTGGAGGTATATATTGTCATCAAATTTGAAATAGTTGTGTGTGAGGATAAAGTCACAAAGCTCAGCAACCAGTTGCGCTGTGGCATCATCAGGTATACTGTTCCTGACAGCTTGTATTCCATCTGTGTGTGGGATGTTTGTGTAGAGAGCCTCTACATCCATGGTGGCTAGGATGGTGTTTTCTGGAAGGTCACCAATGCATTGTAGTTTTCTCAGGAAATCAGTGGTGTCACGGAGATAGTTGGGAGTGCTGGTGGTGTAGGGTCTGAGTAGGGAGTCCACATATCCAGACAGTCCTTCAGTGAGGGTGCCAATGCCCGAGATGATAGGGCGTCCAGGATTTCCGGGTTTGTGGATCTTGGGTAGTAGATAGAATAACCCCAGTCGGGGCTCTAATATAGCAGATTTAAAAGTAGCCATCCTGCAGCAAAAAAACTTCAGGACCAGACTTCAAAGAGAAACTGCTGAGCTTCAGTTCATCTGCAAATTTGACACCATCAGCTCAGGATTAAACAAAGACTGTGAATGGCTAGCCAACTACAAAAGCAGTTTCTCCTCCCTTGGTGTTCACACCTCAACTGCTAGAAGAGGGCCTCATCCTCCCTGATTGAACTAACCTCGTTATCTCTAGCCTGACTCACTCTTGCTTGCATATTTATACCTGCCTCTGGAAATTTCCACTACATGCATCCGAAGAAGTGGGTATTCACCCACGAAAGCTCATGCTCCAATACGTCTGTTAGTCTATAAGGTGCCACAGGACTCTTTGCTGCTTTTACAGATCCAGACTAACACGGCTACCCCTTCGAAGTTTTGCACAGAATCATGTCTTACCCCTGCCTCTGCTTGGGGCAGGCTGTATTGACCATGAACTGAAATTTATGATGATATACAAATTATTTAGAAAGATATTAATTAAGTCATTAGATAATTTGCAAAAAAGGTCACATGAAGCTAAACAAAACTCAGCAGCTATGCATATATCCTCTTTGCCCCTGCTCTGTTGCTGCAAAGGGACTGTAGGTTAGGTGTGAGCCCTGCCCCTTGGCAATACTGCTGTAGCAACTTTGTGCCACTCCCCACAGGATACTCCACTACAGGCAGCATTCTGGGGTGGATTGGAGGCAGAGAAGAGGGCAACCCTAGTCCCCAGCTCCACAAGGCCCAGCTGGGGCCAAGCTGGTCCCTGGCAGCTCTAAGATCAGGATGTTGAAAGCCACCTTCCTTCTGTCCAACTGATTTAATTCTTATACAACAGGAGATAAAAATCACACAGAGAGCGAGCGAGCCCGTGTCACAGATGTCTCTGTCATTTTTTGTGCCGGATGTCTGGCTGATATTCAGAGCTGTCAGAGTACCAACCCACATGGTACTGTGTTCTGACGTTGAAGGATGTGGTCTCCCTGCTGACTTTTTATGTCGGAGGTAGGGTTGTTTAAACAGTTTTCACTGATGTTGCCTTAGTCAGATGAGTTTCCACCAGCAACCGAGGTTAAAGCTTCTGCCTCTTTCCTGACTCTGCTCTTTTACTCCCTTGTTTGATAATCAGGGGTGGGGACAAGGCACTTAACATAAGGAAAAATGGAAGGAATTATCAAGCAGCAAGCGGATAAAACCAAAGGAGCAGCACACGCTGTTGGTTCCTACATTTCAGAGAGCGATTGTGAGTCACACACTTCAAACACGTTTACTCCACACATATGTGACTTATACCTAGAATGCTTCAAACTTTTTATAGCTGCTCCCACTTGCTGCAGTGTTACCTGCTGGTGAGGTCAAAGTAGGCAGCTACACACTCCCCCGCTCCAAACTAAACAAAGTCACCAAGCCATTGAAAACTCCTACAGACATTTCCTCTCTGAAGGCAAAAGGATATTTTTCTCCCCTCCCACCCTCCCTCCTTCATACCAAAGAGCAAATCCTATGCCTGACTGAGTTCGTACCACCTCGGATTAATTGGCTCTAATGCAAATGTTCATGGCTGTGTGGGGGATGTTGCTGAGTGCATAATGGTTACTGTATTTGCTTGCATGAGGTTACTCCACTTCAGCTGTGTAATTCGTTGCTTTATAAAGTGCTTTGCAATGCACTACAGTACAGGAAGCTAATCATATGCTGTAGCAGAAAATACAGCAGAGATTCAGCCAGTTGGTGCTGGTCTCCTTAGGACAAACCTGAAGTTCTTAGTTCTTCTGGGAAAAATACCAGGGAAGTAAATGGCTGTTTTGCCTGAATGAGGATAGCAAGATTGGCCCCTAAGGAAGAAGCTGTAGTACCATCAGCATCTCTAGAACTTCCTTCAGTAGGGTCTTTGTGGAATTTCCTTTAATTCCTTTTCAGGCAAAATCATTTTTTCCCTTTCCTCCCTCTCTGATTTTTTCTCCTTCCTTTTGGGCAACTATGGAAAGATTCATATTGCTATGCCTAGAGTTGAGGAAGCACAAAAAGTTTCCATTCTAAGAGGGTCATTTTCAGTTGCTTATGTTTGTGGCTGAAATTTAGCACATTCGTACTTGGTCCAGGCACAATTTTGACTTGAAAGTTTGAGACAAAATGGTCGCAGCTTTTCCAAGAACAAAGAAAGTAAAAAAAAAAAATACACTTTTCCTACTGTAATTTTTGTGGCATTTTTTGAACAGCTCTTACATGTCAAGGTTACATGGTAGAAACTTGAAATTTGGCAGGAAGATGGTTGGTAGGTTGCAGATATCTCTTTTCTGGTCTGGTGAAAATTGGTTGTCACTTGTCAATGTTACAACGGTTGTAAAAAATGTTCCTTGTGTACACACACTGTTTTGTAGTGCAATCCCTTAATGGCCTGCTGATATTTTTTTGGTGCTGTACATTTGGGTGTAGTTCAGGAGAGCTCACAGGAAGTGCTATATTTTTCTTGGACCAATGAGATAACAGGAAGGGAAGTAGTGATTCCAAGATCGGTGATATAAAAAGGTGTGTGTGTGGAGTAGGGCAATGGCTCTCACCTCCCTGGTTGCACATATTTCACAATAAAGTACAGGACAGTCTACCACTGTCTAGCAAAAAGTTGAACTTGGCGGATTTCCTTTCCCTCACCCCCATTTTCTTTAGGAAATACCGTTTAGTAAGGAAATGCCAGAATTAAGCTTGTCTACACAACCTTAATTCTGCTCCCTTGTTTGTATGCATTATGATAACATATTTTTAGATTGTGATGTAATATTTGGGGGGGTGCAGGACTTCTACCTCATTCATTTTGCACATTGAATGGAGAATGAGGCAAGTTTTTATAGTATATTGCTCTGGTGTCCAGAGCACCCCTTCTTCACTCTCTGCAGAAGTTGCATGATGTGTCATGAATGAAACTAGTGTCTGTAACAGGCAATATGGCATGTCATGGATGCAGGAGAGTACATAAGAGCCCACCCTGGAATTTGGTAACCATAGCTTCATTTATTCAGTGGAGGAACCCCAGTCTGCCATTCAGGAACTTGCTAGTGCTTTTCATTGTTGCTAGCCCTGCTGGAAAATGGATGCAAATTATTCTAGTCTAGTTGTAGTCATAATGACTATTTAAATACCAACATTAGCTATTGTACTGCTGGCCATTTTAGCCATTCTGAGACTCAAGAATTGTGAGCAGAATTTGAATATGACACTTATTTCTCCCATCCCACCCCTTATAGCATCATATTAGGCAATTAACAATAATAATACCTAGCTCTAATATAACACTTTTCACTTGTAGATCTCAAATTGCTTTACAAAGGAGGTCAGTATCATTATCCCCATTTTGCAGATGGAGAAACTGAGGCACAGATAGGTGCTATAACTTGCACAAGGTCACCCATCAGGCCAATGGCAGAACTGGGAATGCAGGTTTCCTGACTCCCAGGCTAGGTCCCTTCCAGTAGGTCAGTGGTTCTTAACCAGGAGTCTGGGGCCCTCTGGGGGGCTGTGAGCAAGTTTCAGGGGGGTCTGCCAAGCATGGCTGGCATTAGACTCGCTAGGGCCCAGGGCAGAAAGCCAAAGCCCCGCATCATGGGACTGCAGCCTGGGGCCCTGAGCCCCACCACCTGGGGCTGAAGCCGAAGCCTGAGCAACTTAACTTTGCATTGCCCCCTGTGGTGTGGGACCCTGGGTGTTTGTCCTCCTTGCTACCCCCTAATGCCAGCCCTGGCTTTTATGTGCAGAAAAACACTTGTTGTGGCATATCTGGGCTGTGGAGTTTTTATAGCTTGTTGGGGGAAGGGGGGGGGGGGGGGGACTCAGAAAGAAAAAGGCTGAGAACCCCTGCAGTAGGTCACACTGCCTCCCATTAAAACAGTGTTCAAAAATCCATCAGTCGCCATTTCGTTTTATTTTATTTTATTGCTTTTGATGTTTCATTCAGTGTGAACAGCTAAGCTAGTCTCATCTGTTTCACTTTCTGTTTGGAGTCACTATTTGGTTCTCATGCATTAGCACAAACACTGTGGTACTTGTGTTCCCAACATGCAGAGACAATGATTACGTTAAAAAAATACAAAACAGATGTTTTCTTTTGATAGGCATCATGCTGTAAGAAAACTCCGGAGGATGTAAGGAAATGAATAAGAATATATCTGTGCATGTGTCCCTCTCTGATCAGCCAGAGCTTGTTAAGGAAATGCTGTGCATGGTAGAGAACTGATTTAGCACACTGCCGCAGCTGGACTGGCAAATGATTGCCTGCAGGGGCAGCACAGGGAAAAGAATTTAAAGCAATTGCAAACAAAATCTTACTTTCTTTTAACAGGTCACAGCTGGGGAAGCAAGAGGAGGTAGCCAGCAACATGAGTGAGGAGGTTCATGTACAGAGTTAGGGAATCAGGACTGCAAGGTATAGAAGGGAAGCAATACGTACCACAGAGAAGACTGGAAAATGGATCAAGGAAAGCAGGAGACGGTTGGCAGTAAGATCCATTTGGACATGATTACAGGTTCAGGAATTGGATTGGATCTCCTGATCTGCCCTCATTTCCCCAACTGACAAATGGGAATTTTGTATTTGTGTCAGTTCAAAATTCAAATTCAACTCTGCTAGCTGGATTTTGTGATTCCACCTGTGTTATCATGAATGGAAAGGTCGCTCACTGTCCCCAATGATAAAGCCTTAAAATCTGCACTGCATTCAAGGTTTAGATTAGAGCCACTAATCACGCTTTCCCAAAAATTGTTAGCTTCTTCAGTCCAAACACCCAATTGGAGTTGGTTTGTTTATGAGTTTCAATTAAGTCTGTGTTTTCGATCACATTTCTCTTTTCTGGCTCCTGCTACCACTGGCTGGTTGAAGTCAGAGGTAGGAGCATTGGTATCGTGATATGTGGGGCCGAGTGGTGTTCAGGATGCTCATAGGCAGTATCTCAGCAAAGCTGATGTAAAGCACTTTAGTTTCACCTCTGCCTTCCTCCTCATCCAAGGAGCCAGCCTGGGGAGGCGGAGGGAGTGTGGAGGTGTTGAGTGGTAGGACTGATCTGAGCAGCCAGACACCAGCTGCTGGAAAGGGGACTGTAAAGGACAGTGGAAAGGGGGAGGAAGCAGTTTGGGGCAGAAGGAGGAGGGTGTCTGGTTGCTGGCACTGCAACAACGAGAGAGGTGAAGGAGACAGTACATCTTCTCCCCTTTTATGGTTGCAGGCAGGGCCGGCTTTAGGCCAATTCCACCAATTCCCCCGAATCGGGCCCCGCGCCTAAGAGGGCCCCGCGCCCAGTGGCAGGGCCGCCGAGGTGGAGGCAAGTGGCCGAGAATCCCTTCCCTGGCTAAAGGCTCCTTTTTAATTTTTACTCACCCGGCGGCACTCCGGGTCTTCAGCGGCACTTCGGCGGCAGGTCCTTCAGTGCCGCCGAAGACCCGGAGCGAGTGAAGGACCCGCCGCCGAAGACTAGGAGCGCTGCCCGGTGAGTACAAGCCCCACGTATTTTTTTACGTGGATTTTTTTTTAGTCATCCCTGCCGGGGCCCCGTCAAAACTGTTCGAATCGGGCCCTGCACTTCCTAAAGCCAGCCCTGGTTGCAGGTCTGTAGAAGCACCACTCAGCTGTCCAGGAGCTCCTCTGATGGGTTTGCCCCTTCCCAATTTACAAGGAGAACAAAGCCGATCCTCTGCAGGTTTTTACTGACAGTCAGTCTATCCAGCTGTCCAGCAACATATAGTATGTATAAACAAGTCATATGCTTCTGTGCATTCATCTGTATTGTACATCGAAGTATCTGCAGATTAACTGGGATTCCCAACCTCCTAGCTAGTTGCCAGTGTGGTTCTCAGTCACCAAGGCTAGACAAATGTGTACTGAACAGAGTGTGCAGTGCAGGGGAGATAGGGGAAGTTTACACAACAAGCTATGTAGTATATAAATGTGTAGTTTAAAAAATTATCTCATGTTCTGCATTTAATTTATTCATTAGTAAATGACACTGAATCTAGAGATTAACACCCTCCCCCCCCAGTTTATATAATGACTATAAACTACATAACCTGTCAATCCATTTACTAAATCAATTGTTAATGGATAAACACGAGACCCTCATGCTGCTATGTAGGAAGGGCAGGATTCAAGGAGCTGCCCCTTCGTGTGCATCCCATGCAAGGGCCGGTGACTGACACAGAAACTGCTCCCTTTATTCAATCCCAGGGTACTTGTTGCCCCCAAGGAGGTGGAGAGGCTATAGGGCAGGAGTGGGCAAACTACCGCCCGCAGGCCACATTCGGCCCACCAGCCGTTTTAATCCAGCCCTCAAGCATCAGACTGTGGAGCAGACCCAGTGCACTGAGAGAAGCAGGCTCACAGTCCCCTTGTGCCCTTGAGAGCTCAGGGAAGAATAGTGGCTCATGGAGGCACAGTCTCCCCTGGTGGGCCCCCTAGGGCAGAGCAGTCTGCACTGTCCTTTTTTCAAGGCTGTGAATAAATCACACTGTCTGGCCCTGAGAAGGCAATGACTGAGTGCTGTGTGAATCAACATGTGCCCTGAAAGGGCAGTTTTGAAATATTTACGCATCCAAGGTGTGTGTAAATGGGAAAATTATATCACATTATTGCTAGTTTACACACATGTGGGACACGGGAGCAGTTAGTTAGTCCATCCTCCTGCCAGAGCAGGAGACAGGAATGCACCAGATATTAAACTGATACTACATTTGATCTTGGACAGTGATGTATGTGAGACAGTATTATTACCTTTGGTGCAGAAAAGGAAAAAAATATGAAAAACAAACATCCAGTAGCATCCCCGAGGGCTCCTGGCCGCGTGCAAATAGAGCAGCATTGCAAAGGAGTGTTTAGCATAGCCACAGAAGTGTGCAACTTCCACAGAGGTGGAAAGAACAGTGGCAGGCAAATAGAAGGGGGAAGTTAGAAAGCAGTATGGCTTGAGTCACTAGTTCTTTTGCTAGAGGAGGAAAAGAGAATAGGCAGCTGCAGATGAGCGGACAGTTGAGAACCCTGGTGCCAGGGATCTGGTTAGTGGCTAGGGATCTATTCCTGTTTCCTCTCCTGTAAAACTGCTAGCAGCTGCCCTGCTGGGTCTGAGCCCCTAGTTTCCTCCCTGCAGGGCCAGAGAGTGGAATGGCTTGTTCTCTCTCTGGACTGAAGGGGGCTACAGAGATTGCAAGGTATGCCTACCAATAGCCCTAGGGCACAGGCCAAAACATAAGGTGGCTAGGCAGGTTGTAGCTCACAGAACTGTCCCAGCCAAACCAAGAGTGTGGGCAGCTATGTCAGGCTTGCTTGATAGATTCTGGCTAGCTCAGTTGGTAGAGCATCAGACTTTTAATCTGATGGTCCAAGGTTCAAGTCCCTGGTTAGGTGGTCTGCTTTTCTACCTGTGGTATGCAATAGGTGCTAAAAAAGGTGTCTCTTTAGAACAGTGCATGTTATCACAAAAAGTGGTGTGTGACATTCTAGTTGGGAATCCTGGAGCACAGAGTGTCAGCATGCAAAACAGCAAGAGTGATACTTCACAGTAAGAGGAGCAACAGATAATAATTGCACTTCTGCAGTGCCTGTAATACAAGCACATTACAAATGTTAGCTAATTAAGCTTTATAACACCCTTATGAGGTAAGAATTAAAGCCATTTTACAGACAAAAATGGAGGCACAGAAAAGTTAAGGACAACATTTTCAAGCAGCCTCTGCCTGTGTGTGCCCGACTTGATATATCTTGGCCCTGATTTTCATAATAGTTGATTGCCCCCCAACTCCCACTGATGTCAAGAGGAACTGTACATGCTCAGTACCTCTGAAAAGTCAGGCATAAGGGGTCTCCAATTTGGTACCTAAAAGCAGAATCCACTTTTGAAAATTTTGGCCTAACTGACTTGCTTGAGGGTGACAAAGTGAGTAAATGACAGTGTCAGGAAGCAAGCCCAGGAGTCCTAACACCTACACTGCTAATCTAACTAGAGACAGCACTACCTACCAGGTACATTTAGTAGAAATTAAACTTTAAATTGTGCCAAATTATTTGATGTAAATACTGATCTGCCTGTGGCTGAACATCTCATACTTGTCATAAAATGCTTTTCTTCAATAATGAATGACTTGCCGTATTGTAATTCTGTTAAGTGTACTGTTCTTTTACAAATGGATTAGTGGTGGTGCATGTTTATGTGTTAAGTCCTTAGTGTATCAAGTTTATGAGCCTAATTGTCTGCTCAAAAGAATCACTTCATCAAGCTGTGCAAATTGAACAAGTCCCCTTAGTTTTTGCATGTTCTGTTAATTCTCTGAACATTAGTTTTTCTTACTTTTTTAATTTACTTTTTATTGAGTTTATTATGATTTAAATACAACTGAAGCAAATTCTGCAATTAAACCAAATAGTTTATTACAGGTGACACTAATAATTGAACATAGAGATGATAAAATATCTTTTCTTCTTTACAGGGAGCCTGAACAATTGTCAGTAGGTTATACTGCATATGAAATGTCTAGAAAGAAAAAGAAATAGTAATGTTCTGTTATAGAAGAGTGTATGAATCTTATGTCCGGATGGTTGAGGGCATTGCTCACAGAGACATTCAGCAGGTGAAGGCCTTTTTAAAGAATCTTAACCCCCCTATGCCCACTAAGTGGTGAAAACCAAAAACAAATAATACAGCAGCATCTTGCTCTGACTGTAATCCTATCACATCACTATAGCTATGGTTGAGATATTTGACCAAGAGCTACAGGGACATTTAATCTTATGTCTGAGGCCAAAAGGTTTGAGGATATTTACTGTTAGCACTATGTCTAGATTTCATATCAGTATGTCTTACTGATCCCATTCTGGCAATTAACATGTAAGAGAGGGACCATATTAATTTCCAAGCCATCCAGACGTAAGTAATATCATTATTCTAATATGCATAACTTTGTCCATAGGAAAGCTAGGAAGATGAGGGGGTTTTGGGACCACAGGATAAAGAGACACAGTATTCATGGACGCAGGCTTTAGAGCTCCCTTGAACTAGAGCTAAGAATCGACTCAAATGTGATCTCAGTGAGGTCAAAGAAGAAGTCCCATCTCTTCAACATCATGGTTTATCCACTATAATTTGTATAGTCACCAGCCCCCCCACAGAGAAGCTACCTAATGACACACAGATGGTAAGAAATAAAGAAGCAAAGGGAAGAAAATTAACGTCTGGACAATTTAATTTTGTAAGGCTGATCTGATGTGAAGGTAATTCTGTGTGTGTGAGTGCGAGAGACACGTGCGCGAGAGAATGACCAAGAGCAGGACTGGGTCAGTAAAAATACTAACAATGTGTAACAATTTCAGAAGTACCTAAGTGGCTTACAGACCTACAACCATATTCAAAAGCTCCCAACTGGATTTAGGTGCTTTTGAACATTGTGCTCTTTGTGTCTAGAGAATAAGAGCTCAGTTCTGCTCTCGGTTGCATGGATGCAGCGCCCACTGAAGTCAATGGGAGCTGCACTTGTGTAAATGAAGGGAGAACTGAATAATTCTTTTCTGACTTAGTGTAGAAAACCCCATATTTAGCTCAGAGCTGAAATTTTCAAGACTGAGATTTTTGCACATCACTGCTGCTGAAATAACTTTAGACAGAAGCTAGAGTTAGGGTCTAGTGGCTGATCATAGGCTGGAAATGGGGACAGCTGGGTTCTATTCCTGGGTTTGTCACCAAGTTTATGCGACGTCATTTAACATTTTTGTGTCTCAGTTTACCCATCTGTATAATGGGTATGGTATTTACTTACCTCACAGGGCAATTGTGAAATTTAACTGATGAATTCTGAAAAAGCATTTTGAGCTAAGACATTATATAAATGTAATCAATGTTTACATGAATATACTTGGTGCAAAAGCAATTAAAATATACTGTCAAAGTAAGTTTCATGTAGACTTGCCAAAAATGGGACCAGAAATTCACCACCAATGCAATTCCCCTACTGGTATGAGTTGTGGAAGCTATAGTGTACACAGGGCTTAGGCATTTTCTACCTATTCTCTAAGCAGGTTTAGATGGCATAGTGGTAAAAAGGCCTGAGCCCTGTCTACACTGCATCCTCCACCATGACTATTACCAGCGGAGTTGCGCCAGTGATTGAATTATAGATTCCATTGTTGATAGCAGAGATAATAATTCCTCTTTTACCTAGTATTTTTCATTGGTAGATCTCAAAACACCCTATAAAAGACGCTAAGTATTATAATTATATCATGACCAATCAGGAAACTGTGGGATAGAGAGATGAAGTGACTTGCCCAACGTCAGCTAGCAGGGCTAAGCAGAGAACCCAAGTTTTAGCAACCCCAGGCTGGTGGTCAATCTGCTAGGCTACAGTGTTATGCAAGCCTTGCATTTCAGAGACACTCACCAGCTAGCTCTTGCTTGCATGATCTACTCGCTCCTCATCTTTTCTACTTAAACGTGTTAATTCCGCTAACGTCTTTAAATGACATCTTAAAAATCTTATACACTGGAGGCATTTTCTCCTAACTGATTTGTCATCTCTCTCAAGTACTTCCAATGAAGTCTTTGTTTTCAAGAGATAGTAGCCTGGCTGAGTCTAACAGTTCAATTCTTAGAAACTGTGTCCCTTTGTTAAATAAAGGTTTAGCATAGACACACCACTAAAGAATACAAAATGCCATGTATAAATAATATTTCAGAATACCAAAAAAGTTTACATGGATTTGTATTCTATAAAAAAAAATTGTCTTTCAAAACTGGTGCTACTTATTTTGTTTCCTGTTTAAAATAGCCTGCTTTGCATTTTTTTCTTATCTACAAAAAGACTTGTTTAGCACAGCAATTCACAGGAAAAATATTCAGAAACCTCTGTGCATTGCTGCCTGATCTGCTACAGTTCCTTTCTCCAGCAGAAAAAAATCTTGTATTCTTCAGATCTGTGGTTTTATTTAACAGGAGCCTTAAAAAAGACCCACTTAAAATTAACTTTAATAATATACTTGAAATGCTGAAATTTCAATTATAGTCAACAGCGTTCATGATAGTTTGAATATATCATGTAAGGGTCTAGGCCCCAGTACAGAAAAGCTCATGCTTATACATCTAACGTCACGCATGTGCTTAAGCCCCATTGTTTTAGTACTTTGCTAATCTACACTGGCAAGTTTCTGTGCAGTAAAGCAGCTTTCTGCTCTGTAACTCCTGAGTTGCACACACTGCCAAGCCACTTATTGCACAGAAACTGTGCAATAGCAGCGCTTTAAAAAAAACACCCCAACGAGAGGCGTAGAGCTTTCTGCGCCAGGGTACAGCACCGCGGTGCCAGTGTTGACACCTTGGTCGATTACAGCGCTGCAATTGGCCTCCGGGAGGTGTCCCACAATGCCTGTTGTCACCTCTCTGGTCATCAGTTTGAAGTCTACTGCCCCGCCCTCAGGTGACCAACCATCATCCCCACCCCGTAAATTACGTTGGAATTTTGAAAGTCTCCTTCCTGTTTGCTCGGTGACACATGCAGTGGTCTCAGCGCATCTTTCCAGATGGCCACGCCTGCTCCACGCACCAGGCGATCCCCCGCTTGGAGCAATGCTGAGCTGTTGGACCTCATCGGCATTTGGGGAGAGGAGGCTGTCCAGTCCCAGCTGCGCTCCAGCCATAGAAATTATGATACCCACGGACAGATTTCATGATGCATGACAGAAAGGGGCCATGACAGGGACACATTGCAGTGCAGGGTCAAAGTGAAGGAACTACAGAACGCCTACCACAAGGCAAACCGCTGCTCTGGTGCTGTGCTCACGAGCTGCCGGTTCTACAAAGAGCTGGATGCGATACTCAGCGGCGACCCCACCTCCACTGCGAAGACCACTGTGAATACTTTGTTGGTTCACATGCCGGTCAAGACTGGACCGAGCCAGGAGGAGGAAATCTTGGATGCGGATGTTGAGGGGGAGGGGTCCCAGAGGCAGACGATGACTTGGAGTTCAGAGATGCATGCAGCCAGGAGCTCTTTTTTACCCTGGAGGAGGCTAGCCAGTCACAGCTGTCAGAACTTGGCGAAACACAAACAGGGGAGGAGGTCCCTGGTAAGTGGATTTGATTTTGGGAATCGCTGAAGTGAGTTGTTGGGGGCAGGAGGGCTGCAGAAAGCAGACTTGTCTCCCACCACATGCCTAGTCTGAGCGGCAGAACAGGCTGTTGATTGACTCCCTCACTTCACGGAATCTCCCTCAGAGATCTCCAGGAAACTCTCGTGGAGATACTGGGCAATCCGCTGCAGCAGGTTCTTCAGCAGAGCTGCTTTGTTTCTTGCCCCATTAACGGTAACTTTCCCGTACCACTATGCCGTCACAGGGGGGGGAAGGGGGGGAGAGGGACACGACCATTGCTGCATACAGGCGAGCTGCATAGGGGTCAAGGCGGAAGCTGCAGGCTTGGAAAAGACCCTCCCTTGATTCCCTGCTCATCCTCAGCAGCAAGATATCTTCCATAATGATCACATCCTGTGGAAAGTGTGGGGACAGGAATGATTATCAGCCCCCCCTACAATGCTGGCTTTCCCCAAGAGCCACATGTCCAGTGTACAGCCGGATCTGGGACGAGTGATTTACCCTGACCCTGTGGCTACTCACCATTTTGGGGGTCTTGTGGCTCATGTGTGCTTGCCTGGCATAAGCCAGTTAGTGACGGGTGTGTGAGTACTGGCTGTGTTTTAAATCACTGAATCAATCTTCTCTGAGTTGCAAACAATACTGCTTCTGTAAAATGTTGCATTTAAACTTCACAGAGATGACCCTGGGAGCCCAGCCTCCCTCTTTGTTATTGGCGGCTGAATGGCTGCGCAGAATTAGAGAGCGGCCAAGATGAACTAAGGAGGACTTTCTGCATGAGGTTATGATGCACTCCGCTGCTGAGAACAGGAATTGAAGGAGTGGCGGACAGCGAGAAGAGGGACTGAAAGGAGAATGCAACGTGCCAGAATGAAGCCATGGAGTGGCTCTTAAAGGTTTTGGAGTGCCATCAGACACGCTTCAGGCGATACTAGCTCTGCAAATCAAGAAGCTTCATGCTCGCCCTCCCCTGCAGCTGCTGTCGCAAAACTCTTTCCCACGGTTTCCCCCAGACACCCCCAACACACTGTTGGCTATAAGCATAGGAATATTGTCATTGGCCAGGTCCACCTTCCCATAGAGGCAGCGCCAGCGGGCCTTTAAATGACCAAAAGCACACTCAACAGTCATTCTACACTTGTGCAGTCTGTTGTTGAACCGCTCCTTGCTGCTGTCAAGTTGCCCCGTGCATGGCTTCATAAGCCACGGCATTAAGGGGTAGGCGGGGTCTCCCAGGATCACAATGGGTATTTCGACTTCCCCTATGGTGGATCGTCTGGTCTGGGAAGAAAGTACCTGCTTGCAGCTTCCTGAACAGGCCAGTGTTCCGAAAGATGCGTGCGTCATGCACCTTTCCGGACCAACCTGCATTAATCTCTGTGAAACGCCCACGGTGATCCACAAGCACCTGAAAAACCATTGAGAAATACTCCTTGTGATTAATGTACTTGGTGGCTAGCTGGTCTGGTGCCAGAATTGGAATGTGCGTGCGTGCCATCTATCGCCCCTCCGCAATTAGGGAAGCCCATTTGTGCAAAGCCATCTACAATGTCATGCACGTTGCCCAGAGTCATGGTCTTTTGGGGCTGGATGCGATTAATGGCCTTGCAGATTTCCGTCAACACATGTCCAATGGTAGACTTTCCCATTCTGAACTGGTTATCTACCGATTGGTAGCAGTCTGGAATAGCCAGCTTCCATGGTGCAATCACCACACACTTCTCCAATGGAAGGGCAGCTCTCATTCTCCTGTCCTTGCGCTGCAGGGCTGGGGCGAGCTCATCACATGGTCCCATGAATGTGGCTTTCCTCATCCGAAAGTTCTGCAGCCATTGCTCATCATCCCAGACGTGCATCATGATGTGATACCACCACTCAGTGCTTGTTTCCAGAGCGCAAAAGCGGCGTTCCAATGTGGTCAGCACCTCGTGAATGCCACAAGCAATCTTGTGTTGTAGCTACTACGCGTGGCAAGATCAATGTTGCAATCCTCTTGCCTTTGTAGTTTAAGGAATAACTCCACTTGTGATGTGTTAGTGAGAGCGAGCAGCATACTGGTCAGCAGTTCAGGATCCATTCCTGCAGCCCGAAGAGGCAGAGCTCACAATACACAAACGGTTGAAAGATGGCGCCAAATGCAGACGGAAGCACAGGGTTTGCTGGGATGCGAAGCAATGCATCACGGGGCATTGGGACAGGACCCAGGATGCCCCGCGACCCCCTCTGCCTTCCCACAACTCTTAGCAGCAGAAGAGGAAGAGGTGCTCTGTGGGATAGCTGTCCAGAATGCACTGCTCTGAATACTTCTGCAAGTGCCGCAAGTGTGAACACGCTATTGCGCAGGCTGACAGTGTGGACACACAACAGCGGTTTCCCTTCAACACTCTCTGAGCGGCGCTGTAACTGCCGGCACTGTAACTCTGACAGTGTAGACATGCCCTTAGTCTCTGATTTCAGGGGGTAGTTACATGGGTACTGTAATGGCAGTGGGGATGCATGGGCAAAGTTGATGTAGGAGCTGTGTGTTTCAGGGTTTCTGCCTTTTAAAGGACAGCATGTTCTTGGCCTTTGTTTTATCCTAACTGGGCTGGGGGTATTTATCTATGAATTTCCTTAGTTCTTATTAATGTGGAAAAAAGAATTTTTTTCATGCTCACAACAAACAAACCAACCCTAGCTGGTAACCAGTCCCAGTACAGGCATGACTGATGCTGCTCTTCCTATAGCTTATTGTTGTCTGAAATCAGAAATACATTGAGTAGTCATCATTTTCCACTCCCTCTTTTTATTTAACCCCCTCTTCTCTCCCCATGGAGATTATGATTCTGGATAGAAGTGAGCTATCCTTCTCTCTTCTCTCCCTTCCTTAGGCCCAACTCTGCCATCCTTACTCAAGTTGAGTAGTCATCAGCTTACTCTGCAAGAAGCCCTAGTGACTGTGATTATTCCCAGATTAAGGTATTAAATGAAAGAGTGGCAGAAGCAGGCCTGTCTATCGCTGTCCTTCAGGTTGTAGTTCCTCTCAAATCCTCTTTGTGTGGTTGTCAAACACTAACTCTTTCGTTCAGTAGTTTTGATGGCTGCAGCTTTCAGATGGCATCACACTAAGCCAAATGGGATCAGCATTGTCAAAGTGCCCTAGTTCATTGTATTTGGGAACAGGCATGCTAAAGATTATTCCATAGGGTTAGAGACACGGGCAGAAAAACTTTAATCAGGTAACTAATTATTTTCAAAAAAGTTAAATTGTTGACTTCAGTGACCCCATGTGTAGCCTGCAGCAAGAGGAAAAATGGGAGGCCTCCCCTTTTCTCCTATCTGAAAGCTTTAGAGCCAGACATTCAAAAGCTTTGGACATGAAGTTGTGTGCATAAAAATCACACCTAACTTGCCCCTATGATTATCCATGCAAATGCTGTAATCATGGTTATTTGCACAGGCAGTTACCCAAATCACACATGCGGCTTCATTAATTTCAGCTCTGATCCTGCCCCATTAAAATCAATGGGAGTTTTACCATTGGCTTCAGCGAGAGTAGGATTAAAATTTATATGCCCAAATTATTCATGCACATGAGTTTTGCGCATATCTAATCATTTTGAAAATTTAGCCCAGGGTTGGACACACTGGATGGCTAGACACATGGTCCAAAATCTGCCCCTGAGATCATACTCATTACCTTGCACTGATAGAAAATTCATATATCTGGAGAGTAGAACAGGTTGAGTGGGTGGACCAGAGAATTGCAAATGGGAAATGAAATTTTCACCTTGAGGTCACTGGCTCAAATCCACCTCAGGTTAGTCAGTGATTAAAGTTAGTTACTGTCATAGAGTCCTTGGGGAGCCAGGTGGCCTAGTGGGTAGTACATCCAGTTTCCAGCCTCACCTCCCAGTGGGAAGGCCTTTCAGTCCAGTTCCTAACCCTTGTATGGGGCTTAGTCTCACCTCAGTGTTTTCAACATCCTTGCTCTCTCCTTACTAGAGGGGGAGCAGGGTGGAAATGAGGCTTATGCCTAGGGTTGCCAACCCTCCAGGATTGGCCTGGAGTCTCCTGGAATCAGCATTGATCTCCTGGTGACTATTGAAAGCAATCAGGGAGATTTTAATAGGATATTTTAAGAAAATGACATTACATCATCTTGGGGGGAAAAAATCTCCCAGAATAGCTTCAGTCAGAGTTTGCAAACCTACTTATGCCCCTTCTGCAACAAGGGCAGTTGGACCTTTCACTCCACTGGGCTCTGATGCCAGGGCCCTATGAGAGCCAACAGTGTCTGGAGGGCCCTCAGGGTTGCCTCCCTGGGTCACTTCCTACCATCCTTCTCCCTCACCGCTCAGCTCCAAGTCCATTATAAGGTAACAAAAGAAAAAGAAAAGACAACTCAACTTTCAGCCCCTTCCTTGCTCAGCAGGAAGTCTGTTCCTCAAGGAAGACTTCTTCGGCACCTTTGTTCAGGCATCCTAAAAGTTGGTTTGTCTTTCTCCCTCATCTGAGCTGAGTTCCTCCCTTTTAAATGTTCTCTCCAACTGGAGCATGTTCTGAATACTAGACCCTCACTAGAATACTTACAAGTATTCTCACACTTCTTATCAAACTGTCTGTACTGGGCTATCTTGATTATCACTTCAAAAGTTTTTTTTTCACTTACTTAATTGGCCTCTCAGAGTTGGTAAGACAACTCCCACCTGTTCATGCTCTCTGTATGTGTGTATATATATCTCCTCAATATATGTTCCATTCTATATGCATCCGAAGAAGTGGGCTGTAGCCCACGAAAGCTTATGCTCTAATAAATTTGTTAGTCTCTAAGGTGCCACAAGTACTCCTGTTCTTTTTGCAGATACAGACTAACACGGCTGCTACTTTGAAACCTGTTTTCTTTGTATACATGTCTATGCTTTCTAGTGAGAAGCTGCTCTCCTGCCTTGTCCGTGTGCCTGTGATTGACAGCTGACTTCTTCCAGAAGAACTGGTTCCAATTCAAGAGCAGAATGATAAATCTTTCTTGGCCTGAACCTTCTAAAGTTCTGGGGAGAGGAGAGTGAAAGGCTTAGAAATTTTGAATGAGACTGAAATTAAGGGTCAGATTGTGCTTTACCCTTGCATGGGATGTGCAGGGGGGATGTGTACAAGGAGCCTGCCTCCTGCCTTGTGCAGGAATCAGACACAAATGCACTCCCTCCTAGTGCCTCCCTAACGGACCCCTTCCTCAGCCCCACATGCCAGGGTACTCTAGCAGGGATCATGCCTCCCAGGAGCCAGGCCGCTCCGCATCACTCCCAATGCTTGGATGTCCCTCAAGGACACTATTGGTCCTAAGCATGTTTGAGTGAACTAAATGATCTCATAAGATATGAGTTTCACCAGGAACTTTGATTTAAACTTTAGGGAGGGCATTCAAAATCAGCATCTGAACCCAGATCCAAATTTTGAAATTAGGGCTTATTTTTATAATAAGCTGTAAAAAAAAAAAATATATAAAAAAAAAAGGATGTTCTACAATAATGGTCCTAAACACTACAAGTTACAATAAAGTTTCTGTGGCATTTTGGCTCATTACTGTAAAATACTGTGACAGATGGAGCATCATCTGTCAAGAATGTATATATGATACGGAGTAAAATTATTGCTATGATGAAATTATTGGTACTGTATCTTTAAATTCAGGACCAAGGAAGATATTATAAGTCAAAGGAAAACTAATTAGCTTTCAGAGAGGAAATCAGCCCAGCAAGGCTCTTAGTGGATGGAGGTGGAAAGAATTTTCATTCTACATGGCCAGATATACAAACCCAAATTTCCCTTAGCTGGCTCACTGTTTTCCAGAATGGGACTACTACTGTACAAACTACACGTCTACCTCGATATTAACGCTGTCCTCGGGAGCCAAAAAATCTTACCATGTTATAGGTGAAACTGCGTTATATCAAACTTGCTTTGATCCACTGGAGTGCGCAGCCCCGCCACCACGGAGCACTGCTTTATGCATTATATCCAAATTCGTATTATGTCGGGCCGCGTTATATTGGGCTAGAAGTGTACTGGGTTAAATGGATGTCTCTCCTGAGGCAGCAGACCTATGCATGATGAGAAAGGACCCTTCTGAGCACACGCGGACTGAAAATCACATCAGCCAGTGGGTAAAAGTTCCAGCTGGTAGTGTCTTGAAAAGGTGTGAGGGGTGAGTGGGAATAATCAGCTCTGAGGAGCTGCCTTGGAGCCCACCTTTGTTCGCCAGGGACTTCTGCTCCACCAGGGTAATCTTTGAGGTTTTGCTCAGATGGGTGCTTAATAACTCCATTCCTTAGGAGTAACACGCCTAGGGATCTGAGAGGAGTGAGAAGGTAGAGGAGGGGATAGGGCCTGCATAATCCTGATAGTAGTGAATAGTGAGGGGCAAACATTGAAAGGTTTCAAGGCTTTGTTCAGATGACCATCCTAAAGTTAGGCATTGAACAAGCAGCCAGTGTCAACATCTTTGGTCACAGATTCCAGGGTCAGAAGCAACCACTGTGATCATCTAGTCTGATCTCCAGTATAACCTGGCCACAGAACTTCTCCAAAATAATCCCTAGAGCAGATCTTTTACACAAACATCCAGTCTTGATTTGAAATTGCCAGTGATGGAGAATCCACCATGACCCTTGGGAAACTGTAAAATTCAAAGGTTGTACTGAGAGTCTCATGAGAACCGGCTCTCTCAGGAGACTCATTATAACTGAGTCCAGTTGAGTCAGAAATACTGGAGGATCAGCTTTTCTTGTGTCACTTCCACTTGTTTTTTAAACCAGGAGGGGAAAGGGCATGTGAGACTGAAATAAAAAAAAAGTTCATCACATTTTTTTACTTCAGAAAAGATTCAGTTGGAGTTTTTGATGGCGATTATTTGGATTGGTTCTTATCTCTTCCAAATCTGTTCATCCATTCCTAATAGCGAAGAGAGAACTCTCCTCCTAAAGTGACTCAAGTGAGTTGAGAGCGGTCTGGTACTGCACTGAAGTGGATTTTTCTAGCCAGAGAGTCTATTAGTAAGTGCTTTTATAGGATGCCACAGTCTTCCAGAATGAATAAGCAACACATCCGTATTCCTGCAAAGCAATCATCAATGAACTGTGCATGGAGAGATGGAGAGCGGGCCTGTGTGGTGGTGTGTTCCAATGTGACTATTCCCATGGCCATCGGTTGCTTTGGAAAGTACAATTGTTAGCCATTAAGGTTAGCCTTGCAAAGCAGGCACGGCTGCATTAGCATGAAATGCTTCCCTGATTTGAATTAGAATGCATAAATTATACCCTTCTCTCTTATCCATGCAACATTCAGCAACATTTTCATCTAGACCTGGGAAATAGGATTTTGCACATGGTGTAGTTTCCATTGGTTTAAGTCAGTGGTGGTGCCCAAGCTTTTCCTTTCACCCCTCCCCCCAGTAATGGAATGTGTCAAAGCCCCCCAGGCTGGGAGCAGGGCCAAGACTGGGGGCCGGGGGCTGAAAGCTGAGAGCAAGGGTCTAGGAAAGGGGGCCGATGGCCAAGCTGAGTCCGGGGGATTGGGCCTGGTCCAGAGAGGAACTGGGAGCAGAGCAGGGCTGAGTGGCGCTTCCTGCCCGTCTCCCTGTGGGGGCTGGCCCGGGCCCCGCTGTGCCCCCGCACACCACATAGTTTGCAGACCACTGGTTTAAGTATATGGCCTCCTCACTTTTATCATTGAGCATTCACAGACTTCATTATTACAGTTCAGCCAGCAGGCATGAGTTGTATTTAGACCCCAATAGGTCATAAGATGCATGCAGTTTTGAAATTTGGCTTCCACCTAGTGTTAGGAAGCTGTCTTAAAGCTTGATGATTGAATTACATGGGTTCCACACACCCTCTGCCTAGATTAGACTGACATGCAGTAGCAACTGTTTCGGGTTGGGGGAGGCAGGGAGAGAGAGAGAGATGGTACTAATCACCCCTTCTTAAGAGAGTGAAAGATCTATAGAAGAATCCAGCCCTTCTGATTTTCTTTCATCTGGGAAAATCACTGCATGAAAAAGAGATTTATATAATTTATAAAGTGTATGTCAGCTCTTCATTTACATTGATTACTGGATGATTTGTAAGTACCTAATGTATGGGTAACGCTATGTGCTTGTGTGTAAGCAGAGGTAATGCGATTTGGTGGACAAAGTACAGGACTGGGACCCAGGAACCTACAGTTTTCATCCCAGCTTTCTTGTCGCCTCCTTCTGCGGCCTTAAGCAAATCACCTGACCTCGTTGCCTTCATTTCCTCATCTGTAAAGTGGGGTTAATAATACATATCACCCAGGGATGTTTTGAGGTGTATTTGCACAGTATTGATACAGAGTGCCATGTAACAACTAAGCTTTAAGAAACTAAAGAATTAAAAAATAATCTGACTGACCCCCCTCCAAACCAACTATACACATACTGCATTTTCTTTTCTATCCTCTCATGCCTTCCTCTCCCCTCACCCTCACTATTCTTTGCTTTTAAATGATATTTTTGAAACATTTACACTGAGAAATGTGCATATTGGAGATTTACATTGCATTACCAGTATTTTGCACACATATGCAAACTTCTTTTGTCACTCAGAGAATGTTCCAGTTGAAATTTCCCCAAGCATGAAAGGAAAAATTTAATAGTGTTGCCTACATAAAAGGTTGAAATTACAATTCCAGAAAAGGAATGTAAAATGTTCAAACAGGAGTAGCAAGAAAAGTTGATCTGACATTGAAAAACATTGATCAAAAACCATAGGTTTCCCACCAAAAATTTAGCCGCTCAAAACTTTCACATCTCTTAGATACATCATTAATTGGGATTGTCCCATATTTTGTTCGTAAATATCTCCTTTTTTCCACTCAGTGAAAGTGGTGGCCTTCTAAGTTTGATACTAGCCTTTCCATAGTCCTAATGTGCATTACAAGAATGGGTGAGCCAGAGGAAGCCATCTTCTACTTTTCTGTGTTGACAATTTCAATAGCTGAGTAAATGCATTTAACACCAGCTGTAAATGTAATACATTAAAATTAAAAGCAATGCACAGTGGAACACTGACTTCAAGTCACTGTAGTTTAGCATGAATAAAAGGAAACTGTTCAAGGGCAGACATTTTTGAATTCATCTTATGAGTTTATTTTATCATCAGTCATGTTAATAAAGACAAATCTGCCCTATACTCATGAGGGAATTTGGACCTCAGATTCCCCCTTAAATTTTAGAAATCCAGAAAGCTTAGTCCTACTTGATGATTACCTGTTCTGTTCATTCCCTCTGGGCCACTTGGCATTGGCCACTGTCGGAAGACAGGATACTGGGCTAGATGGACCTTTGGTCTGACCGAGTATGGCCATTCTTATGTTCTTATGTACGGTGCCATCCATGAAGTGCTGACCACTACCCAGCCTATAATTCAATTATTTATGCGTTTTTAACAATTTAATACATAATGAATGTAATAAAATTGGCTTCTTTTCCGTTTCTATTCTGAATGGGCAGGGTGCCTGTCAGGGTTCCCTCCCCACTCTGAACTCTGGGGTACAGATGTGGGGACCCGCATGAAAGACCCCTAAGCTTATTTCTTTCAGCTTAGGTTAAAAACTTCCCCAAGGCACAAATCCTTTCCTTGTCCTTGGATGGTATTGCTGTCACCACCAAGTGATTTAGACAAAGATTCAGGAAAAGAACCACTTGGAGTTCCTAATTCCCCAAAATATCCCCCCAAACCCCTTCACCCCCTTTCCTGGGGAGGCTTGAGAATAATATACTAACCAATAGGTTAACAAATGAGCACAGACCAGACCCTTGGGTTTTTAGGACACTAAAAACCAACCAGGTTCTTAAAAGAAGAACTTTATTATAAAGAAAAAAGTAAAAGAAGCACCTCTGCTTCTTACCAGGATGGAAGGTAATTTTACAGAGTAATAAAAAGATTTAAAACACAGAGGATTCCCCTCTAGGCTCAACTTCAAAGTTACAAAAACAGGAATAAACCTCCCTCTTAGCATAGGGAAAATTCACAAGCTAAAACAAAAAATAATCTAATGCATTTCCTTGCTATTACTTACAATTTCTGTAATTTTAGATGTATCATTTCAGTAGGAGCTGGGTTACCTGCTTGGTCTCTCTCTTTGTCCCGAGAGGGAACAAAAACAAAGAGAACACAAACAAAACCTCTCCCCCCCCCAGATTTGAAAGTATCTTCTTTCCTTATTGGTCCTTTTGGTCAGGTGCCAACCAGGTTATTTGAGCTTCTTAACCCCTTACAGGTAAAGGAGGGATTTTATGCTACCCTTAGCTGTATGTTTATGACAGTGCCCTGTTAAAGTTGCCTTCCTTTGCAAACCTCTGACTTTCTGAATGCCCTCCTGTTGCAGGATGGCATATTTTACACTGGAGCAGAGCACCTGCTTTATGGTTTTCTATGCCCTATGCCAGGGGTTCTCAAACTTCATTGCACTGCTACCCCCTTCTGACAATAAAAATTACTACACGGCCCCAGGAGGGGGGACTGAAGCCTGAGCCCGCCTGAGCCCTGCTACCCCGGGTGGGGTGGGGGGCAAAGCCAAAGCCCAAGGGGTTCAGCCCCAGGTGGGAGGCCTGTAACCTGAGTCCTGACACCCAGGGCTGAAACCCTCATGCTTCGTCTTCAGCCCTGGGCAGTGGGGCTTGGGCTTCGGCACCAGACAGTGGGCCTCCGGCTTCGGCTTTGGCACCGGACCCCAGCAAGTCTAATGCCAGCCCTGGTGACCCCATTAAAATGGGGTCATGACCCACTTTGGGGTCCTGACCCACAGTTTGAGAATCATTGCCCTATGCAAATCAGACACATTATTAATACCTTGCACTTATATACCAGCTTTTATCTGAGGATCTCAAACCACTTTACAAACACTAACTCTGAAGTCTCACCTGTGAAATAGAGAGTAATATTATTATACCCAGTTTACAGATGTGTAAGCTGAGACTTACATGCATCCGACGAAGTGGGCATTCACCCATGAAAGCTTATGCTCCAATACATCTGTTAGTCTTAAAGGTGCCACAGGACTCTCTGTAAGCTGAGACTGTGGACACACAGCAAATCAATAACAGAGTTAGGAAAATAACCCAGGAATCAGCTTCCTCTCCTTGGCTCTAATTACTACAAATATTATTCTTCACAGTATACCCCCAATATGTACTAATTATGCATGTTGCCTCTTTTAATAGTTTGCTGCCCTCGAGGCAACTGAGCAACATACATGTAATAATATATAGAGGAAGTTTAACTGCAGTTGTTTTCTTTAATATTCTTGAGTAGTAATTTGTGCATGTAGAGATTTCTGGACTTGTGTCACTGGATCCTGAAATACATTTTGTATTCTGAGCCTGCAGTAAGTCACCCTCTGGGGCAAAGGAGCTAGTGGCTCCTCTTCCCTATTGACTCTTTCTCACATCTTTTCCATCAAGACAGCCAGCTTGGCTGTGTTACCGTATGGCTACAAGCAGTGTGATGTAGTTGGAATTTATTGTTCATTAGGGACTATTTCATGTGGCTTGGGGTATTATTTTGCACTTGAACATACAGTTGATAAGAAGTTGATAAACAGGGCTGGAAGAAAAGTAGTGTTGTGCCAATAATTTAAAAGGGTAAACAGGATGACCCAGTAATTATAGGCCTGTCAGTCTGACATCGATCCCGGGCAAGATAATGGAGCAACTGATATGGGACTTGATTAATGAAGAATTAAAAGAGGGTAATATAATTAATTCCAATCAACAGGAGTTGATGGAAAATAGATCCTTTCAAACTAACTTGATATCTTTTTTGATGAGATTATAAGTTGGTTGATAAAAGTAATAGTGTTGAGGTAATATACTAAGACTTCTATAAGGCATTTGACTTGGTACCACATGACATTTTGATTAAAAAAACTAGAACAATATAAAATTCACACGGTACACATTTAATGAATTAAAAGCTAACTAATGTATAGGTCTCAAAAGGGGTTTGTATCTATTTCTAATGGGGTCCTGCAGGGATCGGTTCTTGGCCCTACATTATTTGACATTTTTCTCAATGACCTGGAAGAAAACATAAGATCAGCACTGATAAAGTTAGCAGATGACCCCAAAATTGGGGTAGAGGTAAATAATGAAGAGGACAGGTTACTGATACAGAGTGATTTGGATTGCTTGGTAAATTGGGCACAGGCAAACAATGTGCATTTTAATATTAATGTAGATGTAAATGTATACATCTAGGAACAAAGAATGCAGGCAATACTTACAGGATGGTGACTATATTCTGGGAAGCAGTGACCCTGAAAAGATTTGGGGATGGTGATGGATAATTAGCTGAATATGTGCGCCTGGTGTGACGCTGTGGCTACAAGAGCTAACGCAATCCTGAGATGCATAAACAGAGGAATCTCAAGTGGGAAAATAGAGGTTATTTTACTTCACTTTTTGGCACTGGTGCAACCACGGCTGGAATACTATGTCCACTTCTGGTGTCCACAATTCAAGAAGGATGTTGATAAATTGGAAAGGGTTCAGAGAAGAGACACAAGAATGATCAAAGGATTAGAAAACACGTCTTATAGTGATAGATTCAAGGAGCTCAAACTTTATTTAGCTTAACAAAGGGAAGATCAAGGGGTAACTTTATTACAGTCCATAAGTAACTACATGGGGAACAAATATTTGATAATGGGCTCTGCAATCTAGCAGAGAAAGGTATAATACGATCCAATGGCTAGAAGTTAGACAAATTCACCCTGTAAATAAGGCATACATTTTAAACAGTGAGGGTAATTCACCATTGGAACAATTTACCAAGGGTCATTGTGGTTTCACAATCACTGGCCATTTTAAAATCAAGATTGGATGTTTTTCTAAAAGATATGCTCTAGAAATTATTTCAGGGAAGTTCTATGGCCTGTCAGACTACATCAGATTAGATGATCCCAGTTGTCCCTTCTGGTCTTGGAATCTATGAATCTATAAGTGTTTGGTTCTCAGAACTTTCATGCTTTTCAGGACCAGAGCCTTGTAAATAATGGGTATTGATACTCAGAACCCATTTCATGTTTCTTCCTTTACTTATCAACTTTCTTTACTCTATTATGACCATGTGGTGTATCTTTACAGTTGCCAACATGACTTGTTATTCTGTGAACAGAGATGTTACTGATCAGAGATTAGTCTCTTGGTATTTAGTTATCATAGGCTACAGAATTATCCATGCCAATAGTCCATATCTTGGGGTACGTCTATACTTACCTCCGGGTTCGGCGGTAAGCAATCGATCCCGGAAGTGTTCGCCGTCGACGCCGGTACTCCTGCTCTGCGAGAGGAGTAGGCGGAGTCGACGGGGGAGCCTGCCTGCCGCGTGTGGACCTTTGGTAAGTACCTTTAAGTTCGAACTAAGGTACTTCGACTTCAGCTACGTTATCTTAGTTTGAACTGGGGGGTTAGTGTGGACCAGCCCTTGGAAACATACAGAATAAGCCCAACAAAGTAGTGTGCACATGATGGCTGGATGCAAGACATCCTTCCACTGTATTCTTTTAAACAGTTGTGCCTCTAACACTGAGCTAGAGTAATCCTCACAATCAAGGAACTTTATTTATAAAAAAGGGCCAGTAGCAAGTGTGAAAAAGATGTACCAAGCTAAAGCAGTGCTGCATGTTCTATAGAAGGAGGAGTTTGCTCTGTGTATATTTTTGTTGTATCTACAGCCTACTGTGTATACAGGTACAGTTATGTAACTTTTAATATACATCTTGATTCTGAAGGGAGCACATTAAAATGTAGAATGTTAAATATGATGCCTGGAGATTTTACTCTCCTAATCCCTAAGATTTACACATTTTACTGACATCCCCTCCTCCTCCCGCCCAAACAACCATACACATAGTGCATTTTCTTTTCTGTCCTCTCATGCTTTTCTCTCTTCTTCTCTCCCCCCCACTAGTCTTGATTTTACAACATCTTCCACCCTTGTGTACTCAGAGCATATTCTTCTGCATACAGTACGTGAATATATAAGAAGATTGGATTGAAAATATAATTAAATCATTAAAAAAAAAGTAAAAAAATATACTTCATAAAAAGAGGGGTAATCATATCAAATATCAGGTCATATTTAACTTCAATATTAACTGATGGGATTAGCCAAGATGAAATTTGCCTTGGAAAGGGTGAGCCTGCACAGAATCACTAGTGAAAGAATATCAGAGGCTTTGAAGTTTTTGCACCAGAGAGAATTTTTCTCTGTTACCTTGGTGCAAAGAAAACTGTTTCAGGTATAGTGCAAAGGGGCAGTGTGTGTGTGTGTGTGTGTGTGTAGGGTGGTACCAATTCAATTTGTTCTTCAAAATCCAAGGTAACATTGCGTGATCTATTTCCAGTTGTTCTCCTTATTCAGCTTCCATCATCCCTTTGCTGAAAAAGTAACATTTGTGTGCCACAATCTACCTTGTTTTGCTGATGCCAGACTTCTGTCCCCATGTGGTCAGATGACACCACAGTTGCTTTCCCAAAATCGTCTCAGTCATCTTCCCCAAAATAGGAAGATTAGAGATTGATAAGTACTTGGCAAGACAGTGAACATTAACAGCTGGTTCCTAGAGCAAGGGCCTGTTGCAGGGGAAACGGGCATCTTGCTCTCCCAGAGAGGTGTAAATCCAATTCCCTCTCAGAATGTGGCACAGATTATAACCTGTGCATATTGCCTGCAGCCAAGAGATCTGACTCACATCAATGTATGTTATCCCATCGCACTCACTGCCCTGACCCCCATCAGAAGCCCTATTTAACAAAGGTGCCATAGAGCTTGGGTACTCCCCTTAGCCCTACCCCAGAGGACTACCTTTCTCTTCCCACCAGTGCAGGGAGCCTCTCGCTGCCTCTGCAGGAGTCCTAGATGCAGGGTCATTCTGGGGCAGGGTAGGCCAGAGGCAGGGTTGAAAAAGGAAGTGGCAGACCAGTACTGGGAAGGGAGTAGCTGAATGACCTTTGCCATGGCAATTCTGAACCCTTACTGTGGTCTATTACAGCAGAGGTGCAACTTAGGTCAGCCTTGACCTGCATCATGTTACACTGAGCCCACTAGGCCTGGCATAGGGGAGGCAAATTGCTGTCCCTTCAACCCTGTGATAGCACTACTAGTGCAGGGATGTATTAGGTCTTCTATCATTGTTTTGATCAGTTTTCTGTCTTACGGGGCAATTTCTGTCTTACAATTGAAACAACTGTAGAAAAATCTGGATTACTTTCTATCACTTTTTTGCAGTTCACCAGGCTTGGAATAGATCATTTAACTTTTGGAAACATCCTCCTAGGGCAAGCCCCCATGAGTTTACACTGTACCGGCCTGAGTCTCTAGGGGTGTTACCCCACTACAAATAATAGACTAGAAACTGACTTTAAACAGGAGTGAAACTGACACTTTCAAATCACTTTCACAGTATTGCCAACCCCAAACGTTCAAAAATCATGAGATTGGCTTTAAAATCATGAGATTATGTACAAATAATCGATTTGGTGTTTTTTATTTGCCCTCTGCTTTTTGAGCCTTTAGGGTGCACTAGGGTCTAATTTTGAAGCTTTCTCCACAGCCACGAGGGCTAGAAACTTATTTTTTCTTTAAGAATGAAGGCTCCAGGAACTGGGGCCTTAAGGAGAACAATAATTATCATGAGACTTATGACAAAATCATGAGAGTTGGCAACACTGCTTTCACTTCTGGCTAAAGGCTAGTTACTTTCCAGAAGGCTCTTAAACACAACACTACAGTGATTGAGTTGCAGTTCTCATAGGAGAATATTTAAAATCAAACACCAAGAAAATTTCAGATTTTAAAGTTGAGAAGAAAATTGAGAACTTCTGAGGTATATCAGGGCCACTGCAAGCAGGAAAGGAAAATCAATAGGCACAGGCGCTCTGGGCAGCTCTTCCTCTTGAAAGAAAGTTGGAGGGTCAAATCTTCTAGTCCTTAATCAAATAAAACTTCTATTGCCATCAGTGCCTCCACTCAGAGATGTTAACAAGTGCTCAATAACTATACACTTCATACTTAAGAAGCCATCTTATCTAGGGCTACACATTTTATACATGTTGGCTCAGGGACTGTATTTTCTGGCATATTCACAGATGGTGTTCAGTGAATAATACAAATCATGACAATCGTCGACTTTATGGACTCTGTGAATACAATTTCTGTTCTTTGTTCTGCAATTGGCCTGGATACAGCTGAAACCCTAAGAATATGAGGCACAAACACATCTGATCCTCATATGACGCTTTCTCATTCCTTTCTTGTCTCAAACTCAGAAAAAAATGACAAAACAAAATGGGTTTCAGTTAAAATGTAAAATTGCACAGCAGCCATTGCTCTACAACCCAGCATAGGGCAGAACCTGCCACCCTTTGGGGGTTAAATGACTCTCATCTGACTCTTGTTCTCTCTCTCTTTAGCCTGCCTGACCTCTGTGCTGCTTTTCATGCTGTCAACCATGACATCTTTCCCAATCACCTGGGACCGTTTGCTAGCGTCTCAGAGAACTGGTGGCCTTGGTTTTGCTCCCATCTATCTTTCCCCCACCTTCCAGCATGCAACAGAGAGATAGGCTGGTCCTATGGATAGGGTGCTAGTCCTGAGAAACCTGGGTTCTACTCCCCCCATGGACTTCCTGTATGGCCTTAGAGACAGAGTTTCAAAGATATTTAGGCACCCAAAGGTGTAGCTAGGCCTCGCTAGTGGGGCTCACAAAGTGCCTAACCTACTAGGTGCTTTTGAAAATCCCATTAGGTGCCTAAATACCTTTGAAAATCTGGCCTTTTGTCTCTCTATGCCTCAGAGCCCCATCAGTATAATGGGGATAACAGCACTGCTCTACCTCACCAAGGGGCTGTGAGGAGAAATAGGTTAGACATTGTGAGGCGCTAGGGTGACCAGATAGCAAGTGTAAAAAATCGGGATGGGGGTGGGGGGTAATAGGTGCCTATATAAGAAAAAGCCCCCAAAATCGGGACTATCCCTATAAAATTGGGACATCTGGTCACCCTATGAGGTGCTCAGACACTATGATGATGGGGCCACATAAGTACCACAGGTAGAGTGGGAACTTCTCTATACCACTGCTATCCCTTCCCTGGGTTTTGTCCCCTTATTTTCACCTAAACCCCCTCAAATCTCCCTCTTTTCTGAATGTAACTTTGGCTCAGAGACCTTGGCTGTGTTTCTTCTGAGTCCCTTGTGTTCTCTTTTCAACACCCCCTACCCCCTGCAAAGGGATTCCTGTTTTACAGGCAATTACCAGCCCTTTCTTATCTTAATCACCCTGCCTCTGTTTGTAAACAAAATAGTGACTCTCTTCCCTCTCCTCCGCAGAACTCACATTCTACACTAGCACTGTGGCCTGGGAGCACACCTCCGCTATGAAACTCGGGGAGCACACCCCCGCTTGTTTGACCTGCCACATTCCTAAACACTCAAGCTACTTTGGTTTCCCTGTGAAATGCCTGGGGATGCATGGCATGAAAGGTGCTATAGTAGTAGGTTTGATTTAATTTGGTTTGTTTTACAGTTTGAAAATGACAATCTCTCTATATACGTAGGACCTTATATATAATTATTCCAGCTCACTCCTTCCTCACTTAAAGCTACTTCCATTCTCTCCTGGATCACTAGGGATTTCCTTGACACATTTACACTCTCATTCTCTGTAACTTCATACCCAGGCTCATTCTCACTCTCTCTCTTTATGTATTTATATCTATCTATATAATTATTAAAATGAGTTGCTCTACAGGTATTAAAAATAACCAAACCTAACAAAACAAAAGCTGATTATAAAAAAACAGAAATTGAAATAGTGTTCATTATGAGACTAGAACGACACCTTTCTTTATTTTTTCAAGAACATCAACAGCTTCTTCAAAGTTTCAAGCAGAACCCAGAGGCTGAGAGAGAAATGACAAATGCTCCATAAATCCCAGGGGGTTTAAAAAATTAAGATAATATCTTAACACAAAAAGCCTCCTGCATGTATGCATGAGTCATTATTTATTTGAATTAAGATATCACCCCAGTGAATGTCTGGGCCTCACTGTCCTAGGCACTCTACAAACAGTAACTGCTCCAGAAAGCTCACATTCTATCTAAATAGACAAGACAGACAAAAGGTTGGAAGGGAATCCGGCACAGAGAGGTGAAATAATTTGTGTAAGGTCATAACACAAGCCAGCAAGGATGGTCCAGGAGTTAGGGTACTTGTGTAGGCCTTGGAAGGCTTTGGTTCAAGTCCTTCTCTACCACAGACTTCCTGTGTGACCTTGGGCAAATCACTTAGTAGCTGTATGCCTAAGTTTCCCATCCCTAAAATGGGAACAATGATGTGTCCCTACTTCAGAGGATTGTTGTGAGATGGTAATAGGGCTATATATCTACCTAAAATAAACTTGTTTCTCTCACCAACAGAAGTTGGTCCACTAAAAGATATTACCTTGTCTCTCGAAGATAGATAATAGCAGAACCACCAATAGAATCTAGGTCTCCTGACTTATCCATCTCTGAATTTATCTTTCTTTCCTTAGACATTCACATAAAATGAAAAAGATGCTTGTGCTGGACCCAAGGAAAACAAATGGTTCCTGAATTGGGAAATGTCAGTTTGTGACTAGAAATAACATTGCAAAGTTAATTTGCTTTATTTAACATATTCCTAGCTCTTTGTCCCTCTGGAAGGAAACAAAGTAGCCCCTGTCCACCTGCCAAGGGGAATCTCCAGTGTTTGACAGACTTAAAGAGAGGGACAGGATAAACATTGGAACAGTTTTATTTCTTACCATAGTATTAGTTATGATCTCAGTTTCCTGATTAGCAGTCATAAATGGTGAAATTACACCCAAATCTGTGCAAGGTGGAGGTGGATTTCAAATTAAAATGAGCACCCTCTCTTGGAGGGATGTGTTGGGCCATCAAGAATGTAATAGCGGCTCATGAGACAGCTCATGGTGTCTGACACCATCAGGTGGTCCAGAGACATCTACACGGAACACATCACAGGACATTGTCAGTACCAGGTCAAATAATCAAGCACGGCGGTCAGGGAAATAACCCACTTTCTTCCTTCCCTGACGAACCAAGGGACGCACCCCACCCATGTACTTATTCACTACACCAATACTGACTTGGACTCTAAATCCATTCTATAGCTGACATACCCGAGACCACTTATCCACTGATGTTTTAAAAACTCCCGCACCCGATTCTGGGTCTATGCTGGTTATGTACTATGTATGTATCCTGTGACCCTTGTAACCAATACTTGTAATCCCTCATAACCCAAGCCTGACCCCAGAAGTACAGTACCTTCCCCCTTAACTTGTGTAAATTTGATTTTAAACATTAGCTTTAATATAAATTCCAGATCAACTATTGGTCAGAGGAAAAAAAATCTCACCAAATTACCTTGCCAAAAATATTGCACATTTTACAGTAAAGGTTCAGGACATCTCAAAAGAGTGGCACTGCAGTGCCTTGAACCATTATTATAGAGTAAAGCGGTAGAGTGATATAGTAAATCGAGTAAGGGACTGGGAGCCAGGTAATCCTACATTTGTCTTCAAGTCCATGTCCATTCCACTGTAGGTGTTTGCGCGCTCCACTGCACATTTGTCAGAGAGTTTTTACCCTGAGCAGTGCCCATTGGGGCAGCCCAAGCACCCTTTGTTGTCTCATGCACATCACACAGGTATAAAGGGCCAAGCTGCCCCAGACCCATCTCAGTTCCTTCCTACCCCCTGTGACCGTTGTTGGAAGTCTCTGTCCTTGTTTCTTGAAATCTTTTCTCAATACCTGTATAGTATATCCGTGTGTAGTTAGTTATTAGTTTGTTTGTTAAAAAAAATGCTTTGGTTGCTCTCTGGGTTTCAAGCCCTGCCATTTTTGTGGCAAGACCATACCTAATAGTGATCCTCACCCCAGCTGCCTTAAGTGTTTGCAGGAGGCTCATGTGAGTGACAAGTGTGGTATTTGAAAGGGTTTTAAGCCCCGTTTGAAAAAAGAGAGTGCAGTCAGGTTAAAATATCTGCTGTGCAGGCCTTTTGAGACTGGCTCCTGATGCACTTTCATTGGCATCTGCTCGTGCCATGGTATTGCAGAGTATCTTCCTGGTACCATCTACTTTTGAGGCTTTGAGAAAGTTGTTGAACCTCTTGGTGCTACTATCACAAGTAGTTCAACAGACTTGCCCAGCACTGGTGCCCAAGGTACTATCCACAGCAACTTCACCTTTATATCTAGCAGCTCCAACAGATGTGGCCATCAGTTTGAGGACGGTGGCATCTAGGGGAAAGCAATAGATGATATCCCCGGTTCCCCTTTCTTCAGAGTCTGAACCTTCTTGGTCTTAAGAGGAAGCTTCATCCTCATCAGACTTTGAAGTGGGATCCTATGTATCCCAACCTAGCCAGTCCCATCAGGAAGGGTGTTCCACCTGCCTGTCCTGGTTTCTGCTTCAATACCAGCAGGGAGCTTAGAGGAGCGACCCTTGGGCTGCAAATAGCTGGGGTCTGGGGCCCTTTTGGAACATGGGGGGTTCCTTCCCAACAGTCAAGAGTGTCCCCGCAGCCATCTCAGCCAGCTCCCTCGGCTGGCTCTCAGGAGCATCATTGCCACAAGCACCATAGCGTTGGTACCAAACCTGGCACTGAGCAGTCAGGATCTCTCGCTAGCAGCCACAAGAGGAGCAGGAACTGGACCCACCCCCGCTACCATTAGCATCCTCTTCTGCATCTCTGATTGAGGCAATTATTGTGGAGCCTATTTCTCTACCTCCAGACAATTATAAGACTCATCAGGAGCTGTTGAGGAGGATGAGTATGGCCCTAGATATCCACCCAGAGGAGGTCTGGGAAAAATCCCATAAACTGATGGACATTCTAACATCTGCTGCTCTACCTAGAATAGCTCTGCCAATAGATGAGTCTCTCTTAGACGCTACCAAAATCCTTTGGCAGACCCCTGACTCTTACTGCAAAAAAAATGGAGCGAAGGTACTATGTCCCCTCTGAGGGGTTCAAGCATCTGTACAACCATCGTCCTCCAGGCAGCAGCCAATAAAAAGGAAAGATGGGGCACCAGGCTTCAGCCCTAAAGAATAAAGAGGACAAGATGCCAGACTTATCTGGGAGGAAGCTTTATTCTACAGTAGGATTACAGCTTCGCCTTGCACACCAGCAAGCTTTGCTGGGACACTACAATTTCACCCTGCAGGATACAGGTTTGAAGTTCAAAGACAAGCTCCCAGATGAGGCAAAACTAGAGTTCCACACTTTAGTAGAGGAGGGCAAGTAGGTCCCCAGAATAGCTCTACAGGTGGGTCCTGATGCAGCAGATTCTGCAGCGTGCAGCATAGCCTCTGCCATCATGATGAGGTACTCATCTTGGCTGCACTCTTCTGGCCTCCCTCCAGAGGTGCAACAGACAGTTCAGGACTTACTATTTGAGGGGCTGTTGCTCTTTTCAGAAAAGACAGATGTGACTTTACATAGCCTCAAAGATTCTAGAGCAACCCTGAAATCTCTGGGCATTTATACCCCAGCAGTGAAACCGAAGGTGTTCCGCCCTCCTCAGTCCCAGCATTTTCCTGGGTTTGCTCTTTGACTTCAAGACCTACCAAGGAGAAGGAGCAGAGGGTACAAATGGTGATCAACACCTCCCTCTATGTCCACAGCCTCCGGTTCATCAAAGCAGGTGGCATCTTCCAACAGGTCATTTGGATGAGCAGGTCAAGAGCAGTCTACCGGTTCCAAGAGTGCCCTCTTCTTCTTTTCCAGTGTTTTCAGGCTGCCTGCCCCACTTCTGTCATGCTGAGGCCCACATCACAACAGATCAGTGGGTTCTAAGAATGGTGGAAATGGAGTACGCACTCCATTTCCTTTCTACCCCATCTTTCTGTTCCCCTTCTCCATCCCTCTTCAGGTACCCCTCTCACAAGAAAGTAATACTGCAAGAGATACAATCACTTCTCTTTAGAGGAGGTCTCTCCTTTGTTCAGGAGAAAGAGGTTTCACTCCTGGTACCTCCTAATCCCCAAGGCAAAAGGGGGTCTCAGGCCTATTTTAGATCTAGGACAGTTAAACAAGTTCCTAAAAAAATCAAAATTCTGGATGGTCACTTTAGCTTCCATTATTCTTTCCCTGCAGCCAGGGAACTGGAATGCTGTGCTCGACTTAAAGGAGGCCTAGTTTTGCATGACAATTCAACAGGACCACAGAAAATTTCTAAGATACACCATCAGCAGCTGCCGTTATCAGTTCACAGTCTTTCCCTTTGGTCTTTTGGCTGCCCCATATGTTCTTACAAGGTGTCTGGCAGTGATAGCAGCATTCCTCCAAAGGTTAGGGATCCATATATTCCCTTACTGGATGATTGTCTGATAAGAGGTTGATCCAGGTTCCAGGTGGTGTCTAGTATTTGTATAATCCGGTCCACCTTTGATGCACTCAGCCTGCTGATCAACACAGAGGAATCAGTCCTGTCTTCGGTACAGAAAATAGAATTAATCGGAGCAGTTCTGCACTCAACAATGGCCAGGGCCTTGCTACCACAGGCAAGGTTCCTTGCAATGCAAAGCTGCATTCTGGACTTGAAGACTTATCCTCTCACCATGGTGAGGAACAGTTTAAGACTGCTGGGGCACATGGCAATGGGCACTTATGTGGTCCAGTTCACCAGACTGTGCCTCAGACTCCTTCCGGGCTGGGTGGCAGAAGTATATTTTCCAAGAAAGCACCACCTAGGACTGTTAATTCACATACCAAGTCATATCTTATCTTCCCTAGACTGGTGGATAGACCTGAGTGATGTATGTAGGAGAGTTTGTTTTGCCTCACCTCAGCACTCGCTTACCTTAGTCACGGATGCCTCGGCCCTGGGGTGGTGGGGCTTACCTAGATCACCTGCAAACACAGGGTCTGTGGTCTCCCCAAGATCTCAGTCTACACATAAACATCAGGGAGCTGTGAAGTATCTGTTTAGCTTGCATGGCATTCCTTCCTTGCATCAGGGGAAGGGGCATATTGGTACTGACTGACAATATGACTGCCATATTTTACATAAAGCAGGGAGAAGCTTGATCCTCACTACTCTGTTGGAAAGCAATCCTGCTCTGGGACTTCTGCATCAGCAATTCTATGCTTCTGAAAGCAGCCCATCTCGTGGGGGGCTCAGAATATGCTGGCAGATTGCAGGTTGTTCAGTGATCACCATGAGTGGTCTCTTTGCCCAGACACAGTAAGCTCTATTTTGCAGCTCTGGGGAACTCCTCAAGTGGATCTGTTTGCAACAAAGTACAACACAAAATGTCACCAGTTCTGTTCCAGAGTAGGACACAGTCCGGGTTCACTGACAGATGCTTTTGTACTGCCGTGGTCAAAGGGTGTGCTGTACGCTTCCCCCACCGCCCCATACCTCTTCTGCCCAGAGTTCTGTGCAAATTCAGACAGGGCAATGCCAGTCTTATACTGATCGCCCCAGTGTGGCCCCATCAATCCTGGTTTTCACAGCTCAATCAGTTTCCCTTCACACAAGACCTTGTTTTGCAGAATCATGGTAACCTCCTCCACCTCAACCTCTGGACTCTTTGCCTGATGGTCTGGAGACTTCATGGCTAACATTGGTAGAGGTGTCTAGCTCCAGAGAGGTACAGGAGGTAGTGCTGAATAGTAGAAAAACATAATTGAGGACAACTTACCTGGCTAAGTGGAAGAGGTTTTCCAACTGGTCGGGACTGAAAGGGTCTCCCCCATTCTTGTTTATATTCAGCATGCCCTGGACTATCTTTTGTATCTGAAACATCCAGGATTAGGGATTAGCTCATTTAGGGTACAACTAGCAGCTATATCAGGATTTCACCCTCCTGTGGATAACCGCTCCCTTTTTTCCAAGCTGATGGTCGTAAGACTTTTACAGAGCCCTATTCCACCATGGTGCTTGAATTTAGTCTTAACAAAGCTGATAGGTTCCCCCTTCGAGCCTCTAGTGACTTGTTCTCTGTTACACCTTTCCATGAAGATAGCATTTTTCATAGCCAGTACTTTGGCCAGGAGAGATGGGGAGTTGAGAACATTAGTATATATGTTTTTTTAATGCAGATAAAGTCTACCTTCATCCCCATCCATGGCTTCTCATGAAAGTGGTCTCCTCTTTTCATATCAACCAAGCAATTTACTTATTCACCTTCTTCCCTCTCAGTAGTAAGGGAGAGGAATCGCTGCACACTCTAGACATTAGAAGAGCATTAGCATTTTATCTCAATAGACTAAATCTTTCAGGACTTCATCTCAATTGTTTGTTGCATTTGTGGACAGAATGAAGGGCGGTCCAGTTTCCATGCAGAGGATTTCGTCATGGATATCTGGCTGTATTCACCTGTGTTACCTGTTGGCTAATGTGGAGCTGCCAGATAGAGTACTGGGTCATTTGACTAGATCCCAAGTGGCCTCTGAGGCATTTCTGGCTCATCTGTCCATATCAGATATTTGTAAAGAGGCAACCTGGTCATCATGTCACATGTGTGCTCCCTACTAAGCAATTTCTCAACAATCTAGAGATGACACTAAATTTGGACGAGTGGTCCTCCAATGCTTGTCCAAATAAACTCTGAACCCACTTCCAGATGGGCTGCTTGTGAGTCAACTACAGTGGAATGGATATGTGCAATCACTCGAAGAAAAAAACCCAGTTACTAACCTTTCCATAACTGTTATTTTTTGAGAAGTGTTGCACATGTCCATTCCACAATCCACCCTCCTTCCCCTCTTTATCGAGTTATTCCGGTAGGAAGGAGCTGGGGGGGGGGGAGGTATAGAGTGCCTGGGCCCTTTTATGTCTGTGTGATGTGCATGGGACAGCAGAGGGGGGTTAAGCTAACCCAATGGGTACTGTTAAGAGCAAAACCTCTTCGACAACAGTGCAGTGGAGTGCACAAACACAGAGGAATGGACATGTGCAACACATCTTGAAGAACAACAGTTACAGAAAGGTTAGTAACCATTTTTTCTTACCAGTGTCAAGGCTGGGTTTGAAGCGGTCAGGTCTGGTAGTTAGAGCAGTAACTAAAAACAGGTACAACGGATGAAGCCAGCCGTAGAGTTGGGACTGGGCTGAGGGCAGTGCTGAAACTGAGGTTGGGGACAGTTTGTGGTTGGAACTCAAGTCAGAGTCTGTAGACAAGCCAAATCAGGATCTTAGCTGGAGTCCAGATGCAGGCCAAAGGTCCAAATGAGGTGGGAGTCAGTTTGAGTGTCTGGGGGGGTCAGGAGATGGGTTCAGGGCTGGAGCAGGTCAGTACCAGGGCTGGAGCATGGTAGGATTAGGGCATGGGCATGGCCGAAGTGGGCTGGAACAAGGCTCAGGCTGGAACAGGAGCAAGAGCAGGATGGAAGCCTAGGAAGTGTAACACTGTGAGGCAGCAGGAGGGTTCCTGGCCCAGTAGTGCTATTGCACAGACTAACTTGCAAGTATGGCACAGTCAGTGAAATACCTGTGCCTGGGGGCTCATCTGACCCAGGATTTCCCCAAGGATAGGCTGCTGCAGCATGCTTAAGTGCTGAGTCACTGCAGGCTCTGTTGGAAGGGTGACTCGTGGCACCTACTGAGGCCAGTGTTTCAGATATACCATACTTTGCAAAAGGTGCCTTCAGTTTCCAGATCACAGCTCTTGCTTGAATATCCTACCCTATAGTTCACCTCCAGGACATTGGAGTAGTGATCTATTGAGACTCTTGGAAAGGTGAGTCATGGCAGCCAAGTGAGCAGTCCTGGCTTGGCTGCCAATTTGCCTCACAATAACAAACATCTGACCCAGGCCATCTTGTATCAAAATCTCTTACATACTATCTTTATCCTCTAGTACCCACCATTTCCTAACGTCACATCCCTAAGGTTGGATGGAATCACCAATCACCAATTACCTTCCCATCCCATCCCAGTCCATCTGTCCTTAGACACCTTTTTGTCTCTCTCGAGTGCACTGCCCAGGTGAAAGGCCTAGCTTCCTGCACCTTAGTGTGGGTGGACGCAAGCTGTCTCATCACTCTTAAACTGAATCTCTGCGCTGCACCTACCCCCTTCTTGGCTCTGCTACCATGTTAACACAACAGGACTGAGTTTGCCATGTGTAAGCCTTTTCCTCCAAGAACCTGTGACAGTGGTTGATTAGTAACTCAACAAGCAGCTTCTTCAAAACAAAGCATTATTGATTCTTTAACCCAAAAGAACAAAGCATGCAGAGCAAAGGGTTAAAACCAATAAAGGTCTATAAGCCTGTTTCCCCTTACCTAACTCTTAACCTTTCTTGAAAGTTTTTGTAAGTTCCCCTCAGCAAACCCCTATATCTGGTTGGTAGAAGCAGACTGTCCTCCTTGCAGCATGCGCTCTCTGTTTCTGAGTCTCCTTGCATGCCAGTCAGCTCTCACTGACACTCCCTGGGAAGACACCCTTAGGTCACCAACCCTCTCCCTTTTATAGGCCTTGATCCTGTAATGGTTTAGCATCTTCCTTTGATCCTAGGCTGAGCCTTAGGAAGAGTAAACCATACTTAATCTGTATGGAGCCAGGTAGGAGGTATTCCCCAATAAACAGCTTCCCTATTGTTTCCTCAGGGACTCTTATCTTTGTCATTGTTTTGCCTTTCCTGATTGATTCCTTTAACAACCCCTTTGATTTAACTGTATGCATTTAGGCAGGAGACTATCACACAGATAAAGGGAGGAGCACATGATACCTATATAAAGAATACGCATAACTCCCTCATTTTCCACACAAACTCATTGGAGCACACACCTCCTAGGAATTAATTGGCTGTGAACCCCCACTCACCCTCTCATTAATGCCAGATTAAAGGCAAATCACTTCAAATGCCCTCACACAAAGAGCTCTCACCTTTCAGGTTTACATTTCAGAGTTTAAAACTGGGTTTTATCATGTTTAGCCCGAGAAATACTGTTTCCATTTAGAGGAAATCCCATGTGATAGGAAAAAAGTCTTCTTGTCCACCTGTCAGTCTCCCCATCGCACCATGCACACATGGTTTCTGATCCTGGAACATCTTGGTTTTATAGAAGGCTCTTAGGAAAGAGAGTTTTCACAAGACATCAGTGACATGAACCTGCAAGGAGACTTTTTTCTAAAAAGGTTTTGAAGTCAAGACAGCAGCACCTTTGTTCTGCTAGAATGGGACTATGGAAGTTAACTTTAGGCACATTTAGGGGAATTCTTCCCCACTGGAGATGGCAGAAAGGGGAGGGGGCAGGCCACACATCTTTGGGTTTTGATGTTGCCTAAAACTACTTCTCTTCTTACAAACCAGTCCTGGGTGGGAGAAGTCTATTATGTAGGAGAGGGGTCTTTAACTAGAGTTTCTAGGCTGTTTCCCTTTTGACCAAATAGATTCACGAGGAAGCAGCAGAGACTTTGGAGAAATCAGTCTAACGCGTTTCCTTTTTTTGTCTCAGGAGAATTTTTTTAAAAAAAATAATGAAGGGGAGCAAAACATATCCTTTGCTTTGCATATTACAAAAGGCACTGAATGTAGGAAAGAAGGGAGCAAAACGGATGACAAGAGCTCTTGTTTCACCCCCCGCAGGGTGCCAGCTTGCCAGTGGTAACCTCGTGATCTGCTGATGTCATCCTCACAAAGCAGCTACTTCTGAAGAGGTAGGTTTCCTCAGATTTTACCATCTGAGGAAAATATAGAGGGAAAAAAGTGTTTGAAAGAAAAAAAATGTTAAGGTGTCTGTGTTTTACCAAAAGCCTTTGTAGGAGATTATTAACTTCAAAAGACAACTAAATTTATCATAACTTCTTTTCCCCCCTATGTTTCTGAAAAGAGTGCTTGCTGTGATTGTCTGAGCCATCAAGGGTTCCTGGAAGGGTGACCAAGTCCTGAGCTCCCATCTCTGTGTGCCTACTGATTTCTAAACCTTTGTATAGGAAAGAAGAAGGTGAAATTTCTCCTTTAGTGGTAGATGGGCTCCGAAGGCTAAAATACAATTATTATGCAAACTCTCAACATGTAGGAAACAGGGAAAAAAATCCACCTCTAAGAACCACGTTACGCAAACTTTTTTTTTAGGCCGTCAAGGCAGCAGAGACTTCAACACATGAAACTTTTTTCGTTTTGAACAATGATTCCTGAAATGAAAGATGTGCTTTACAAGAGGATTCAGATGAAAACACTTGATTCCCAGCTACTGGCTTTGAATCTTACCCAGGACTCCCCCCAGTCCTTCCATACCACCAACAATCCTGTGTATTATTTGGCTCAAGGAATCTCAGGTGTTAGTGCTGCAGAATTGGCAGAGGGAATGTTCTTCCTTCTCTTCCCTAGAATGGTTCCTAATCTGAATAAGATGGGAAGGTGCTCAAACCATTTAAAGCACTACTGGTGCAAGAGCATTTGATATTAGAATACAGCAGGAGATAAGTATTTCAAGTACCTCATGCTGGGCAATACCATGAGAGGGCTCCCTGTTTCTAAAACTAAACTAGCTCTTTATTAAGATAACGACATACAGAGATACAGCAACTGCAGGTAGCATTCAGGCCATGTGAACACAGACTCTTCCTGGTACCTCTCTCAAACTCTTCCCTCCTGCAATCTGTTCTCCTCCCTCCAAATTCCATGCAGGTTGCTATATTTTTTTGTAAATACTTCTTGATGTGTCTTTTGTGCAAGCGTCTGCTGACTTGCTGGCACCAGAATTTACTAATACAGTAACTCCTCACTTAACGCTGTAGTTATGTTCCTGAAAAATGTGACTTTAAGCGAAACGATGTTAAGCAAATCCAATTTCCCCATAAGAATTAATGTAAATAGGGGGGGTTAGGTTCCAGGGAAATTATTTTTTGCCAGACAAAAGGCATTATATACATTTTAAACAATTTTAAACAAGCAATTTAATACAGGTATTAAACAGTCTGGCAGCCCCCCATCAGCTCCCCTACACCCCTCCCCCGCCCCAGCGCCTCCCGCCTGTCAGCGGACCCCACAGATCAGCGCCTTCCCCCTGCTCCCCCGCCTCCTGCCCGCGGCAATCAGCTGTCTTGCGGCGTTCAGGAGGCTGGGGGGAGGAGTGAGGACATGGTGCGCAGCCTCCCCGTCCCTCCCCGCCTCCTGCCCAGCATGGTAGCCTCAGTCAGTTCTCGTCACAGCAACAGCCTCTGCCCTCGTTCCTATGAAGCCCAGCAATAGCCTCCTTGGCTCCCCACTTGGTCAAAGCCCCAGCAATTTCTCAGCATTACACTAATTGAATCTATTTCCCCATGTTAAGTATCCTCACACCTTCTATGGGCCATCTTGATTATCACTTCAAAAGTTTTTTTTCTCCTGCTGATGATAGCTCATCTCAATTGATTGGCCTCTTACAGTTGGTATGGCTACTTCCACCTTTTCATGTTCTCTGTATGTAGAAATATCTTCTTGCTGTGTGTTCCATTCTATGCATCCGATGAAGTGGGCTGTAGCCCACGAAAGCTTATGCTCAAATAAATTTGTTAGTCTCTAAGGTGCCACAAGTACTCCTGTTCTTTCAGCAGCTGTTGGCTTTCTTGCAGTAGCTCCTGGCTTGTAAAGAGCTCCACAAAGCCATCAACCATACCTGGACCAGGGGCCTGGTAATACAGTCTCAGCTCCCCAGTCAGAACAGGGGACTGCAGCAGCAGGCTGGTGTCTTGCTTGAATTGCGTTCACACATGACTTCCAGTCACTCAGCAGCTATTTTATTTTATTTTATTTTATTTTCAAGCCCTCCGCAAAATGGAGCTCATTGCATACTACCTCTGCATCCCAAAACAAGGCTTCTCTCTCTCTGGGAAGTGGAAGTATCTCTCTTCCCCTAGGCATCATGGGAGTTGTGGTCTCCAAGGCTGGACTGGAGCACCCAGGAGCTTCCCAATCATTTTACTGCCTGTAACGCCCCTCCTCTTTGGTCCTTTATTGTTCAAAGCATCACCTGCCTTATACTCTGTAAGGTATGCCCTGAACAGAGTATCTGTCACCACTAGTGACTTTCCTGGGCAGTACCTTATCCTCACATCGCAGCGTTGAGGTCTCAACAGGCATTGGTGTCACTTGGGTGCACTGAGCAGTGGATTCTTCCTAATTCTTTCTAATGGCTTGTGATCAGGCTGCACATAATTCCCTTGCAAATAACGCAGCCAGTAGCTCCTTTTCTATCAAGTGCAGCTAGTATTCAAGCCATGTGCACACAGACTGACTTCCTGGTGCCCTCTCCAAACTCTTCCCCCCTACAAACTTTGCTCCTCCCTCCAAGTTCTATGCACATTCTTATATTAAGTGGTGCCTTATGATGCTCCCAGCCAGGCAGTTCTGTCTTCCAGTTGCCCAGAACTGTTTTAATATCCCATCAGTGTACTGTTTGCTTGGTTTATCTTCAAGGAACTGTTTCCCCCCCTCTCCTGATACTCTGATCTGGCCTGGGCATAGCACAGACCTGCTTGCACCTGGCAGTGTTTCCTAGCAATGCCACAGCTTGGCACAGAGCATCACTTCTAGTCCCAACTCCTTTTTCTTTTTAACAGATGTGCTTATATTCAGCAGACAGTGACACTTCTTTTAAGTATAGGCTTTGCATCATCGAGCCACTGCTAACAGTCCTCATGAAAACACTGCAATATTAATACTTAGCATGTGTAGAGATTACTATATGTATTACAGGAGCACCTAGACACTTCAACTGAGATTGAGTTCCTGTTGTTTAAAAGCAAATAGTAAGAGATAGAGTTGCCCATCCTCAGATTGATTCATGAACATTAAGAGCTCAATTGTGCCCAACCTTATGAGGGTACAAGGGGAAATATTCAGGCCTTTCCTCCACACAGGGATGGGCAATTCTAGGTTGAAAACACAGTCACTGCTTCCTGCTACTGCTGCCAGCAAAACTAGATATTTCAAAGGGGACATATAGGGGTAGGAAACTCAACTGGCAAGGGATAGAGGGAAGCACATACTGAAACTGCTGAAAGAGTGGTAGAGCTGTTGCAGTAATGTAGCCCAAGCCAGGAGGGAATCTGGCTAAGTCAGACTACAGTGGATTTGCACAGGTGTAGGAGAGAGGAAAATGTGGGAGATAATATTGAACACAAAATTAACAGCTATGTGCCCAGTTCTGCTCTCAGTTATTTCAGTGCGAATGCCACCCACCTGGCTCAATGGGTGGGAAATGTGATAGCATCAGCAGTGTGGTGGGAAGGGGGAATGCTGGGGGAATACAAGGGTGGCCTCTCCTCCACGGTCTCTCCACCTCCCAATTGTCAGGCAGGGGGAGATGGGACCTGAGTGGCCCCCTCCTCCCCCCATCTTTAATTCAAACCTTTACTCAGGTTTTAGCCTCTCGTGCCATTTTAGCTCCAATGGCATTCCTCTGGACTGACACGGTGTAAATGACAGTAGAGTTCAGCCCTATAGCTTCTATGTCTATAAAATACTAGCTGTGTTTGTGAAACGGGTAGTTAATAAGCCCACTTGTACATATGCCTGAAGTAACCTTAGTGAAAAATAAGTCAATTAATTAGCATACAGTAGATACTTATTGTTAGATGAGAGTGCCGTCCCCTCCTGCAGGGATTCGAGTTAAACAAAACGATTGATAAATTGTTATATTCACAGTGTCACTCAGTGATATAATCATGGCTTTTGTAAATATTTAGTCAAGAGAGCAATCCAGCTGTTCCCAGCCAGGTTTCATCCAGTGTCAGCCAGTGCTCACTGCTGCTGATTTATTTCTCATGCTGCGTAAGCCTTGAGTAAGATCGCATTTTTATGAGGCTCTAAATACCTGTAATGATAAATAGCGAGAGTGATGGTGATAATGATAACAGCAGAACTAATGAGAAGGAAGGGTGTCACCCAGAGTCCAGAATAAGAGCCAGGAACTAGATTTTTGTCATCTTCCAGGGCAAATGTTTAGCTACTCTTTATCCAGACTAACAGCAAGGCAGACCCATTCAATTGTCATCTAAAAGGGACTGTCAGTGAAGCTGAGGAAGGAGCCATTTTTCAGAATGTCAGTGACATGCTGAAGCTCTTGGCCCACTTGTTGACAAGGAGCTATGGTTTCAAAGAGAGCTGTGCAGAGAATGGAAGTTCCGTTTTGCAAAGGATTTCAAGTTTTCAATATCTGTTTTTGTGCCGATTCAAAACAAAACCCAAAAATTTCAACATTCTCTCACGAAAGAAAATTCCAAAAAAATGTACTCTTCAGATTGCTCATTTTGATTTTGACTTTTTTATTTTATATTGCTGTATATACTATAATACAAAATTAAAAAAGATATTAAAACAAAATGTTTCAAAATGAAAAATCAAAATGTTGAGTTCCAAAAATGCCTGAATAGGATGCTTAGACTTTCTCAGGAGTTTTCCCAACCCAACTTCTCCCCACTGCAATCATACATTTCTAATACATAGAATCATAGAGGAAAAACTTCTCAAACTTTTGTTTCCATCCAATATTTCAGAAGAGTCACATTAGTAGCACTAGTGTTGTTTATTGTATTGATATGAAGATGTCTTTATGTGGCCTGCTGTCTATGGGAATTGCTGGATACTATTGATCAAATTCTGCTCCCATTTACATAGCAGAATTTGGCCTCCTATATATACAGTATTTTATATGTTTGCTGTATGTTTGTACATACACATATGTCCTGTATATAACAATATTCAGTTATACGCCTCTCTCTGTATGATTATTTATAATTTGTTAGCACAGACAGTATGCTCAGAGCTGTATAAGACATAGATACAGGCAGTCCCTGCCAGAAGGAGATTATTACACTGACACACGTTAGAAGCCTGGTGAGGGAGACCTAAGCGATGCTGGCTTAAAAAGGTGATCTGTTTTTTTCTGTTTGTGATGCTTTATGTCTGCGGTTCCTACTTAAGAAGTACATTTTTAGGAGGGATTTGAATGAGGAGAGGGTGAGGACCTGCTGCACTGGGATTGGGAGGTAGTTCCTGGAGGGCTATAGGGAAGAAGAAGTGGGAAATGGAAATGAATCAAAAGTTGAGGATTGGCATCACTGGTGGAGCAAAAAGGGCACACTAGAACACAATGAGAAATACGATCATTATATAGACCTATGTATGTTTCCATGTGCAGTAAAATCTACAGTTTCAGCTAAACATTGCAACTGGATTTCTTTAAATAAAACTGGTCATTCTAATGACCAAAAATATTTGTAGTTATGCAAGCTTGTAGTCTTTGTAGTTATGCAAGCCCTGAAGGGACAGAGGTAGGAAGTAGCCAGGTCAGTGGATTTCGATTCCCTGTTGGGAGGGCTCCCTGTCCAGGGGTCAACTCACACAGGGCTCTGTGTTGGGATCCACTGGAGAGGATGGGCCTGGGTCCCCAACCCTACCACGTAAAAGACTGAGGCACTTCAACCAGGGAAGCAAGGGGCTGGAGGTCAGGCATGACAAACACTAGGCTGCCCAGTGCTCTAAGCACTCTCAGATGGCCCTATAGTATGTTCCCAGGACATTATGTGTATGAGTGATAAGTCATTGGAATAGCATTTTAAATATAAATAATTTTATATTGCCATAAATGAATGTGGTGCTTTAGAAACATATAAAATTGTACATTCCCTGCCCTAAGGAGTTTGCAATCTATGTAAATCTAGATGTCCGCATTATCAAAAATGTAGATCCAAAATTAGGTTTTTACTAAAAACCTGTAATTTAAGAATTTTGATTGCTCAAGAGATGGCCTACTTGAATAGTAAGAATATTTGCTTTGGGTTAGGGTTGAGATGCACTGACAAGAGGTACTTTGGGTAATCTTACACAGTGCCTGTCCCTGTTACTTGCTTTAGCACTATTACTAAGGCCTTGGTTATGCAAAAACTTATGCGATGTATTGTGAGAAGTCTCACTGAAGTCAAGGATTGGGGCCTTTGACTGTAAACTCTTCAGGGCAGGGATACTTGTTTTGTTTTATGTTTGTTTGCATAGCACTTTGCACAGTGGGGTCCTGATCTCTGACTGGGGCAACTCGTACAACTACCATATAAATAAATAAAAAGTATTACCAATATACTTGGCTAATGCTCTCACATTCATAAACACTGATCTTCACCCAGGTTTTAAAACAGCAAAACGTTTGTTTAGTGACCATATTATTGGTAAATAGGGTTTTAAGAGTGATTTCCTTTATACAGTCAGAATGCCTACTGACAGTAAAGCAGTTTCCCAGTAACAGTGATATTGTCAGAGTGCTGAAGCTAATTTGTATGGGGATTTTAAAACTAGAAAGGAAGGGGATTCCAACCATCCTGGTGCAAAATGGGAAGACAGAGAGGAGATGGGCAGAAAATAAGGCGGTGGCAGAACTAGAGGTGTATGGAGATACTGTGCTAGAGCTGCTACTCCGAAGGAGAGCTTCCTTTCATGGCCTGGTATAACACACAACTCCTTGCATAACTGTGTCTGGGCTATGTGGATCTTGCCACTGTGATTTTGGCTAACCCCAGGACAGATGATTGCATTACATTTTTTCCTTCCGTCCTTCATGTGGATTGAGTTTGATTTAAACAAAATAACTTTAATAATGAAGTGACTGTTATGGGTACCAGTAACAACACAGGGACCAGGATGGAATGCAAATAGAAGGGAATGGAAGCATAATAGTGTCACAAAGCCACTCTATGGCTAAAACCAATTAAATGAATAAAAAACCTCCTAAATATTATAGTGTCCCCATTTTTCCATAGCCTGCTGCCATATAACCACAGGTTGCAATCTTGTAGGCTCTTATAAGCTAAGCAGGGCTAACCCTGATCAGTTCTTAGATGGAAAACTTCCTAGGAGAAGCCCAATGTGGATGCTATAGAAAGAAGTAATGATGATTCAGTTAGTGTTGCTCTTCCTTCTGAATTAGTACCTGACAATGGTATTCTGTTGCTGCTGGAAGAGGCAGAATTTCAGATGCCTCTACAACCAAAGCCCTGACCACTTGTAGTTATTAAAGGTCACAGATATTTTTTTTTGCAAGAATGGGGGTGGGGTTATAACCCAGTGTACTGGTCACATTGCATCATGGTAAACTACATTTTCTATATCTAAATTCCCTGGATGATCCTTTGGATAAGGCATTTGTTCCCTGAAGCTGTTGTGTAGTATTTGTTGGTGCTGTTTAATAGCAGCTGCGTTCCACCCCAAAGAGAGCTGCATTTTGGTGATAAGTGATCCGTAGACATACATAATCTATAATTCTTTGGCGTCCTTTTGAGTTTGTAAAAGGTGTTATACAAATCAATGAATAATTTTCACTCACCATTTTTTGTAATATATTCTTAGTCTTTGGTTGAAAATCAGATTTCTTTCCCTATTGATTTTCTTCCTTTATGTTTGGCCCACATTGATTTTTCCTTTTCCTAATGGAGCAGAAACCAGCATATCTGGTCAGTTACTTCTTTCTCTCTGCTTTAGCATCACTGAGGACATCAGCAGAAATAGAAACATCTCTAAGGAGTAGTATTCAGTCCTTAACTGCAGGGGGAGTTCACATTGTTTTAGTCGGTCTACAAGGGAGCTATATATTTGTGTTGTTTAATTTGGTCAATGGAGTGGTCGGTATTCTGTAAATATTAAATATCATAATTATCATGATAACTTTAGGAGTGGGAGGATTTTTTTCCGGAGTTCTAAACAGTTTTAAGGTAGGCCAAATTGTTGGATTAAAGATGGGATGGCTCAGAATCTTCACTCAAAAGTTGAACCACACCCTTTTTGAGTTTTGATGGTCTGCTTTCATTTTTGCACGTCTCTGCCCTTCCTGGTTTCAGCTGGGATTGAAGGCCAAGTACTGCAATAAAAAGTTATTCCTGTGGTATTTTCAGCCCAGCTTCATCCAGTAAGAACCAGAATTCTCATGAGAGAAATTGTTTTTGTCAGAGTATCAAGCCTCATGTATGGCCTGATATTGTAAGACACCAAGTGCCCTTCCCTGTTGAGAAAAAGGGGAGCTTTGGGCACTCAGCAAATCAGAAGTCACTCAAGAACCTCAGAAGATCGGTTCACTGAAGATCAAAAAGGTTCAGATAAGATCAGATAACCATTCCAACTTTTGAATTCTGAACCAAACTTCTGAACCTCTTGAGATTCAGCCTTTAGTCATGATGAGTCTTTACAGTCTATGAAGAGTTAAAAATTTCCTATTTCTTAATGTGGTACAGATTATTATAGGCACCAAATTAAAGTGGCAGAGTCTTATGATTCTCTCTTCACCTTTACACAACCTTTGCATCATTCTTGAACAGGTTAAATAAACATGGTTCACCAGCAGCCTACTGAATTTTATCTATCTATCTATCTATCTATCTATCTATCTATCTATCTAATTAGGATTCCATTTATCCTGAATTTCTGGAATTCATTGATTTTTTTTCAACAGTGTTTAAATTATATCCACTTTTATGGAGACAAATCCGTTGAAGAATTAAACAGCAAAATTTGCTCCAATCTATAAACATGACAGAGGGATGATTTCCGCTCATTTGCTAAATATACAGCTTCTTAGTCTGAGACATAAATAAGAATGTTGCCTAAGTAGGTCAGATTTGAGCTAGGGCTTTTCAAAAGACATGAAAGCACCCACCATGAATATATACTTCAAAGACAGAACCCATTTTTTGTGCACATTTTGTTCCTGAGAAGTTTTCCATCTGTTCTAATGTCATGGCTATGCCACAGTGGCATGTCCTCAGACTCTGTATCTCTGGCAACTCACATGCTTTACTTTTTAATGCGGCAGGTAAAGGAGATAATTGGAAGACCTTCAGAACCAGTGCAGGGGGAGGAGGAAGGGAGGAATTTTTCAATACTAAATGGAGACGAAGGATATACTTCTTCTGCTCCTTGTTGTTAGATCTAATTTGATTGGATGCTAGAAGCTGAAACGGGGGAGTGTGCATTTTGAAAGGCTTCTCCAAGGAAAAACCTGAAATTAAAAGACAGGTAATATTTAGAGAGGTTAGTGAAGTTCACCCCTTTTGCTGTGAAAGTGCAGTACCAAATTCAGAATTCTTGATGGATTTAAACCCTTTTTTCATCAGCAATAGTCTCACATGATCTGCCTGTCACTTTTTCAAACGATGCCTTTCTGACTTCTTCATGTAGCTCTGAAAGGGGAGGAAGCTTCCTCACTTATATGTCACTCAACCCACCCACCCAGCCACCCACAGCTTGTCTGAAGACGGTATTAAAAAAAAATACCCACAAACTCCCACCACCCTAGATTTTAGACAAACCAGAGAAAGAACTTTAAATATCGTTATCCTACAGACCTGGTTGTAGATGAAGCAAGGAAAAAACTTAGCCTCAGGGTTATAAAAATCAACGTAGTTATTCTTTTGTTTATTACCTATAAATCAGTATCAATACTACTATGAGTAAGTTATACGTACACAGCATCTTTCATTCCTCACAATCTTACAGTGCTCCGCAAAGTACCGCAGCCAACAGGCTGCCTCATAACTGTGTTAGGAGGCTAATACGCTAACAAGACAGTAATGAGCCAACCCCAGTTCAACAGCCAGCCAGTAGAGGGCTCCATAATTGCTCCAGGGTTGGGAAGTGATATCTAGAGTGCAGAGGGGACCTGGCGACAGCATGACAGCGGAAGGAACAGGCTGGAGGGAGCAGGCTGGAAGCTGGCTGTGGAGAGAAGGCTGGGCAGCTTGGGAGCTGGGCCAAACTCCCGTTGACTCCAGTGGAAGCTAGATCAGGCCTCCTTGTTTTGTTGGGAGTTGAGGGTTCTCAGCAGCTCACAGGAGTGCTCAGCACACAGCTGGCAGAACTAAGTTCATAATCCTTTCCTGGTTCTTCACTCAGATCTCTTACAGAATGCATCATCCCTTCCAAACATAAACTCAAAAAAATAAAAGAATTTCAAACATCGGAGACACTACGATTTAAAAATTGCCCACAGTGCAATGCGTTATAATGACTATTGCTACAGTAATTACGAGGTTTGTTATTTTAATACACACTCAAAACCTGCTGCCCAGCCATCTGCATGGCCACTGTGCCAGTGAGATTTGAGATGCCCAGAATGCATTCTAAGGTGGCAGGGGGAAGGATGGGTGGTGCTAGTGCAGAGTGAATTGCTTTTCTCATCCAGATGACAGGTATCAGCATAGATACAAGAGGCCACTTCAGTTTCTTCTTTTTTCCTGCAGCTCCTCCAAACGTTGCAGCTGCTGAGAAGCAATAAAATAAGAACTTCGCTTCTTCTTAGCACTTGCTGTGTACTCTAAGTACAGCCCTGTTGATTATACATCAGTTTGATGGACTAACTGTAGCAGAGTAATTAAAGCACAGAGAACATTCTGGAGTACTTAGTGCCAGTTGCTGTCTGTTTAATCCCCCTGAGTTCTGCAATAAATAGAACTCTAAGTTTAATTAATATCCATTTGTCTGGCTATCCATTGAGGGGATGCTGTGGTGGACCTTAGAGATCAGACATTTTTGGTTGCTCTTCCTGCCATTGATGATACAGTCCGCAGCCTTGCTGCATGAGTGCAGAGTCCTGAATGACTGGTGGTGGAAAGGCCCTGTGTATAGAATGGACAGGCTAGGAGAAGAGGGGAGGCTGTGTTTACCATCCCTGGGAATGCAGGTCAATGGGCAATTTAAAACACATGGAGGTGCACAGAAAGAGAGACTAAGTAAGGGAACAGCTTCTTTCCTGAAATCTCTGTTTTTACTTCTGGGTTTTGGAAATAAGTCTTTTTCATGCTCATATGTTACCAGGTAAAGTAGGGCCAGAGGTGTCTCTTCTGCAGGCTCCCACTAGAGCAGTGGTTCTCAGCCACGGGTATGTGTACACAGAGGTCTTCCAGGGGGTACATCAACTCATCTAGATATTTGTCTAGTTTTACAACAGAGTACATAAAAGGACTAGTGAAGTCAGTACAAACTAACATTTCGTACAGACAAAATGAGAAAGCAAGCAATTTTTCGGTAATGGCGTGCTGTGACACTTTTGTGTTTTTATTTCTGATTTTGTAAGCAAGTAGCTTTTAAGAGAGGTGAAACTTGGGGTACACAAGACAAATCAGACTCCTGAAAGGGGTACAATAGTCTGGAAAGGTTGAGAGCCACTGCTCTAGAGCTCCTCATGTGATCAACCAGGACTACATGCAGACAGCAGGGTAGTCAGTGGGAACCGAACTGAGGATGGCCGGCATCTACCACTTGAGATGAAGGAGAACTACTCTAGCTCAGTGAAAGCAGTAAGCTGTGTAGTTGCTGGGGCCACAATGTATTACCTTGGGGAAAGGAATGGAGGAATGTTGTGGAAGAGGAGAAAGGATGGGGTAAGAAGTGGTCACTTTGATGAGCAGTGTGGAGAGAAGGAGATGAAGGACCTCTATTGCTTCCCGTCTTTTCCTTCTCCCTCCTGTCTCGCCTCTTCTTTTCCCAGCTGTGATATCCCTACCTCTTCTTTGCCTCTGCTTTCCTGTGTCCCATTTTTGCTCCTCTGCTTGTTTTTTCCTTGCCAGCCTTTCTCTTTGGTTTAGATACTTTGATATGACAACTTAAACTTCCTACTTCAGGGTGTAAGCTGATGGATTGCCTGTGATCTCCCCTCACCACATATGCACAGCACTATGTAATAGGCCCATGTGTATTAAGTGTTTTTTCTTCTTCTGAAGCATTAGGGAATTGCCAATGGCAGAGGAAGGATACTATATTAAGCAGACTAATGCTCTGATTGTGTCTGAGTCTTATTTTCTATGGTTTATAATTTGAAAAAGTCCTTTAGTTTAAATATCCTTCTCTTATAGATCATAGAATCATAGAATATTAGGGTTGGAAGAGATCTCAGGAGACATCTAGTCCAATCCCCTGCTCAAAGCAGGACTAACACCAACTAAATCATCCCAGCCAGGGCTTTGTCAAACCGGGCCTTAAAAGCCTCTAAGGATGGAGATTCCACCACCTGCCTAGGTAACTTATTCCAGTGCTTCACCACCCTCCTAGTGAAATAGTGTTTCTTAATATCCAACCTAGACCTCCCCCCTGCAACTTGAGACCGTTGCTCCTTGTTCTGTCATCTGCCACCACTGAGAACAGCCTAGATCCATCCCCTTTGGATCCCCCCCCTCAGGTAGTTGAAGGCTGCTATCAAATCCCCCCTCGCTTTTCTCTTCTTCAGACTAAATAACCCCAGTTCCCTCAGCCTCTCCTCGTAAGTCATGTGCCCCAGGCCCCTAATCATTTTTGTTGTCCTCCGCTGGACTCTCTCCAATTTGTCCACATTCTTTCTGTAGTGGGGGGACCAAAACTGGACTCAACAGTCCAGGTGTGGCCTCACCAGTGCCAAATAGAGGGGAATAATCACTTCCCTCGATGTGCTGGCAATGCTCCTACTAATGCAGCCCAATATGCCGTTGGTCTTCTTGGCAACAAGGGCACACTGCTGACTCATATCCAGCTTCTCATCCACTGTAATTCCCAGGTCCTTTTCTGCAGAACTGCTGCTTAGCCAGTCAGTTCCCAGCCTGTAGCGGTGCATGAGATTCTTCCTTCCTAAGTGCAGGACTCTGCACTTGTCCTTGTTGAACCTCATCAGATTTCTTTTGGCCCAATCCTCCAATTTGTCTAGGTCACTCTGGACCCTATCCCTCCCCTCCAGCGTATCTACCTCTCCCCCCAGCTTAGTGTCATCTTAGATACCCTGATATCAGCTTAGATACGCTGATGCAGCCAATTCACTAGTCCCCATTTTGCTGTGAGAACAGGATCTCTACCTGGCCAAGTAAGGGATGGGTGGACAAATTGTGGTGGGTGCAGAAGTAACTGGATTTAATAAGGAAACAATGGTATCAGCTAGATGACACTGGGGTGGGGCTATGTGACCCAATGGATTAATCCACTAGAGACAGATTGCAAAAGATTAACTGCCACACTTTGCTCCCGCAGAGCAGCTATTATAGGCTTCTCTACTGCAATCTCTCTAGACCAGTGGTTTTCAACCTTTTTTCATTTGCGGACCTCTAAAAAATTTCAAATGGATGTGCGGACCCCTTTGGAAATCTTAGACATAGGCTGTGGATCCCCTCCCCAGTCTGTGAACCCCAGGTTGAAAAACACTGCTTTAGAACTTCTCATATTTGATTTCTTCTGTAGCACTTACATATGCCACCTCCTGGCCAAGCAAGGTGCTGCAATGTCATACACACAACGTCCTGTCTGCACACTTGGAACACACGTCTTTGTGAATTTCCAGGCCTTGTCTAGTCGTTGTGCCAATTCGTCTAAGCTGACTATGTCAGCTCTTCTAGACTGAAATAAGCAGCTTTTTGGTATTAAACTTTTGATTTCTTAATGCTTACTGCTATATGCTGTGTGCATCTACAGTACGTGGAGATGTGTTGTTTATTTCAGGTTTGGCTGATTTTCTTTATTCCAAACAAGATATTGGACCCGTGCACAATCAGTGACCAAAAGAGACCAAAGCAGAGGTGTGATGCTCTTACATATTGCAAGTTTTATCTCTGATGCATATTAAATTTGTTTGCTTTTTAAAGTTGTTTTGCTTTCTCCACTCCCAGAAATATCCCAATTTTCACATTACTGCTGCATGGCCCCTGCTTTTCGTAACTGTATTGTGAGAATCCTACTTGAGTAGTGATGTTGGGAAGATATTTTTTGGCTACAGTATGTATATTATATTAACTTAATCCCACCTCCTATTATAACAGAGAATCAGGGTTTAAGTTTGGGAACCTTGGGGGAAAAGTCTCTATAAAAATATAACTGTAAGCAAGTGACAGTCCCATCCTGCTTCTTACTCCACACCTGCACACATATAAAAGGGTCCAAACTTAAACCATTCCAGAGGATTTCCTTATTTCACAACAAACATAACAACAATAGTAAACTTCCTGCCACAGTTTGTTCCTGAGTATGGCTTGTTTCCAGGATTGCGCACTGCAGGACCCCTTTATCTCTTCCCCTATTTACCTCCACCTCAGAGAAAAGCTCAGACCTTTTTATAACCTGGATTGGATCTCATAGCACATCTGTGAATATCTCGGAAGGGTCCCAGAATTGTTGTATAGTACTGACAACAAAGAGTTTTCCAGAGAGCTGAGGCATCAATTTTTATATATGTAAAAATATCCTAGAGAGGTTAAGTCTTCACAGCAGAAAGAAGCAGCTACATGCACATAATGTGACCACTTGTTTGAGGATCAGGCTGGGTAACATGTTAGAGAGGGAGAAAGAACAAGGTGGTGGGTAAGACAAGTGTTGGTCAGGAACAACAGAGCACTGAGTCTTAAACAGTTAATCCTTTTCTAGTGTTGTCTGTTATAAATGCCACTTCTTTCTAAGGATAGATTTTTTTTTCTTTATCTAATTTGGCTTTTTTCCCCACTGTGAAATGTTCTGGGTCAGATGGCACTTCTTTATGCTTTAGAAAATTGGTAAGAATGAATTAATCTGTAATTAAATTGATGGGAAAAGACGTACAGAAATGTTAGAATTACATCCTCAAAATGAACAAAAATGAAACAGTTTCCTTTGATTTCTCTTTTTATAGTCTGCAAGCTGACAGATTTCTGACCATCAAGTGTGAGTTTAGACCAAGTGCACAGGGAAAAAGTTTGAAGTGTTGTAATGCTGCCTACTGTGATTTGTATGAACATTTGGGATCCCCTGGAGAGGACTTTAATCCAGGGTTCCTTGCTTGTACAAGAAAGACTCAGAACAATATAATATTGATAAAAAAATCCTTAATTAGATTTGTATGCACAATTTTGAAATGTGAAGAAAACACTATAGATTTTGTTTGCATTCTCTGGGACTATATATATTTTGAATTATCTACAGGAGGACTTCCCCCTACTGGGTTCCTTCAACACAATAATATATTGACAACTAAAAGGAACATTAATAATAAAAATGGATATAAAAGGCTATAAAATTCAAGCCATATGGTTTCCTTAGTTCCATGCAAAGTAGACTTAATGTGTTGTGTATTTTCCTTCAATAAAAAAAGTGAGATGGAAGACGACATTTTGGCTATTAGATTGTCATTAAATGGGACAACTATTAAATAATTTTGTGTATAAACTGATTACATCTGTGTACACAAAGTTCATGCCCTCTTCAGAAGGCCAACAGAAGGCCTATGCCCCACTGAAGTTCCACGTAAACCCTCAATTTTGTATGTAAGGATAAAGTTTCAGAGCTTGGTATTATCTGGCAACATCCCACCTTCCCCTTTAAGTTTGGCCTTGCTAAGAGTGGAATTGTAGCTTAAGCCATTGCCTAGATTCTCAATAGAGTCTCACTCAGATTTATACAAACATATCCGCTTTCCTCATGTTACTATAGAAGAAAGAAAAGTGCCATATTTTAACAATTTTCAAGAAATGCCTGAAGAATCAACAACAAAAAGAACAAAGTACACAGGAGTATATACTTCAGATTTGAGACATTGCCTCTTGACTGCTACAGTAATTATCTGCTCTAAGGATGATAGCTGAATGCCAGGCTTTTAGTGCAGGTACAAACCCTGGCTTTATTTGCCATTCCCTACCCATTGTAATCATTTTATCTTCTCTCAATGGACAAGAAAGAAGGTTCGTGTGATCAAAGAGGGCATTAACTAACATCAGTAATGTCAGGGGACCTGATTTTGTCAGGTGCTGAGCGCCCATTAATTTTAATAGCAGCAGCCGAAGCTCCACACCTTGCAGGAGCAGGCCTTAGGGTATGTCTACACTGAAATTAGAAACCGTGGCTGGCCTGGGCCTGCTGACTCAGGCTCATGGGGCTTGGGCTAAGGGGCTATTTAATTGTGATGTAGACGTTCAGGCTTGGGCTGGAGGCCGGGCTCTAGGACCCTGCGAGGTGGGAGTGTATCAGAGCTTGGGCTGCAGGCCAAGCCCTGACATCTACACCACAATTAAACAGCTGTTAGGCCCAAGCCCCACAATACTGAGTCAGCTGGCACGGGCCAGCTAAGGGTGTCTAATTCCAGTGTAGACATACCCTTAGAGCAGTGTTTCCCAAACTTGGAGCAGCTCCCTTTGGCCTGGAGCAGCGAACCGCGGCCAGTGGGAGCCGCGATCGGCTGGACCTGCGGACACGGCAGGTAAACAAACCGGCCCGGCCCGCCAGGGGCTTTCCCGACACAAGCGGCGTCCCAAGTTTGGGAAACACAGCTTTAGAGAATGATTAATATATTGCCCTAAGGAAATTAAAAGTTGTACACTGATCTCACTATTATTGTTTATTACTTCTGAGTACCCCAAAATGTTCAAGGCTCATGACAGAAACAGAAGAAGACACAGCCCTTGTGCTGTCTAAAGTTTGGCCATGACACAACAAGTGTGGGTAATAGATGAGTGAAAGGCAAGAAAGGGGAAATTCAAGGGCTACCATGGTACGATCACATGATTGCTCATTTAAGGCATGTGCATACTTCGATGGTTCCAATAAATTTTTGTAACTGTGTGAGCATATTAACTCACTTTTGTTGTAGGCAACACAGTTGAAAGAAGTTTTTAGGAAGGGCTAGAATAAGGAGATGGCCTTTGAGATGGCACTCTCTGACTAGAACCAGCATGGAAGAAATAGAGGTAGGAGTAGGGTCTTGAAAATAAGGACAAGAAAGGTGAACTTGATACACAGTGATATGCAACTGGGTACATGTTGCATATATATTGAATGTATACCTAGACTCATGCCTCTTGTCCTTCCTCAGGGACCCCAATGAAATGTTAAGGATTGGTGATAATGGACTCCAAAGAGATCCCTCTCTTTGTCCAGAAGAAGAATAGTTGCAATGTGAGGACCTGAGGATTGGGAGGTGGACATGGATAGTTCCCCATGAAAGAATACAACAGTCTACAAACTTGCATGTGTCTCAAAACTCAAATTGATGGCTAAACAAAGAGCAAGACAGAGGACTGTCTGTACTTTCTGGACAGAACTCTGTCTTGTAACCCAAGTACATGCTGAGGTACTGCAATGAGGAGAGATTTACAAATGCCTGCACATTTAAGAAAGGTCAGGTGAGCTATTTTTGGTGTATTGTGTCTTTCCTATTAGTCATTTACCTATGTTTTCCTCCTGAATATCTGCCCTCTGCAGTTCATTCTGTTAGGCAGACGCACAGTTAACTCCAGATATTGGGTTTTTTTTTGGTTTGTTGCCTTAGGAAACAGAAGTTGCACATGGAAGAAAATTAAAGGCCAACCTGGAAGAAGAAAAGAAATGTATAATGTGCTGGCCAAAAGAAAAGAAAAATCATATTTATTTATAGACTTCGGTTGGTCTCCAGTTGTTTCCTTAAAGGTGAACTGAAAGGCTTAGCTTTTTGCAGATCTCCTGCTAGAGGTGAAGACATCACTAGCACCTAAAGAGTTGCATTCACTTCGGGGTTGGGGATACCATCAACTATTGTATGAGGGAAACAGATCACTAAGTATAGGTCTTGGCAGGTAAATAAAGGAAATAATTTTTCTTAACATTGAGAGCCAGACCCTCAGGTGCTGTAAATTGGTGTAGCCAATGGCGCTATGCTGGTTTACACCAGCTGAAGATCTGGCTCCTATAGTTTTAACTGCTGACAGTTGTCATTTTTAAGCCTTGATGTATAATGTGTTACTGATCTTTCAAACTTTTGAAACCTAGTGGAAAAAATGTCCTTTCAATTCTATCTTGAAAATACTAAGAACAAAGCCAGAGAAAATGCTCAGGTCCAGGTATTCTCTTTCTTTGGAATAACTATCAGTGTAACGATGTCTAGTAATGTCAACAGAGTGTGGCAAAAGAGATTATTAGTGAGCTTTTTTCACCTCAAGAGCAGCAGTTCAAATCTAGCCTAAGTTGCTAGCTACAGAGAGGAGTTGTCATTGATGAAAGAATGGTCTCATTCCAGTTCATAGCAAGTAGCATTCCTCGTCCATTTTCACAAATGGCACCTTTGTCTGAGTCCAGGGATTGAATGGGCATCATGGCTCAATTACACTGTCATCTAGAGAGGTGGTCACTCCGTAGCAGAGTCTCATATTGGTGGGGAAGCCTGTAATGTAATCTTTGTCATACCTTTTCTGTATATAAAAGGAAGTCTCTAAGGTTACCAATTCAGTGTCTTTCACCACCATATGAAGTTCATTCATAAATATCTTGCAACCTTTGGTAAACCACTACCACCAAAAAAGTTATTAGATATCGTGGGGTGTGCTTAGGAAATAAAGCCTAGATCACTTTTGACAGATAACAGAAATCCTGGCAAAAAGCAAACATCACAGACAAAAAAAACAGGTGCCACAGGACTCTCTGTTGCTTAAAACTGCAGATGAAGACTGGATCGTTGCCATAGCTAATTAAAGATATCAATTAAGATGTGCAATCTTCCAATTATCTGAGATTGCTAATACTGATCCACCATCAGCCTGACTGCTTAAAAGTAGTGACAATAACATAAAAGGAACAAGCAATTTTATGTTAGTTGGATCAGTTGTTTTCTGGTTACTTTTTGGAGGAGTGTGCTGGGAGGGTATAGTGTTATATATATATATAGTGTTAGGTTACTGTCAGGTTTGACCCACTGTAAAAGTAGAGAAAGAAAGTGTTGCTATTTAAATTGTAGGTGAATAACAGCAGCCCTTTGGTTTTATAATGTGGTGCTATTTGAATTAGATATGTTACTGAATCAGACAAAATATGTATTTATGCATTGGGTTTCTTCAAAATTCCTGGTACAGTATTTAACAAGATGCAGGAAAAATAAACAGTAAGTCTGATCTTTTATTTCCAGGTTGTTTGTGACAGAGATTCAGCAATGCCCTGTGCTGAATGTGATTCATGTAAGGCATATGCAGTGGGTTCCGAGTTTGAAAGGAGTGCAATCAACAATCTCAAGAATAAGAGGTATCTTGACTCAAAAATGCTGATGCATGAATGAACACTGATTTACTGTTTAGGTGACACATGCACTGTAGCAACCACATGTAATCAAGTTCAGTGGCATTCACAAGCAAATTAAGTTGCAAAATCCCAGTAAATATTTATTTTTATTTTGCTAAAAATTTCCCCATTCCAGTATTTTCATATTAGACATCTTCAACAAACTCATCCCTGGTGTACCTCTATTGAAGGCAATGGCGCTATGTCCAGGATGAATTTTGCTCTCTATATTAACTTTTAAGGAAAATGTTTCTAACATAGATAATGGTACTGTTCACTGAATGCATAGGAGTCATTTTAGTCAGGAAGAGCACTCAGAGGGTCTTGAGGAATGATTACTTCTCTGGCCTGAGGGCCCTCTCCCATGGAGTACAGCAAGGTTCTAATTTGTCATCCCTCATGTGTAAAGCACAGCGTTGGGGCCCTATCATGCTAGGCAGTGTACAAATGCAACATATGAGAGATTTCCTGCACTGAAGAGCTTACAAAGTGGGTCTTAGCAAAAATGGCCATTGCCTCCAAACATCTGCTCCTGGGTGACCAGATGTCCCGATTTTATAGGGACAGTCCTGATATTTGGGGCTTTGTCTTATGTAGGCACCTATTAACCTCCCACCCTCCTGTGGCGACGAAAGAGGAAAGGAGACAGAACGCCAGGTCGTGGTAGCCAAAAAGCCTCCCAGGGAATTTTTCCTGGGGTTTTTATTCTTTCTACTTCCCTG
>NW_020664436.1:36137748-36182905 GCF_002925995.2 Terrapene triunguis
GCCTCGTAGCCACGGGCACAGTGTGCCGCACCCGTGGGCTGACGATTTGGGAGCTATGCGTCCCTACACCCTCCCTTCCGATTTTTCACACCTGCTATCTAGTCACCCTATCTGCTCCTCTCTGCCTCCAGACAGCATAGGTTGCCTCCACCTTCCCTGAGGGCAGCTTGGCTTCACTCACCATGAAGAAAAACAAATATGATACCATGAGGTGGGGAAAAACAGACTTTTTAATGTGTCTGTAATAATCAGTTTAATCTAATCTGGCACCACAAACTCTAAAATCTCTTAACCATAATTATATGGGTGTTGCATGTTGTCACTACAGGGCAAAGTTAAGGTTATTGGATATGCTAACTGTGTATTTCTATACGTAAACTGGTTTGGATGTCTTTTAAATTTAACCTTAACTTTGAATCTCTTGAGTATATAGTGCTTGGTTTGGGGATAATTACAACACTGCTGTAGCGTCTCTTACCCTAAATTACTGATTTGCACTCTCAGTCCTAATGCTATCTTTAGTGCACTTCTTGACTGGGAATTATTACATCATTGTAATATTATAATTCAACATTAATAAATAATAACAATGTTATTATTTTCTGGCCACTGGTAAAATGATCTCTTGTCTGCTTCTTTGAGTTATCTGAAACTGATCAGGTTTCATTAACCTCTCCAGGCAGACCAATACATTAGGTACTCCACCTTGAGAGAAGAGGTGTGCTGTGATCCTGGCATGTAGGAAATGGTGGTCAGCCCATGACCAAGGTGTCACCTCCTCTTCTCCCATTTCCCTTCCCTGACTCAAAACTAGATCCGTTTGATTACCATTATCTTATCTTGCAGAACTACAGATGCCATCATCGATCATTAAGTTGTTGTCTAACTCTTTTAAGAATCCAGGCACTGTATTTGACTCTATGATCAGCTGCAGCAGTGAATCCCTTGAGGCCTATATTTTCAGAAGTGGCTAGTGATTTTTGTGTGTCCAACTTGAGACACTTTGAAGGCAGCTGATTTTCAGAAGGTGTTGATCAACTGCCCTTTGATAATCAGGCACCTTCAAAGTGTCTCAGCTGGGGCATCCAAAAATCATTAATCACTTTTGAAAATGTAGGCCAGTATTTCTAAATGTACCAGTTATTAATTTCATGTTGTGATCCCTTTTTTTGTATATGGTGTAAGGTGAAATGGAGACGCTAATCAGTTTTCACTATCTTTATTTGTGGTGTTAACTTCTGTTTCTTATTCTTGACACTTTAAAATCCTCATAAGCTATAGTACATAGTTCCTCATCCTTCCCCCTCCTTTTTTTCCTATTAGTCTCTATTAAATATGTAAGTGTGGTGTCCCAGGTTACCGAGAGCTCCTTAAATCAAGGTGCTAAAATTTGGTAGTGAGGCACATAACTAGGAGCTCTACTGATGATAACTGTGCAGTTTGAGTATCCATACAGCACTGACTGAATTCTTGGGGTCAGATCCTTGACAGCTCCTACGGGTGTTTTGTGCTGCTCTGGTACCACAAAGCAAACTTTAACTGGGCTTAAAGGTCCACTAGAAGACTCCCCTTATATAGGAGAACCTTGGATAGGGCAGATCTGTCGTAGCAGCTCCTACATCATATGCAGACTGTTCTACCACACGCTGGGGGACCAGATTGGCACCCAGCAGCCACAGGATCTAAGGGAGGGATGGGGTTCAAAGGTAGCTAAAATCCATCTTTGATCCTGTAAGCCATGCTAAGTGCACAAAGGTTTGGCCTTCAGTCTATACCAGTATGCACTGGGCTCATGGTAAAACCTGGGATGGATTCTCTGGGGCAATCACTCTTGTTTTTTTCAAAGTTCTGGTCAGGAAATTTGCAGGGAATGTCCCAAGGAGATCACAGTATTATTTTTATTACTATTAATTGTGGTAGCACCAGAAACTCCAATCAGAATCAAGGGCTGATTGTGCAAAACACTGTACAAATGCATAAGACACAATGCCTTGCTGCAAGGAACTTACAGTCTAACCTTTTTTCCCTGTTTTCTTTTGACAATTTTAAGTATTTATCTTTCTGTGAAGCACTGATTCCACTTTCTGTTTTCCCAAAGTATGTTTGCAGAGATGGATCCTTAAATACTACACCTTTAAGCAGGTACAAAAGAGCTTTATTTGTTTGCTTGTCATTTCAGCTCTATGAGTTCAGTATCTGTATCACTGCCTTTGCCATACACAGTTATGTATCTCCTTTCCTTAATTCTTCAGGGGATACAGCATAATAAAAGCCTCAACTTAATCAAGAAAAATTCAACATGTGCCACACAAGAGAGAGCATCAAGGTATAAAAAGAGAAAGCAAACAAACAAGCAGACTCTTGTGATGTCACATTAATGACAGATTTACTGCTGTGCTCTTAGGCTTTTTGGTGTGTGTACTGTACGACATTGTTCTGTGGTTTGTTTCCTTCTGCTGCTCAGCTCTGGAGGGTTAGCTGCTGCCAAGGGTGCTGCTGGGACACCAGCAGGTGTCTGAATAATTGGAATCAAAATTCTTTTAGAAGGAAGCAGTTCATGGAAAAGAAACCCTCTTTTTTAGATTAAAAATATCCTTTTGCAGGTTCATTAGTAGCATCAAATGTATCTCACTCTAGCTTAGAATAAAAATTAAGGTGAACAGAATAGTGGGACTGCTAAACATTGAGCATGGGGTACAGATTAAAGATAATCTAAGTATGCTCAACACCCAAACACATACTTTGCCTCAGTTTTTAGAATGGGTAATGAGGAGCTTGGGAGCAGTGGCAGAGTGGCTGTGATGGGGTATACAGATCCCACACTGGACAACAAGGGGTTAAGGACCTGCTCTGGTCTCAGCCAGCTCTACCCTGCCACAGCTGCAAGGCATATACAGGCTGGAAGAGGAGCTTAATAAGAAAACAGAGCAGCTCACTGTTGGGCACACCAGGAAAGAGAACAGACCTTCAACTCTCAGCTCCTGAGGAGATGGCTGACTGAGAGTGGGAGCTTCCGTGACAACTACTGCCTGAAGGAAGAGAGGGATAGAGCCTGATACAGCCTCAGAGGGAATCATTCCCCTCTATCTCTTATTAATTCAGTTTAATGTTTTCAATAATAACCTTGACCTGAAAAGTGGGAGTATTCTAATAAAATTTGTGGATGACAGAGTTGGGAGGTATTGCCAATATGGATGAAGACTGGACTATCATACAAGGGGATTTGGATGCTCTTGAAAACTAGAGTCTTTCTGCTCTCTCTGCCCAGGTGGGTGGAGTCAGGCTTGGCTCGGCCTTCCCTCCAGAAGTTGAGAGGCGGGGCAGGAAGTACAAAAGGCGGAGCCCCTAGTGAAGTTGGAGCACAGCCAGGGAAGGAGACAGACATGTCCTGCTTGCTGCTGCCCACCGACCCTGCTGCCAAGCCAGGCGGTGCCCTGGATCTGCAGAGGACCGAGACCGGGTAGGAGCTGGAGGGACTGCCGGTGGCTGAGTACCCTGATGAAATAAAAGAGCCTGAGACCATGGAGCCTGATCCAGAACTCTGGTAGGAAGTAGCCCAGGGAAACCAAACTTTAGTTTGATGGTGTGGCGCCTGACATACATGTGTTGTTGACATATCACCCCATGTTGTCTCACCATCTCCCCCAATGGGTTCATGTAGTTATTGAGTAACATGCAGGAGAGGATTGTGCTTTGTGGGAACTTGGAGAGGGAGGAATAGTTGACTATAATGACCTTTTGGGTCAGGTCTAAGAGGAAGGGCCTGAGCCATGTGAGATGGGACAGGAGTACATGGTGATAAAGGGTAATAGATGTCAGAGAAGGAAGGCCAGCGGGATGAGGACGATCACTTACCTTGTCAGTGGACTGGAAGTGCTCATCCACCAGAGCAACATGTTCTGTCTTTGTACTATGTGCTGGCCTCAAGCCAGAGTGCGAGGGATCCTGGATGCTAGCAGCTGATAGGTGGCAATGAAAACTGTTTTTTCTAGCATCTCAATTAGCTTGCTTAGAAATGGAACATTCATTCACAAGGGCTCTAGAATCAAGTGATGGTTCCATTAGGTGGGTGGGATTATTGCATGTTTTAAGATGGTCCAATTTATCAAAGTATGTGTTGTCAGTCTCTGTGAGTAGGGGTCCCTTGTGATCTCTGGTCTCTTTATCATCCAGGAAGAGGAGTAACAAAAGCATTCTCATTTTTGTCTGTCATCTGCTGAAAGATGATCTTAATGACTGGCACATTGTATAAACACCATGGGTTTTAAATTGACTGGGGAGAAGGACCCTTTAAGCAACCCCTTAAAACAATTAAGTGACAGTGTGAGCCATAATTAAAAGAACATTACAGTGGGGATGCATGCATTTGCATTGGATGGGGAAGAAAATGGCTTATTGGCTGATCCTGCAAGTGTGTTTATGAATAATGAAAACCTGGTGTGACATGAGGGAATAAGATGTAAAGTGTCATAAAGCACCAGAAACAAAATCCATCCAAAGTGCTCCTTTTCTCGTGAAGAAAACCTAAAACAACTTTTCTGATTACCTGACAGTCCATTTGTTACATTCCTTTGTTACAGTTTCAAGGAGAATTACTTGAAATAGACCTTTGTACAATGTGCTTGGTTCTATTTTAGTTTTAAATTGTGCATCTCCTCATTTATTTATTTTTAAAACAAATTCAAATAGACACCTAATCAATGCCTATGTGGAAGTGCTGAGGCCAAGTCTGAGACTATCCTGTATGGAGTTACCTTTTGTATGTGGACCCTTTTTAAAGACACTAAGGCCATGTCTACACTGCAAACTTTGGTTGATGCAGGTTATACTGGCATAAAGCTGCCACCGTTAGTATATCGCTTTTGTGGTTGCATACTTGGTTCCTTGCATCAGCGCTGCACATACTCACCTGGAATGTTTGTGTCGATGCACAGTGTTGTGCACCATGGGTAGGTGTTCTAGCATGCAACCTGCCACTGTCCAGTCTTTTGGAAATTTTTGGCAATGCATGGTGGGGCAGAGACAAGGTGTGCAGGGGTGACTGGGAGCAAGAGATCAACTTCTCCGCTTGCAGCTGTCTCCAGCCCATAACGTCAATGATATGCCATAATTTTCATGCTTTTTAAAAAAATCCCATGAATCCACATGGCTTTCCTCCCTGCCTGCCATCGCTGACAGAAGCATGGAGCCTGCACAACTCTTCACTATTGTCATAAGCCTTGCAAAGCACAGGACGCACGATCCTCCAGTATTTGCAGAGCCATAAGAAGAACTGAATGAGCAGGGAACATGACGATGTAGTGGAGGACAGATTGCTGAGCCTAAGAAACAGGCACTGACTTGTAGGATCGCATTGTAATGCAGGTTTGGGATGATGATCAGGGGCTGCACAACTTTCAGATGTGAAAGGCCACATTCCTGGATCTGTGTGCCGAACTTGCCCCAGCTCCCCAGCGCAGGGACACCAAAAGGAGAGTTGCACTGACAGTGGAGATGCAAGTGGTGATCGCACTGTGGAAACCTGCAACACTGGATTGCTACCGGTCAGTGGGAAATCATTCTGGAAATGGAAAATCCATTGTGGGGGCCATTGTCATGCAGGCCATTAATCACCTCCTCCTATGCAGGACTGTGACTCTTGGCAATATGCAGGGCATAGTGGTATGATTTGCAGCAATGGGGTTCCTGAACTGTGGTGGAGCAATAGATGGCATGCTTGTCCCTATTTTGGTACCAGGTCACCGTGTCACTGAGTACATCAACAGAAAGGGCAACTTTTCCATGGCTATGCAAGTGTTGGGGACACTTTACCGACGGTACTGTTGGCTGGTCAGGGAAGGTGCTTGATGATTGTATCTTTAAGAACACTGGGTTTTTCAGAGATCTATAAGCAGGGACTTTCTTTCCTGACCAGTGGTTTACCATTGGCAATGTTGAAATGCCAATAGTGATCCTGGGGGCTCAGCCTACCCCTTGCTCTTCTGGCTCATAAAGCCATACACCGGCCACGTGGACAGCACCAAGGAATGATTCAGCTACAGGCTCAGGAGATGAAGAATGACAACTGAATGTGCTTTTGATAGATTGAAGGGACGCTGGCGTTGTTTATTCATAAGATTGGATCTGAATGAAAAAAATCCCAATGGTTATATTGTATCTGCCTGCATGATATCTGTGAAGCAAAAGGGGAAAAGTTGCCACCACAGCGGAGGGAGGAGGTGGAGCAGCTGTCTGCTGAGTTGAACAGTCAGACACAAGGGTATTAGAAGAGCTCAACAATGAGCTATATGACTCAGGGAGACTTTGAAAGCACTTTAACAGTGAGTCACAGTATTGTGTTGTGGTGTATCATGCCCTATCTGGCCCTGCTGTTTTGGGGCCTGTTAGGAAGTGTGTGGTGCTTTGTGTACATCTATGCATATAACATTGTCAATGCACTTATTAATTTTGTGGTGCTTGTGTATATTTAAGATTATTACATTGTTTGTCACTGATCCTATGATCTGTGTCATGTTGTACAGTAACAAGTAAATGGGTGCTTTCAGAACTGCTAGGCAATCTGCATTATATATTTTAAACTAATAATGACAAATTATTTTCCAAATAATAGAATTTTATTCAGTAACAGACCCAGTGCAAAAAAAAATGGTGCAAGTTAAAAGCAAACACATTAAAAACTTAATGTATTAATGGAACAGAACTTAACAAATGGAAAGAACGTTCATGGTCATTTTAGCTACACAGATAGCAACTGTGGCTTTCACAGGTCACTGTATGTGAAGCTGTAGTTGTCCTTAATGTCTCCTGGAGTGGAGTGGTAGGGGTAGGGATGTGGCCCCTGATGCCAAAGGGAATGTTGAGGGGTGTGTGTGTAGGGAGGTGCTGCATTGGAGTTCTCCATGGACTGCAGGGGGAGGCGTGCTTGTGATTGTTGAACCTGTACATCCACAAGAGTCTGCAGCAACTGTATTTGGTGCCAGAGAAGCCCCATTATGTCCTGGTGCACCTTCCTCTCTTTTTACTGCTGGGACTACTGGGCCTTTTTCCTGTCTGTTCTTTCCTTCTCCAGGCTGTCTGCAAGGTTCATCCTCCAGACTCTTTGCTCATGCTCTGATGAAGCACTGACTTGCAGGATCTTATCAGCCATGTCACCCTGAGTCCTCTTCTTTCTCCTCCTTATCTGGCTCAGGCGTTCCATGACTGTGGAGGGGGAACCCCTCCAGGCTGCAATGGCAGCAGCTGCAGATAAAACACAGAGATACCATTGTCACAAGATAAAGGAAAATTAAGATTCAGAACTCCCTTCCCTTGCTCCCCTTAAGTTTTAAGCAAGACATTCTTATTGACACTTCTGCTTCAGAGTGCTTGTGCATGGTACCATTCACAGTACCAGCCATGGTGAATATGGACCACCAGACATGAGGGAAATGAGGAGGGAATTGCTTGGTTGCATGAAACTATGAATACAGGGCAATGGCACTGAATAATGGGCAGGTGGAGGTGATTTTAGCTGATATCTCACTCCTGAGGGTCACAAAGGCACAGTGAGCTGCTGCTGGCATCCCAAAGCCAACCAGGCCCATATGCTGCTAGCCTGTGTACTGCAATGGTCCCTGCTGAAGTTACCGCTGACTGGTGTGGGAAAGTGTCCTGGCTACTGCAGAGGAAGAAATAAGGCTGCCACCTCTAGAAACCTGCAGGAGAGGATTGCAGTGTACTTCCGTGAAAGTGTCATTGAGATCTCTCAGAAGGATTGAAAGGACATCCCTGGGTACATAAACTACGCTGTATGCCTCCCCGCTTCCCCAGTGCCTGACTCTTCAGGGGAATGAATAGCAGATAACAACTCTACCTCTTTCTGTTGTACTGCTACCTCTTCTAGTATGAGTAAATTAATGAAAAGTTGATAGCTGTGCCCTGTGAAGTTGGGGGCACCATCAGTATATCATTGTAATGGGAAGTACAATCACTTACCTACACACTTACCCAAGGTTCCTTCCCTGCATCAGGCTCACCCGTGCTCAATTGCTGGGATTGACTGGACTGCGGTGGAGTCTCAAACAGGTCATGGCTTGTGGCATAGCTGGAGCCCCTAGCTGCATGTCTCTACCTCCTCCTCATCCTTGCTGTGCCGGGGGCCTGTGACTGGGTTCCTCAGAGGTATCCACAGTGGTCTGCAGGGTGGTGGTGGGGTCTCCACCAAGTATGGCATGCAGCTCTTTGTAACAGTGGCAGCCCTGCAGCTCAGTACTGTATTGACTGTTTATCTCCCTGGCCTTCTGGTACACCTGAAACAGTTTCATTGCTTTCACAGCACTGCGGCTGGTGCCTGTTGTTTCCTTCTCCTGCGTCCCCTGTGCAATCTGCTTGTAAACGTCCATGTTTCTATGGCTGGTCCGTCGCTATGCCTGCACAGCCTCTTCTCCCCACAGGCCCAGGAGATGCAGTATCTCCTGTCTAAGCCAAGCTGGAACGCATCTCGATGGTGTAGCCAGTATGGTCAACTGGGCAGTTGCACACCACAATGGAGAACTGCTAGGTGTGCTCACCAAAGTGGACAATTGCATTTCAACAATTTGTAGGTCTTTAAAAGGGAATGGGGGGCTTCTTGTCTATGTGATCCCTCGGCAGTGGAGTTCACAATTGTGACCAGAACAGTCAGTGTAGAGCACTGTGGGACAGCTGTTGGATGACTATTAGGGTCAACATAAGTAACACAGTGTCTATACTCATTCTGCATCAACCTCAATACATTGACTTTGGCTCAGGGATGTAGTGTTATTGTGTCGCTGTAAGAGGGCACTTACATCAGTGGGAGACCAAGTTAAGCATAGACACAAACAACTAGGTTGACATAAGCCACCTTGTGTTGACCAACTTTGTAGTAAAGACCAGGCCTAAGACTTCAGAGGCTGAATAAGAATCAAACACCGAATGTTATAATTTAACTGTTTGTGGTGTTGTTGTAGCCATGTTAATTCCAGGGTATGAGAGACAAGGTGGGTGAGGTAATATCTTTTATTGGACCAACTTGTTGGTGAAACAAGCTTTCGAACTTCACAGAGCTCTTGAGGTCTGGAAAAGGTAACCGGAGAGTCACAGCTAAATACAAGGTGGAACAGATTGTTAAGCATAAGGGGTTATTAACACATGTTGCAAGAAACCATTTACAATGGAGTGAGCTATTAACACTCTGCAGTCATAGGACAAAGGAGGGTTAGTAGGTTACAAATATTTGTAATGAGCCAGGAAACAGTGTTTCTGAGACCCTGGCCTGAATTATACTAGAAAATTAGGTCGGCATAACTACGTCACTCAGGGGTGTGAAAAATCCACATTGCTGAATGGCATAGTTAAGCCGACCTAAGTAGACAACACAAGGTCTTCTTGGGGAGGTTGTGTGACCAAATGCACTCATACATTCACACCCTACACACTATTGTAATAATTTTTGTACAAAATATGCCTTGTGAGGTACAATTTGAAAACTACTAACTCACTGATCAATAATATCATGGCGAAATGTGTATAGTAACATTATGTGTAAAGTTACGACCATGAACTGAAATTAGGTTCAGAAATGTGTTTACCAGATAAGCGTGGGTAAACCAGTTTCTGAAAGACAAAGGAAAAGCTGACGCCTCTAGCCAGGTGTCATCGAAGTTGATGGGCAATCACCTATCAAGTGGCCATTTGGCAAGGAAGGGAGCAGGAACAAACTGATCTGCATTTTAGCAAACAACAGCAGGGAACCTCTATCAACACGAGCCTCCTTGTCTCTGTCCTCACAGGGGAATGAACTTTATATAGGGGTAACCATCAGGAATATGCATTTTCAAAGCATAACTGGACTAAAAAGTGAACAGCAAAAACCTCCCAAGGTTTCTCACCCTATCTCTCTTTCTCTCTTTCACTTAAAAAGACCAAGGAAGCAGCCATTTGACTTAGGGAGAGATCCTGACCTGAAATTTGGTCAGCCCTTTTACTAGTAGCATGTGGTAAGAATTTTATCTTGAACCAAGTCCAGTTTAAGTTTTAGCACTAGAAGGCATTTTATCTTTATTTCTCTTGTAACTATTTCTGACTTTAATGCCTTCTACTCACATAAAATCTCTTTTGTAGTTAAATCTTGGTTTATTCTTTAATTCAAAACTAATTCAGTGCTGTGGTTAAACTGTTCTGTGTGGTAACTCGATTTAAAGTAACAAACTGTTGTATATTGTTCCCCTACATGGGCAATGGACCCAAAATAACTGAATTGCTCAGGAGAGGGCCGGACAATGCAGAACACATGTTTTTGGGGAAAAGTCTGGACCTGGGAGTGGGTTGGGGTCACCCTGCAAGTAGTAACCAAGGCTGCTGGAAGCCAGAGTGTGACTTCAGTGTTGCTGACATGCTGCTGGGGTCAGAGTTGCTGGACCAGGGCTGTGGCTACAGGCAGACACTCAAGGTGTGACCTGCATGCTGGCAGGCTGTCTGTGAGTGGCCCAGGTGGGAGCTACAGCAGCATGCAAAGCATTGTGAGGCACCCAAGGTTGCAAGGCAGGGGTGACATAACACCTCACTGGTCTGGGTTGCACCCCAGAATGTCACTGGGGGGATTACCTACGCTCTGATAGGAGAACCTCTCCTGTCAAAGTAGGTAGAGTCTACATTGGAAATGCTACAGCGGTGCAGCCGTGATGCTGTAGTGTTTCCAATTTAGACCAGCCCCCTCTTTTAAGTTTCTAGCAGAGTTATGAACTTAAGTTCCCAGGCTCGTCTTTTGAACATATTGTGCAGTTTCCTTTGAGGACAAGGACTGATTGGTCAGATATGGAGTGACTGCTTTGTGAAAAGTGTTCACCCATAGGTGATAGAGTATTTTTGTCTTATAATTTTTCTGTGAGACAACATGGATGAGGCAATATCTTTTATTGGACCAACTTCTGTTGGTGAGACAGACAAGCTTTCAAGCTTACACAGCTCTCTAATACTGCATAGGTGTATTAAAAAAAATTAGTATACTCATATTCCTAGGCCTCTCATCCGCATTGGGCATGGCTGAGTAGAGGATGTTGCTATCCTATCTATGTGGCAAGGGTCAAGGAAAATATTCTGAAATGGTTTGAATCCTTCCTCAAGGATTCTACCCAGAGGATGGCGACAAGCAGGTGCTCCTTTGTCACCAGAGCTCTTGCTGGTGGATATGATGCTTGTAGGCAGAAGGAAACACGTTTTGCAGAGTTTGCCATCACCACAATATCTCCACCAGACAAGGGCTATCTGTGCCCAAATATTTGAGGTGGCCTGCCACAGTCTAAGAGTTCTTCTAGATTCTTTGCTGATACTGGATTAGAAAAACCTGTTCTACCATCTCTTGCTAGCTACAAGTCTCATCGTGTCCAGGGATGACCCTGGCCTTGCTCATACAAGTCTTGTTAGCTTTAAGATGGATTATTGCAATGCAATACACCATGCTTCAAAGCCCTAATCTTGAAACAGGGGCGGCTCTAGCTTTTTTGCCACCCCAAGCATGGCAGGCAGGCTGACTTCAGCGACGTGCCTGCGGGAGGTCCCCGGTCCCGCGGATTTGGCGGCATGCCTGCGGGAGGTCCACTGGTCCCACGGCTTCGACGTACCCGCCGCCAAATTGCTGCCGAATCCGCGGGACCGGTGGACCTCCCGCAGGCATGCCGCTGAAGACTGCCTGACAGCCGCCCTCGCAGGGACCGGCAGGGCGCCCCCCGCGGCTTGCCGCCCCAGGCACGTGCTTGGAGCGCTGGTGCCTGGAGCCGCCGCTGTCTTGAAAAAACTGATTAAAGGAAATATTTTTATACACAATGCAAATTAATCCGTAGAACTCACTGCCACAACATATCATTGAGACGAAGAGATTAGTAATATTCACAAAGGGGTTAGACATTTATATGGATAAGGAGAACTTATACAATTACATTAGAGAGAATATTTTTTAAGACAAATTGATATAAACTTTCATGCTTCAGGGAATGGGACAACCATTGACAGACATGGGTTACAGGAAATTTCCCCTATGGGCAAGTGTGATGGGATGTCCACCCACTAGCCTAGAAGGAGTTAACGAGGCTGAGAAAGGCTCAATTAACCAGATAGGCCACATCTGAGGTAGGGTAACCAGATGTTCCAATTTTATAGGGACAGTTCTGATATCACTGCTCTACAGCCAAAATGCTTCTGAAACAAATGTAGTCAAACTTTACTAATTCTGGGTCACTGAGAACAAAAATGATGCTTAAAATTGTTGATTGGCTCTAGTTTTCAAGATATGCTATTGGGTCAGTATATACGACCCTTGACTTGGGAATGGCGGAGGATAAGTGAGTTATAAAGGGAAGGGATCTCAATTTAAACCAGAAATGACTAAAATACATCTTTGACTGGATCTATGAATAAATCTATGACTGGGTTTGGACAGTACTTGCTTTTTAGGCAAAACAATGAATGATGCAATCTGAAGCTGGTATTGTGTCATACATGATATGAATTGCATCATGTTATTCCTAGAAGTCATGGATGATGCAATCATAACGAAGCTTACATCACTCTGCTGAACAAATTGCCCTATATCAGCTCTAGAAATCATACAGTGTCGTGCTCTCTTATTTGTCAGTGTTTGATTTTGCAAAGGGACACATTTCTGTTTAGCCAAAGTGAGCAGAGATGCCTCGTACTTGTATGAACAGTGCAGATAACTTCTGCTATGTTTGTGGTGAAGTGACTTTTGCATCACAAAAGCGCAGTATAACCACTATGGTTAAGAAAGCCTATCACCTTTATTTTGGCTGCAAAATTGGAGATCAGGACAAGAGGTGGGCCCCACACACATGCTGCAACACTTGTGCAACAAATCTTCGCCAGTGGTTGAACAGGAAAAGGAAATCTATGCCTTTTGCAGTGCCAATGATGTGGAGAGAGCCAACAGATCATACCAGCAATTGTTACTTCTGCATGGTGCCTCCAGTTGGGAAAGGTGTGTCAAAGAAGAAAAAGTGGACTGTGCATTATCCAAACATTCCATCAGCTATACGGCCAGTACCCCACGGAGAAGGACTGCCGGTTCCTGATGCACCAGAATCATTCTCACTTGAGTCAGACGAGGAAGAGGAAGAGGATGAAACTTCTGGTCCTGAACCATCAATGTCACAGGACCCACATTTTCTCCCATCCTCCTCCTCTGAACCACACCTCATAACACAAGGTGAACTGAATGACCTTGTCAGGGATTTGGAACTACCCAAGAGTAAGGCAGAGCTGTTGGGCTCCAGACTACAGCAGTGGAATCTCCTGGCAGGTGATGTTAGGGTTTCCGTGTTCCGTGACCGTCAAAAGGATCTTGTCCCATTCTTCTTCATGGAAGGTGATCTTGTAGCCTGCAACAACATCGATGGTGTGATGGCAGCCCTCAACATCGTTCACGATCCAGATGAGTGGAGACTGTTCATTGATTCATCGAAGACGAGTCTTAAAGCTGTTTTACTGCATAATGGCAATATTTTGCCATCAATTCCAGTTGGTCATGCAGTCCATATGAAGGAAACCTATGACAACATGGAACAACTTTTGAGGTGCATAAACTATGACCAACATCAGTGGCAGCTTTGTGGCGATTTGAAGGTTGTTGCTCTCTTGCTTGGTCTGCGGACTGGATACACAAAGTACTGCTGTTTTCTCTGCGAATGGGATAGTCGTGCAAGAGATTCCCACTACATCAAGAAAGATTGGCCACTCCGACAGTCATTGGAGCCTGGGAGGAAAAGTGTTCAGCATCCACCACTTGTTGAATCAAGGAAGATTTTGTTACCACCCTTACACATCAAGCTGGGTCTGATGAAGAACTTTGTCAAGGCCATTGACAAAAGACAAGCAGCTTTCAAGCACCTCCGTGGAAAATTTCCAAGGTTAAGTGAAACTAAGATAAAGGCAGGTGTCTTTGTTGGTCCTCAGATTCGTGAACTTCTTCGAGATGATGCATTTGACCATGCACTGCGTGGCAAGGAAAAGACGGCATGGAAAGCCTTCCAGTTAGTGGCAATAAATTTTCTCGGAAACAACAAGGCAGACAACTACAGGTTGTTGGTGGAAAACCTCCTCAAGGCATACAAAAGCCTTGGTTGCAACATGTCACTAAAGATACATTTTTTGCACTCTCATCTAGATTTTTTTCCACCGAACTGCGGAGCAGTGAGCGACGAGCACGGCGAGCGATTTCACCAGAACATTGCAACAATGGAGAAACGCTATCAGGGCAAATGGAGCCCATCAATGCTTGCAGACTATTGCTGGACAGTGACAAGAGATGCTCCATTTAATGAATACAAGAGACAAGCCAAGAAGCGCCAAGTAGACACCGAATAGGACTAAACTATGTACATAATAGTTTTTTGCCTTTTGTTTCATAATTAATTTTATTTATATAACCCTTTTGCTGATTTTTAAAGTGTTACATAAACAGGACAGGTGAAATATTATCATGTAAAGCAACCATAAACACATGAAAAGACCTAGGTTTACAATTTATGATTAAAACTCTACTATCTACACCATATACATAGACATAAAATGTAAAAACTTAAATATCTTAGAAACAGTAGCCAATCAGTTGTTTTAATTGTCATATTTGAATTCAGCACATCAAAGTACATAATAAATAGCACATTTTATCTCTGAAGCAGATGACTTCTCAAAAATTGTAGACCAGTGTATTCAGAGCCTTTTCTTATATAGGCACCTATTACCCCTCACCCCCGTCCCAATTTTTCACACTTTCTATCTGGTCACCCTAATCTGAGGGGAATTAGGTGTTTTAAGTAATCTCCTGAATGATGATGGCGCCCAGCTGAGAAGGAACAGGTAGCGTTAGGATAGAACCAGGAAGCTGGCAGCAGAAAGGGGCTGTACTGAGGGAGCCTGCAGCCCCTCTCTGGACATTAGAGTGGGGGTAGGAAAAGGCTCAGGGAAATGGCAGTGAGGCTTAAGATGGTGAGGATCTTGGCTGCTGATTAGAGGGTCCCTGAGCTGGCATCTGGAGTAGAGGGTGAGCCTGGGTTCCCTTATCGGCCATAGGGGAAGTGGCACCATCTGGGGTAATGAATGGGAAGAGTGCCCGAGACAGTTTGTATGGAAAGACTTCGATACCCCGGAAGGGGCAAAGCACATAATGACCTGGCTGGAGGGCCAAGCCACAAAGAGAGAGCACCGAGTCGCAGACGGAGAGAGAGAGACAGCAGGGTGCACAATGGGCAGCAGAAGGGGGCATTAGACCTGGAAAGAGCTAATCCCTGGAGCTGCCAGGAGGAGGTGCTCGAGCAGTGAGTGGGGTCCCGTTATAGCAAGTTATTCCATAATTGTTCTTCAGAGGTTTCTTGCATCTTCCTGTGATGCATCAGAGAGACTATATTGGAGTACATGTGAGAGTCTGATGCAGTATAGCAAATCCTTTGTTACTAGAAAAAATCATTCCACGTTTGGCTCAATGCAGATTCAGATGGAGAGATGAATTAATAACTAACATCTACTCAATAATCCAGTCCACTGCTTAGTCATTTTCTCCTCCCCACTGTCTTTCTGAAAACGTGTTGCTTTTTTTTTCTTGGAAAAAGAAATTCTTTTTGATCTTTAAATAGTCCCAGAAGGTGAAACCACAGAGTAATCTTAAAAGTATTATGCAGATGTCAGTAGTGACTCTATAGATAAGTTTGTGTTGAGATTTGAATTTAAAGCGGGACTAGTGGTCCTCTGTTTCATACTCTGATGGTTAAATATAGTGTCCATATTTGGCAGAGTAAGTCTTTGGAGGACAATTGAATTTGCTGTGTAATTTTTTTAGTACAATATTTATTAACTTTTGCAGAGGAAATGTTTAAAAAGGCTCCTTATTTGAAAATTTGTCCTATTTATTTTGTGTGTATGTGTGTACACATGTACACACACACAGATATCCTACATTTATTTCAGATGTTGCCTGCTTTTGGACTTTTAAATTAATGACATTAAGTTATTCCCCTTATTCAGAATTATTATTTTGAACTGCACAAAGATAAGCTAGAGGAACTGCTCGGATCTGTCAGCTGCTTCTGTTTTCCACTGCTGCTAGCCTGTCTTCCTCTTTCACCAGCTGTGCATACCACTGACCCACCAGTGAGCCAGGGAGGAAGGCTGGCAGTAAGGGGGATGGAGGTGAGCTGTGAGATATAGTTGTGGCTCTAGGTGCCATGGAGGTGAAGTGGGACAAGAAGATGTGTGGGGCTGGGAAGGAAGAGATTTGTGAGAGCCTGGTGGGAAGGAAGCTTGTATGCAGTGGGACGGAGTGAGGCCGTGTAGGGACCCTGGGATGGAGAAGCACAGTGTCTTTCTCCCCGCGGGGTGCCCTGAGGAAGCAGTGCTTCAAACACTGATTCTGCAGTGCATGACTATGCAAACAGAAAAATGCTGAGTGAGTTAATGTGTTGTAAACTTTTTGAAATACGTACTTTTAAAAGGAAGGTTTTTGGGAGGGGAACAGCAGCAACTACAATGTAATTTTTTTCTTAACAAATACCTTTAAAAATAATATCCCGATCTGGCTCAAATAAAGCAGGAAAAGGGTAACTAAAAGGGCAGTTAATGTGGAATGCACTAAATGCTTATGGGAAGTTGCCAGCATATTATCCTTGTATCTTTAACCAGGGAGGACTTCACTTGCAGAAATGGCTCTTGACAAAGTTAAGTGGCCCTATACATTGTTTGAGAAATTGCCCTTATTTTGTGCGCTTCTTGTTCCAGTAATGGAACCCATGAGCAGGAGATAATTGCAGCAGTCTCATCTGTCAAATAATATTAGAAGTCAACAGCTATAATCTCAGCCACTTGCTTTACACAGCTTTTCTCTGTATTTTCTGTTCAAATTGTCAGTTGTTACATGTAAGTGTCCCCATTCCCTGTGGCTGATAAAAGTAAAAAGATTTAAGTAAATCAGGAGGAGAGCAGCAAGAGGGCTTGGGCAATGTCTCTTAGTGCTAGCACAGTAAATCATGTGACAATAGAACACTGGATGTGAAAAATTACGGCCGGAGCAACGTGTTACTTGTTACCATTATTGGCAGAGCAGTGCAGAACGCAGTGGTTTGGGGTTGCAAGGATTCAGGGAAGCTGCTGAATGGGTTTGCACTGCATGACTTTGGTTTTCAGTTTCAGGTTTGAACAGAGCCCAAGAAAATCACAATAAAATTCAGCCCAAATCATTATTTTGTTTTGGTGTCAGGACAAAACCATGCAAAAATGAATTGCTAAGACTATCAGCTGGAACTCCACCCCTCTAGATACAGCTTTCCCCAAAGCCTCCCTCTGGCCACTACATTTTTTTTGCCTTTCTGCAATGCTCTTATCCCCCATCTCTGATGTTTTTCAGGGCCATCTGACTGATATCCTAAGATACTGGCTGTAGAACTGGCTACATTGATGTTAACTTAGAGCCTGCAAAAGGTGCTGGATTGTTGGACCTGAGGACTGAGATCTCTAACCACAGAACAAGGACAGTAGGGGTAGCAGTAAAGCTTCCCTACATCCCCTCACCAAGATGCACTAGCCCTGTATAATACCCTAGAGCAGTGGTGGGCAATCTGCAGCCTGCATGTGATCCATCAGGGTAATCTGAATGTGGGCTGCAAGACATTTTGTTGACGTTGCCTGTCCGCAGGCACGGCCCTCCACAGCTCCCAGTGGCTGCGGTTTGCCGTTCCCTGTCAATGGGAGTTGCGGGAAGTGGCGGCCAGCATGTCCCTGTGGCTCGCGCCACTTCCCGCAGCTCCCATTGTCTGGGAACGGTGAATTGTGGCCACTGGGAGCTGTGGGGGGCAGTGCCTGTGGATGGTCAACGTCAACAAAATGTCTTGTGGCCCACAATCAGATTACCCTGATGGGCTGCCTGCGGCCCGCGGGCTGCAGGTTGCCCACCACTGCCCTAGAGGTTTAATCTCTAGGAGGGAACATAATGCATTTTCCATGTCCCTGAATCCTTGCCCACGAAAGGTGCCAACTATTGTCACTGTGCTAGTATTTTTGTGTTGTGGATGCTGGTCTATCAGAAATTGCATTGAGGCCTCCAATTCCATTTAAAATGGCTACTGAACAATCACCAAATAGTTTTGGTCACTAGTAGCCTAGGCCAAATTCACACTAATGACCTAGATGTGAAAGGTTCTATATGTCATTACTAATTCCCTGAGCCATACAGGGATACCTCCAGGCTCTGTAAATAGTCTTAACTCTATTTGGTAGGCTTCTAGTAAGCTCTGTAGGAAGATCCTCCTGTTTTCACATAGTGTCATGGTTTACATGCACTGCAATTAAAATACTGTGAGCTATATGTTAGAGCACATCCCCTAAGATGTGTTTTAGTGGATATAACCTTCTCTCATGTTGCTTTCCTGTTGAGTACGTCCTTCAGCTATCAAAACTCCTTGATGTAAAGTCACATGCTGAGTTCTCATATAAAAACTTGCACAGGTGGATTGCTGTCTTTGATATCTAACTCAGGCATTGTTGCTTATGCATTCTGATAATGTCAGTGGCACAGTTCAGTTGAATTTTATCCTGTGGTGTTAGTTATAGGATGATCCAATGAAGTGCCTCAGATCTTCCTATGGTACTTATTTGGGTACACTTGTAGCAGCTTTCCTCTCTGTCTGTACTTTGTATGTGTACGGTACTACAGGTAATGATGAATGTGTTCAGCAGTCTTCTCTTTTAGTGTCAGAATAATAAAATATCTATCTCGTCAGCTAAATGCATTCAGTGCCAAAGCTAGAGCTAACATATATGTATACTAATACCTTTCTTGCCATTATTGTCAGAAGTGACAGCTGATAGCAGGTATTTGAATGATGCAGCTTGTTCAAATTTAATGTTATCTATTATGAACTCTACTTCATGATGATAATAGCTGGAAGGCATTGATTTTTGTTTTCTGCTACTTATCTCAAGCCCATACGTTTTGCTTGCATTATTGACTTTTCTGATCATTTCATGCATCATCTCTTCAGAAGATGTGTAAATCAATGCTGGTTGTGAAATGTACGTTGTTTATTAGCCTGCCGTGAAGGTTTACACCTTCATAAAAATCAGCTAATGTGGTCCACGTCAGATAATTGTTGAGCAGGCCTGGCAAGAGAGGGCAACCTTGGAGCATGTCAACACTGGTGTGGAAAAGTTCAGTTAATTATTTATCTGGGCCACAATATTTGCATGCCTGTATGAATTTTTTATGAAGTTAATTAGCTTTTCAAGATGTTGAATTGGTTCAGCGTTGCAATGATTGCAGCATGACATACTGGGCTTACCGATCAGAAGAAGATACATTAGCTGCACACAAAAGACTTGGGCAGTTGGACATGCAAGTGAATTTGAATGCATTTGATTACTTTCAACAGGTGGCCCTTAAGTTTCCAAAACATATTGTTTGTATAAACAGGAGCAAATAATAATGGGTGGGTCTGGGGTTGTGTGGGCTATTTGAGCTTGCATGTGCATTCTCACCATAGGAAGGGACTCAAATTATGCCTATAACTGAGGGAATGGATTTATACATTTAGGGTGAAGTGAAATTGCACCCATGTAAAGCCCCAGAGGGTGGAAATCTATCCCCCAAACTGGGCCACGCTGCACAGCTGCTATGCAGTCCCCTCCCCTCATGGCTGCTAATTCAGTCTGTGGATGGAAAAGTGATTATAGCCCTGTGCACCAGTTGGGGCCACTGGATACGCATGAACAGATTACCTGTAAGTGTCTCCCCTGGGTTGCCCCATCACAGCCTTCTGCACCAGACTTTCTCTTGTGCATGGAGGGTGTACAGACATCTCTAAGTGCCTGTTCCTCTGGGGTCATATGTGGGGCTTAGCTGACATGGAGACCCTGACGATGACCCTCCTCACTATGAGCCAATTACACCCTTAAGTAGTTAGGAATCATTGAAAAGTACTATTATTACCTGCTTTGATTTGCTCTCTATTCGCTACAAATCCCCTTCCTGGCTATTTAATACATTTAATAGTGAATATATGGGATTTAGAAAATGTTTGGATTTTTTAAGAAGGTGCTTTGTACTGCAGTGTTACAAAATCATCCACAGCAAAACACAGTGCGCTGTGACGAAAAATAAAATCATAGGATGAGAGAGAGCCTTGTAAACACACCTATGATAATATAAAAGATATAGCCATGTGTGATTTTTGTCACACCCATAGCAATTTATTCAGATGTCAAAATATTTCAGCATTTGGCGACAACCCCAAACTTGATTAATATCTCAGTCCATGTGAAGAGAAAAGAATGTCAAATGGGCCCAGATAAATCCCATTGAACTAATGTCTTTCCATAATATATACTGAAAAAAATCAGAGGAGAGAGGTGGGTTTTTTTTCCCCCAGGCGGAGGGTTAGTTATTCAATTCATTTGGAGGAATGAGAATTTCACCGGTCTAGATATGACAAAATATAATTAGTATCTGTGAAGTACTAAATGAGGTTTGGAGAAAAGTATTTATATTTTAAAGTTAAATAACAACTTGGTCTGCCCGTCATTAAAAATAAGTTTTACCAGCTACTATTTTTATTCTTGGTTAGAAAGGTCATTGTTTGCTGAACAAAAGGGGTAAAGAGTTATTAGAAACTGCTACATAGCTCAAATGAGAGCACACATTGGAAGGGGCAGGGTTGGGATCAAGAAGGGGCATTGTCCAGTACTTGTTTGTGAACATCAAAACTTCTCCTTCAACTAGTTGTGAACCTGATGATAGACAGAGTATAACTGGGCTGCACAAATCCCTACTCCTAATTTTTCACTTAAAATGAACTCTTTGAAAATCTAGCCCACTTAACTTACGTGATATTTTAAAAAAAATCAGTGGCCATGTGGGATACCTCTTTTATGGACCGCAGTCAGCTGCTGCAATACAAGATTTGCTCCTAATACATAGTTCTGGCCTAACTTGCTCTTTCAGTTCCACATGCTCATCTTGAGTTGGGGCGGGGTTTCATTTAGTTGTGAATGGTCTTGAATGTCAACTGTTGATGGCTAGATCTCTTGGCTGATTGTGCCTTTTGTTTTCGTTTGTAAGGTTGTGTTGAATTCCAGAATCTGACTGAAGGTCCGATTCTGTAGTCCCTACTCAGGCAAAACTCTCAGGGGATAGGGATAGCAGGATCAAACCAGGAGGTTTTTATCCTGATAGTGTTCATAGTCCCCAGGAGTTGCACATGCAGAGTGCTTATTGAAGTGCATGTTAATTTGAACTTGAATTCACACATTGTATTAGGCCAGATTTTGAGAGGCACTGTCAGCACCTGCAACTCTCCCAGTTTCATTAAGTTCCGTATTCCCAGCAGAGTGTTTTCAGGAGAACAGAGTTAAGAGGTGGGAATGATCCCACCCTTTGAGTGGCCCTGGAATTTCATCCCGTCTGTGATTCTCTCTGTGAGATGTTGATGCATCTTGCTGAAGAACCAGATGAAGATTACATAAAAGGATCTTTAGTTTAAACTTTTAAAAAGGGAAAGAGGACCAAAATACCAATATAAATTACTACCAGTCAACACAATGAAAGAGCTGCTAATTTACAGCATTTATAACTCATAGGGTGAAATCCTGTCCCTCTTAAGTCAATTAGAATTTTGCCATTGATTTCAGAGGGGCCATTATTTCACCCCTAACCTAGCTCTTACTTCTACACTGAGGCCTCCGCCTACTCTAATATTACCTCTAGCAGTGTCTAAACACTACCAAGAAGACATGTCCCTCCCCTGTTCTGCTCAGTCTTCTTTATACTGCAGGAGGAAATGACCCATCAAAGCCCTTCCAAAGAAATGAAATTTTCCTTATAATAAAATAACATAATTTAATCATGTGTGAGTTAGACAGACTAGTTATTCTTTTGTAAAATCACATTCTCTAATTTAAATAATCATAACAATAGCAGATACAACAAAATGGCAACTTAGTTACTAAACTATATTTCCCACAAGGCAATAGAACTAAGGTCAAAGTTCAGACTATACCCACCCTGGTATAAGAAAGCTCAGCTTCTCAATGCCTTTCTCATAGGCATCTGTGAGCTGTAAGGAGGACACTGAGGTAAGTAACAGTTTTATATTTTTGCATAAACAGATACACTATTTAAAACAACCCTTTAGTGAAAAGCCCTATTATTTGATTGGTATAAATCCAATAGGGTCCTGATGCTTTATGTGGGTTCCTAGGCACTATTATAATAGAAATAATAAATAATTAGGGCTGTCGATTAATCACAGTTAACTCACACAATTAACTCAAAAAATTAATTGTGATAAAAAAAAATAATCACGATTAATTACACTTTTAATTGCATTGTTAAACAATAGAATATCACTTGAAATTTAGCAAATATTTTTGGATGTTTTTCTACATTTTAAAATATATTGATTTCCTTTACAACACAGAATACAAAGTGTACAATGCTCACTTTATATTATTATTGTGGATTACAAATATTTGCACTGTAAAAATGATAAACAAAAGAAATATTATTTTTCAATTCACCTTAGACAAGTACTGTAGTGCAATCTCTTTATCATGAAAGTTAAACTTACAAATGTAGGTTTTTGTTCGTTTGTTACATAACTGCATTCAAAACAAAACAGAGTAAAACTTTACAGCCTACAAGTCCACTCAGTCCTACTTCTTGTTCAGCCAATAACTCAGACAAACAAGTTTGTTTACATTTAGGAGAGATAATACTGCCTGCTTATTATTTACAATGTCACCCGATAGTGAGAACAGACGTTCGCATGGTACTTTTGTAGCTGGCATTGCAAGCAGGACTGGCTCCAGGCACCAGCTTGCCAAGCAGGTGCTTGGGGCGGCCACTCCGGAGAGGGGTGGCACGTCCAGCTATTCGGCGGCAATTCGGCGGACGGTCCCTCACTCCCGCTCGGAGCGAAGGACTTCCCGCCGAATTGCCGCCGCAGATCGCGATCGCGGCTTTTTTTTTCTTTTTTTTGGCGCCGCTTGGGGCGGCAAAAACCCTGGCGCCGGCCCTTATTGCAAGGTATTTATGTTCCAGATATGCTAAACATTCGTATGCCCCTTCATGCTTTGACCACCATTCCAGAGAACATGCATCCATGCTGATGATGCGCGTTTAAAAAAAAAAAAGAGTTAATAAAATTTGTGAGTGAACTTCTGGAGGGAGAATTGCATGTCTCCTGCTCTCTTTTACCTGCATTCTGCTATATATTTCATGTTATAGCAGTCTTGGATGATGACCCAGCACATGTTGTTCATTTTAAGAACACTTTCACTGCAGATTTGAAAAAACACAAAGAAGGTACCAATGTGAGATAGCTACAGCACTTGACCTAAGGTTTAAGAACTTGAAGTGCCTTCCAAAATCTGAGAGGGACGGGGTGTGGAGCATGCTTTTAAAAGAGCAACACTACAATGCAGAAACTACAGAACCCGAACCACCAAAAAAGAAAATCAACCTTCTGCTAGTGGCATCTGACTCAGATAATAAAAATGAACGTGCATCGGTCTGCACCGCTTTGGATTGTTTTTGAGCAGAACCTGTCATCAGTATGGACGCATGTTCTCTGGAATGGTGGTTGAAGGATGAAGGGACATATGAATCTTTAGCGCATCTGGCACAGAAATATCTTGCAATACTGGCTACAACAGTGCCATGTGACGCCTGTTCTTACATTTAGGTGACATTGTAAACAAGAAGCGGGCAGCATTATCTCCTGCAAATGTAAACAAACTTGTTTGAGTGATTGGCTGAACAAGAAGTAGGACTGAGTGGACTTATAGGCTCTAAAATGGTATATTGTTTTATTTTTGAATGCAGTTATTTTTTGTACATAATTCTATATTTGTAAGTTCAACTTTCATGATAAACAGATTGCATTACAGTACTTGTATTAGGTGAACTGAAAAATACTATTTATTTTATTTTTAACAGTGTAAATATTTGTAATAAAAATAATAATACAAAGTGAGGATTGTACACTTTGTATTCTGTGTTGTAATTGAAATTAATATATTTGAAAATGTAAAAAATATCCAAAACTATTTAAATAAATGGTATTCTATCATTGTTTAACAGTGCAATTAATCGTGCGATTAATCATGACTAATTTTTTAATAGCTTGACAGTCTTATAAATAATACAAAGCCTTTTAATAGTCCTCTTCTCAAATGTACTCTTTGAAACAGGGCAAAGCTTGTATTTTTCAAAAATAATTTGCAGGACAGACACACAGAAATAAAAAGGCAAGCAAACAATAACCCATTCAAACCCTTTTATTCACATACATTCCTACACATGCATGTATTGTCAATAATCTGCATTTCCTGGTATGTGCTTTTCTGCAGCCTCTTCCAGGCAGGTATTGAACACAATTGTCAGCTGGTGTAAGCTGGAGTAACTCTATTGAAGTCAGTGGTGCTATGTTGATTTCATATCAGCTGAGGATCTGCCCTGATATTTAAAGCCAGGCTTTAGAAAATACGAAATATTTAATTAGCTACTTAGGTTCAGAGGTTTTCAGAGGGATGGGGAAGATTTCATACTTATTTCCCATCTTCATTTATAATACGTTTTTGTGGGTGGCTGGCACTATGTGACCCCAGATTCAGAGGTCTGCTTAGTTGTGCTTAGGTTGACTACTTGTGCTTTGGGATCTAGGGGTAGAATAGGCTTGTGTCAGCTATCCTCCTGTACTGAAGATACGTACATATACTTGCAACGCCTTATAGGGAAAGATGAGGAAATTATCATTTCACTTGCTGCGATGGAGACCACTCTCAATACCATAAAGTACTGTGCTGCCCACTAAGAAACCACAAAATGTCATTGCAGATCAGTTGAACTTATAGTGTTCCTACTCACTGGTGGAAGCAGATCTTGTGCTCTGTGAGGCAATATCAGATTGACATGAGTTGTTTCAAGATAATACAAGATGGTGATCACATCTCTTATTATCAGGACACAGACATACCCAGTGCTTATCAGAAAACAGCTAGTATTTGGTGTTTGACAAGTCGGGATAAACAAGAATTGGTCTCGATACAATATGGAACTAACTTTCTTTGGTTGTATCTTTACTGCCTGCCTGTTCTTTAAGACTGGTTTATTTCTATCCAATTACAGATTTGGAGGAGGATTTCTATATTCTCCTGTGCATTACTTTCCAGCACATGTTCTCTGATATTGCACAGTATTACTCTGGTTGATTCGTGTGTTAAATGACCTGTTAGGAGCACGTAATGCTTTAATACTTAGAAGCAGCAAGCATTTTGGATTCCTATATGTGGCATATGTGCAAGAATTACTGACATTGATGAGGTACCACGGGGATTTGCCAAGTACAAAAGTCAACATATGATCACTGCCTACAAAAGAGCAAGGTTGCAGGATTTTCCTTGCCCTGATCATAGAAGATATGGGTTGGAAGAGACCTCAGGAGGTCATCTACTCCAACCCCGTCCTCAAAGCAGGACCAACCCCAAATAAATCATCCCAGCCAGGGCTTTGTCAAACTGGGCCTTTAAAACCTCTAAGGATGGAGATTCCACCACCTCTCTAGGTAACCCATTCCAATGCTTCACCACCCTCCTTGGGAAATAGTTTTTCCTACTATCCAACCTAGACTTCCCCCACTGCAACTTGAGACCATTGATCTTTGTTCTGTCAGCTGCCACCACTGAGAACAGCCTAGCTCCATCCTCTTGGGGAACCCCCCTTCAGGTAGTTGTAGGCTGCTATCAAATCCCCCCTCACTCTTCTCTTCTGCAGACTAAATAACCCCAGTTCCCTCAGCCTCTCCTCGTAAGTCATGTGCCCCAGGCCCCTAATCATTTTCGTTGCCCTCCGCTGGAGTCTCTCCAATTTGTCCACATCCTTTCTGTAGTGGGGGGCCCAAAACTGGACACAATACTCCAGATGTGGCCTGACCAGTGCCGAATAGAGGAGAATAATCACTTCCCTCGATGTGCTGGCAATGCTCTTACTAATGCAGCTCAATATGCCGTTAGCCTTCTCGACAACAAGGGAACACTGTTGATTCTTCATATCCAGCTTCTCGTCCACTGTAATTTCCAGATACTTTTCTGCAGACCGCGTAGCCAGTCGGTCACCAACCTGTAGTAGTGCACGGGATTCTTCCATCCTAAGTGCAGGATGCTGGACTTGTCCTTGTTGAGCCTCATCAGATTTATTTTAGCCCAATCCTCCAATTTGTCTAAGTCACTCTGCACCAGTGGTGGGCAACCTGGGTTGCACTCTGGACCAGTGGTGGGTTCCTGGCAATTGGGAGCTGCGGGAGACCCTTTCTGCAGATGGTCAACGTCAGCAAAACGTCTCGCAGCCCGTAATCAGATTACCCTGATCGGCCGCAGGTTGCCCACCACTGCTCTGGACTGTATCCCTACCCTCCAGCATATCTATCTCTCCCCCCAGCTTAGTGTCATCTGCGAACTTGCTGAGGGTGCAATCCATCCCATCATCCAGATCATTAATGAAGATGTTGAACAAAACCAGCCCCAGGACCAACCCTTGGGGCACTCTGCTTGATACCAGCTGCCAACTAGACATCAAGCCATTGATCGCTACATGTTGAGCCTGATGATCTAGTCAGCTTTCTATCCACCTTATAGTATATTCATCCAATCCATACTTCTTTAACTTGCTGGCAAGAATACTGTGGGAGACCATATCAAAAGCTTTGCTAAAGTCAAGGTATATCATGTCCACCACTTTCCCCATATCCACAGAGCCAGTTATCTCATCATAGAAGGCAATCAGGTTGGTCAGACATGACTTGCCCTTGGTGAATCCATGTTGACTGTTCCTGATCACCTTCCTCTCCTCCAAGTGCTTCAAAATGAATTCCTTGAGGACCTGCTCCATGATTTTTTTCCAGGGACTGAGGTGAGGTTGACTGGTGTGTAGTTCCCCGGATTCTCCTTCTTCCCTTTTTAAAAGATGGGCACTATATTCACCTTTTCTCCAATCGTCCGGGACCTCCCCTGATTGCCACGAGTTTTCAAAGATAATGGCTAATGGCTCTGCAATCACATTAGCCAACTCTCTCAGCACCTGTGGATGCATTAGATCTGGCCCCATGGACCTGTGCATGTCCAGCTTTTCTAAATAATCCTTAAGCTGTTCTTCCACCCCTGAGGGCTGCTCACCTCCTCCCCATACTGTGCTGCCCAGTGCAGCAGTCTGGGAGCTGACCTTGTCTGTGAAGACTGAGGCAAAATAGCATTGAGTACTTCAGCTTTTTCCACATTATCTGTCACTATGTTGCCTCCCTCACTCAGTAAGGGTCCCACACTTTCCCTGACCTTCTTGTTGCTAACATACCTGTAGAAACCCTTCTTGTTACCCTTCACATCCCTTGCTAGCTGCAACTCCAATTGTGCTTGGCCTTCCTGATTATACCCCTGCATGCTCGAGCAATATTTTTATACTGATCCTAGAGAGAATAACAGATAAGACACCCCAGGGAGAGAATTAAGGGAGAGAATTAAACCACGTATCACAGATAAAGAAAATAACATAGGAAAGAAGGAATTGCATTTTCCCACTTTTACATTCTGCCCTGCAGTAAATCTATCTTGCTGTTATAAAAACACTTTTTTCCTAGACCTTTTTACAGGGGATATTGACATTTCTATTTGGTCTTTTTATTCACTTGAAGTGGAAGTAAACTGGACATTCAGAACACCAGTTCACCAGTCCATCTGGGAAGGGGGGAATTGCGTCCCGCTCTAGATGCCATCTATCAAACACAGCTTTTAGCAATGCAGTTCCAATGTCTGATTTCTCCCTGGGATGTGGTGCATATGACTTCTTCTGTTTGTGTGCCATCATCTTTTATTCTTATTTCTACACCTCTACAAACATGTCACCTCCTGAGTAACTTGACTCATGTAGGTAGGGTCACTGAAGCCAAAATTCCTTCTTTCTTTCTTGTGTGAGTGAAGTGATTTGTGTGCTTGAGTGTTTGTAGGATCAAGGCCTAGCTATTTACAAACTGCCAATTTAAAAATGAAGACTAAAACTGTAAAATCCTCTTAGTTAAAACACTGCAGATCAGAGTTTTTCTGCTAGACTATTAAGATTGCTGAAGCTCGTTCTTTATTAGTACATGTCAGAGGGTCATGGGTCCTTTAAAGGGAGATGAGTCTTAGTCTCACCTGTAACACGGCCAACTTGTCTCTCCAGGTGGGGACATTGAAAATCATGTGACTGGTGGGTCATGGGACCTAGTTCAGTCTCTTGGGGAGATAAGGAAGAGGCCTGGGGAGAGACTTGAGGCAGGTAGGCCTGGGAGTGGGAGCTAGAAAGCTCTTGCAAGGGACCCTGAGACCCCAGGGGAGAAAAGACTCTAGGTAGGTAGTGCTGGGAGTGGCCTTCCAAGGCAAGGAGTGGTCCTGGGGATGGCTTGATGAAGAGTGGGGGAGAACAAATAAATGAATCTTAATATATGCATTTTTTATTTGGACTTTGAGGACTCTAGTTTGGAACTGTTTATGATGATAAACCAGCCCAAGTCAGGGTGTTTTTTGGCTATGAGATAGCCTTTGTGAGATTAGTTAGGAGACCTGAGGAGAGGGAAGCAGAAGCAGGAATGCGGAAGGGCTACCCCCAGCCATGAGAGGGTGCTCTGGAGGCAGCCATCCTGTAACAATCCATAATTCTTTCTTCAAAATTACTCCTCCTCCTCCTATTTAGGAATCTGAAGGGACAGGCTGATATAATGGCCCATTTTTGAGTTGACAAGACTATTTTTCTGTTAACTGTGTGTGGCAGATAGAAAAGTTGAGACATTTACAGCTCTCTGAGAAGAATCATCATTGTTATTCTCTGATTGCCAATGCTGGAGAAATCCCTTCATCAGGTATTATTCACTCCTTCACCAGAACACAAGTTCTGTGCAGTGTGCACAGGTTCCCAAGTTATACAGAAGAAACCCCAAAACCATGAGGTACTGTTCACTAAACCCTTTCTCCCTCAATGACTTCCTAGTGCAGTCCAATCAGTGTGCTGTCCCCTGTTTATTTTGATGTTACACTGAATTGATTTTACCCAGCTCCCAAAATTCCAGTTAGGTACAGATCTGTAGAATGAAAAGGCTGAGCAGTGCTTGTAGAAGCTCTCAGGGGAATGCTGGAATTTTGGTAGTCTGGGAACAGTTAAGGATTTTGCCACTCAATGGGAGCGTGGTTTCATTTTTGACACAAGGAGACAGGTAAACCACTCAGCACTGAGGAGGGAAATGCATCTCCTATTTCCTTCTCCATTTTTGGACAAAGTTAGAGGTGATGCCATGTCAAAATGTGCCCTGCATGAAAACAGGCCCTTTTTGCTACTCAGCATATACAAATTTCTTTGACCATCTCTAGCAAGATGTGACTTGGAGAACTGAGGTTTCAGTGAGGCCACCTGTCTTCTTCCCTTTGTTTCAGTGAGTGTTTCATTTCCCCAAGTACACTGAATCATCCAGGGATTCTACATTTAATACATAAGATTGAAGATGTGGGTGAAATTCTCAGGAATCCCCTTGCATCCAGACCTCAGGCTCTCTTGTCCATGCCATGGAAACCAAACTTTACCTGGACTCTGGTTATATGACATAAATGGGGCAGGGGGGAGAAGGGAGGGAGGACAGGGGAAGAAATGTTGGACAAGGAGATCAACAGGTCTACAGGAAAATGTGCCCAAAAGAACTGTTCAATAAATTGAACGAGAAGCTGGATATGAGTCAACAGTGTGCTCTTGTTGCCAAGAAGGCTAACGGCATTTTGGGCTGTATAAGTAGGGGCATTGCCAGCAGATCGAGGAACGAGATCGTTCCCCTTTATTCGACATTGGTGAGGCCTCATCTGGAGTACTGTGTCCAGTTTTGGGCCCCACACTACAAGAAGGATGTGGAAAAATTGGAAAGAGTCCAGCGGAGGGCAACAAAAATGATTAGGGGTCTGGAGCACATGACTTATGAGGAGAGGCTGAGGGAACTGGGATTGTTTAGTCTCCAGAAGAGAAGAATGAGGGGGGATTTGATAGCTGCTTTCAACTACCTGAGGGGGGGTTCCAAAGAGGATGGAGCTCGGCTGTTCTCAGTGGTGGCAGATGACAGAACAAGGAGCAATGGTCTCAAGTTGCAGTGGGGGAGGTCTAGGTTGGATATTAGGAAACACTATTTCACTAAGAGGGTGGTGAAGCACTGGAACGCGTTACCTAGGGAGGTTGTGGAATCTCCTTCCTTGGAGGTTTTTAAGGCCTGGCTTGACAAAGCCCTGGCTGGGATGATTTAGTTGGGAATTGGTCCTGCTTTGAGCAGGGGGTTGGACTAGATGACCTCCTGAGGTCCCTTCCAACCCTGATATTCTATGATTCTATGAAATTCTGAATTTTGAAACTTTTTGACAAAAAATAGAAGTTTTTACTGAAAAATGTTCTCCTTCTCTTCTACCAGGTCTAGTGCCTTCCCCTCCAGTTTTATCCCCAGTCCCAAGAAGGTCACATTTGACAGATGTGTTTAATCTACCCCATACCAATATCTACCACTATATCCAACAGTGATGAACAAGTGCATTAAATGGATGTTTTCCCTAAAATTATTAGCTGTGACATACCTAACAATGTTGACACTTGAACCTAGTGAGGATACGTTAATTCTTTGCGATGAATAGTTCACACTTCACTTACAAGTAGGCTTATGGGTTGTCTGCAGACTCAGGCAGACATCACTATATTGGTTATGATTCTGGAGCACAGTTTCACTCTGGTAGATTACATTCTTCTAATTTTACTTGCTTTTACACTTTACTCCCAAATTTGAAACAATAAATGTCCCTAACAGTTGCTTCCAACAACTTAGGTTGTCTCTGCATCCTCAGTCTTGTAGAAGTTTTTTGGCGTTCATACTCTTCATAACCAACCAGTGTTCATGTTGTGCTCGCTGTCAGTACCTGGCCCAAGCCAGGGAAGCTAATGAGCCAACCAGCCGACCAAATTCGGTGATGAACCCTGGTCATGTGCCGCCTGTGGCGTGTTGTGCTAAGCAGATTCCAACTAGTAGCAACAGTATCCCTGAGAATTTGCTTTTCTTCATTGGGAGCTGTTGGCCTGGAGAATGATCTCTTTGTTGCACTCTATAAATTAACTCTTGATATCATTTACAATTACAATTAAAGAATAGAAATAGTTACAGGAGAGATGTAGAGGTTGGAGGGTCATGAGGAAGATGAACCATCACTAGATATTGCCAACAATACTTTCTAAATCCCCTTTTATGTCAGTGGAAAATGATATTTTCTGTATAGAAATAAGAAGAAAGTTAAATCATATTGAATGGAAAATAAAGACCTGTTTAATTAGCTTTCCTCATTTTTAGTGATCCTGGGAAATAAAAGGTGGTGGGAGTAAAAGAGATGAAAATTCTGCAAATTCTTCAAACACGAGTGAGGAGCTGTGATAAAACCCAACTTTGAGGTATGCATTTTAAAGGGTCCTTTAATTAGCTTTTCTGGAAAGTTCACTGATGATGAGCTGGAATAATGATCCCCATATGCTAGAAAATGTCTAGTCATTAGCGCGCATGGTGGTTGAACATACTAATGTATTTGCCTTTTAAACATTTCAAGAACGGCGGCTGCTGCTGCTACTACTGGTGAGAGCAGTGCTTTGTTTCACTAAATCACATGTCGAATTTTCAAGACTGAATCATTTTCCTAGTCATACTGTAACCCTCAATTCCCAGGAGAGAGCGGCTGATCACATTTGAAATGGGAAGGGCCAAGGATATGAGGGGGAGAAGAGTTGTTTTTCTGTCTTTTTTCCCCTGTCAGCCCTGATCCACAGAAATGTGCAGGTATCTGGAGCAATTTAATAGAACAAATGTGGTGACAGGTTGCCAGTTATCAATAAATTATTGACATAATCGCACTTCCACTAATGATTTAGTCATTACAGTTCTGTATCTTTTCAAATAGCTGTATATCTGTTTTCTAATTTAATTTTCACATTTCCCTTGTGAAATAGTTAGATAAGTAGCATCCCCGTTTAACAGACAGGAAAACTGAGGTTCAGAGGTGGCGACTTGCTCGAGGACCACATGGCAAGATGGGGGCAGAGCTGAGTTCACAACAGAGGAGTTTGTGCTGCCAAGCCATAGTCTCAGTGTACCAGAGACTGGAGTATGCTGCCTCTCAAGTACTTTGCTCTAATAGGTTGGAATTTTCAAAAATGGCTCATGGAGTCAGGCACCCACCTCCCATTTGAAGTTCAGTAGAACTAGGGTGCTGGACTCCCTTAGTCTGCATTGAAAAATCACAGACATACAGTGATCCAAAGATTTCAAAGCACAATATGGACACTAATGAGTTAAGACTCACAGTGTCCCTTTGCTGAAGGTCAGCATTATCTCCATTTTACCCATGGAGAAACTGTGACACTGAGAGGCTAAGTTAAGTAGCTTTCCCAGGATCACCAGCTGTGTCTGTGGCAAAGATACAAATGGAACTCATATGCTCATTTCAATGAGTGTACAGTGGCTGATGTTCCTCTCCCTACCACATGTGCCAGCCTTTCAGGGGAAAGGTGAATAGCATCCGAAGACGGCTGGACAAGATTGAGACTTTTTTGTTTCTGGAAAATTTCAGATTTTCAGAAAGGATCTGATTGTGCTTCCTTCTCCCCCTTCATGTAAATAGTTTGCTTTAGACAATAACATTTTGAATCTATTAAATACTATATCATTTTTCCTTCCCCCTTTCCCTTTTCTCCTACTCTACTCTTTTCCTTATTTTAATCTCTATTTTGATTCTTTTTCAGTGGCCACACTTTCCCTCAAGTTAGTTTTTTTTTTTTTTTTTTTTTTTAATTCTTTCAAAAATATTTTAGGCTGCTATGTATTGTGATAGTGCCAAGGAGCCCCAGTTATGGACCAGCACTGCATTGTGCTAGGTCGGGGAGGGGGGCAAACTATGGCCCGCAGGCCACATCCGGCCCGCGGGACCGTCCTGCCCAGCCCCTGAGTTCCTGGCCCGAGAGGTTCACCCCCGACCCCTCCCCTGCTGTCCCCCCTCGCCCACAGCCTCAGCTCGCTCACTCTGCCATCGGCACAATGCTCTGGGCGGCGGGGCTGTGAGCTCCTGGGGCAGCGCAGCTGCAGAGCCCGGCCTGACCCGGTGCTCTGTGCTGCGTGGTGGCGGCGGTGGTGTGGCCCGGCTCCAGCCGGATGGTGCGGCTGTAACGCTGCCAGCCACCGGTGCTCCAGGCAGCGCAGTAAGGGGTCAGGGAGCAGGGGGGGTTGGATAAAGGGCAGGGGAGTTCGGGGTGGTGGTCAAGGGGCTGGGGTGTGGATGGTGGTCGGGGGGGAAACAGGGGGTTGAATGGGGGCAGGGTCCCGGGGGGGGCAGTCAGGAAGGAGGAGGGGTTGGATGGGGCAGCAGGGGGCAGTCAGGGCAGAGGTTCTGGGCGCAGTCAGGGGACAGGGAGAAGGGGTGGTTGGATGGGGCAGGGGTTCCCGGGGGGGCCATCAGGAATGACAGGAAAGGTTGGATGGAGCGGCGGGAGTCCGGGGGTGGTCAGGGAACAGGGAGCAGGGGTCTGGATGGGTCAGGGGTCCCGGGAGGGGCATCAGGGAACAGGTGGGGTTGGATGCGGCAGGAGTCCTGGGGGGTGGGGGCAGATAGGAGGTGGGGGCCGGGCCACGACCCCCTCCCCTGACCGGCCCTCCATACAATTTCCAAAACCCAATGCAGCCCTCAGGCCAAAAAGTTTGCCTGCCCCTGTGCTAGGCGCTGTATAAACACCTTTGAGGATCTGGGTAATTCTTCTTATTTTAAGGCAGTGGAATTAAGAGACAGTTTTTTGGGACTTCCATAGCTTTGTGGATTTCCACAGGGTGGAAGATGGACTTAGTTTTAACTGAATTGGGGGCTAAGGGATACAGTTGCTTAATAGAAGGACCTAAGTATGCTTTAGATCATCACTTCTGATCTCCAAAATTTGAAATAATTTATGCATTAATGAAGGTGACAACAGCTTCCCTGTTCACTGCTAAACAGTTTTCATTCAGCCAACCTTTAGAAAGTGTGATGTCTAGAACTGCATGTCTTCTATGTTTATAATGGTGGACACAACAAAGAAAAAGGAGTCTAATATGGCCCAAAGTGAACTGATTTAGCAAATAGTTCACATTCTGCTGCTGCTGCTGCCTGAAACAGGCAGATATGGAGACAATTTATTCAGCATAAATTATTGCCAGCCTTAGCTAAAATAACGTACACTGTTGAGCTTCCTCAGATGTGTAGCCAATAGGGAACTGTCTGACTACATCTGTTGTTGCACATCTTTCAGATATTTCATATACAAAATCCAGCATTGGGGATATCATGTGATTTGTGACACTCCCTGGAGACTTTTAGTCCATAAACCAATCCATCCATATATGTAGCTTTTTCATCTGTGACAGATTCAATACTGATAGTATTCTTCATTGTAATATTTAATGACAATCTTCATTTAATAATTAATCACAGAATAATTTAATACAAGTTACACTCATACTGGAGGTTGAAAAATATTCTTCATTTTACTTAACTGTTTCAGGACTCCGAGGGAAGAAAACAATAGAAATTGCTTATGCAGAACAGATGTAATACATATTGGTCAAGTCAGTCTTGTTGTTGGGCTACAATGTATATGGGGATGTTGCAAGTTATGAACAGAATATAAAAATTTTGTGTAATCGGCTTTATAGCCTGGTGCCTCGTGTATATTTATCAAGTCTCCCCTTCTCTTTTCTTTCACTCTCCTCCCTGATTCATCGATCCTCTTCCCTGGCCCACCTCTCAAAGCATCTCTTCAAAAGCACAGCATACCCCTCTGTCCCAGCTGGACCTCATGATGGCTCCTGTGGCTTCCCCAGTGCCCCTCCCTGTTCAGCTGCAAGGCTTTCCCTGATGATAGACACCACAACTTGTCCTTCTTGCAGCTCCTCTTGTTATGCTGCTTTCCCAAGCCCCACAGAGCATCCAGGGGCTCTTCTTCACCCCCTTCTTTGCTTGAAGGGGGCCCTATGAGCTCTGGGATCTTTAACCCTTCCTGGGATAAGGAGCTGGGTAACGTCTGTTCCTCAGAGAAGCTTGGAGAGAGGATTGCTGGAATTAGGTTGGAGAAGGAGACTCTGGCCAGATGCCAGAAAAGGCTACATTTTGGCAAAGCAGGCGTTCCCTAGCTGAGACCTGCTCAGCCAGGGATGAAGATGGAAAAATCCTAGCTCAGAAGAAGTGGAACATGTAGGAGCCACAGGTCATCACTTCCCCTTCCCATAGACCCAGAATCCTGAAGGATTTAGTAGGGACAACTGCAGATACTAAGTCACTGGCTATGGAAACTGAGAAGGAATGTGTAGAGCTTCCTCCAGAGATCTGACTAGGTAAGTGTCAGCTGCTCTCACCTCCTGACAGCTGCAACTTGCTTACATTAAGATCACATTTAAAATTTTCTTAGCAACCATAAATGTAAATAACCTTGGGTCTGATTCTCCATTACCCTGCATCTTGTGTAGCATTTACATCAGTGTAAAATGGATGTAAAATGCTACCTACCAAATCAGAGTGGTAGCATTGCAGATGGTATCCCCTTCAATGGAGCTATTCCCACTGTCTGCTGATGTAAATGAATGGAGAATTAGGCTGATACATTTTCAGGATTCACTTGCAAAGCAGAGCTCAGTGGAGCAGTTTCAAGCCAGCAGTTAAAAAATGACCCTTGTGTGTCCATACTGTGTTCCACCAAATTAAAGAGAGAATCTCAAAATCATCAGCAGCAGACCAATGACTTTTGGGGAGCCTGCTAGTCAATGAGCTTTCTGGTGTCCCATAAGAGTGATGAATGAGCAGCTACTTCAGGCTGTGGGAATCGCATACGTAATGTAATACAATAGACATTGAAAAGATAAGAATTCTGTCTTACAATATTTTTGTAAACAAATAATATCACTTACTGGGGGGCGAAACTCAAAAGAATTAGTAGGTCAGTGTAGGTCTTTATCTGAACTATCCAAACCTCTAAGGTTTATGCAAAAAGAATGAAACACATTGGTCAAGTCTATATTGGGCTGGGAAATCTCAGGTTTTCTCATAGGATTTCCACTACTTTTCACCACAGTGGAAATAAAGTGAGAACAGCTTTAATTGAATGTTTTGTCACTTCTTCTTATAGCCCCAACCAGAGCATGTGGCATGTAGGGAAAAATAAACACCAGGAGGAAAGTGTGTGTGGTGTGTGTTTTTCTGTTCTTATAGACCCAAGGCAAGATTTTCAGCTGATATAAATTGGCATAGCTTCACTGGATACAATAGAGCTACTCTGATTTATACAGGCCAGATCTTCAGCTGGTAATGTTGAATAGGAATTCAGGAATCAAGTTGTTCAGAAAAGACAGTGCAGCACTTATTAACTGCACAAGCACTCAAATAATTAGACTCTGCTTAGTCTTCTGGAACGATCTAGTTCACAATGAATATGCTAAAACTTAACACGAGAATTAGTCAAAGGACCTCTTGTACATTACATCAAGTAATTTGCATAGTCACTCCCATCCTAGAAATTTGGTAACTATCCTTGTAGTCTCCGTTTTAGTGAACTTCAACTATAACTGACTAATTAAGCAACTCTGAGACGTATTTCAAAAACCTGACTAAAAATGATAGTTTCAAAGCTGAAAGTGTTGCCTTATGGGAATTAAGGCAACACTTTCAACTTTGAATAGCATAGTAGCTTTCTAGTCAATAGGTTTTGAAATACTTCTCAGTCGCTTAATTAGTCAGTCATAGTTTATTTTAGTCGTGTAAATAACTGGCCAGCTTTCTCAGGGCCTGGATGCTAACGTGACTCACTGCAGGCGGTTGCAGATTATGCCAGATTCTACATGATTTTGGCAACTGGAAGGAGAGTCATGCATGTAATGATTCTGCCGCTGCTCTCATAGATTCTCCCTTTCCCTTCAGAAATCAAGCTTTCACCTTTCTCTCTGCTGGCGGGGATGTTGAAAGTAAACTATGTTTTCTCTGAGACCTCACAAAATATGCCCATTGGCTTCAAAGGTGAGGTGGGTATGGCAGAAAGTGGTCACACTCCTTTCCTTGGTCCCCCACCAATCCCTGCTCACTACCTCTTGACCTGCAGAGCTCAAGCCCCTCCGAGTAAGAGGAAAAAAAGTGTAAGAGAAAGTCATGTCTCTTCCTTTGCCTGAATGCCTAGATGTGTGCTCCCCTCTGCTTACAGATGTAGAGAAGACCATTTGGACTATTATTAATGAGTTATGGGCTTAATTCACGATACCCAGCACTTGAAATTTACCCCCGAGTTAATTTTCAAAGAAGAAATGTAAATTCAAATGATTCAGCAGCATCCTCCAACACAATAACACTTAGCCCATATCTGTAGATCTCAAAATGCTATCCAAATGTGGGTACGTCATTATCTCTAGTTTTATCAGCACTTGTCTAATTTATTAATACTCAAACTGGCCAGGGCTCTCATTTCGAAGGATTATTAGTCAATGGCAACACTATTCTATTTTGCACACACACATAAATACAATTGATTCTGTACAGTGGCTCTGAGGGCACTATTTTTCTGACTCTGATTACAGATCCACTGTCTTTTCTTTTTCTCTCCTACAAGCATACTGACTTGTATTTTGGAGAGTTGAACAGCACTTGCTTGACCTACAGGTCTGAAATCTCTTCTGCTAGTTCTACCCTGCCAGATGCAAACAATATAAAAAAAAAATACAGAAAACTTAGGTGATTACTTCTGGATATTGAAGTTAAGATTTTTTTTCAAGCAGAATTTAGAAGTCACCTTCTGAACCTATGGCTAAGATCAGGGCTTTACTGATGTGAGAAATTATCAGAAAATATTGGAGAGGAAAAAAGAAAATGCACAGTGAGTTTTAGAATGGTTTTTAAGGAGATGTGTGTTGAGATTTGCTAAGACTTTTCCATTGCACAGGAACTAATTCTACACCAGGGATCTCAAACTCAAATCACCATGAGGGCCACATGGGGACTAGTACATTGGCCCGAGGGCCGCATCACTGACACCGTTTCATATAAAGGTACAAAAGCCCCAGCCCTGCCCCCACTCCACCCCTTCCATGAGTCCCCGCCCCTGCCCTGCCTCTTCCAATCCCTTCCCCAAAGTCCTCACCCCAACTCCGCCTCCTCCCTGCCCCTATTCCAACCCCTTCCCCAAATCCCCGCCTCTTCCCCTCCTCCTCCCCTGAGCGCGTGGCTCCCCGCTCTTCCCCCCTCCCTCCTGGAAAGCGCTAAGCGCCGCCGAACAGCTGTTTGGTGGCGGGAAGCACCTGGAGGTAGGCAGAGGAGCGGGGACGTGGCACGCTGGGGGGGAGGGGAGGTGGCGGGTGAGGGGAGCTTGGCAGCCGCAGAAAATAATTCCGGGGGGGGGGGGAGCGGGGAGCTTGGCGGGCCGCAGCAAATAACTCATGTTTGAGACCCCTGTTCTAAACTCTCCCCCTACCCTCAAAATGTGAACAAAATCTATTGTAAGAACAGGTATTGAATAATCCATTCTAACTTCAAAGTTTACCTGTTTCAGCATGTTACCTGCTTATCAGAATACATACAAAGTAATGGGGGTGGGGGAGGGAGGGTGAAAAGAGATCTAGTCAGACAATGAAAAATACCATAAGGAAAACTAAACTTCACAATAAATATCTGTTCCTAGACCTGCTGGATCTTAGTAGTACACCAATCAAAGGAATGACCTCCTCAGCACAGATTAGGGTGACCAGATGTCCCGATTTTATAGGGACAGTCCCGATTTTTGGGTCTTTTTCTTATATAGGCTCCTATTACCCCCCACCCCGTCCCGATTTTTCACACTTGCTGTTTGGTCACTCTAGCACAGATTCTAATGAGCAGATAAATAAGTAATGAATTTCCCACCAGATCTGTTACTCAAATCTAAGCAAATACCAGACTTGTGAATACAACTGGAAGAAAGCCAACATGCACAATTTAGTATAATAGACCTACAAAATCACTGTCCAGACTGAAAGGTGGGCAGCCAGTCCCCTGACAGACGATAAAGCCAGAAAGTATCACTTCTGCCACTGCAGAGACATGATAAGGGTAGGTATCAAATTATTAATATAGGAGTGACTATGCAAAATAAGATTATATAATATTAGCATGGGTGACTGTGCTAATGCCCGTGTTAAATCCTAGCCAGCCCACTGTGAACTAGATGTTTCCAGAAGCCTGGGCGGGCTTAGACTGAGTGCTTGTCCATTTACTCAAAAAAGCTGTACCATCTTTCCTGATGATTTGACTCCTGAATAGAGCTGGTTGAATTATTAATTGAGAAACTTAGCCCTATTTTCTGTTCACAAATTATTCACTAACAGCTTGAGACTTTTATGACATTTTTGTTTTATTTTGTGAACAAACATTAGCCTATGATTTGTTCATAACCTGATCACTATGAGTATTCACTATAGTTTAGACTCATGTTTGGGGAAATAGACTGTAATTTATTCTCACTACTATTTATGAGGCTTTTGCTCAACATTCCTGCAATTAAAATCTCACTTATTCAGATTTCGCCATCAAAAAGTATTATGAACTCCAATGAGGTAAATTGCTGGGCTCTATCTGGAAAACCATTGACAAGTTTTAGCTGCTTTTGCCCTGCCCTACTCCTTTTCAGGGTTAACTCAACTTCCCACAAGAAGTTAGCAGTCAAGGACAAACACAGATAATAAGGGTGAGATTGGGTCTGGCTACAGCCCTGAAAAGAAGAAAATAATTAGATCTATAGCCTTCATAATCCTAAAACAGTAGTGATATGTGCAGGGCTAGCAAGACTTTGTAGTCTTTGGGCAAAGACTGGCAGACAGAACATACTAAGTAGAGAGAAGAAATTTTCTGATCAAAAATTTTCTAATGAAAAATTGGCTTTTCTTTGGAGGGGGGGGTAGATTAAAAAGTTCTGCGTATAATTTTCTTCTGAAAAACGTTTTTCCTCCAAAAAATAAACAAAATTTGTTTTACTGAAAAGTTTTTGGTTGTTTCAGTCTTGCCTAGGAAAATAATGTTTTATGAAAGTCTTCCAATCTCCAAAGTTTTAATCTTGTAACCTGCATAAGTTTAGTGGAGATTTTTATGCTATAGCTTTGTTTAGCTTCACTGTAAGAAATACACTGGGAAGACGGAATATCATCAGTCTCTCTTACCCACATATCTTTGTCTTTCTAGTAAACTGTAGAGGTGTTTTGTTTTTTTATTAGGGGCTAGAAAACTCTTTGTACTCTAACTACAAGATAGTCTTTCACTCTAATAATACCAGTTCAAATCAAGCCCAGATCCATAGTAACAAAAGGCATCCGATTGCTGCCTGCCAATCTATGAAGTATAAAACAAGATGGCTATTTCTTATTCCTATTTCTTATGGACAAGTGTCCATGGCACAAAACCCACCACCACTGTTCGCCCCAACAGTTGGCCTGAGTAATGAAGCCAAGGACCTGAGTCATGGAGACTGAACTACCCTTTTGCCCCAGGTGAGGACTGAGTCACATCGACAAGGCAATGAGAAGCTTGTCCTGCTGCTACCTTTGTTATACCTGTTCTGGGCACTGGGGAATTCAGCCTCCAGTGCCATTGCTCCAGGAAACTGCTAAGAAATTAAGTCATAAAGATAATTATTTTATGATTTAATGCCCATTTTAACTGGCTGTAGAGAATTTGTCATGTCAACTTGTTCTTGTTATTCAATAAGATAGGTAAGCTTGGGCCTCATTTTAAACACAGGCTTGAAGTTAGGCACATGCTGAATTGGGGCTTAGGGGAGCAATTTTAAAATCATGCACTCTGTTAATCTTTTTGCAAAGGAGTATGTAAATGTCTTGCTCATTTGAGGAAATAATGCCCCTTCTTGGGTAAACATCTTTGTTTTGAAGGAACAAACTTACTGTGGTGTAACAATATCTATCCTCTTAAATATTTTTAGGGCACTTGTTTCTGTGGAATCGGAGTGCTGAGTACAATAACTAAGACTTGCATAATATACCAAGATCCTATAATTTTAAATGAGAACCACATTATGCATCTAGTTTAAATTGAAAGTTACAGTTAGAAGAGTAGAACCTTGCAGTACATTTAGAAGTTGAGTTAGATATTGACTCCAAACAGTATTAAAGTTAAAACAAAACAAAGTTCTGTTTATTACAGATTTTAGACCTTGATAGGTTATAAGCTTGCGGAGGAAAAAATGATATAATAAAAACAAGCAACATCAATAGAGTATAGAGCAAGAGCCACCTGCCACTCTGCTAGCTGCAGTAGGCTTAAGGTACAAAAAAGAAATGATTGACATCGGCATACAAACATACACCCTGACTAGACATAGCAATATAGTTCAACTGCAGAGTTATAGCCAGTGATGAGATGAAAGAATACAGGCTTTAAAAGTAAAACGCTTTGTGAACATAAACTCTCATATATTGTAGTGAGTCTCATAGGATCAACAGTCTGTTCACCACCCCTTCTTGGCTCCCCATTTCACACAGATCCATATCTGCAGTCACCAGACAGGTTCAAACAAGGTCAGAGTGTCTGGCTTCTTGGCAGGAGTGATCCTCTCTGCAAACAATAGATGGAGTCCAGGTGCAGAAGATATACTTTACAGATATGTCCTCCATCAGGCTTGTAATGTTTTCCATAGCTAGTGCGGTATATCCCAGGTTGTATTATGTCTCCTGCTGATCAGAAATGGGAGCTGACGATGACCAGTTGCCAAGAGAAGAACCTTAACTGGAGTGCACAAAAATTAATGTGCTCTCTAAAAACATAGCAAGAATGTCAGAATTACAGCCAGCTGCCCAGAGGAGAGGTCTTAAACACCCAGCCTGTGGATTGGAACTTAAAATCTTTGTGAGCCACATGGTGCACCGAGACTGAAAACTTACATACGTACTTTTTTTTTATAAGCATATTTCCAACCCTCCTGGTTATGATGTTGACCATTTAAATGTGAGATGAGGGTAACTGATGCCTTCCTGAGTCTGCAGAGAGTCTGAATAATGGCTCTGGAGGAAATTTACCCCCCTCCCCCGTTAATTTCACTATTGTGTTAACTCTAAAGCTTAATAACACTTATGTGTTATCATTAACTATTTAAACACTGATCCTTTTATCAGATGGGATAGGAAACCGGGAAGAAGTGAAGCCCTTGGCAGTAAAAGTGGGAGTTGCCGGTGGGAAGGAAATGCAGAGGGAAGAAAGGAGGGGGTTGAAATAAAGACAGGCCAGGGAAAAGAGAAATAGAGAGAGGAGGGTGGGTGGAAAGAAGAGAAACAAAGGGCAAAAATAGTTGATGCATATTTTCCCACTGAGTGATGGTCAATATAACCTAACAAATGCTGCTGATAATGAAAAGTTTAGTTACTACATACAGGCTATATTCCAACTTTGGTCTGTCTGCACCTCTCTCATTGACATCAGAGTGAGTGTTCTACTCTAGCCTGAGGGTGGCATGGAGTCCACAACCCATAGTTAACTCTGTATGTCTTTAAGTTTGACACCTAGGGTCTCTACGGCCTTCAGAAACTTCCTTCATGTTATAATATTTTAGGTTAATTTAAGGCTCCTGAAAGTGCAGAGCTCACTGAACAGGCTTGTGTAGGCATATGTTGTGCAAGGTTCTCCACTTCAGATGGAAAATAATTTTTCAATCATTAATTCCTGTTACAAGTAAAGTTTGATTTGACACTGTTGACTTCCTGTGAACATTCAAGTGTTTGAACTTTATTTGTGGAAATACCCACAAAAAGCAAATCTTTAGCTTGAGCAGTTGCTGAAAGCAAACTTCAATTTTTATAATTTAACATGAAATTGCAAAATTAGCAATCCTTCTTGTGTTGGCCAGTTGCATGCCATAATTCACATTGTTCTGTTTCTGTGGCTAACTGGATGACTTATGCAATTAATCAACATGGATCAAATTCTGAACTGGGTATTTGATTGCAAAATTTGCACTATGTGCTATGTTGGTTAGTTACATACATTTCCCAGTAAGGGACCAAAAACAGTACTATGTGGCCTACCAAGCATATATTCAGTTGCATTATGTAATTCCAGTCTCTTGAATATCAAGAATTGTTTGCTGGTAAAATTTTCAGATGATTATTTGCAATGCCTGGTCAACAATAAATATGCTCCAGAATTTTGTGATCCATTTGTGGGCAGTGCCTTTAGTGACCAATCCTACTATCTGCAGTTCTGGGGATCCCTTGAGCAGTGTTTATCAGCTGTGCCTAAATCTGCGATATCTTTATCATGTACAGAAATGGAGAGTAGGCTGAGCCCAGCAAGCTGACTTTCTCTTGAGACAGAATTGGAAACCATATCTCCTCTGTCACTGAAGCCTGCTCCTCCGCTTCCTACTATACTTAACTGATCCCTGGAAGGACCTACCTCTAGGGCACTGGAAACGAATGTACCAGAAATCTGTTCTTCCCAGCCTACCATAGTTTTGCTATCAGGCATTAGATATATCAGGAATCATTTTATTTAATTTTTGAGGTGTGAGAACCAAATAAGCTATATAAAAATTTATGTTGTGTCTCAAGATTTCCAATCGAGATTGAAATATGTCTGGTTAAGTTCCAAATAAATTGACTTCTCCAGAGTTTTCTGTGAATCTTTCTCCCAGGCTAGTATATGATTGAGTTTTATAGGTTTAACATTGTGAAGTAACACAGTTAGAGACAGAGTTGAGACATCTGCCCAGACCCTAGGCATATGTATTGTATCAAGATCAGTGAGAGGGATCACCACAGAGGTCTTATTTATGGCTCAGCTTTATCTGTAATTATTGATTAAAATGGTGCCTAAGCAATATCAAAAGTGGATTGAGTGTAGTAGAGGAAAAGAGCCATGGTTGCATCCAGTATTTGTGAGTAGCCTATGCTTTCCAGCATGTACATGACAACTATGGATTATTATATTCAGGCAATACCTCTAGGTTAATCACGGGAGGGGAGAGGAATGTCCACACTTAAGCTTTTGGGTCACTTTTCCCAAATTTTAATTTAATGTAGGATGAAGGGGTTTATGAATTCAATCAACTGAGTGACCACTTCCACCCCACCCCAAAAAAGATAAGAGTATCTTAATTTAAATGGACTAACATTCTTGTAACAAGTCTTCATGCTTGCACTGGAGGCAATTGTACCAACCACCAAAGAATTCCAGGTCTGGCATAACCTTCTTGCTTTTCCTAGAATCTATGCACAACAGAAATGTATTGAGATAGTGCTTTCTTCCTAGTTGCTTACTGCAGTGCAAACCTGGTGAAGTACTGGAGCACTTTATCTGGAATAATTATGGATTGCATGTGAGATTGGTTTTTTTTTTTTTTTTGCAAACAAACCCAAAACAAAAAAAAAACCCAACCAAAAAACCCTAACATTCATTCTGAGAATGTTTGTTTGTGTGCCCCAGTTTAGTTGCACTGGGGTGCTTCTGTTCATTATGACTTACAGTACACCCTTACTATAACGAACCCCTTAGGATCCAAGCCATATGTTTATTATATCCAGGGGTTTGTTATAGCAAACGAGACCTGCCGCGGGGCTCGAGGTGGGATCCAGGGACTGCATTCATTATATCTGAAGGTTTGTTGTTATGAAGGACGTTATCAGGGCCGGCCAGAGGATTCAGGGGGCCTGGGGCAAAGCAATGTTGGGGGCCCCTTCCATAAAAAAAAAGTTGCAATACTGTAGTAACATGTATTTGGAAATGTAAAAAATAACCAGTGAAATACATTTTTAATAATTTGAAAATACACGAAATATGTTATTTAAAAACATTAACTGCTTTAATGGTATGTATACATTTGCAGTTACATAATGGGCTGTCGCTGGGTGATGGTGATGGTTGGTGCCAATGGGCTCTCGCTGCCTGGGGATGGCGCTGCTGTTGCCCAGGGCTGGGTGGGGAGTTGGGCTCTGGGTCGGGGGGTGCCCAGCTCCCAGGGGCTGTGCTCAGAGCTGGGGGTCAGGGCTGTGGGGGG
>NW_020664436.1:36183005-36288707 GCF_002925995.2 Terrapene triunguis
TGTCCGGCTCAGAGGGGCTGGGCTCGGAGGTGGGGGTCAGGGCTGTGGGGGGGGGATGTCAGGGCGGTGTCTGTCTCAGAGGGGCTGGGCTCAGAGCTGGGGGTAAGGGCTGTGGGGGGAGTGGGGTCAGGGGGGTGTCTGTCTCGGAGCTGGGGGTCAGGGCTGTGGGGAGGGGTCAGGGGGGGTCTGGCTCAGAGGGGCTTACCATGCTGCTTACTCCCGCCTCTCCCCTCTCCCGGAGCCTCAGCGCACCGCGTCCAGGAGTGGCCCTGGACAGCGCTGCAGCTGCTTGGCTCCACGGGGCCTGAGCTCCTGCTGCTCAGCCCGAAGTCCGGAGCCCCGCCCCCATACTATGCAGCTCTGAGTGGGAGGAGCTCAGGCCACGCCACTGCAGCGCTGTCCAGGGCTGCTCCTGGACGCAGCGTGCTGAGGCGCTGGGGGATGGGGGAAGGTGAAGGTGGAGGCGGGGGGAGCCTCCGACATTCTCGTGGGGGCCCCTGCGGGGCCTGGGGCCTGGGGCAAATTGCCCCACTTGCCCCCCCTCTGGGCGGCCCTGGACGTTATAGCGAAGGTGTACTGTATTTATAGTGTGCGCTAAGTCTTCTATGGTGGCTTTATTTTATACACAGAAGAGAAGGACCTGCTTCAATGAGGATACAATTGAATTTAGGTAAAGACAATACACAGGATAACAGTTCAAATGCAAGAGGGCTACATCCTCAGCATAGGGATTTGTCATGTCTTTCCTGATTGTGGGAATTAGACACATTGCCGAGACTCAGGCATAAAAACTCTTGAAATTCCTTGGTATTTCCTTACCTAAAAATGTAACTGTCTCTTTTCACTTAAAGGGGTAAAAGTATCAGCAGCTCTGGAACCAGTTCTCTTGGCAGGTTCACTGACAGCACTTCTGTTTAGTCACAGTTTATTTGGAAACCTGACAGCTGAAAAAACACTGACATCCAGAAGAACTCGTAGTAATCATAAAGCATTATCAATGCTTTCTGCAATGGAGTCCAGAAATGTTTAAAGGAGTTCCATAATGGGTGTGAATATCACAGTAGCACACGGGTAGCCCCTGTCATGTGTCACATCCAAGTATAACTGAGTCAGAATTATTAAAGCGGTCAATCATTACAAAGCACTGGGAGTTATCCGAATCAGGTGATTAAAATATCCTTTAAAATCCACGATGTAGTGAAACAGTTCCTAGGAAGGGATACTCCACCTGGCCAACTGCTTTTTCTCCATCTAGTGACAAAAGCAAGAATGGAAGATGGGCAAAGGGACTACAGCAGCTTTTGATGTGATCTGATAGCTGTCTGCCTTCCCCTCCCCTGAAGTTCTGCTCACCATTTAGTAGGTCTATGGCAGAACCGTCACTTGTTTTCATACTGTGGTTAAGGGATGTTATGGGGCAATCTGATTTGTATAGCTCATGTTTTTTATTTTCTGGGATGCTTTGCTTAATCTTTTGTGACTCTTCTTTTTTTTAGTACATGTGATAGGAACTGAACTGAAAGCATAGAACCCCCTAGATCTCTATTCTTCCTTTGGAAATGTAGGGTCTGGGTAATGGCTGTGCAAGCTCCTCCACATTGTCCTTTTGATAGGCTTTGTGTTCTGGACCCGAATAGCTTACTTCTGTTGGGTCTTGTCTTCACTGGGAGAGGGAGGGGATGGATGTGTATTAACTCAAGTCAGCTAATTTCAGGTAAAATCCAGCTCAAATTAAGAACACACTTCTTCTCCTAGTGAAGATGCAGCCTTGGTGAGAAGGTGTCTTTGTTTCCATTCCCACTCAACGCTTTCCCCCCTATAAGACTGCAAATAAGAGTATTTGTTGTGGGGCTGACTATGTGATATGGACACTTCTCTGGTCAGAATTGAGCTAAAACCACCGTATTTCAAATAGGCCACTGTGCAGCTATCCAATGAAAAGGATTCAGTAACTACCAGAAATGCTCTGCTTTACTTTGATTGCTGATATTGTTTTGGTTTTGAAACTCTGTGAATGTTTGTGTGTGGTGGGGGTGATAGGTGTAGTTCTAGAGTGGATGACTAAAATACATGGGCAAGTAAAATGCTGAGGAGAAATAATTCGTTTCTTAATCTGATTTGCTAATAATTCGTTTATATAGCAGTTATGATACATTTCTACAACTATATATCTGAGCATAGTGGCAGATACTATTACTTCCTCTCCTCACCCCATGTTAAAAAAAACCCTTAATTACTTGATGGCTCAAGACTTTGTGGGTGACTCATGCTATGAGGCAGATGCTCACAGTACATAATGGAGCAGTTGTAAACATTTAATAACTTCCTTCTATGCCCCCGTTTGCCAAAGATTTACTAGGTAATTTAAAGGAAAATAATTAAGATTTTGCACACACAAAAATAGCATTTGCAGCTAATTATGTAAGTATATCACTTCTAACACTGGAACACTATTACCATTATCAAAGAATAGTGTTTGAATTGTGACAGATAATCCTCCACTCCCATGTTACACTTATACATGTGGGAACTACGTGTCTAGGTTTTGACAGCAGGAAAAAAGCATATAGAGCCCGTGCTCTTTCGAAGTCTTGTCTATAAGGGGTTTCGTGTCAGCTTTGTTCCCTCCAGAGTTTTTGTTAATTAAAACATAATGGGGAGTGAAAATTCTCTCATAACATTAATGGGACTGACAGAGCTTGGTGGTCCAGCAGTCCAAGGAAGAAACTTGATCGTCTCTGAGGGGCAATGGAAAGATGGGCCTCATTACTTAGACTCCAGTACGTGGTCCTATAATTTCTGTAGCAAGTAATGATTTAACAGGCACAAATGCCTAGCCAACCCCTAGAAAGTGTCTGAAAGATTAGTCACAATCAGCTTGAAGTGGCACAAAAATCTATCTGTTTTCTGAAGTAGTGGCTCCATTCTGACCTATTATATTCTACAACTGAATTAAAACCTCCCGCCAGACCAGGATGTCTTGCTAAGATCTTAAAATATGTAACTGTTTAGAAATGCCTGTGGATTTGGGATATTAGAATAAGTCCTACAAAGGTGAATTGCTAGAGATAAGTCAGGTAAAACAGCCAGTGTATATAAATAAATTGGCCCTGCAACTGATCATAGATGTCACCTCCATGTATGTGGTGTGTGTATGTATTATATGATTAACTTCACCCACCAAAGACACACAACAATCTCAGATGTGGATAATGGAAGCCGTTTAACAATGCAAATGAACATTACACAACAGTTTTATGATGGGAAGCTAATAGTCTATCCAAATAAAGCTATAGTGAGACTTTTAGGAATGCAGAATGTAATTACCCACATTGAAATTTGGCCAGAAGAATGGAACTAACCCTCTTACTCTTAGAGAAAAACATCAGAAGATCTTTAATAACAAACCATGAATTTTGTCCTACCTGCAATACACCACTGCTAGCAGCCACAATGCTGCCAATACCATGCTGCGGCAGTAGTTCAGTACTGACACAAAGGGATAAGTGCAACTTTTGGAATAACTAGTAATAAGTAATAGTAGATTTTTGTAGAGATGTGCCATGCACAAGTGGAGACATAGCACTCACGGCCTTTTAGATGAGATTAGCTGCTTAGATGAGATTAGCTGCTGAAAACAGTGTCCAGAAACTAGTTCTGTCTCAGGTGAGGCTACTCTGTCACCACTAGCCACAAGAGGTCACTCTTGGTTCAAACAAATGCAACTTTCCACATTTTTTTTCTGGCTGAAACAATGTCCCAGAATTAATAATCAAGCATGTTGTAAAGGCTAGTTGAAGATAATGCTGCTTCAGGGTGCAGTCAGGGAGTGTTGTGGATCACAGAGGAGATGTTTCAAACGCAAGAGTAGCTCTTTTTTTAAATATTCTGAGGGCCACATTCAGACCTGCTGCTGTAAGGAGAAGCTCTCACTGCATCAGGTACCGTCTTGCTGTTCATCGCTGGCTCAGTGATAGTCTTTCTTCAGGTAGCTTGGCCACCCATTTAGCCAACCCATTCTGGGGTTACAAAGTCTGACAGGACCACTGTCCAAATGCCATCTCCAGATGGTGTTCTGCCCCAAGTCGGGGCTCTCTACCACTATAACTGCTTCTTTTCAGACATTCTTAGCACCCACTGCTCCAAAGGGAGCTGGAGGTGATCAGCCCCTCCGAAAATCAGACACCACTCTGAAAGTGTTGGTGTGAGTCACTAGTCTGTGGATAAGTAGATAATCTTTATTTGGACTCTCGGATTCCTTAAGGAGAGACTCAATAGAGGGAGTGGCAGCTTTTGGGAGTTTGTGAGAGAGGAGAGAAGAGGCAGATGTTGGGCTATTAGAAGTGCCTCTTAGGCTGGTCTCCCCTGCTTCGAAGTGTTTCTGCAGCTGAAAGCAGTAGCAGAGGGAATGGATAAAGCTATTTATTGTTCATGCAGATGTGGCAGACATACCTTTTTTATAAATCAGTAGCTAGATTAAGTTGCTTTATCATAGCAACAATTAATAGTTGCATGGGTTCTGCCAGACAGTTCTGTAATGATTCAGAATCACTTGGAATTGAAAGGGGGTTGAGTTCTAAATTACATAGGAAACAGTGAACATAGTTGTGGATTCCTCCAAGAGCAGTAAACGGGAGGGTCAAGTGATCAACCAAATGGGTGTGAAAATACAGCACCTCTGCTTTACATAGTGATGTACTCTTTTTGGCTGCCCTTCTTGACTTTCTGCGATATGTCTGGGGATAAAAGATGGAAATATGAAAGGGCAAATCCTGGCCCTGCTGGCTGGCTCTATGGTGGAGTCTGCCCAGAGTTGTGCAGCCCAGCCTGGCTTCATGGCTGTAGACCCGAACACATATTGAGGAGGAATCCCTGCTACTTCAGGGAGGTTGTGTGAGGGCTGCCTCTGTCCTTCCCTCTTTCATGTCCTTCATTCAGCCTCCCAAACTACCATATTTAGCAGCTAGAGCACTGGGATGGTGTTGTTAGAGACTGTACCTAGATGGTGCCCTAACAGGTTCACCCTGGTTGAGCAATAGCCATCCAGGAAGGAAGGAAGCCTGGCTGAGCAGCCCAAAGACACCTCTGAAATAGAGCGGTCCAGCAGGGACAGGATTTGACTTCGGGGGAGGATGGAAGGACGGCAACAACTTCCTTGCGACTCTCCAGAAGGGGAATACAAATGATGTGATATATCAAGATAAATTGTTGATACTGTATCTCTTGAAAACTAACTCCAGCTGGCTTAGGAAAATACTGTAATTAAGCTAGAAAATTAGCTAAGATTGTGGACAAAATGTCTTTTTGCCAAGTTGAGGTCCAGTGAAAGTGGCTTTAGACTGGGACTCTGAGTTGAGTTCAAATTACAGCTCTATTACTGATCTGTGGTGTGATGTTTCTCAAGACACTCCCCATGCTTCCATTTCCTCCTCTGTAAAATGGGGCTAATACTTACCTTCCTGTATAAAGTGCTTTGAGATCCACTGATGAAAAGTATCTAACAAAAGCCAAGCATCATTATCATGCAGTACTTCAGGGATTGGAGGTAGAACAGGTCTTATTTAATATCATCACAAATCATCTAAAAATGGGGGAGTACAGTATGATTAGACAATTCAGAGGCTATTAAATTAGGAGGACTAATGAGATGATGAAATAATACCCAGGGATCTAGAGAGATTAGAAACATTAGCAGGAATTTCTTTAAAAAAAAAGCAGATTCAACCTGGAAAATTGCAAGATATTAAATCTGAAAGAAAATAATTTGAAGCACATGTTCAAGGGGAAGAAGAAACCTAGAAAGCTGCAATACTGATGACTTAAGATGGTGATGGACAGCAACCTAAACATGAGCTTGCAATGTTATGTGGCTGCAAAAAAGTCTCCAGATGCCAAAACATTATATCACAAAACTGGTAATCACATCAGTATACAGTTCTACACCTGGAAAACTGCCTTCATTTCTGGACAGTTATTTTAGTTCCATATAGTCAAATGATCATTATAAGGAGTCATTACTAAAACCAAATTCCACTGTTGATGTTTTAAAATGTTCTCTTAAAATTGATAAAATACTATTATTTTCAGGTTCTTATACTGCACCCATCTTCTCCAGAAGAAGAAAGAGGAGCGTCCACGTACCAGGAATGCAGATGCAGGTGAGCAACCATTTTCATGTTCTCTCCACAGCTTCTAATGCGGTCACATCTGAGGGAAGGGAGCAGAAGGAGACTCCACCGATTGGAAGGCATGAGATGCATTGTCCTAGGGATGGGGGTTCCACGATCACTGCTCCCAAGAGAAGGAGACGCGTGGTGGCGGTCGGGGACTCCCTCCTCAGGGGGACTGAGTCATCTATCTGCCGTCCTGACTGGGAAAACCGAGATGTGTGCTGCTTGCCAGGAGCTAGGATTCACGCTGTGACGGAGAGACTGCCGAGACTCATCAAGCCCTCGGATCGCTACCCCTTCCTGCTTCTCCACATGAGTGCCAATGATACTGCCAAGAATGACCTTGAGTGGATGACTGCAGACTACGTGGTTCTGGGAAGAAGGATAAAGGAGTTTGAGGCGCAAGTGGTGTTCTCGTCCATCCTCCCTGTGGAAGGAAAAGGCCTGGGTAGAGACTGTCAAATCGTGGAAGTCAATGAATGGCTACGGAGGTGGTGTCGGAGAGAAGGCTTTGGATTCTTTGACTATGGAATGGTGTTCCAAGAAGGAGGAGTGCTAGGCAGAGACGGGCTCCACCTAACAAAGAGAGGAAAGAGCATCTTCGCAAGCAGGCTGGCTAACCTAGTGAGGAGGGCTTTAAACTAGGTTCACCGGGGGAAGGAGACCAAAGCCCTGAGATAAGTGGGGAAGTGGGATACCGGGAGGAAGCACGAGCAGGAGAGCGCAAGAGGGGAGGACTCCTGCCTCATTCTGAGAAAGCAAGACGATCAGTGAGTTATCTTAAGTGCCTATACACAAATGCAAGAAGCCTGGGAAATAAGCAGGGAGAACTGGAAGTCCTGGCATAGTCAAGGAATTATGATGTGATTGGAATAACAGAGACTTGATGTAATAACTCACATGACTAGAGTACTGTCATGGATGGATATAAACTGTTCAGGAAGGACAGGCAGGGCAGAAAAGGTGGGGGGAGTTGCATTGTATGTAAGAGAGCAGTATAACTGCTCAGAGCTTCAGTATGAAACTGCAGAAAAACCTGAGAGTCTCTGGGATTAAGTTTAGAAGTGTGAGCAACAAGGGTGATGTTGTGGTGGGAATCTGCTATAGACCACCAGACCCAGGGGGATGAGGTGGACGAGGCTTTCTTCCAGCAACTAACAGAAGATACTAGATCACAGGCCCTGGTTCTCATGGGGGACTTCAATCGCCCCGATATCTGCTGGGAGAGCAATACAGCGGTGCACAGACAATCCAGGAAGTTTTGGGAAAGTGTAAGGGACAATTTCCTGGTGCAAGTGCTGGAGGAACCAACTAGGGGCAGAGCTCTTCTTGACCTGCTGCTCACAAACAGGGAAGAATTAGTAGGGAAAGCAAAAGTGGATGGGAACCTGGGAGGCAGTGACCATGAGATGGGTGAGTTCAGGATCCTGACACAAGGAAACAAGGAGAGCAGCAGATTACAGACCCTGGACTTCAGAAAAGCAGACTTTGACTCCCTCAGGGAACTGATGGGCAGGATCCTCTGGGAGAATAACGTGAGGGGGAAAGGAATCCAGGAGAGCTGGCTGTATTTTAAAGAATCCTTATTGAGGTTGCAGGAACAAACCATCCCGATGTGTAGAAAGAATAGTAAATATGGCAGGCGACCAGCTTGGCTTAACAGTGAAATCCTTGCTGATCTTAAACACAAAAAAGAAACTTACAAGAAGTGGAAGATTGGACAAATGACCAGGGAGGAGTATAAAAATATTGCTCAGGCATGCAGGAGTGAAATCAGGAAGGCCAAATCACACCTGGAGTTGCAGTTAGCAAGAGATGTTAAGAGTAACAAGAAGGGTTTCTTCAAGTATGTTAGCAAAAAGAAGAAAGTCAAGGAAAGTGTGGGCCCCTGACTGAATGAGGGAGGCAACCTAGTGACAGAGGATGTGGAAAAAACTAATGTACTCAATGCTATTTTTGCCTCTGTCTTCACAAACAAGGTCAGCTCCCAGACTGCTGCACTGGGCAGCACAGCATGGGGAGGAGGTGACCAGCTCGCTGTGGAGAAAGAAGTGGTTCAGGACTATTTAGAAAAGCTGGATGAGCACAAGTCCATGGGGCTAGATGCACTGCATCCGAGGGTGGTAAAGGAGTTGGCGGATGTGATTGCAGAGCCATTGGCCATTATCTTTGAAAACTCATGGCAATCGGGGGAAGTCCCAGATGACTGGAAAAAGGCTAATATAGTGCCCATCTTTAAAAAAGGGAAGAAGGAGGATCTGGGGAACTACAGGTCAGTCAGCCTCACCTCAGTCCCTGGAAAAATCATGGAGCAGGTCCTCAAGGAATCAATTCTGAAGCACTTAGAGGAGAGGAAAGTGATCAGGAACAGTCAGCATGGATTCACCAAGGGCAAGTCATACCTGACTAACCTAATTGCCTTCTATGATGAGATACCTGGCTCTGTGGATGAGGGGAAAGCAGTGGATGTGTTATTCCTTGACTTTAGTAAAGCTTTTGATACGGTCTCCCACAGTATTCTTGCCGGCAAGTTAAAGAAGTATGGGCTGGATGAATGGACTATAAGGTGGATAGAAAGCTGGCTAAATCATCGGGCTCAACGGGTAGTGATCCATGGTTCCATGTCTAGTTGGCAGCTGGTATCAAGCGGAGTGCCCCAAGGGTCGGTCCTGAGGCCGGTTTTGTTCAATATCTTCATTAATGATCTGGATGATGGCATGGATTGCACCCTCAGCAAGTTTGCATATGACACTAAACTGGGAGGAGTGGTAGATACGCTGGAGGGTAGAGATAGGATACACAGGGTCCTAGACAAATTAGAGGATTGGGCCAAAAGAAATCTGATGAGGTTCAACAAGGACAAGTGCAGAGTCCTGCACTTAGGATGGAAGAATCCCATGCACTGCTACAGACTAGGGACCGAATGGCTAGGCAGCAGTTCTGCAGAAAAGGACCTAGGTGTTACAGTGAACGAGAAGCTGGATATGAGTCAACAGTGTGCCCTTGTTGCCAAGAAGGCTAACGGCATTTTGGGCTGCATTAGTAGGAGCATTGCCAGCAGATTGAGGGACATGATCATTCCCCTCTATTTTGCATTGGTGAGGCCTCATCTGGAGTACTGTGTCCAGTTTTGGGCCCCACACTACAAGAAGGATGTGGAAAAATTGGAAAAAGTCCAGCGGAGGGCAAGAAAAATGATTAGGGGGCTGGAGCACATAACTTATGAGGAGAGGTTGAGGGAACTGGGATTGTTTAGTCTGCAGAAGAGAAGAATGAGGGGGGATTTGATAGCTGCTTTCAATTACCAGAAAGGGGGTTCCAAAGAGGATGGATCTAGACTGTTCTTAGTGGTAGCAGATGACAGAACAAGGAGTAAGGGTCTCAAGTTGCAGTGGGGGAGGTTTAGGTTGGATATTAAGAAAAACTTTTTCACTAGGAGGGTGGTGAAGCACTGGAATCGGTTACCTAGGGAGCTGGTGGAATCTCCTTCCTTAGATGTTTTTAAGGTCAGGCTTGACAAAGCCCTGGCTGGGATGATTTAGTTGGGGATTGGTCCTGCTTTGAGCAGGGGGTTGGACTAGATGACCTCCTGAGGTCCCTTCCAACCCTGATATTCTATGATTCTATGATATCTGAGTGTCTTCCACAGATGCATTAAGCAATGTAAATAGCATCTATCACACATGGTTCTTTCTCTACTTCTCTTCCTAGGGGAACATTGTGTGTGGGTGTGGGTGGGGTTCCTTTGTTTATATAATGTTCTTTAAATGTGTTATGAGCTTTTACTAAAGAAGGCCAAAAAAAAAAATCTGCTTTGCACTTGGAATGGACAATGGGGAGGTTTGAGATAATTCCTAGTTCCTGCAGGGATGAGTTCCTCATTCTTAGAGCAGCCCATTGCCTCACTGGACCTTCAGCTCTGTCCTCAGGGATCTCTATCCCAAACCTGACTGCCAGGTTTCATCTCCCTGATAGTCTCAGAAGCTCATGCACTTGCACTCTGTCTCAAAACAACCTCCCCTTCCATTGCAGCTTCCTGCTGCTCTTATAGTGGAATCATCTGATCCAACCGAGGTGTGCTTCTTAAATTAATCTGGTCAGCTAGCCCCAGGCCCTCCAGCCTTTAAGAGTCTGTCTATACTGTCCTGGGGAGTGAACCTTCCAGCCTTAGGTCTACAAACTCGCTCTAAAAATAGCCACATAGACGTTGCAGCTTGGGCTTTAATCTCCTGTATTGGAGGAGAGTGTCCTAACTACAGGTCTATGGGATATTCTGGGGCAGTACTCTCTCCTATTGAAGCTGTTCCACTGTGTATACATAAAGAAATAATTAGAGCATGGCCTCAAACATGGGTTTTTTCTCTCTTAGAGTTAGTGTCCTAACCACCAGGCTACAGGGTAGTTGGGCTGGGTGGTTCTCAATCTCTCATGTGGAAGCTGTTCCATGTTGTATAAAGTACTTGAATAGACATTAGGCCAAAGAAAAAATGAGTGAATCTATAGCCTGGTGTTAGGGGACTCTCCTAGGAATTCAAATCCCCCCCCCCCCGCCAATTTTTCAGAACTGCCAGTGAACCAAAAAATCCATTATTTGTTCAGCTCTAGATATATTATGGGGCCAATTTAGTGAGCAGAAGGCAGGTTTCCTGTGCTTGTACTAAGCAGTGTTACTGCTGCATTTGGCTCCAGCTGTATTTTTCCAACTGCTGAAGCTTTCCTTCTGAAGTAGATAGTATTTACAATCTCGCTATTAAATCATCATACACTTTTAATGCTAGGGATGTGACCTATTCACAGAATCAAATGTAAATAGCAAACGTTCAGAGCAGTTATTGAAATTGCTTTCAGGGTAAATCATAGAAACTTACAAAAAAATAAACAGCTAGAATTAATAAGGCAAAAGTTGTGATAATGAGTATCTGCTCCAGATAAAGCAAAAGTAAGATTTTACCAGCCTTTCTTGGCAGAAATTTATGATGTTGGCTGAGATATGAATGAAAATTAAATAGCTCTATTCATTTGAGTTGTTTCCAGAACCATTAGACATGTGGAAAGTAATATGCGAGAGGTGGTGTATATTTGCTTCACCAGCAAGACTGAGAGAAATCACTGTTCAGTCTGTCAGATTTGATAAGTGTCAGAGGATCTTTTGAAAGTGAATAATAAGAGGGTTGAATAATAAGAGATGGACTTGGCTATTTAAAACATTTTTACTTTGTCCAAATGTTTAAACTAACCAAAAAGTTAAAGGAAAGTTTTAACATATCTGAAATAATTTAGGAGTGCTCAGTTAAGTGTGGGAATTATATCCTATTATTTAGCATTTGTGATGGGATTTTCAAAGACACAAATGGCAGTGAGGTCAATTCCCATTATCCCCATTGACTTTCAATGGTAGTTAAATAACTAACTGCCATTTGTGTCTTTGAGATTATCCTCTCATATTATGGCAGCACTGGAAGCCTCAACCAAGTCAAGTGCTAGGCTGTACTGTATTTGTAATAGCCACTATACTCTGATGTTCCTTGTCTTTACTGTTTAATTGTTTGTTATGTTTGCATTATATTTTGATTAAAGTGCAAGCCTCTTAAATGGGGCATCCCAATAGGCAACCTGTCTTGATTACCCACTGTTGTTATAATTAAGAGCCCATTCTTGCTCTCACTGAAGTCAACTGCAGAACTCCTTTCTGATTCAAATGGGAGTAGACCTTAAAGGAATAGACCATAAGAACAGTTGGAAGAGACTGAAGATGAAATAACTGGACTGAATAAAGGTGCTATTTGATGGATTTCATCATTATGCCTTCTTCTCAGGAGGAGGGGGAAATCTCCTCCCCTATGCCAAGAAGTCAGGTGTGTTGAATGATTCCAGAGGGCTGTGGGGAGGAATCTGTCCCTAGATTACAGAGCTATACTGCAGTCTCAAAGCTACAACATCTCATTAGGGTATGCCTTGCCCTATACTGGATAATGTGATTGGTGTGTGTGTGTGTGTGTGTGGTCATGGATCCACTGGCATTAGCATCACCCAGAATTTCCTTCTGCAGGTATGTGCAGGTGGCCCCTGCAGAGCAGTGCTATACACCATTCAGGGCATCTTCCATCCCCACAGGGGGTCTGTGACACAAAGGCTCCTTGGCAAAGGGTCCCCTGTTCTTTGCAAACAGCTCTGACCTCATACCTGACAAACTCACTACATCAAATAAATTGCTTACAGAGTAATTTATCCATAAAGGGTAACCTGTTAGGTCTCTATTGAAAGCTTGCAACTTCTCAGTGTTCATAATAACGGTGTAATGTGTGTACGGGTAACATTTAAGGAATAATGTAACTAACTATTGAAGCTTGTGCTCTTATGGTCTTAAGGTTAAAAAGGAGTCACCAGGGAGTGATATTACTTGGTGACAGCCTATTTATGCAGGCTGGAGTTACCACCCCCTTCTTGGTTAGCCAGTGTGGGATAGAGTGCTAGGTATGAAACCCTGAGTCAGCACTCTGTTCACAGCAGCTCCAATCAGACATATCGTTTACTGGGCCAATGTCTGAGAGAGACAAGATCTTGAGTTACACAGAGCTCTTCAGGTCTGGGAAAGGTACTGAGTGTGTCACAGCTAAATGCAAGATGGAAAAGATCGTTTAGCAAAAGTAGTAAGCACATATTCTAAGGGACCATTCAAGGTGAAGTGGCCCATTAACACCCTGGTAGGACAAAATGGGGGCAAGGGGGGTTATAGGTTGTTGTAACACGGCCACAACAAAACTGCATTTATCAATATAACCAGGGGTGCTGGAACAATTTTTATAGTGGGCGTGCTACTGATGGAAACCATGGATTTGGTATTTGTTATTACTACTTCAACCCCAGAGGGTGCAGCAGCACCCCTAGTTCCAGCACTACTGAATCTAACCTAGCGGGGAGGGACACTCTGGATCCATTGACTGAGGAGACATCTTGTTGAGCGGGGATGTTTTGCAAGAAAGTTTGGATCCTAGGAAGCTAACCAGCTCTGCAACAGACTGAAGTGGGAGGGGGGGCGCTACTTTATTAGATAGGAAAGGTAACTATCCAGTGTCGGTCCTAGTTTGCATTTCTTGATTTTTGTTTTGTATTGTAACCATTTGTTTCCATCACTCTCTCATTTCTAGCTCGAGCTCTATTCTTTCTTAAATAAACCCACTTTTGTTTTATTATAAGGGCTCATAAGGGGGCTGTGTATTATACAGGAGCAGTGCTTTAAGGTAGAACTGATTAACCGGGGTTGAACTGCACCTTTGGATGCAGAGGATCTGGAGTTTCTGAGAGTAGCCAGTGTCAGGGGCTGGATACGACAGGGGAATGCTTCAAAGGGACTTGGAGATGGGGACACACCTCTTGTTAACCTGCAAGGCAAAGACAGGGCTGGTGTAACCCACAGGAGAATGCTTGAGTAGCTAACAGGCTGGTGGTGTTAGGGACCTACATCCAGCTATCCCGGGCAAGAAGTAGGGGGTAACAAGCTGACTCTCAGTGCTGGGAACCACGAGAACCATCGTGGGCTCCTCAGATTCAGCTCACTCTCAGTATAACAGCATTAGTTACTCTTCAACCAGAACACTCCTGAAACAGAGGAGTGCTAGATTTGTCTCCTATTCTTTATTTGACAGCTTCTGTATTCAAAGACTGGAGCTTAAAATTTGATACCCATTTAACATCTAGTTAAGAGTTGGGGCCCATGTTCAGATATTAATGCAAATGAAAAAGACATACACAGGTGTGACGTTGTTGATATAATCTGGGACCATATAGAACATGGTTGCAACCAAAGTCCTGTAGTGGCACCAAATCTTGTATAAAGGGGGTCAAATGAGGTGTCTAAGACAAGTTTATGGTTTACTGGTTATAATTATGCTGTCTATATGTGTGTATCAGTTTTGGTAGTTGAAGTTATAAATATTGGCTCTAAACTGTCTGTATTTCAAACTTATGCTATGCTTCTGGGAGACATCCCAGACAAGTTGGTGTTAGCTCTGCCTAGCCTGCTTGATGGCCCATTAAGGACCATCAGCTATACAATTGACCCATGGAGAGAAGGCAGATACGCCTTGCAACTCAGCAAAGTATGCAGGGACTGGCCCAAGTGACTCCAGACTCCATTTTGCTGTAATTTTCCACAGTAAGGACAAAGAGGTGTTCTTACACCTGGAAAAGACTATAAAAGGCTGCTGCAGCTCCTCCATCTGGTCTTCAATCCTGCTTCTTACCTCTGGAGGGACTTTGCTACAAACTGAAGCTCTGAACAAAGGACTGAGGACCCATCTCAGCTGGGGATGTACTCCAGAGACTTGATTTGAACCTGCAGTTTATTCTATCACTGCTATAAGCCTGAACCAAGAACCGTGCCATTACTGTATGTAATTGATTCCATTTAACCAATTCTAGCTCTCATCTCTATCTTTTTCCTTTTATGAATAAACCTTTAGATTTTAGATTCTAAAGGATTGGCAACAGCGTAATTTGTGGGTAAGATCTGATTTGTACATTGACCTGGGTCTGGGGCTTGGTCCTTTGGGATCGAGAGAACCTTTTTTCTTTTATTGGGGTATTGGTTTTCATAACCATTTGTCCCCATAATGAGTGGCACTGGTGGTGATACTGGGAAACTGGAGTATCTAAGGGAATTGCTTGTGTGACTTGTGGTTAGCCAGTGGGGTGAGACCAAAGTCCTCTAAGTCTGGCTGGTTTGGTGAGGTGAGACCAAAGTCCTCTAAGTCTGGCTGGTTCCACCTTAGAGGTGGAAAAACCCCAGCCTTGGGCTGTAACTGCCCTGTTTAAGCAATTTGTCCTGAATTGGCACTTTCAGTTGGGTCCCGCCAGAACCAGCCTCGTTACAACAGGTTAAGGTTATTCCAGAAAATCCACGTTCTTAATAATTTGGTCAGGAGCTCTGTCAGCAGGAGATAAATCTGCTTGCAGCAGCTGTGATGGTTCTTTAAGTCTGAGGCCTGAATAGCTTAATTGGGGAAATGATCAATTTTAAGATATAGTCAAGATGACATCCTTGGTGCAGTAAATTCTTTCAGGACTGAACATGAATAAAATGAACACATTTATGGAACAATGATGTCATTCAGAATCTGGGTTGTTAAGACCCGTGTGTCTTCATTCCTTTCCTGCCCTGGAACAATCGTGAGTCTCTAACGCCAGATTACAATGAATAGTCTAAATTCTACTGTGTTGGAGTATTCAGTTCATAAAACTGATGAACCTTCCCAAATTCTGCAAGAATAAAAAGTCAGCATTCCCCAGCAAGTACAACACAGCTACCACAGTTATTTCCTCTAAGTATAGGGCAAATCTGAGTCGTCCAATGCTACTTTCCTTGAACTGTTACCAACTGACACTTTTGACAACCACCATATATACTATCATCATATACAGCATCATCGTTCTTGTAAATACATACAGATGCACTTTTTATTTTGCTAACCAAAACAAAATATTTTGTGCGTAGGTTACAGTTAAAAATCCTGTGGGCTGCTCCTTGTCCCTTGTTGCATGAATTATTTCATTAATAGAGCTCATCAATATTTTTCAATTAAAAAAATCCTGTTGAAATGTCTAATATTTGCAGAATTTTTTCTCTCCCCACAATTTTTTGACCAGCTCCCATCTTTACATTAAGTAGAAGATTCCACAGTATGTACTACAAAGTTTAAGTACTTAGTACAAGTGTAATAAGTTCATAGGAACAATCATGTATAGGTGGAGCTGGTGAATAACTGAAGAATTTTTGTGAAACTCTTCGTCTGAACTATTTGGTGAATATGTTTTCCATATGAAGACCCCCAGGACTTCCTGCCCAGTTATGATCTAGCTAGGACCTCTCTCCCAGGTAGCAATATGGGAAGGGCAGATTGGTTGTACAAGTGTGAGAAGCTTGGAATTAGGGAATTATTCAACCTGCTTCCTAAGTGGGGCAACTTATGCCCTCTCCCCCTCTTTTTTTTTTTTTGGCAGAAACTGGGAACTTGGAGAAACCTAATGTAGACTGTTAACAGTATAGAAAAGGAAAAGATTAATCTGGGTTTACCTCGCACAGCCCATCCCCAGTGCCATCCTGGAGGCTTTGACGTGACTGCAGTTTTTGTAGTTCTGTATGCCTTATGGCAGAACGGGATCCCCAAAGTTGTGGGATTTGTTACAGAGAGCAGGTATAGAGCAAGCTTTTCTCAGATACCGGTAGCCTTCCACCAAGGGCACTATGCTGCTCCTTAATATTTGCCTTTGCAAGCGACAGTGACCCAACCATCTTGTATATGTTACTGTGATTTGATATTTTGCCATTTAAAAATAAACGAAATGATAAGGACTCATTTCTTCTCGTTTTTGCGCATTAAATGGCGTGGGAATGGCAGACATCTGCAGCTCCCAGAGTTTTTTGCTCTGATTTAACAGCCTCTATTGGAAGCACAGTGTGTGGCAGAAAGGAATGGCTAAAGAGAGTCAAGCTCAAGGTCAAGATCTGCAGGAGCAACAGTCCAATCCAGTGCACCTAGCCTTTCTGTGTTCCCCATCATCTCCTAACCTCATGACTCTTGTTGTCCCTGTTGTTCTGCCACTAGCTCTCCAGCAGCCCTGCACTGCTGCCCCTTCTGCAGCCTTTAAAGTTGTTTCAGGGGGAGTTACTGCAGCTCAATGGAGAATCCTCAGTGCAGACTGGAGTGAAGACATTTGCCCTCTGTTTAGTTTCTCTTGCAGCTGTTACCCATGCAGAGTATTTTAAAGCTTCCGGTATTGTTGCTTTCCTTAGCTGGGTGAGGATAACAGTTTTGTTCGTTTGTTTGTTTGTTTTGGCAAATAGATCCCAGAGCCTGCTGGGTATCTTGAAGTGAACAGTTTGTACCGAGCACTTTTTTTTTTAAATGCAGAGTTTGTTTCACTCTTGTGATATTTCATGTGTCTGCACATGTGCTGGGGGATGACAAAACAATACAGTGACCATTCACAGAGTACTTCATGCAGAAGAAAAGGCTTTAGGTTATGTGAAGAGCATCCATTCATTTATTCACCACTTCATGATTAACCCTACAGGCTCTCACTGAGTTGTGACAACAAATAAAACAAGGGGCAAGGTAGAAAACATTTTCTTTCTGAATTTTCTGATGTAAACGAGAGTAGGACCATATTGCCAGTGCTATTACCATATATTTTCTCAAGATAATTTACATGCTTGAGTTTGAGGTATTTCCTTGGCTTGGTGACAACACAATCCTGGGGCACAGCACTAAGTCAGGCAAGAGAAGGAAAAGCAGCTTCTTTAGTTTCAAACACGGACTGTAAGAAAAACCTCCAAATGAGCTAGTATAAGTATATGGACATTGAGTCTGATACTTTCCCTTCCATGGGTTATTCTACTGGAGCTGCCCTCACCCACTTTGAGGGCATATCTGTGTATTTAACAGATACAGGGTAGCAAAAATCCCCTGGCTAACTAATGAAAATAGTATAAAATGAATTGGGCAAATCAAGCAATCTAAATAAAGTAGGAATGTTGAGCACGATGATGAATACATTCAGTTGAAATGCCTTTTGTCTATTGCAGCTGATGTTGTTGTTTTTATGCAGGTGCTGTGTAAGTGTTACAAGTATCTAAAATGAGAAACACAGTAAATAAGAATAAACTAGGGCCAGATGCGTGTGGTGAGGGAAGCAAAGGAAATGGGAAAAGGGAAGGAAAGGCCTCCAAAGCAGTGGAAGGTGGGAGCAGAACGGGGAGTTCCATGTCATGTTCTCCATGACCAGAGTTCCGCCTCCAGATGGACATTGTCTAGTGGGAGCCCTCTTGCTTTGGGGTGTGGTTGGAGGAGCAGTCAGGAGGTTGGTTTATCAATATTGATGTGGGGAAGATAGGAGCAGGGAGACCCTGCTGGACACGGCTCACTCCTCTGGAGACGTAGTACCTGATGCAAATCAGAAATAACTAAGCAGAAGCCAGTGAAGTTACACTGGTGTGAGAGGAGAATCAAGGCCCTTGGGAATTTCCAGGCAGAAAACAGCACCAGACTTATTTGTTCTCATTGCACCTTTAACTCCTCTGTGGTTTCCACCCCACACTGAGAGATGGTGGTATTGCAAAGGGGGGGGGGGAGGCTGGGAAATAGTGTGGAGGGCCAGTATAAAGCGTGGAAGCCCTATGGTTTCTGGGCCCAGTGGGGTTTCATGGCCACATCCACAGCTTGCCTCACAAAGCTGCAAAGCCTTTCCCATTGGGGAAAGCAGAGCAATCTGTGAGCTTAAACTTGCTGAGTTTCAGAATGAATTTCTTCCTCTCTCATGGGTAAGGTAAGGGAAAAGTAATTTGAACTATTTAATGTCCTAATTAAATCTAATTATTTTAACATAATTCTGGTTCCTTTAACCCTCATTAGACATTATGTTTGTCTTACTTGTTATCTATGTAAGCAAGCCCCATGGCCCGCAGCCTTAGTACAGACCTCTCGACAGTCACCTGCTGGTTATTCAGACTGGTACACTATCCCACAGAGCACCTTTTTCTCTTTTGCCGCTAAGAGTTGTGGGAAGGCGGAGGGTGTCGCAGGGCATCCTGGGTCCAGTCCCAATGCCCATGATGCATTGCTTTGCATCCCAGCAATCCCTGTGCTTCCATCCGCATTTGGCGCCATCTTTCAATGGTTTGTGTACTGCGAGCCCTGCCTCTTTCGGGCTGCAGGAATGGATCCAGAACTGCTGACCAGTATGCTACTCGCTCTGACCAACACATCACGAGTGGCAGTGGAGTTATTCCTTAAACTACAAAGGCAAGAGGAGTGCGACATTGATCTCACCACGCGTAGTAGCTACGACACGAGATTGCTTGTGGCATTCACAGAGGTGCTGACCATAGTGGAACACCACTTTTGGGCTCGCGAAACAAGCACTTAGTGGTGGGATCACATCATGATGCACATCTGGGATGATGAGCAGTGGCTGCAGAACTTTCAGATGAGGAAAGCCACATTCATAGGACTGTGTGATGAGCAGGGGCGGCCCTAGGCACCAGCAAAGCAAGCACATGCGCCCATTTGCAGGGGCGGCAGGGATCCAGCATGGGAGCTGAGAACCAACAGGGGGCCCTGGAAGCTGTAGTTCCTTGGTTAGCTCCCTGCCTATAGAGCCAGCCCTGGAGCAGGGAAAGAACTACATTTCCCAGCATTCCCTCAGCCACAATTAACAGGAAAGATGGGGAGAGAGTGAGGAAGCTGAGACCTCATGCTACAGCCTGCTTTGAATGGAGAGCTGCACTGTGAGTAGGGATTCCATGTTTTAACATTAAAAAAATAGGACACTCCATGGGGAGGGAGGGTAGCCCCACCCTGCCACCATCCACTCCCTCCGACTGCCCCCTACAGAAACTCCAACCCATCCAAACCCCCTGCTCCAACTGCCCCCCAGGACCCCATCCCCTATCTAAGCCCCACTGGTCCTTGTCCCCTGATTGCCCCCTCCTGGGATCCCACCCCCTATCTAAGCCTCCCTTCTCCTTGTCCCCAACTGCCCCCTCCTGAGACCCCCCCAACTTCCCCCCTACCTGCCCCCTGACAAACCCCTGGGACTCCCATGCCTATCCAACTGCTGCCTGTCCCCTGACTGCCCCCCCCCAAACCCCTGACCCATCTAACCCCCCCTTCTCCCTGTCCCTTGACTGCCCCCCGGAAACCCCTTCCCCTTCTCCAACCTCTGAGCCCCCTTACCGTGCCACTCAGACCAGCGTGTCTGGCTTCGCGCAGCTGCATACATGCTGCCGTGCTCCCCTGCGGAGCCACAGCACCCCCCCCCCAGCACCTGACTTCCAGATTTGAACACCTCAAAATTCAGGAGTGCTCAAGCTCAGTTTGGGCAGCAGTTACTTCATTTCTCCCAAATCAAATATACTGATCCACTGTAACTTGCTGTAGAAAAAGTAGGATAAAATTGAGCAAGAAATGCTTCCCAGTGGTTATTAGGACTGGAATTGCTATTTTCAACAGCCATTGCCTTTTGTTTGTTTGTTTGTTTGTTTGTTTGTTTAAAAGGAAGACAGTGATATTGCATTGGCAAATTCCCCATAGAAACAAAGAGTGGAACAAAAGAATAATAAAGGCACCTCAACTTTTCCTCATTTATGTAGGACAGTCTTATAATATGCATCCAGATATCCTCCAATCACACAAGCTGAAAATTGTTCCACTTTACTGCAGTCCCATATGGGAACCAATCCTGTCTGTGTTCTGTGCACATCTAAAATTCCTGCTGAATGACCCGCCCCGGGAGCGAGTTACCAGTGACCCAGGGCTGCGGCAGAAGGAGGGTGCAGGGCGGGGGCTGGGGGAGAGCCCAGGGCTGGGGTGGCAGGAGGTGTGGGGGGGCAATAGTGGGGGAGTAGAGGGAGCCCAGGGCTGGGGCGGCAGGGGGGTGCGGGTGGTGGGGGAGAGCCCAGGGTTGGGGCGGCAGGGGGGGGCGGTGAGGAGCCCAGGGCTGGGACGGGGGGCAGCCAAAAATTTTTTTGCTTGGGGCGGCAAAAAACCTAGAGCCGGCCCTGGTGATGAGCTCGCCCCAGCCCTGCGGCTGAAAATCGGAGCTGCCCTGTCACTGGAGAAGTGTTTGGCGATTGCACTGTGGAAGCTGGCTACTCCAGACTGCTACTGATTGGTCGCTAACCAGTTTGGAGTGGGAAAGTTGACCATTGGAGTTATGTTGATGGAAGTGTGCAGGGCCATTAATCACATCCTGCTCTGAAAGACCATGACTCTGGGCAACGTGAGTGACATTGTGGATGTATTTGCACAAATGGGCTTCCCTAAGTGCGGAGGGGCGATAGATGGTACGCACATTCCAATTCTGGCACCAGACTGCCTAGCCACCGAGTACATTAATTACAAGGGGTATTTCTCAGTGGTTCTCCAGGCTCTTGTGGATCACCGTGGGCATTTCACAGACATTAACACAGGCTGGCCTGGAAAGGTGCATGACGCATGCATCTTTCGGAACACTGGCATGTTCAAGAAGCTGCAAGCAGGGACTTTCTTCCTGAACCAGAAGATCACTGTAGGGGAAGTCGAAATGCCCATTGTGATCCTGGGAGACCCTGCCTACCCCTTAATGCCGGGGGTTATGAAGCCATCATGGGGCAACTTAACAGCAGCAAGGAGCGGTTCAACAACAGGCTGAGCAAGTGCAGAATGACTGTTGAGTGTGCATTCGACAGTTTAAAAGCCCGCTGGCAATGCCTGTATGGGAAGCTGGACATGGCCGATGACAATATTGATGTAAGCAGAGTCAGAATGAGCTCTACCCTGACATCTGGTGGTGAATTATGGCGAGTGTGGAAAAGAACTCCAGGGGCTGATCTTGTTTGCATAGGCACACCCACTCGCCTGGCATGAAACACAGCAACTGAAAGTGGTTACTTTGGCTGGTGTGGGATCCCCAGTTTCTCTATTATTGGGGCAGGAAGAATAAAGTTTTGTTACCCTGATTCTGTGAATCAAGGCCAGTGGAACTGTTGTATGACAGAAGGACTGAGTGAGTCCTTCACCATTACCTAAATAGCACTTGCTTGACAAGGGGCATGGGTTACAAAACCCAGTGAATGGAGAGAGGACGGGGACAGGTATTTGTACCTGATGGTATGGGCCCCCTCTGAGGGTTTGAAACACCAATTGCACCGCCTCCTCTCTCCACTGTTGAATGTCAGAGCTAACTTTGATTCCCGTAGGAGTCTAGTTACAGGCTGCTGAGCTGAATTCACTTTGGGCCAATGGTGCACCAGCACTGGGGCTCCCCTACTATACTGTGAGCTGAAATCACAAAAGAGCTGATATCACAAAAGAGCTGATGTTATTAAGAGCTGAGATCACTGAGTGCTGTGTTAATTAGTGGGGGAGCCTGAAGCTATATTGCTCAGCAGCTGACGGAGCAATTTGTGGGGATGACTGGAGGAGCCGTGAGCGGCGTGGAGACTTGCGGGGCCGGTTGGAGTGGCCCAAGGAACGGCGAGCGGAGCTGTTTGTGGGGACGGCTGGAACGGCTCACAGATTGGTGAGCGGAGTGGAGTGGAGCGGCTTGTAGAGCGGAGCAGTTCGTGGGATGGCAGGAAAGTGGACTGGCTTGTGGTAAAGGCTGCGGCGGAACCCGCACGGAGAAACAGACGGCTGGCCAGCCTCGGATCACGTAAGGTGCCCCTTAACACCCTGTGTGCCCCCCCTTTTACTCTGGGGCTGCACGGATCAGGGACAGAGACTTTGGGGGTTGTTGGACTTTTGGGACTTTGGGTGGTTGCTGGACCCAAGAGACTTTGGGGGTGTTGGACTTTGGGGACTCTGGGTGATTTTTGGGTTGCTGGATTCAAGAACCAAAGGGAAAGGACACAGCCCAATTTGCTGGGGTCGGTTTTGCTCATGGTTTGTGTTATGAATCCTGTTTGTGGTGTTTTTCCAATTTTATGCTGATGTCGTTTACCTCATGTTATTAAACATTTTCTGCTACACTCAGACTCCGTGCTTGCGAGAGGGGAAGTATTGCCTCTTAGAGGTACCCAGGGGGGTGGTATGTAATTGTCCCAGGTCACTGGGTGGGGGCTCGAGCCGGTTTTGCATTGTGTTATTGAAACGGAACCCCTAGATACAGAACCCGGCCCTTGTTGCTGCCAACTAGATGGGCAGAAGGGTTACATTCCTATACTTATAGCCGCGTGCTGTACACTGCATAATATTTGTGAAGGGAAGGGTGAAAGCTTCACTAAGGGCTGGACCGCAGAGGCTCAGCGCCTGGAGGCTGAATTTGAGCAGCCAGAGACCAGGGCTATTAGAAGGGCACAGCTCGGGGCCATAAGGATCAGGGATGCCTTGAGACAGCAATTTGAAGCTGAAAGCCACTAATATTTGTTGCTATGCTTGGGATTGCAGTGCTTGTAATGCTAGGAGGTGATGGGTGCACATGATGCAAGAAGGGGCCTTAACATAATTGTATGTTGCTTTGCATGGCTCTTTTTACTTTCACTTAATAGAATAAAGATTGCTTTCAAACAAACACAATTATTTTATTAAAAGACAACAATCTGAGGAAAGAGTCAAACAAAAAAATTCATTAGCAGGGAGGGGGACGGGAGATGGAGGCAGGGAAGGTCTCCAGAGGAGGAGTCATGGGACGCTACAGTTTTGTGTATGTCCAGGGATCATACCAACCTTCTCCTTTGGAGTACAATGAAGCAGATGCTGTACTTCAGCAGGGCCAAACTGCAGAGGGATGGGTGTTGAGTGCAGTGGGTAGTGGGAGTCCGCAGTGCTGGACTGTGAGGAGGGAGGAGTGGAATGCTGCGGTACAGACTGGATCCAGGAGGTTGATAACAGTGTGTTGGCGGTGTGTGTGGGAGTGCATGGGAAAGAGTTTTACGACAGTGGCTGCAGGGGAGGGCGGGCACGGAGCTGCTCGGTTTGAAGAACTAGTATCGCCTGGAGCGTGTCCACTTGGTGCTCCGTGGCTACTTTCTGGTGTGCCATGTTCTCCTTTCAGTCCCTCTTCTCGCTGTCCCACCACTCCTTCAATTCCTGTTTCTCGGCTGCGGAGTGCATCATAACCTCACGGAGAAAGTCCTCCTTAGTTCTCCTTGGCCGCTTTCTGATTCTGCGCAGCCATTCAGCCACCGATAACAAAGAGGGATGGTGGGCTACCAAGTTCTTCTCTGTGAAGTTTAAATGCAACATTTTACAGAAGCAGTATTGTTTGCAACACCGAGAACACTGACTCAGTGCTTTAAAACACAGCCAGTACTCTCACACCTGACACTAACTGGCTGACCCCAGGCAAGCACACATGAGCCACAAGACCCCCAAAATGGTGAGTAGCCACAGGGTCAGGGTAAATCACTCTTCCTGGACCCTGCTGTACACTGGGCATGTGGCTCTTGGGGAGAGCCAGCATTGTAGGGGGGGCTGATAATCATTCCAGTTCCCACACTTTCCACAGGATGTGATCATTATGGAAGGTATCTCGCTGCTGAGGGTGAGCAGGGAATCAAGGGAGGGTCTTCTCCAAGCCTGCGTCTTCCGCCCTGGACTCTATGTGGCTCACCTGTGTACAGCAATGGTCCCTGCCCCCCGTGATGGCACAGTGGTATGGGTAAGTTACCATTAATGGGGCAAGAAACAAAGCAGCTCTGCCGAGGAACCTGCGGCATCGGATTGCCCAGTATCTCCACAAGAGTTTCCTGGAGATCTGTGAGGGAGATTCCTGTAAAGTGAGGGAGTATATCAACAGCCTGTTCCGCCGCTCAAACTAGGCATGCGGTGGGAGACAAGCCTGCTTTCTGCAAGCCTCCTGCCCCCAACAGCTCGCTTCAGCAATTCCCCAAATCAGATCCACTTACCAGGGGCCTCCTCTCCTGTTAGCGCTTTGCCAAGATCCGACTGTTTGACTGGCTAGGCTCCTCTGGGGTAGAAAATTGCTCCTGACTGCATGCATCTCTGGCCTCCAAATCATCCTCTGCCTCTGGTTCCCCCTCCCCCTCTTCATCCAAGATTTCCTCCTCCTGGCTCGGTCCACTCTCGACTGGCACGTGAGTCAACAAAGTATCCACATGGGCCTTCGCAGTGGAGGTGGGGTTGCCACCGAGTGTCGTGTCCAGCTCTTTGTAGAACCAGTAGCTGGTGGGCACAGCACCGGAGCAGTGGTTTGCCTCCTATGCCTTGTAGTAGGCGTTTCGCAGCTCCTTCACTTTGATCCTGCACTGCAATGTGTCCCGGTCATGGCCCCTTTCTATCATGCATCATGAAACCTGTCCGTAGGTATCCCCCCATAATTGCTATGGTTGCAGCGCACCTGGGACTGGACAGCCTCCTCTCCCCAAATACCAGTGAGGTCCAGCAGCCCGGCATTGGTCCAAGCAGGGGATCGCCTGGTGCGTGGAGCAGGCATGGTCACCTGTAAAGATGCGTTGAGACCACTGCACGCATCACCGAGCAAACAGGAAGGGGACTTTCAAATTTGCAAAGGAATGTATGGGGCGGGGCTGATGGTTGGTCACCTGAGGGCAGGGCCGTAGAGTTCAAACTGATGACCAGAGAGGTGAGAACAGGCATTGTGGGACAACTCCCAGAGGACAATCGCAGCGCTGTAATCGTCAGTGTCTACGCTGGCACTGCAGCACTGTAGCCCCGGTGCAGAAAGCTCTACGTCTCTCGTCGGGGTGGGTTTTTTTAGAGCACTACAACTGCACAGTTTCTCACAGAAACTTGCCAGTGTAGATGGAGCCTTAGTGATAACAGCCATATAGACCCAAAATCACACCACATCAGGTTGCTCCCAGTCCCAAAGGACTAGCAACTTACCCTAGATCAACTGATACTCCAGATCTTACACTAAAGACAACGTTGGCAGCCAATTCTATAGTAAACTAACTAAAGATTTATTAGCTAAGAAGAAAGATATGTACAAGTAAATCAGTTTGTAACTCCAAATGGTGGCAGTGATGTAATAAACTGCCAGTTTTCCAAAAGTCTTTCAAGGCTACAAAGAATAACTCAGGGGATCTCTGTCTTCTCATTCAGTTATTCTGCCCTGTTAGAATACAAACAGCCCAGAGATGAAAGATCTTTCCTTGAATCCATCTTTTACATCTCCTTTACACAGAAAGCTAGCTGACAGTGTGTCTGTACCAACCTCGTTTTTTTTCTTTGACAGATAGTGAGGCATGCACTTAGGCCTGGTCTACACTACGACTTTAATTCGGATTTAGCTGCGTTAATCCGAATTAACCCTTCACCCGTCCACACTACAAAGCCAGTTAATTCGAATTAAAGGGCACTTAAAATCGATTTCTGTACTCCACCTCGACGAACGGAGTAGCGCCTAAATCGATTTTGTTAATTCGAATTAGGGTTAGTGTGGCCGCACACCACCGAATTACTGTGTTTAAATTAATGGGGTAGTGTGGCCGCACACCACCGAATTAATGTGGTTAAAAACCGAATTAATGTGCTTAGTGTGGCCGCGCACAATCGAATTTATACAACCTGTTTCCCAAATTCGAATTATCTAAATTCGGATTAATCCTGTAGTGTAGACATACCCTTAGAGTCCTTAACCTCGACCATCACACACATTGACCACTTGCTTTGAAATTAGCATTTTCTGTTAAAGGCCTTAAGTCCTTCATTAGCCATTTCACAAGATTTTTTTGGATGGGTAATTTAGTTACAGGGTTAAGCACAAATGTAAATGTTTGCTGATACATTATAACAGGAGTAGATAAGCGAGAACAATACAAGTAATGACCCATTAGTTTTCATGAAGTTTAAACATCTGAATACACATTTATACATTGACAATTGTTTTGATCTACACTAACACAAGTGAATTGGCCTGTGGCCCTGGACTGACCTGGTTTGCCAGAGTCACGTCTTCATCCTCACTAGCCACTGAGATAGGCTAGCTGATAGGGTGCCCCCCTATTTCTTTAGTTGTAATTACTGTTACCCAGCCCAACTGCGGTTCTCTGTGAGTGAAAAGCTTCATTTTCAGATAATTTTCAATGACTTATGATTTAAAATAGTTTCTAGTTAAATATCCCATAATTCCCCAGTATCATGGGAGTTCACAACAGTTTTACTTGATTATATAATCTGCCAGTTTGCTAGAATCAATACATTAAATCTTTTTACCGCTCCATGTATATGTGAACCAGATTTGTAATGTACATATTTGCTGAGTAGCAGCCCACATTGCCCACTGCTACATGACTGTGTGTGTATTCAGTGATCCTACTACAAGTAATATAGGAGTAGAGTTAGAGTTGTTTTGAGAACCTTTACTCTAAATGTTTTGGCTTTGGTATATTTAAATAATCAACCTTAACGTATTAAGAGTCGTTTGCATTCAGCTTCCTTGTTTGTTTGCTTTTTATGAAAGAAAAACAAAATATATTCATGGTTAATAATAAATGGTGGTCAAAACTGATGGCTTCCAAGACTTCTGTGCTTTGGATCTGTGTGGCTACTTCCAAATGGCTAATGCCTACGATAAGGTGAGATGGAGGGAATAGCTGGTGGATCTGTTTAGTGGTAGATCCATGTGCTGTTCCCAAATCCCTGCTGTGTTGTGGTGTGCAAAGAGCATCTGCAAAGACTGGTTCAACGGCACCTTATATGAGGGCTGAGCTCTTCTTGATTTTCCAAATTCTGCCCCTGTGCCATGGAACCTGAATCCACTCTAAGCACAGAGGACCTGTGCCCGCAGAGAAAAGGGGTGGGATTTGCTCCATAACAAATTGCTTCTGAACTCAGTGGCAGATATAAAAATATTCTCTATTATAAACATAGTACTGGGGGGCAGAGGGGGAGGTTTTGGCTTCAGGTTCTGCTGCTGACAAAAATATCAACTTGCAGAACTTGAACCCAAATAGTTTAAAATGTAGTAGAATAACCACATAATCATTTTAAATGAGGACTATAAAATAATCAGTTTGTAATAGGTGTTTTGCACCAGTGCTAAGTACTGCCAAGAAAACAGTTACCGAAGTAAATCAATAAAGTATCATTCCACTCCCAGGTCTCCCTGTCCCAGTCCTTGAACCTGTCCTTCAGAGAAGTACTGAAACCTACTAAGATTTATTCTGAAGAAGGTAAGTAGCTCTGCATGATCAGACAGTAAAGAAGTTGTTTACTACTTCTCCCGGAGCACTGAAAACTTGCTTGAACACACACTTGTATTGTAACTATGATAAAAACCCTTGCTGCTAGAGGAACTCAATTTTTTTTTTCTTTCCGGGAAGGGTCCATCACTGACACCTAGAGGTCGTTCCATAAGAAAACTGTGTCCTGAGAGAGACAGACTTGGGTGGCTCGTGGTTGCTAATAGTAGAGCTGGCCAAATACTGCAAAAAATATTTCCATTAATAGTCTTTTGATCAAATAAATAAGTTTGACTGTGTTTGCAGCACCTGTTTTTTGTGTGCTCTCTATACATCAATCTTCTATGGCCCTCATTACCATAATATCTGAACACTTAAATGTTCTAGCCAACGAACTTAAGGGCAGGAGTGTTCTGTAAAACTGTAATTTTTTTTTTTTGCTAATGCCGTAGAATATTTGCAGGAAACAAATTTTGAATTGGTCTTTGGCAGTGTTAACATTTGAAACACAATTCTCAGCCATGCTTATCCGATCAGGGTACAGAAGCATAACAGGTGACTGATGTGCAACTAAAACAGCTGGAATTTTGGATGTCTAACATCAAATACCATAAACTCCTTGCAAAGGGGCTACATACCAAGAAAAACTTGAAATTATTTGGTGAATAACTTCAAATTGCAAATATAGTCAAGAAAATCCTGATCGGTCTGGACAGAGCATGAACAGAAAAAAGATGTCTAAATTATTGGCTATGAATGGCTTGCTCAGCTCTGATCCAGCAATATCAGTAACTGCAAAAGCAATAGTGTAAAAGGGAAATTCGTGAGCACGTTTTTCCTGCTGACTTGCATCAATAGCAAACTGAAATGGTGTCCTGCAAATTGTCTTTTGGAGACAAAGCTCTGAAGGATGAGAAGACAAAGGGGCAGGATCATTAAATTGCTACCATTTTTCTCACAGCGGAGTGCTGTAATTTTTATCATTCATTGAATGATGTCTTGGCAGTTGTGAACTTTTAAAATGAAAATCCAAGAGGAAGGACATTACAAAATACTTGGAGTGCAGCATCTTACGGATCTTCACATCCTTGGTAGAGTAACCCTCAGAGAGCTGATGAGGGATAGAACATGGAGATCCCCGCTTTTTTCATGATTTCCCCCCCAAAATACTCATGGTATCTGAGGTGGAGCCTAAAAAGAGTGACCTCACTTGGACTGGCTTTGGCAGGGGACTTATTGCAGGCTGCTCTCCCCAAAGAGTGAAAATAGTCCATTAATGCCCACTTGTGAAGCACTGGCAAGAAAAGGGGGCTGGGGTGTGTGTGAAGAGTAGATTGAAACTCCTTCCGTGCTTGGCTCGCCACACCTATACCATGGTGGCTACTGCCTCCCTTTCCCCTTCTCTGGTGGCTCATACGGATCCTTGGTAGGAGTAATGGGATGAAATTAAGGAAAGGAAAATCTTGGGATGGGGAAAAAAATCAGGGTGTGGAATATTCTCTGAACAGGTGCGAAGGAAATGCCATTACTTAGGCTGCTTAAAACTGGACTGGACAAACCACTGGAGAATAAACTATAGGGAATGACTTTGTAAGGGTAGGAGGATAGATTTAAAGTCCTAAATAGGTAGAATACCCAGCCACACTAGCAACACTACCAGCTAATGTACTTATCTAAAGTTTTGATAGGGAAAGCCAGATTTTTAAAAGCTTACATGGATGCAAATTCCAATATATACCCATTTTGGGTGCAAGTTTTCAGATAGACACAAATAGGATTTGCAAAGGAGCATGCACAGAGAATATGCACAGCAGAGGATGGGCCTGTGCATAGACAGGCATGCAGAGCCGAGGATATCTAAAAGATTGCCTGAAGCTCTGGGTTGAAGACCACAGTCAACAACTCTGCTCTTCCGGCACAATGGAACTCTCAATAATAAGGGTAAAGCCTGTCTGTGGTGGGAAGCAGAACTTTGGGGGTGGTCCAAGACTGTGGAATGAACTCCCCCAGGAACTAAGGACCATCACAATCCTCACCACCTTCCTCTCCAAGTGCAAGACATGTTTCTTTGACCTTTCCTTCTATAATATAAACACATAGCAACAGGTATATTTATTAAAAATATAAAAATAAAATAAAGAAACCCCTGCCAAACCAAGGTCCACCACTGCACACACTTCTTCCCCTCAGAGGAGACGATGAGAGAACAAATGTGACAGGTGTTAGCCACTTTGCTTAATGCATTACTAGAAGGCGCTCAGATACTATAGTTATGAGTGTAGCATAAGACCCTGTATAGAATAAACTGCCAAAATTGCTCAGGGTACACTTAAGACAAATTAGGCATGCACAGGTTCGCAAGGGTTCTGGCAAATGCCTCTGGAAGTGGTCTCCAGTTAGTCCTGCACTAATTGCTGAGTCTTCCACTACAGTATAAAAGAGGCATCAGCTAAGGCATTGTGCATGTAGTTGTGGGTGAGTGACGCAGGAAAGAGTTTGGGGAGGTGCCCAGCAGGGCCGGCTCCAGGCACCAGCTTAACAAGCAGGTGCTTGGGGCGGCCAAGGGAGAGGGGCGGCACCTGCGGCAATTCGGGGGCGGCAGGTCCCTCACTCCCTCTAGGAGCGAAGGACCTGCCGCTGAACTACCGCTGCCGATCGCTGCTTTTTTTTTTTTTCCAGTGGCCGCCGCTGGGGGCGGGCGCGGGGGCGCCCTTTTTTCTTTTTTTTTTTGGCTTGGGGCGACAGAAATGCTGGAGCCGGCCCTGGTGCCCAGGAACAAACAGCACACCGTACCTGAGATGGACGAGGGAGAGAGAACTGTCAGAAACACCACTGGAATGAACCAAACAGCTGCTTTCCAATGGCCTTGCATCATGCCACGGAGGCTAATTTTAAGAAGAAATCTGCTCAAAGATTTGGAATGTTAGCATTAGTCTTGAGGGTGATGGATCGGTGGGCAGCAGCTAGGTGAGGCGGTCGAAGCTGTGCTCAGCTGTAAAGGTATCACTGCAGGAGGAGAGGTTGTGGAGAAAGTCTTGTAACAGAGAGTTGGAATGAATGCAAGTACATGCAGGATCTTCTATTGTACCCGCTGCATATCTCCTCTGCCCCATGCTCCTCTGGTATACCCATCCTTCTTCTCCCTCCCTACTCAGCCTCAGTTTTCCCAGGCTGGAAAACACAAACATTTGCAATATTCACTCACTGGCTGAAGATAGTCAGATTTTTATAGACCAAAATATCGGGGTTTAAAACAAAAGTTAGTTCTGTTTGTTAATAAAATAAATGTTCTACGTGTTTTGCTTTAATGGTCTTTTTGCTAGACTCATAGATAAAAATCTTAATATTTTTTTTTCATTTTTATATATTCTGGAGAACTTCAATAAGCCTCTCTTACTAATATAAACCTGTATATACTATATAAAAGTCTATCAAGACCACCAAGAAATGGTTCCCCTAACAGAATTTATTGCAAACTGATTATGTATTAATATATACAAATGACAAATCTAAAACACAATGTCAAAAAGAAAGAAAATGTAATCAAGAATTTATTATTCTCCCATTACTATTCAGCTGGGAAAATAGCTGCTCTACTTTTAAGAGAATAATAATAATAAAAAAAAAAATCCCACACACCCAAATCTGGCTTTCTAAGTGAGTGCCACTAAAATTACTGGTAAAATAATACTTAAATATATAACAATACCAGAATTGCACTGTAATTTATCTAAATATGTTTTTTGCTTCTGCATTTAAATATGGATTTATTATAAGAGCTTATTGCTGTGTGTGTGTCTGTGTGTGCATGCCTGTCTGCCTGCCTGCCTTCCTCGCTGGTCCATTTTACAGACAGAATAAGAGTCCAATACATTTCAAAATGTTGCACCTTGTTCTCTTTTGTATATTTTAGCTGGTATTGTAAATATGGACCATCATATAAAATATTCACAAACTCCTCTCTCCCTGGATTTCTCAACCCCACCCTCAACATAATTAGCAGTTGTAGTAATGTAACAAAGCTTTGATAAAACTTTAAGTGCTTCTGAGACTCTGTACTCAGACATTCTGGGTCAGCCTAGAGAGGCCATACAAGGGGCTTCATGCTACATGCTCCCATAACATTGCAACGTGGTTGACTGATAGAATAGCTGTACAAGAGGGCTTGTGAACACTGGAAAGGGTCTCAGTACTGACCCTATATAGGCCAGCATTGAGGGTGGCTAAGGGATTAGGTTAGAGTGAAGATTGAATCACTCTTAAATAGTTGTGCTTCATTCTTTAAGCAATCCTAGCGATATCTATCAGTCAATTATTGATCTGCTCTCAGGTGGGGATCTACAGGGATCCATTCTGTCACATGCACCCTACCCCCGGTCCAATGTGGGCATTAGGAAGTTAGTGAGGAAGTATGGGCTGTGATAGCTTCAGCATAACAATGACACCAAAATCTATACTGCTGTCTCTGCTGATGTTGCTGGTGCAGTAGAATGGCGTACCCTGTGCCATATGGAGCTTGGAACATTAATGAGGTCACGCCTGCAGAGACCCAACCCAGACGGGAGGAACCACTGGAACAAATGTCAGGTTATATTGGCGCTGGGCTTTGCCTGCTGCTAAGTCTCACAGTCTGGGGAGTTTATTGGATGCCAAGCTGCTTCTGGCTATCCAAAGGGCAACGGATGCCAAGATGGCTTTCTAGAGAGACGAGGTGGTTAAGGTAATATCTCTTATTGGACCAACTTCTACTGGTGAGAGAGACAAGCTTTTAAGCTTACACAGAGACGAGAAGAAGAGCTCTGGGTAAGCTTGAAAGCTTGTCTCTCTCACCAACAGAAGTTGGTCCAATAAAAGATATTACCTCACCCACTTTCTCTCTCTACTATCCTGAGACGTTCACAACTACAACAACACAGCATACAAGATGGCTTTCTAATGGTTGAGTTTAAGAAGAAGGGCACATCCTTTTTTATTCCCTCAGCTGCAGCCCTTACCACTGTTAGCTCTGTCTTTCCCACCATGCCATGGCCTACATAGGGCATAGTGGACTCAGCCAAGTTTAGAAAGAGAGAGAGCAAAACTGTTTTTTATATCTATACATACCAAGTCTGAACTTGATGAGGACTCTTGGTATAGCATTGAAATGATCTGTCTGTGTTTTGCACAGAGGCAATCATTCTAGCACCACATACAAGAAGCCATTATAATAGTTATTCTATTTATGGAGAAATGTGTAGCTAAAATGTAGGAAAATTATTGTTCTCCTTATTCTCACTTTTTTACTGAAGAAACAAATCACACAGTAAATTATGTCGGATTTGCATGAAATGTTGCATGCACCTAGATTTCAGCATGAACTAGGGAAAAGACATTGTTTTAATTCCATAGCTCTTATAGTTTGATTTCTTTATTAAATTTTCCTATGCAATAATTTTTACTTGGTTTCTATTACATTCATGAAACGCTCCTGGGTATAATTTAACATCTGCAGATTACCATGGCTGGTAATGAAAGACTAATTCATACTGCCCAGAGAGAGTGGGAGAGAAGAATATGGGGGAGCATACAGCTTCCTCTGCTGGCAAATGCTGCAGATGCTTGGGGAGATGAATAAGCTGTTGGCACTTGCCAATGGATGTGCTCAGGAAAAGAGAAGCTCCCTCCCTGTTCCCTTAGTGGGTATTGAAGCAACTGGCAACCCAGTAGCTGTTCCCCTGCTGTTCTATTTGGGGCTACTTATCAACTTATAGACTTTTTTTTGCCGTCTCCCTTCACTTCTCTCTGATATATCTGGAGAGGCTGAAGGGAGACACATTCCAATGTAGTAGGTAATGTCCCAGCATAGCAGCAGCCTATCATCTCTGTGCATGCAGCTCTGCTTGAGAGTGGACATGTGATACGGCTGCAGAGAAGTCAATGTCTTTTTGGGATTGCATACACAGAGGCTTTGTGACAGAGGAGGGAAGTAATAGTCCCTGTGTATGTAGCTTTGTTGCAGAGCCTCTGTTTTTTCCCCGTCTTTCTCTGCAGCATGGGGCACAGGTCACTTGCAGGTTTAAACTAGAGTAAATGGTGGATTCTCTGTAACCTGAAGTCTTTAAACCATTATTTGAGGACTTCAATAACTTCGCCAGAGGTTAGGGGTCTATTACAGGAGTAGGCGGGTGAGGTTCTGTGGCCTGCAATGTGCAGGAGGTCAGACTATATGATCATGATGGTCCCTTCTGCCTTAAAGTCTATGATTCTATGAACTATATCAGCAATATTACATTTTGGGTACTACATTACCGACAGATACCTACCAGGGCTGGTTGAAAATTTTCCAACAAAACTGTTTTTGATGGAAAATTGGGTTTTCAATAAACAAATTATTTTTGCAATAAGCATCTGCTTTCCATGGAAAACTTTGATTTTTTTCATCAAAAAACTGCCTGAAAACTGAAATATTTAGATGTGGAAATGCAGTCATGGTGCCTCATGTGAGCTGTAGTTCATGCTCCCATTATCCTCTATACATTGGACTCCTCAGATAGACTGTGTCCCATTATGCCCCATAGCCAGAGACTCCCATGATGCACCACATCACTGTTCCAAGATGTAATGCTTCATGAGAGATGTATGACCAGAGAGCCTGGCCTATAAGGAGAGTGTGAGCATAAGGTATCATGGCAGTATTTCCGTATTGAAAAAATTTGGATTTGGGTCACATTTTTTTGATACTCAAATTTACACACACACACACAACACACACACACAAATCAATGTGTGTGTGTGTGTGGGGGGGGGGGAGATCCATTTTTGACCTGCCATAATATTGACAAATTGTGTGCAATTCAAGAAAAGCAACAAAAATGATCGGGGTTGGCAGGATTTGGGGAAAGATTAAAAAACCCTAGGTTGGCTAAGCCAGCAATGAGTTGAGGGGACAAATCTACAAATATTTGAAGGGGGTAAACACTGAGGAGGAGGAATTATTTAGTTCCTGATTCAGGAAAGCACTTAAGCATGTACTTAAGCGCTGTCCTGAATAGAGATGCTGTCCTGAATCAGGGCCTTGGTGAGGTACATAGAGGTATAGCTAACAACAATGGGATAAAATTAAGAAGGGGAAAATTAGACTGAATGTCTAGAAAAGCTACTTGAACAATCTTCTGACGGAAGTGGTGGAAGCCCCATCCCTTGGGACTTTTAAAACAAGTCTGGCTTAGGCACTACAACTGAAACATCAGGGCAATTCTGCATGCTCTAGCTGGTCTTTTTCATCTCTGGATTCTGTGTCTAGGCTATCAGGACAGCTCTGTCCCAATGCCTTTCTCAGGAAGTGGAGCTAAAAATACCAATTAGCTCTTAAGTTGAATTACTTTAGGATAAAAATCCATTTTCAACAATAAGGATGTTACATATATATAAAATGTGGTGGTTTGGATAACTACCTTTTATGTGCTAACTGGTTTTCCTCTGTTGTGTTTAGCAGCACTTTCCTGGACTTCAGAACCTGGCAAACAGAATTTACACACACTGCACTTTACCCTAAAAGCTTTCACACCAGATATGTGATTCTGTATTTCCTTACTGCTGCTTAGGGGATGTTGCATCTTGCTCTAGCCAATGTTTAGTATGCCTAAGGACTGACAAAATAATCTCAAAGTCTAACCATCAAATGTGCAATCTATTGCAATTAGAGATGTATTGCTTTATAATTACTGCCACCACTTGGTTTTTACCTGCAGGCATAAAATAAATACCTGTTGCCTGTGGATATTTATACCTTTTAAATTCTTGCAAAGATTTCAATCCCATTTCAACAGCCCTGCAGAGGTGAAGCTAGTTGCCTTTAAATACCCCTTGCATCTGCTAAAAACTGCAGTTAGCAACCATGGCTGAGTTACATTATTTTTTCCTGTATGCAGAGAAAAATTAGAAAGTAATCATTTTTAAAGTAAATCTGATCTGATATTTCCTGCTTTTGCTGAAATAATCCTGATTTTTTTTGGATGGACTATATGGTTTTCTCAGCAAAACCCATCAATCTCAAATAACTTTTCCTTTACTTTTTGTTATTCGCTTTTTCAGCCTTTTCCCCAGCACCAGGCAATGAGTTCAGAGGAATTAAGAGGAATTATTATCTGCCTTTTTTTAACAATAGTAGCAGGTGCCTAGATACCACAGTGATGGGTGTATTTGAAGTTAATACACAGAAGGCCATCATTACTTCAGTGCCTCATTGCAGCAAGAAGTACAATGGATCCTAGCTATTTAAAATAGGAGATAATTGGAGAGATATTCACGTGGACCTGTTCTGTACTGAACACACGTCAGGCTTGTCCAGGGATGTTTCTAGTGGCTTTAATGAGGCCAGTGTAGCAGCCCCTTGTCCCTACATGCCATCCCCTGCTGGCAGGATGACTCTTGTAACAAGACACAACTGGCATAACTCTGCTCTGCTCAAGATGTCTCTTAAGACCTGGGGGGGTGGGGTGGGGTGGGGGGGGCGAGGGGGGGCAAGAAGGAGTTCAGTGAGCTGGCTGAGCTAGCTAGCTGATTAGTGCACTGGACTAGGAATCTCAGGAGCTAGCTGGGTTCTCATTCCAAGTATTCCATTGGCTTACTATGAGATGTCCTAGGAGAAGTCATGTAACCCCTCTGCCTCAATTTCTCCATCAGCCAGGTGGTCATAGTACCAACTAGTCCATATTTGTAAAGCACTCTGGGATTTTTGAAAGCACTATACAAACACAAAGCATTATTATTTCTCCCTCTACATTTAGAAAAAAGGAAGAGAAATGGGTCTCAGTGAGTCAAAATTCATCCCTGTTGCACTTGTCTAGAGTAACTAACCCCTCTGAAGTCTCTGGATTGAAAGCTGAATTTAACCTAGTGTCTCAGGGTCAGTGGATGTATTGCCTTTTTTGCACCCAACATGGGGTTGTGTAACCACATGAAAACAGAAGGCTGTATTCACAGCGTCTCATAGGAAGTGACTCTCAATGCCTGCATGGACTGACTGCTGTCGAAAGTAAGTGAAGATAGCATGGGGAACTTATTAGGATTTATTTGCTGCAAGAATGAGAATTGGCATTATTCAACACATGTCAAGAATACATGCTGAAGATCAAAGCCAGCTCTGAACAGCTTGTGTGGGGATAGAGGAGTTCTATTTTAAAGCAGAGAAGTAAGTGGGGAGACTTCGCTTTAAAATTTACTGTGAGTTAACAGGGATGGCACCTTTTGGCCATTGTCTGCTAACCTAAGCCGCAAGAAAATGCAATTGAGCAATAAGTAACTGCTGCATGCACTGTATATTTGTCAGTTTAGTGCTCAGTGTCAGCTTGATAAGCTCCTGTATCAATCTTTCCACCACTGAGACATATTTTAATGTATAACCCCTATAGTTTCAGCACATAATCTAGTCAGTGTCATCTTCAATGTACAATTTCCAGACAAGCTATAAGCTAGAATGGAGGTGGAGAACGTATTTCCTTTACAAAAAAACATTAATAGAATGTTTTTAAAATATCAGCAACAAAACTCCCTGAATCTGAAAACTATTCATTTAGGGTTCCAGCACCAAATTTAACTCTTTCCACTGCACACCAGCACTCCCCTTATTCCCTCCCCCACTGTTCCTCAGAAACTTGCATAAAGCCTTCAAACTGCACACACAGACCAGAGATGCTAACCTTCTCCCGTCCTCTTGCTCCAAGCTGGATATACTACATCTCACATCAGACTCTGCCCTGTCCCATTCCCAATATGGACTGCAGATCTTACTGGACTCCTACTCAAATCGTACTTGGTTACCCTCTTTATATGGCTATATCTGCTCTTCAATTTGGGGGTGTAATTCCCAGCTCAAAGAGACACACTCACACTAGCTCTGATTGAGCTAGCATGCCAAAAATAGCATGTGGTCCCCATGAATGGAAGGAGAGGTTAGCCACCTCAAGTATGTTCCTAGTGTCTCAGACAGGACATATGGGCCTTGCACTTTCAACATACGCAAGATAATATCCTGTTTCTCTCTCTATATAATGGATCCACAGATTCCTCCCCCTCCCCCTGTACACTCTCCCCTGCATGGTCCTTAGATCCCTCTGTAACAATGTAGGGTAGAAAAGTTCATGGTTTTATATTGTTACGTAAGGAAAGATCAGACTATTGTAATTCATACACACATCAGACCAGACTGAAGTTTCTCTTCTGTGATAACTGGAGGGGGTCTCTTGCTGATAAGTGAAGGAGGGGAGCAAGAATATAGTAGCAGGGTTAATGCTGGTTTTGGAATCTTCACCCCTCCACCAACCTCCCAGCTGGCTAGCACTGGTAGCTGGAGTTTCTCCATCCTCTGGGGAGACTTGCAGCAGTAGGTGCTGAGGGGAAGGGGTTCCCACACAGATAGGCAGAAGGGCTTGTGCCTGCGATATAGCTCTGGAACAGCTCCCTGCATGGTCTGGGAAGAGGAGGAGTGTCGCTACTCCCATCTTTTGTCCAGCTCCATTTTTCACATCACTATTCTAAGTTGTACTAAAAATACTGATTGCCCAGTCTAGTGGGGGATTATTGACTGCATATTGCTACATCCACTCCATCAGACCCAGTAATACCATCTGCTTGACAAACATATATTATTACATCCCTTTGCTCTGTTGCAGCTTTGCCTGGCTTGCAGCATTACTCTTAAATGATGTGAAAGCCTTGTCACATATCCCAAAATGCTGAAATCCTCTCTTATATTTGGTATAAGCAATTTGCACATTATTTCAGCCTCTCACATGAGGTGATCTGAAGCAGTTCAGTGATATGAAATGACTGTCAATATGTGTGTTACAAATGAAAAAACTCCAGTATATTTCTGATTCATTGCAATCCATTCATTGCTTTCTGGATCTACTGTGGCCCTCCAGGACATGTCACAAATCCAGATGCTGTCCTTGAGTGCTGGTTTTTGCATTTAAGTTTCTGAGTCAGGTGAAAGAGTTTAAAAAACCCTCCCTTGGCCTGACTCACAAGTACCAGGGTGGAATGTGTTCAGTCTGATACGATAACTGATATGCCTGATTTTGATAACTGAGTACAAATGAAATGAATTAGATAATATAGACAATAGAATACAAGGAATTTGGGCACACTAAGCCATCCCATAGTTAATCAAATCACACTGCTCTTTGTGTTTCCTGTGCTTATCATGGAAGAGACCTATGGAATTGCAGAGTCGTATTCTTTGGAGATCGCAGAATGTTGGCAGACCAACAGTTGTGGGCATGAACTGCTGTTAGACTCTCAAAAGCACAAAGTCTGTCCACTTGAGGTGTGCATGGATCTAAGTGCAGAATTGGGCTCTCAGCATGTTAACATTGAGACTTATCCTGTGGATGAAGAGAGCTTTTAATTACTCCAAACTCTACCACTTAAGTACATACCCAGGGTCTGGCGCAGGCTTGTACAGCCTGTGCTGCTGTCCAGGCTACTGTGGGCATACTGCTGTTGTTGTTGTTGGAGCTAGTTACATCAAAGCTAGCTCAGGTATGTCTACATGTGCTGCAGTCACACCTCTGATTGCAGTGTAGACATACATTGGTCTCTCTGCATCAGTTCCTCATCTGTAAAGTGGTGATTATAGTACTTCCCTTCCTTGCAGGGTTGTTGTGAGGGGAAATACTTTGCATTGCAAGATGTTCAGATACTGCCATGATGGAGGCCATATAAGTATCATAGATAAAGACCTTGTAAGTGAGAGTTCTTCATTCCCAAAGACTGGTGCTGCAATGAGGGTAGTGTGGGTGTTTACACCCTCAACATCATGAAGGCAATTCATGGAGTGGTGCTCCTTGATAATGAACTGGTGTGAAGTGAAATTGGGAAAACAGCATGGGAAGACTCTTGTGATGTCACATTTACCATGGCTTTTCCTGCCTAATCTTTCATCAGCTGTTGATTGGACTGCAAAAGTCTGTAGCAAGTACAGGAATCCCATGGGCCGTAATTACATTTTCAAGAGATGTGCTTGTAGGAGAAAAAGGGGAAGAGAAGGGAATGTGCGGTGAGTTGCAAGGAGCGTTAATGACTCTGTTAGGGTTATACAAAATTAACTGATATAATATCTATGGTTGTTAAAGAGACTCCTCCATACCGAGACAGCCATTTAAGTAGAACAATTGGGGATTATGGTCCACAGGAGCCTTTTTAATTGTTAATTTGCCCACTTTAAACTGTTCATTTTGCATGATACAAAGAAGGTGCTGTCTTTTTAAATAATATTGTTTTCCTTAAAATTGGCTTCCCTTCGCTGTTATCTTGCTAAGAACACAGTAGCGATGCTGTTGGAAATTATCTCCCCTACACTGAGTGAGCCTATCTAGAACTAACACCCTCCCTGCAAAGTGTAAGGTAATTAGCCATTCCCCTCCCTCCTGTTTATCTTGATTTCTGCTTCAATCTCGTTGCCTTTCACTCATGTAGAATATAATTTGAATGTAGTTTTAGCACTTTCTTCCTCCACAGTCCCTCCCCCCCCCGAAGCAGAAAGCAGTTGCAATGATCCGAACGTGCATTATCTCAGAGTATAGGTGGGTGAACCGTTCTGCCTGAGAATAGCAACATTTACCACAATGGAGCGCAGCTTCGGCAATTGACAGAATCCTTACATTTTGTATGCTAATGCACTTCTGATGGCAAGACCAGACTTTTTGCTGCTAATTCTACCATTAGCAGTCTCTGATGGGAGCCTAATTTCCACAGAAAAATCCTGAGAGTGAAAGAGGAAAGGGAAAATTAGTGCCTGGGTACTGACATGACTCACCTCTCACCTGACCAGAAAAGTTACAATTCTGTCTAATATCTAAGGTTTTGCTTGCTTAGGAAAATGGAGCCTACAGATAACGTGCTAGAGGTCCAGTGTTTCCTTTCTAGCGCTGCTATATGGCCCAGGATCCTATCGTCATTGTGTTTGCAGCAGGAGCTGCGCTTTGGAACATTTACTCCTTCTTAATCATTAAATCCGTAAGTCTAATTTCTGCCCATCCAAGCAACACTGCACTAACATGTCTAAGTAATAGGGAACATGGGGAAGCATCCACCATGAAATTAGCATTAAAGGGGTGATGTTGTTGCAGCTACATGGGGCTTCAATAGAAAGGGTCTTTGCTGTGTCTTTTGCTCTTTACACAATGAATGTAATATGAAGGAACCACCAAGGTATGGTGAAGTCCAAATAAGTGTGTTTACTAACTATATCCAAGGTCCAAGGCCTAGCTATGTACACATACTGCTGCTCTGGCAGGTTTCTAAATATAGATCACAGAGAGCACCACTTGTGGGCTCACAAACTATTTAAAGGGACACTACCCAGTTGCTATAAACTATAATGCTGTAGTTACCAATTTTGCAGAGATATCACTTTGAAAATGTGCAGGACCTTAGGCCACTGATTGCATTTATTTGGCCATCTCAGTCCATGTCTGGTAAAGAGAGTCTGGATATTGCTTTCCTCCACTCTCATTGCTATGCACACGTACAGGGGCTTGTCTGCACACAAGTTGCACTGGATTAAGAAGGTGTGATTTTTAAACTGATCTAGTTAAGCCAGTGTAAACCCCTGTGTGGACCCATTTATAGATCTTTAAAACTGGGTATAGTGGGTTAGCTTGCTATGATGCTTTCTTGGGGTGCCCAGGACTATGAATCACCTTGTTGCCCCTTAGCCTCCAGTGAGAGAGAGACTTGCTCATGCTTAACTGGATGTCAGCTCCCTGATGCTTCTAGGCTGTTAGATGCACAAGCACTCGCCTCTGGGCAATGCCAGTCCTCACTTTGCCTTGCAGGTTAGAAATAGGTACAGCCCAGCCCCCAAGCCCATTTGAAGCATTCCCCTGTGATATCCAGCCCCTGTCACCGGCTACTCACAGAAATACCAAGTTTGCTATCCCCAAAGGGTTACAGTACACAGCAGCTCACAATCGGCTCCTGTATAACATCCCAGCACTGAGATATATTTATAGTGAAAACAATCATAAGATTATTATCAAAGGCTAAGATTTCAGAGATAGTGAGTAACGATAATAGAAACAGAAATGGTTACATATAAAACAAAATCAATACGTGCTTTCTAGACACTAAACTTAACTTTAACAGGCTAACCATCTGTCTAAAAGCAATCTTATCTCACCCAAAGCTTTCTTGCAGCGTTTCCAGCTTAAGCTGGTTGAGATCTTGTTTCATGAATGTAATTGCACTGCTCGATTACTTCCTCAGGTGCAGGAAAAAGAGGTGTTCTTTTGTCTTCTCCTTATATCCCCCAAATCTATTGTTTATTCCCAGAGTTAGGATGATCTCCTGTGGACTAGTTTCTGGTGTTCTGATGTCATGTTGACTTCATATACAAGTGGGGCTTCCATTGTGTTGGCTTACAATGGTATATTTACATGTGAATTGAGACAGTTGAATATACATCCTTTGTCTGGCAGAAACCTGTTTGCCAACCTTGCCCTGATTCAGACTTTTAGGAACATTTTCTCTCTCTCTAAGTTCTTATGTGGTATTTGTACATACATTTCACAAGACATTAATGACAAGTGTGACCCTGGCTTTTATTGAAGACTTCACATGACATTCTTTGTGGATAAACACTATGAACACATTGTATTAGGTGTGGTGAGTTTGTCAGGCCTGTTAGGAGCTGTGTTACAGAACAGTGAAACCTTTGCCAGTTGACATTGAGGGCTTCATAGGGTCACACATGCATCTCTAAATTTACAAGTACAAGCTAAACTGCTATTAGGTTTAAATTGATTTAAGAATGTCCACACCCAAAGTTGCTTTAAAATTGGTTAAAAATCACCTTTGGTTAAACCAATGCAATTTTATGTTTGGAGCAGGCCATAGAAAGAAGCTAGTAATTATTGCACATGACTAGGAGCCAGGAGATTTGAGCTCTAGTCGGTACCCAGATTTGCTGTATGACCTTGGGCAGGTCCATTAGCTCGTCCTTGCTTTGGCTTCCTTACAATAGACAATCAATTTCTTAGACTAGGAAAACCACACAGACATCTGTGGCGCTTAATTCATTATGTCTGTAAAGCACTTTGGCATCCTTTTAGATTCGAAATTCTGGGGAGGCACTGAGCATAATGGAGCCTGATCCTGATTGGGGTTCCACATGTGATAGTGATATTAACACTTGAACATGTAATATGCTACATCATATTAATTCTCCGATGGAAGGTGCTATCAAAGTGTTATTATTAATTACTATTGTCATAATGAAGTAATTGTTCTCTGTTTGCCAGTTCAGATCTGAAATAAGCACGGTGGAGCAGAGAACAAATAATTTGTGAAGAAAAGGGCAGCTCCCAGAGAGCACATAGTAACTACCTTCTTTCCCCTACTCCCTTTCATGAAGCAGCCACAATCATAGTCCCTGAATTCATGGAGTGCAAGGGTGGGGGAATCACAGCCCAGCTAGGTTATACTAACTATTGCTCTCAATCCAGTACAGGTGGAAGTGCATGCTGCACTCTTTCAATGGATGGAGCAGTTCCCACGTTTGCATGTGCCCCCCCACAGTGTACCTGGTAGGAGAATACCTCCAATACAGGCCTCTAGTGCAGGGCTCCTGCAGCACACTCCCTGATGAGACTGTGACTTTCAGAATACCAATAGAGCCCTAAAAGCTCAGAATAATTACTGTGGTTACCTTAGAACTGGTTTTTCTTGGGGTGTATATTCCTGGTGCACATCGGTGCTGTAGCGTAGGTACCATTTCTAAACATCAAAATGAATCCAGGGAGCAGGGCTGCACTGGGTTTCATTTTGTCTATAGATTCATATTTTGCCTAGCCTTCCAGTTTGGTTCAACATGAGCCCCTTGGTAAAAGTCATTTGGTAATCAGCTTCTCTGTCACTGTGCAGGGGGCTAAAGGAAGGGGTGGAAGGTGGGAAAGCAAGCCAGCGATCTGTGTTCAGAGGCCGCTCGTGGATTCATTTTGTGGGTCAGAGTTTGCACACAATTAACTAATTATGGGAAGAAGTCATTGCTGGGGGCGAAGAGCAGGCCTCTGGCTTCTAAAGTGAGTGCTCAGCACCTTTTGAAGAGTGAACATTTGACACTGAACTCAAGCTTAAACAGGGACAGATTTTCAAATGGAAATGTGTCTTTCAAGTGTAAGTCTACATGTAGGGTGACCAGATGTCCCTATTTTATAGGGACAGTCCCGATATTTGGGGCTTTTTCTATATAGGCACCTATTAGGGTGGCCCCTGTCCTGATTTTTCACACTTGCTGTCTGGTCATCCTATCTACATGTATTCTCTTAAATCTTTGGGATTCTGAACTGCTTAAAGGTAGTTCCGCATCCCCCCACAAGGGGATTTTCTGTTTGATTCTAAAATAATTCCCTCCCCCGCTCCCAAATGTTACAAAATAATTTGTTTGTAGGGTGAGATTCTTCAGCCCAAAAATGTTCTATTTGTGGATGAGTTAAAAATGTCCGGGAAGTGCAAGCTTATTATAGCATACCTGATGCAGTCTTAACTACAGCAGCACAGACACCACTGCTATTCATTCTATGCAACTGTGGGATTCATACAGAGAAAACCACAATTGAAGCCAATAAACTGTGATAGATAAAAGTACAAATAAACTTCAGATATAGGAGCCAGGCCTCATACATATTGTGAAGCTTTTCAAGTTAGTCACTTCACACAATATTCTTAGGGGAGTTTTAATCAGCACATGTTGTGCATTGGCCCATATGAAATGTATTTAGCCTGAGGATTGTTAACCTGATCTGGCATGTTGTTTTTCCTTTTTGGACATTCATCTCTCCCACAGGCTGGTGCATGTGAAAGAAGACCAGATATAGTCGTCTAGCAATAGCAGAGCAATCAAGCCAGCAGTGTGTGTGTGTTTAAAACATGTTGACTTTAAGCTGCTGTAGGCCATGGAAATTTATTGACACAATGATGGGGGCGAATGCTGGACAGACAAAGGAAGTGCAGATATATTTATTTTTTTTAAGCAACAGTGAAGACTCCCCACCTGTAATATTTGTCCTAAGAATCAAGCCTATTGTATGTTTTCTTGAGGGCTCCTGCCCCACTCAATAGTGGTTGCCATCAAAGCTAATGGGCCAAACTTACCATAGGATAAATCCACTAACTAGAGTGGAGTTACATGAGAACGGAATATGGCTGAGTATCTCTAGCCTCTGTATGGAGCAGCACTATCTCCTTTGGGATTTGTGTGCTCTCCCAGTGCAGCCAGTGGCTGAATACTTCCTATGGAGTGCGCTTGTGACTCCACGCACACCTGGATGAAGCTGCAACTTCTCTTTAATTAGGGCTGCAGGGGGTGAATTAGCAGAGGGGTGCAGAGAGACACCAGCAGCAGCAGCATTGAAAGAAAAATACATTTGAACTTTGGTCTTTACATCAATTTTGCTACAGAATGAAAACTAAGATTTTAATCAAATTCCTTGTGCAATAATAGACTCTTTATTTGTAGTTTTATGAAAACAGCTACCCGGTCCTTCATAGCCACCAGGCCTCCTTGTGGAAGAATGCTTTGATATTTTGCACCCATTATGGGGAAAAATGTTAGAAAATGTGCAGTGACAAATTTAGAATTAGTGGGGCCCTGTGCGCAGCTTCATCCCGCCTCCCCCACCCCCCCGGGCTGAGGCAGGGGGTTGGGGTGCAGTAGGGGAGCAGGGGGGCGGCGCTTACCTCGGATGGCGCGGCTCCCAAAGCGACCGGCACACCCCACACCTCTGGCAGCGGCTTTTAGGCAGGGGGGGTAGGGGATCTCCGCACCCCCCTGCCCACAGATGCTGCCCCAGCAGCTTCCATTGGCCACAGTTTCCTGCCAATGGGAGCTGTGGAGTCGGTGCTCGGGGTGGGGGCAGCGCGCGGAGACACCCCCCTGCCCAGGGGCAGGGACATGCCGGCTGCTTCTGGGAGTGAAGCGGCACGGAGGGAGGGAGGCAGAGCGGGCAGGGAGCCGCCTTAGCCCTGCTGCTGGCACGTCTCTGCACACCCCTTGGGGGGAGGAGGGCAGCAAATCTCCGTGTGCTGCCCAGGGCGGAGGCAGTGCATGGAGCTGCCTCCCCCACTGCCAGGGGCACGCAAAGACGTGCCACCAGCTGGCCGCTTCCGGGAGTGGCGTGGGGCCACCGGCCACGGAATGCAGGCAGCCTGCCTGCCTGAGCCCTGCTGCGCCGCCGACTGGGACTTGTGCAGGTTGTCAGATATTCGTCGTGCATTTTGGGGGCCCCCCATCGTTGGGGGCCCTGTGCCACCGCCTGGTTTGTTTCATGGTAAATCTGCTCCTGAAAATGTGTATAATCTGTAAGGAGTGGGGCAGTGTTTCTTCTATGGGTTTATGAGACACAAACCTTAGGTTGGGTGTTTGTGTGATGTTCCTAAGTGAACTCCTGATTGATGAGTTGAAATTTTATAAAGGCTGAGTTCTTTTACACTAAATCTCTCCTGATTTATTTGCACATTGAGTACTATTGGCGTCTAAATCTTCAAGGTCCAGGAATGAGCTAAGCATCTCTGAAATCCTCATGCTGTGTAGTTTTGAGCAGATATATTAATGTACCATAGGTCTCTTAGTACTGAACCACTGCTTTGCCGTGGCAGAGGTGGCAGAGAGAGGGGGACAACAATATGGATAGCATTGGTGGAGAAAATGCTGTTAAGGCTCATCAGAGGTAGGATTGAGGGACACTTACAGAGATATTATTTGATCAATTGGAATGCACATGGATTAACAAAGAGATGATCCTGTCTAACTAATCTGATAGAATTTTTATTTTTAGGAAATAACACAAAGAGCTAGCAAGAGGATGCTGTGGATATAATTTATCCAGGCTTTGTGATACTTTTGCTACAGCAAGAAACACAAAAAGACTAATCTACGGGGTCAGCAGCATGGTATCTGGGGTGAAATGCTTGAGTGGATTAAGAAGTGGTTTAGATATAGGATACAGAGGGAGGTGGTAATTCTTTTGGTGTGGACTGAGGTTACAAGTGCAATATCAAATGGATGAGAATTGGGTCCAGATTTGTTCCTTTTATTTGTACTATATATATCCAAGACGTGGAAGAGGAGAAGAATGCTGTAAGCAATAATATTTTCATATAATTCAGAAGTAGGGAGCACAGCCAACAGAAAGAAGCTGACTTAAATGAATGGACAGATGAATGATCTAGATGAATGTAAAGTAATGAGGCACAGAACAAAATAGAAGAATAGACCCTAAAAGATCATGTCATATAGAAACATTTGAGTCAAGAAAAAGTCCTGTAGGTTACAGGGAACAGAGATCTGAAACACAAAACTGAATTATTAAAGACAACGTGCGTGCACGCGCGCGTACACATACACACACACACACACTTACAATCAGCTCTAGAAATAGAAATATTAGGTTTGAGTCAGGAAATTGTCCTCTAGAATTGATGAGATCCTATTTGGAACACCATCCTCAATTCTGATCACCTTATTATTAAAAGGAAATCCTAGGGATGGAGAAGGTACAACAAAGGGCAAGCAGAATAATTCAGGGACTAAGGGAACTTAGTTATACCAAAAAGTTAAAGGACTAGGCCTGTGTTCTTTAGAAAAAAGAGACTAAGAGATGATCTCATTGTGGTACACAGAATTCTGAAGGGAATAGGAAGGATGGATGATACAAGACAATTTGAGCTTGTGTCAAATACAGGATCAGGGGGTATACATTAGAGCTATGGACTGTATGGAAAAGGTTTCCTCAAGGAATTTAGGTAAAATTTCTTTATGCAGAGATTAGATAATATATGGAATACTGAAAAGTACACTCTGTTACACAAGAGGCCCGATGGGAACACCAAGTTCTTTTGCCTATGTCCTTCACAGCCAGGTCTTTCTTTGTCTGGAAGAGTGCTTTGAAACATACCAGTCTTCTTGAGAATACAGGAAAAGTTTGTAAGGAAAAGATAACCTGTGTCATTCTTGTGAGGGTTTATTGGTAGAAGTTTGGGGGAGGTTGGATAGTGCTGTGTCTGAACTCCTCAGAAAATGTCAGTTATGCAGGAAGGGTTTGCAAGAAGGTGACTTAACTTTAACACTCAGTGATGTGGCTCCTGGGTCACACAGGTTTATGAGTAAAAATACAAACCCCCTTTGAGGTGGAAGTCTGACCTGTGCAGCTCTGAATTCCTCATTTTCTGTAGTTTTTGACAGTATTAATCAAGCTAAGGGAGTGGGGATGGCAAGCCACCCAGCAAAGTTTGTAAGCCTCAGAGTGAAAAAACAGAACTGTGATTATTTTGGAGTAATTTTTTAAAACATAATCTAGATGGTATCTGTTGGAAAATATTCAACAAAGGTGCAATTGCTAACTTCTTCTAGGGTGTTAGACATAGTTGGCCTTATCTGATCCTTTCAGTGTTCACAGGCTAGAGCTGGGTGAAAGTCTAAAATTGCACAGGAGCTGATACTTAAAATAAATAAAATAAAACAAAACCCCCAAGTAATGGTTTCATTTGAAAAAAGACGAGAAATTATGTGAAAAAGGGAAGATTAAAAGGAAATCGGATAATCAAGAAAGAGAAGAGGGAAGGAGATGGAGAGATCAATGATTGGACCTGCGCCACAGGGCTCGCTTCTGCTTTCCCATGCAGCCCTCTGATCTGCTTCTCCTGAACGTTTATTGCGGCATTTAAGGGTATGATCCTGCAATGGGCTGAGCACCTTCCTCAAGATGCAGAATGCTATCAGCTCCTAATGAGCTTAGAACCAATACCCCAACACCAGTACCTCAGCCCTTAACAGGGTCAGGCCCTAAGTGAGTTCTTAACTTCTTTCCTCACTCTCTGAACTGCATATCGAACACTTCAGGTGTTTCGTATCTGAACCTAACACCTAGAAAAACGCTCATTGGAAAGAAAGGCATTATCACTCTATCCTCTCTCTTTTCAACAGGAATTTTGTGGACATTAGTAGTCAGAACTACTTCTTGACCTGTCAGTGACACCTGCTAGCATAGCGCATCTCAATCTCACACACAAACTGCTTGCAATACATGTTTAAATCCCAACCTGAGAAACAGTGCAGGGATTTTAAATTAGTCTTTCATACAATATATATAAGAACTAACCTTACTACTACAGTAGGCATCCAAAAACCCAGGGTGTAACTCCTTGATGTCTGGATTCCAGTTTTCTTCTTCATTCCTCACAGTGAGTGCACCATTGTGCATGACTGGCTGACACGAAGAAATTTAAATGCACACAGAAAGGTAAACAAAAAGGCACCTGATCAAATCACTTAAAGCATGGAGTAGAGTGAATTATTTTTACATAGGTAATTAATAATGGAGCAACAATGTAGTGACAGTGAGCGTCTCAGGGGAGAAAACTGTCAGCCTATTTATTCATTTATTCTTCTCTAACTAAATTGATGGGATAGTCTGATGCCTTTCCAGATTCCACACGGATGATGAAACTGCAAACAAGTTTCATTTAAATAATGGGCAAATCTTCCAATTAGTCAAAGCCAATCCTCATGCCTTAAAAATGATGAACTGTACTTACCCTTGCCTCTGTCAGCTTGAAGCAGGGGGAAAAAAGGCCAGCAAAAAAACAGACATTGATCTAAAAACTTTGGGGCACAGATTCAATAGTACATTAATCTACTGGGATGTATACAGAGCCTATGACTGTCATTAAGATTTCTTAGTCCATGTTTAATGCAATATCACTGATTCTTTCATGTAAGCTCATGATTTGGTTCCCAGAGAGTTTCAATTTGCTGAAAACCCAATTCAAGAAAGTATACATAGTATACCAGTGAAGTTTCCCATCTAATGAATGAGTATATTTAATGTTCCGTATGGTTTAGATTTTTAGAAATTACATTCTACATAATGGGTGAAATCCTGCTTCAGAAATTGATTTCAGTAGGGCCAGGATTTCACCCTGAGTTTAGCCTTTATTAATTAATAACTTTCTAGCAAATCTACAAAACCATACATTTGTTTTGTGAGGCACATAGGGCTACATATAAAAACTGAACTCCTAACATCAGTTTTGTGAGAAAAGACCTTTTATTCTGATCGAATTAAAGTCTGACCTTTCTCCCAGATTTTGTGTGTCAAAAAATGCTTTTCAAAGTTGAGTACCAAAATACAAAGGGGAAGTTATAAGCATCAGTCTACAAAATAGAACATCTGTGGCCATGGCTGAGGGAATGTATGATTGGTGCTTTCCTATTGTTTCAGTTGCAGCTTTTTGCAAGTTTTGTATTTTTTAAAGTTATTTTTGAGATGGGACTTTTTAGGGTGGTAAGGATGTTTACTCTACAGACAACAGGGTTCTGAACCCCAGGAGTCCCAGAAGTAAATAAAAGGCAACTCTGTGCTCACCTAGTTGTGGTCCATACAACTGCCCCTAAAGTCCTCAATAACTGGTGCCTGAACTGGAACACTATTAATCTTTGAGGGCCTGGTGTAGTGGATATGAGCCGGCCAACCTAAAAGTCTGACCAGTTCCCCATAAGAAGTCTGTACTCCTCACAGTTTGCTTACATATTACCTCTGTGGAGTTCTGAGTGCAAGAGACTTAAACATGAGCAATTCAAAGGGGAAGATATTTTTAGTCAATTTTGTTTGTGTTAACACTTGGCGGAAAGTAAACACCTTTTAAAAAGATTCCCCACCCTCAGCCGTTCGATTTAGATATGAGAAAATTCCTAGCAGACGTCTGAGTCCTCCACTAAGAGAATCAGCAAAAGACTTGACATTCTTGATATTTCTAAGCTTTATTTAACAAAGCAGGAAAAAATCCATAAGCACCCAAACCCAGTTTGACTGCCAGAACAATGTCAATAAGAAGAATTTCAGAGTGAAAAATGGAGGGGGAGAAACGCAGACAGGTCTAACAAAAGGACAAATACAAGCATTTTGTTATGTCCATTAAACACAAAGTAACTGGATGCACTGAGAGACACTGAGTCAATTTTATTTCAGTAGCCCCTTAATGTAGACCTCTTCTGACATCTCTAGAAAGATACTGCACCAAAATCAAGAATTTGTCTGGAAAAAATTCCAGACATCTTATGATGAAATAATTAGCAAGATGTGACATGGGCTGCTAATGGCCTACCATATATTGAAATATCTGAGTGAAACACTACCAGTGCTTCAAACATAGATGGTAAGAAGACTGGCCTTATACTTGAATATACAGCTTGCAAACAATTCATGGAAGCAGGTGCACTTTTCATCACAGACAGACTATACAGACATTCCAAAAGACAATATTGCATCATTCTTACCCATTTCAGAGTGCAGACAGAGAACAATACTCAAATAAAAATGCCAGCAGACAGAACTGTAGATGGATTAATAACAGTATTTAGTGAATTGTGACAAGAATAAACCTACTGGGTAATCCATATATTCATTTTCAGTCAACTTTTGGTCATCAAAGCTGTGCTACTCCAAAGCCAGAAAACTGATACCTGCTTCAATAACACCTGAAATGTCACAGCTTGCACACAAGGGACAGTTAGTGATTGAAAAGACTTGAAGGGCCAGAAGAGTCATGCACTGGGCTGGTCAAAGATGAGCAAAAATATTGAGGTCCTAGTGCATCACTAGGAGAGTTTTATTAGCAATATGCATGCAAACGAGCAAAAGAAACAGTGAAGTTGCTTCATAAGCCATGGTTGAAGACGGAAGGTGATTTGTTGCAACTGTAGAGGTGGGACTCCCCGGTAATTTTATCTTATTCCCCTGAGTGAACCTGTACAAAGACAAGTTACTCTACTTCATTTGTCTGAGATGGGAAAATTCAATGAGAGGATCACAGGCAAAGATCTGCAAATTCATATTATTTTTTTTTATTACCTTGCTAAAGCCTGTGGCATCATTCTTAATTTCTTTTCAAGTTCTCACTAGCAAAGAAAAGTGCAAATAATAGAAAGATTCTTAAAAATGCTGACAGTAAAGAGAAGACATTAAGTCCACTGGTCCGTTCTCCTATCCATATGTGGCTGTTTCATATAGAATATTCTGTGGTACTATGTCTAGTGTAGTTTTAAATGACTCAGGTGAAATGTTTTCCTCCTACTTCTTACCTTTTACTAGCCCTCGGGGTCGTTATAAAGTGGATAGGTTCTAGTTGATCTCCAAATGAACTGGAAGTTGCAAGCTAGATCATAAGCCTCTTAATACCTGGCTAAAACTCTTTGCATTCTATTAAAAATGGCACTGAAAAGCCAGGAGGGGGAATATGTGAAGAAAAACAACAAAGAAAGAACCCACTATCCAGACTGGTTAGAGTTGGAGTAAAGAAAGAGAGAGATCGGGCAACCAGAGAGCCAAAGTGGCTGAAGAAACTTCACCGAGATCTATAATATAAATAACTGGGTATGCCTGGTCAAGTACCAAGGGGGAAAATTAGTCATGTCCTTACAATCTTGAAAAGGAGATTGCGGTAACAGCTTTGAGCTATCCAGTATCTTCTTGACATTCACACTAGTACTGAATAGATTATGGCTATTTATGAGAGAACTGAGAGCTACTTGGCCAAGCTGACCAGCATGACCGGATCTTAGAGGTAGTTCAGCAGAGAATAGGTCTGCCAGAAGCCTAAAGAAGTTGTTGGTGTTGGAGAAATGTCAGGAGCACAGAAACCATTAAAAGTTTATTGTAGCACCAGGACATTTATTGCTAGTTATTAATAATTTGACAGTTGTATTGTTAATACACCCTGAAGCTGCACAAGAAACAGTTCAGTTTATTTTCCCTTAAGAAAATATTTGTATTGATTTTGTATTTGTGACATTATGATTGCATTTTAGTTTAAGGTTCCCACATCTTTATTCAAATATCCATGTTGTATACGTTGCTTAATATTTCATATTTAGTTCTAAATATTAAAGTTCCTTGTCTGATTGTTAAATCAGAATGAAAGCAGATAGGAAATGGGATTTTTGGTCTCTTCCACAAGACCCTTGCACTACAAATGGTGTCCCAAATAATGCCACTTTTAGACAAGATGGTCACAAGCAAGCGGCTCAGAAATACCATAGTAATCAAATAGGCTGTGAATTGTTTGGAAAACAGCTTCTCTCCCAAGGTGACCTTTCAGAATGCTGCGCTCAGCAAAATGGGGTACATTATCTTTTGTCCACTACTGTGCATTTCAGTGGAAAGCAAGGACTACACTTGAGCAGCCTCACTGACTTCAGCGCAGAGGCATGAGTGTGTCAGATCAGAATTTGGTACAGTCATGAGTCTTCCTAGAGTCACACATAGTGTGGTGGCTTTGCTCCCATAGGAAACAGGGTTAAAAGCACACTGTGTAAGAAGGGGTGACAAAAACGAGTGCTAGAAAGAGAATGGAGTTTATTTCCTGATTGCAGTCACCTGACCTGGATGAAGGTTCACAGAGGTTGCTGTTAGACTCTGTGTGAGGGTGCATGGTTTATCTAAATGCGGGGGGAAGGGGGGAGAGGGAGACGCTAAGAAAATCTGGCGTTATTACAAGTCCTGTTACCTGAGAGAGTTTTAGGTGCCTTCTTAGTTGTTCCCCTTCTCTCTCCAACATCATAGCTGGTATTAGAAGCCTTTGAGTTATATATAAAATCTGAACAACTGATAGATTGCCCAGCAGAAAATTATTTACATGAAAACTCCTGCCTAAGCATAATTTTTCTTGAGATGACATCTACTTTGAAAATACAACATGATTTCTACTTGACTGTAGAAATAACGCATACCCCCCTTATATTTTTTTGCTGATGCCAAGTGATACCGAAGTTGCTGATGTTACATGGCTGATACTAGGCAGAATCCATCCTAAATAGCCTATAAATCTATGTGATCTACAGTATAGAGACAGATATCATTGATTTATGCAATTGAAAATTTTAGCAATACAATTTTGTGTAATTATGTTTGTATTTCCCTCCAAGGACTTCCATCCCTGATGAATCTTGGAACAACTCTGACTGTACAGAACCACTGTTTATTCCACCCCAGTACTTCCCTTGAGCATAATTTATGATCTATTAACATTGTCTTTGAGGTCTACCAAATCTGTGGAAATGCTGAAGAGTGCAGATGGAATAAAGTTTAAAGGATTCATGAATAAAATGTAAGTGGCTGATACTTCAAGCTCAAGCATAAACACTGAGTTGGCTAAATGGAAAGAAATACCTACTTTAGCTCAAAGAGAAGCAGCAGCAGCAACAGGATTTGCTGGGGATTACGGTTGCCTGGGGCTCTAGTCCCAATCGTTGCTACAAATATATTTAATAGTGGTGTGCATAATACACCCTGAGTATATATTTTTATTTATTATTTATTAAACCTTTTCAACTTTTTTTCTTAAAACTGACCAAAACATTCTAAGTGCCAACATGTAAAACAAGTGCAAAAGACCGAGGTATTTACACAGTGCTTGGATTTCCACGTGTGAACTGCAATATTCTCAGCACATGGATTTTTAAGGCACCTATTAAAATATTAAGGAAATAAAAGTCAAGAGGAAAAAGAGCTTGGGGGTGGGGGCGGGAAGAGGAGAGACAAAGATGAGATAGGATGGAGAGGAAGTGTGTGGATTTTTCATCAGCCCTCCATCCAAGCCTCCTGTGGGGATCTTTATTCAACTGATTGTAGGAAACTGTCCCAAATGGACTAAGATTTTCCCAGGGATTGGTGTCTATTGTATGTGATCCTTTATGTTGTAGCCTGGCCTGCCAATCCATTACACCAGCCCTCATATCTTGGGTGTGGGGATGGAACTTCCTTTTCCAATGTAGCAAAATTTGACTTCTCACAACATGTTTTTTCTTTTAAACCAGGTGCATGATGCCCTGATGGAAGCTTTGTGGTAGAATAAATATCACAATGGCTAATTGACCTGTGGTAGAAACTTTCCAAACTTTCAGTGATACCTTTATAACCGCCTGCAGTACTTAAAGTTTTTCAATCCCCAAACATTTGTAACTGGAACACTGCCTCTGCCATTGTCAACTTTCTGTCCTTTGCAAAGAATTTGATTATGCATGCTTAGTATATAAACATACTGCATTAGTTAAATAGGTACCAAGGTTGAGGCTGTTTGATAACATAGATCATCATTTTACTTACTCCCTTTCATCATTTAACTCTGTGCTGGTGACCCTGGGACCTAGTAATACACACTGCAACAAATAACCACAATGCTATGAGCCGTATAGAATAAATGAGAGATGGTGGCCAGAGTATAATTTATTACCTTCTGCAGTGCTGTGTTATTATTATGTGACTGTTATAGCATTCATAGTTTGACAGATTCCTGTTAGCCAGTCAGTCAGAAAGTATATAGTGTATTATTTTATCAAAACCCGATGCATATCAATAAAGTGCATGAATGCTGCTTTAAATGAACAGCTAACCTGTTTCATATAACATAATACCACACCCTGAATATTAACCCCAAATGTGAATGTAACCTGAATTGTACCTTTTCTGAGGTTCAGAAAAATCTGAATAACTTTCTTTCCCCTTTATCTTGAATCTTTGTGGCTCTGCACTTTTTGGGTCTCACTAGGACTAGAAGAAGAAGTGCCAATACAGTACCGGAACTTGTTCTAGTTGTATTTCTATCCCCATCATAGAAACAAGATTTACCAAAAATATTATATCATGAGACTATCTGTTATCACAAGATTTCCAGCCCATTAACTAAGAATCAGGCAGATTTGGTTTACACAAACACCGAAACTTTTGGGTGCTTATCCTAACGGCATTGAACCAAATCCTTTCGAGGTTTCCTACCTACTTAATATATTATGCAGATATTGACTAAATCTGAAGAAAATAGCAGATTGGGGAAAAATATTGCCCAGAGCCCAGAACAAGTAGAAGTGCTATCTAGACAGGAGAGGCTGAGTATAGACTGAGTGATACCTGATATAACCACATTGATCTGCCAGGCAGAGGGGCTAAGCAGGTTTGGAGCAAAGGGAACTGAGCTCCTTGATTGGGTAGGAGGAGGAGAAGGGGCTGAGCATTGTCATAGGATGATATCATGATGACACAGAAAATATGGAGCTTATTAATAACTGATGTTACATTCATCCAGACATAGGCCAGAAAGGTTGGCATAACTTAAGCCGATAAGCCTTTAAAACTTGTCCAGCAGCAGATGCTGTTTCACTCAGGGGAGATGTAAGTGGAGTAACTACAACGGAGAACTAGCTAGGCTTAACCGAAACTCTTGCTGAGCTGTGAAGTAACTTCCTCTTTTACCTTTTCTTCTATTTTACATGTTTTGTGCCTGTAAATTTGTAATAGAGAGATAGAGTAGTTCAAGTTATAATATTTGAAACAGTATCATAAGGTATAATGCTGTTGCTAGGTAAAAGGTATTCATGAAGATTTAAGAAACGATATCAGAAAATTAAAGCTATCTAAAAGCATTCTGTAAGAGGCCTCTTCAGGTTGAGGAAGTTTCATGGACTAGGAAACCTGATGACAAACTATTGCTAATAGTTTGGACCAAGTTGTCTATTTTAAATAAAAATGTGATCAATAAGATAGATATATAAAACTAAGCTTTAATAAAGGTACTGTATATCTAACAAAGTATTTGTTTTGGATTAAAGAAACTGATATGTTTGAATGGTATGTTGAGAAGTCAGTGTAAATGTTTAAGGTGAATCTTACAAGGTCATAAGCCCTGATCAGCTGTACTGGAGTTGGTTGGGAATTTTCTGTCAGAAAGCCTTTTTGATGGGAAATGCAGTTTCTGCAAAGTCAAAATTATTCTATGGGAAAATCTGGATTTTGCTGAATACTTTTGATTTTTTTGGTTGGGAAAACTGAAACCAAATATTTTGTTTTGTCATTGCAACCCAAATTGAAATTCTTCAGTTTCTTGAACTGACTGGAAACGTTTCATTTTCAGTCAGTACAACATCCGTTCCCCCATGGGCTGGGCTCCCTGCGTCTGATGGACTTATTCTTCTATGATACAATGCAGTCTTCCCTCTGACCAAGCAGCGTGGTGCATCATGGGAGTTACATGGCTGTGAGTCACATGGCATGTCAGTTTAACAAACCAGAATGAAACATTTTGTTTTGGGAATGATAAATAATTATCTTAGGCTGTTATCATTAGGATCCTTTTGCAGACATTAATATAGAACTAATGTAACCTGAGTGAGGGTTGTTTTTAAGAGCATCAAGACAGATAGATTTGTGGGCACTGGGACTTTTTCAATCTGCTTGGGACTTTCCAAAGCTAAGCACTGTGCTGGGACTCACAATAATGGAAGACAAGCTTGGCCCTTATATCCTAAAACAGCGAATAGAGGGCAGTTTACTCACACAGGTAGCTTCACATCCTGTTTCCACCAGTCCATAATATAATTGGCTTCATGAATGTTTGTCTAGAACAGCGTTTCAGTCTTGTAGTGTGTGTAAATCTCTCTATTGCTAACTTGTTTACACAAGGAGGCTATATACTGTACACCATTTCACTGTAAACTTCCATACCCATGCAGAGATAATGAAAAACACAATGAACCACATATGACATATGTTAGTCACGTCACTTAACATCATGTCATGTCAAAAAAGCTAACAGCATGTTAGAGACCATTAGAAAAGGGATAATAGTAAGACAGAAAATATCATAATGCCACTATACAAATACATGGTATGCCCTACACCTTGAATACTGCATCCAGTTCTGATCACCCCATCGCAAAAAAGGTATATTAGAATTGGAAAAAGTACAGAAAAGGGCAATAAAAATGGTTAGGGGTATGGAACAGATTTGGTACGAGGAGAGATGAAAAAGACTGGGACTATTCAGCTTGGAAAAGGAACGACTAAGGGGAGATATGATAGAGGTCAATAAAATCATGACTGGTATGGAGAAAGTGAATAAGGCAGTGTTATTACCCCTTCACAGACCACAAAAACCAGGGGTCACCCAATGAAATTAATAGTCAGCAGGTTTAAAACAAATGTAACAGGATTGGTCCATCAATGACTATTAGCTAAGATGGTCAGGGATACAACCCCATCCCTAAGCTTGGATGTCCCTAAGCTTCTGACTATTAGAAGCTGGAACTGGGTGACAGGGGATGGATCTCTCGATAAATTATCCTGTTCTGTTCATTCCCTCTGAAGCACCTGGCATTGGCCACTGTCTGAAGACAGGATACTGGGCTAGATGGACCATTGATATGACCCAGCATGGCCGCTCTTATGTTTTTAATGCACTACTGGTAGGTGCTTGGGTATTAAGGTGACGAGGGCAGTATAAGATCCTCTGTAGAATAGAATATGCAGGGTTATTTCATGTGTTTTGGAATGTGTAACACCACATTTTTCCAAGATGCTGCATCGGCCTTGTTCCCTCTGAATAGACTAGGATTTTCATAATGTTATTCAGAAAGAGCTCTTTTTATTTCATGACCTTGTGCATAATATGTGGGTTACACTCTGTCTGAATGTGTAGGTTATCACGGTCCATTGACTGACAGAGTCCATTGTTATGTACAGGAAATGTGTTAATCCTCTCATAATTAGCACCTTGTTGGGGTCAGTGAAAGTCAAGGACATAGTCTTTATGCATTTTGTTAAATTTACTCAGCTTTTTTTCTCCTCCTTCGGCTTTCACCCATTTTACTCTCACCTTTAGCTATAACTACTCAGCACAAACTCTTCTTTATTCCCCACATGCTCTTTCTACTGTTACTCTAGTAATACTGTGGCTTACAAAAGAGAATGAACCAATGCAAAGGAAAACTTTAAACTCAATATCAGAAAAACTTTCCTAACAGCATCGTTTCTTATTCTGAGCAATAATTGCTCATGGTGGAAGCCAATAGCTTGAGCCACTGAAAACAAGACAGATCTTTTTCAAGTCAAACTTCTTTGATTCTATGGCCCTAAGAATAAAATAAATTTGTAAACTCCAAAATGCATTTGTTTAGGCAACATTTATTATTAGTATTGGTATTATACTAGTGCCCAATAATTCCAATCAAGATTGAAATCCAATTGTGTTGGGTGCTGCACAAACATAAAATAAAAGGTAGCCTCTGCCCTACATTATAAACAATCTAAGGCCTTGATCCTGCAGATACTAAAGCACATTCTAATAATCCTGTACCTGACACACTGATTTGCTGTGTGGCCGGGGGAAAGTCACTTAGGCTTTCATCCTACAAACAATATGCACGTGCTTAACTTTACATATGCGTGTAGTGCCATTAAAGTCAATGCTCAAATAAGTAAAGTTAAGCATGTGCCTAAATGCTTGTAATACTAGGTCTTGGTATTATTCTCTTCTTGTTCTTTTTTCTTCTTGTTGGTTGTTTATGAAAAACCATCTATATGCTTGGAAGACGTTTTTTGACTAGGAGCTTAGATATAGATGTTTAATCTGCCAGATAGAGGGTCAAGGTTGACTCGGTGCAGAAATCTTTGGGAGTTCATTATTGAAAAGCATCTGAAAAAAATGATTTAAGAAGTGATTTGAATGGGGAGAGGGCAGGTCGCTGGGTGCAGGAGAAGGGGAGAGTTTGAAGCATGAAGCCATGCAAGAAAGCATAAAACTTAAGTAAAAGAGTACAAACAGGGTAAGCAGAAGGAATTGGTAGAAATGAGAGGAATGAATGAGGATGAGATGCTTCAACTCAGTGGGGAAAGTGAGAGGAAGCCAGAGAAGGTATTCAAAGGGGAGAGTGATATGGTCCAAGTACCAGGAGAGTAACAAGATTTTAGCAGTGGCATTTTGAATAAGCTAGAGGGGATTGCATTGGGATGCAGGAACTCCCAAGAGGAAGAGTGTGCAGTTGTCAAAGTGAGAGATGACCGAGATATGGATAAGGGATGAGGCAGGCATTTATGGAACAGGGAACTAACCCCCATGGCTCTGTTGAAAATCCCAGCCTTATGCAATAGGAATAGAGACGAAAGAATGAATTTTAGAAATGACATAAGAGAAGTTGCAATAGGATTTGGTGAATGCCTGTATGTAGGGGAGACTAAGAATATCATGCTACATATTCACAAAGAGTCTTATTTTTCTTAGCGACGTCTTCTGACGTGTAATTAACTTGAGATCTTGAAACGCTGAAATTCATATCTGTTTGACCAGACAGCATGTGGCTTTTCAGTGCTCATTTCCATGGTATTTAATGTGTGACCTGGCCTTGCTTTGTCCTGTTTCTCTAAACCTCCTCTGCCCATACTCCTTCTCCTCTCCCCCTCCCCCCAAAGGCCCCATACATTTGAAGATTTGACTCTGAGTTTGTCAAGTACTCATACATTGAAAATGTGGAATGTGCTTGGGCACGTTTCTCTCAGAGTAAATACTGATTGCTTTTATTGTGAGGTCACTTTTGGTTTATATTGTAAAACCTACTTCTTCTGTTCCGGCTACAGTTCAGCTCGTACATTGTGATAGTGCCCCTCACAGAGTTTTCTGGTCAGCTTGAAAAACGTTTAACCTTTCCTGATGCTGACTACTGTTTCCATGGAAGTGCGTCCTCTGTTTTATTCTACGTATATAATTTGTTGTACGTTTGTTTTAGAACTGAGGATGGAAAAAAAAGAAGCCCCCCAAAGCAGCATGATTAAAAATATATCCTGGGTTAAAAAAAACAAACCAAACCAACCATCACCCCCACCTCCCAGCAAACCACTACATCACGTGTTCAATTAATATTGCTTGTGTGGTGGACAGGAGTGTTCAATGGCAACTCGATGGAAGCCACATTGGATCACAAATGCAGAACATGAAATATCTCCACTGTTGTTCATTAGGACCCAGCCTTAAAGAAAAACAGCTGGAGGTGCTGTCAGAGCTATGTGTGTGGAAGGCTCACTTTCAAACGGCTTATGCCAGTCAAACCTGGGATTCAAGTCGAGGCAGCAGCTTCATTGCTTGAACTGGGTTGTTTCTACCCATCACATCATTACCAAAACAGACAACTAGAAGGAAGACTGTAGTCATGTGGCATCCAAGTCTATGAGAAAATGTCGACAGCACTGGGCGATATTTGATTGTATGAGGAATATCTAGAGATTTACATACCCATGGGCTGACTCTGCTCTTCAGAATTCCAGGGCTAACCATAGAATTCACAGCTGGGGTAATGCAGCTAAAAAATGTCCTTAGGGCCAAACTGCACAGACATGCACCGTTGTGGGGCACAGTAAGCATTCACCTTTGCTTGGATGTATTATCCCAGTCATTGTGCCCCCAGAGCAGAAGGGGGAGTCACATCACCACCAGCCGTATTGGACTATTCCAAAGGGGGTGTGGCGATGGCCAAAGCCCTGTCCCACAGCAACTATCAAGCCACACCTGGTGCTTGTCTAAATAAATAAAAGTACTGCTGTATTCCAGTGTAATACCAGTGTAATGTCCCCAAATCCTGCAGTAACACTGTTGTAAATCCTGGGGTTTAGAGCATTACTGTAGTATGGTGTAGCATTGTTTCCGCTAAGGGAGAGACTGAACAAAATGGAAGAGACTGGACCTAAACATTTCCAGGCGATAACATAGGTGTCCCTAGTCCTGATGCTCTCAAAAGAATGTCGTTAATAATCGGTGGCACAGCATTCGACAAAGCCACAGAAATGTCTAAAGGGAAATCTAAAATGCTGCAAGCTGACTATTATTAGGTTACAGCTAAGCTACTAGAGATCTGCGTCTCAGACTCCCCGGAATATCATACTTCACATTAGCCAGAATTATCTACTACCTTCCAATACCACTGAGACAGGGATGCAGGCATTAAACAAAAAAAGGCAAAATGCAGCAAGGCAAAAGTTAAAAGGAAGAAAGGTAACAGATGTGCTTCACTATCTTGCCCCAACTGGGTGACACTTTAATCGCTTTCTTATTCTGCCTTGTTCTGCTAAGAGACTGGAAGACATATGTCACTTTTCCACCTTAACTGTGCATTTTCTAGTTTGTTTGGATTTATGTCACAACCTTAATGGGATTTAAATGGAATTTTTATATGTGAATAATACTCAGCATTAATGCAAGAACTTTAGGTTGCTGTGCTCCTGGCACAATTTGCATAAAGGTTTTTAAATATGAAAGAAGAATAGCCAGGCTATTGTAAATGGCAAAGTAAAAAATGACATGGGGACAATAGTAAGGGGAGGCAACAAAGCCACCAAAGCACTGGCTTCCCAAGGGGTTAATACTCCAGTGCAGGAAGAGAAGCTGAAGGTGATGCCCATCAGTATTTAGCTATTGGAGGATCAGGAAAGGATTAAATGGGTGCAGAGACCAGTTCAATATCATGAGGTTTGCATTTTCTCAGAAAACATCTTCGGTTATATTCAACTACTGGACATAATTTGCAAATGCATATGTACCTGGTTATTTGGTGCCACGTCTCTTTAGTCAGGTAATGAATTCTCTCTGTGTGTGTGCCCATATACATATACATATATATTTCATACAATTATTTTACATTTTAATTCATACAGTAAAACCTAAAAAGCAACAAAAAGATACAATGAAAATTGTACCACATTGTCCAGCAATATACAGAGAACCAACAATAATGGTACGTTATCCTTCTACTTAAAGCACTGTATCTCTTACCAACCTCTGCTAGCTCAGTACTCACCTGTAAGATAGGAGAGTATTTATAGCCCTGTTTTACAGATGGGGACACTGAGGGGTTTTTTTAAGTGACTTTCCCCAGATCACACAGAAATTCTGTGGCAGAGTTGGGAATAGAACCACCAGATAGATTGCCTGATATTTAGTTCTGTGCCTTAAACATAACTCTAGCCTTTCAGTGGATCAGACCTTAATTGTTACTAGCAGCTTTGAGTTGAGTTACTGATGTTAGTGCAGTAGGTGAACTTTCATACTGGTATTTTTTTTTTTGCATACCATTATTATGGTATTTTTAACATGAATTATTTACAGAATGCCCTTGGTGCACGTGCTGCTTTGCATATGTATAATAAAACATGGTTCCTGCTCTGAGGGGCTGACAATCTAAGGACTTGATCCACCAATCATTTATTACTGTATGACATGCTTACTACCATGAGTAGTTCCATTGATCTGGCCTTAAATGAATTGGATAACTCAACAAATAAGAAAAGAAAGGATGGGAGAGCCACAGCAGCAAACAAAGGTTTATGAGGAAAGAGGATAATACAAGCTTGTTTTGGTTTGATTCACTTATTGATTCTCTTCTCAGTTTTTGTTAGATTTTTAATTTTTTAATGGTCAGGTACTGTCCTGCTTTGGTTGCATTATATACCCTCTTTGCATTGATATAAATGACGACAAAGGGTGCAAGGTAGAGGCCCAAAATGACTTTTTTTGCATGGATTCTTAACCTGGGGTTTGCTACTAGTGGCAGGGTCTTGTCAGTAGACAATCCTGCTTATTCCATATTATTATTATAGGGGTGTGGGAGGATGGGCAGGCTAGATCCTGGCTAGATCGGAGGGGAATTTCAGGACTGGAAAGTGTGGCAGTATGGAAATGGGGATTGTAGTGTGGGAAAGTTTGAGAAACATTGGCTTGGAATGCTTAGTAGGACCCAGACGGTTAGATACACTGGGCCAGATTCAGTACCTCACTTCTGCTGACATCATACAGCAGAACGGAGTCTGTGAGCCTCTAACAACTGAGAGTTCACCTGGGGTCTGGGCACAATGGTGCAGGGTGCCCACAACTCCCTTTTCACCATGTGGCATAGTCTACAAAGTAGTCTGGGTAGTGGGTGGGGCCAGGGAATACAGGAGTTGTGTTTATTTAGCACAAGCTGACCTCCTGTGATGGAAAGTGGTGGCAGTACCCCTGACTGCCTCGCTCCCAGGGGTCAGTTCTTTGCCAGGTACAGATGCGGGTGAGATGAATTGAGTCAATTATAGTCACCATGAAATGGAATACCAAGTAGAAAAACAAAATGAAAAGTGGAACTTGAACCACTTGTACAAAATAAAATCCTTATTGTAAGAATTCCAATTCAAGATTTATTTCTCACCTTCAATCTTCTTGTTGGGATTTCCTCTGAGACCTTTTCCACTCAGCTTACCCAGAACCCTTGTCAAGTTCTGGGATACCTCTTCATTCAGTTCTCTGGGATCCAAAAAACTTTGTTTGACTTCAGATTTCGTAACTCAGGTATCTTTTATTTGGCATACAGCAAATTTACACAGACAATCTCTTCCTTTATACATTTACACATTAAGTTATATTTACTATACAGTGCATTACATGTTTTGGGATTGGCTTGGTTGCATTGCAGGAACGAATCATGGTGCAGCATGTTCTGTCCATACATTGTCCATGCTAGACCTATTCTTTACCTCATCTCCACAATCCTATCTTATCTTGTCCATTGTTAGTATATGGTTCCCTGGGTGTTCTCCCTCCTATTTTAGCTGGCTCAGACTTTCTGTCTTTTTAGGATACTGCCCTATTTACTTGTCTTATTTAGTGCACACATTCTGTTTTCACTCTAATGATCTGTTTACCTCCTCTATTCTCTATTACTCATTTCAGGCCAGGCCTCAGCTACACTTTTCCTTTTGACGTATCATACTTTGTAAGAAAATATTTCCTCACCCTCTTAGATCATGATGAAATTAGAACATCACACTACAGGAGCCTGTGTTTTTAATCTCTCTCTCTCTCTCTCTCTCAAAAACTGCAGGGATAAAAGTTTACTTATGTCTTAGTTTCTTGCTGGGATTTTGAAATCAGTGCAGCACATAGTGGGTTATAAAATGGCATGAGTATTTGTACGTCTCATGTTAAAATTTAGTTTTGGTCAAATAAGGAGTAGTAATGGCGTTGATATTGGATTAACAGAGGTGACCTCAGATTGGCATCAAATAGGAAATTTATTTATTAAATGAATGAAAAAGTAACTGTAGAAAGGGACCTAACTGGGGGAGAAATACTGGAAAATATATAATACTAAGGACTTTTCTACCCACCATTTTTGTACTACTCTAAATGTATATGCAGTAAAGTTACAAGAATAATCTTTACCAATATAAGCACCTTTATACCAGTATTACTGCATCAACATTAGGGGATTGTACTGCTTCAGGTATATTTGTTTCTGAACCAGTATAGTAATAGCAATACAATGTACTTTATTCCACTATGGGGACTAAAGCTGAAAAGAGAGGCAGGAAAATAAGTTAAAGAGACAGCACTAAAGCAGCTCCTAAAGAGATTCTAACATACTGCAGGCAGAAAGACAGGAAGAAGGGCGAGTGCCATGGAAATGATTGTTGCCAGGTGATGGCTGGCTGGAAAGAATGGAAACTGCACAGGTGGTTTCGATAGAAGTTGGTTTGGTGATTCACACTAGAGTTTATATTTAGTGGTTAAGAAAACATTGACAGGGATTGATGGAAGCAGCTACTTGGAAACTAGGCTGGGGCTGATTTTCAAGGCATCCCAGTTGTTTGAGATATGGCCCGTTGTTTTAAAAAAACAATTCTACCCAACAAGCTGCAGGAGGTTTATTCATGGTCTGCAATCCCACAGTGCTCTCCAGCAAAGTCTAGTACTGTAGAATGTCGCTGCTTTAACAAGCTAGCCCATGGCTAATAAACAAGGTCTTTTTGCAAATTTTTATTATATTTTTTTTATTGTATATTTTTCTGGGCTCTTAGACAAATCACATTGTCTCCCTTGTAGACAGTCTCCATAGGAAGACAAAATTGTGAATGGACAGGTGCAAAATGATACTCTCACCCCTAAAGCTGGTACCTCATGTCAGGGTTCAAGTGGGCTCATGTTCCCACTAGAACCACTCACTTGCCTAGCCATGAGCAGAACTGGGAAATTTACTTTGAAGAGGGAGGAGACACGAAAACAGGAATAGTCTGTGTGGCTGCAGAGCTCAGGAGACCCAATCAGGTTTTGTGGGCCAGAAGTCCCTTAAACTTTTCCATAAAGCAGAACCATTACAAGCATGAGGGCACCAGACTGCTTGCTACCTATGAGTTGCCATATTAACATTTCATTTGCGGAATCCCCAGAAATAGCATCACTTCACAGCAGGTGACCTGAAGCCTGCTCAACAAGTGAACTAGGTACATGTATGGATAGCAAAAAAAACTTGGTCCATCTGCAGGTCAGTTGTGAGCTATCCACCCCATCTTCAGAAAGATCTGAATGTAAAATGTTGCAGTTATTGGATTGTGGACCCAGTGTCGGACCTGCTCACATGTCTGAGACTAAGTTATCCTTGAATGTCTGCCTTGTGGCTTTGCCATTGTCCATCCCATCCACTCCCTATGCCCATGCTGGTTCTGCCCTTCTCCTCCCTTTACCACACCCTGTCCAGTGCAGGTCAGTGGTTGGCAAAAGAGGCTGATATGATCTGCTGCCCTACAGCCTCTTGTGATGTGACTGGTGATTGCAAGGTCAACTACAGGAGACTGCTGGGGGGTGCAATGGGAGGGCAGCAAGCAGACAAACAGGTAGGCTAGCAGCTTCAAGGAAGCCTGCAGACACCAACTTTCTTCACCTCACAGCATAAGGGGAGTTTCCTGCAGTGAAGGGATTTAGCAGCTTTTCTTACTCTTGCTGGTTCTTGGCTTTCCTTTCCAGCATTCCTTGCCACTTCCTCTTTGTATTATGTGCAAAACGGCATCAAACCTCTTGCAGCCTAATGCTTTGTAGCAGCTGCTGTAGAGTTCCTGGGTTGTGTTGGCCCCAGCTGGGAATGCCTGGCTAGAATCTTATACCCATGTCAAAGCTCTGTCACTACTGACAACCCAGATGTTTGTATCACCACAGCATCGATATACTGAAGTCCCTCTTTCATCTCATTATAACATATGAACGAACGTACACACACATCCTGTACACACATTCATCACAACTTTGATTCCTACCTATGATAGTTGGCATTTGGCGCCAGTCCCTCAGCTTGTGTGTGTGTAACCCTTCTGCCAGGCCGAGTTGATAGCAGCAAGGGCCGGGTTCAGTACATAGGGGTCCCCTCGCAACAGCGTAAGACAAAACCAGCTCGAGCCCCCACCCAGTGACCTGGGAAAATCTTACACACACCCCTGGGCGCCTCAAAGAGGCAATACTTCCCCTCTCGCAAGCACAGAGTCTCGGTATAACAGAAAATGTTTAATAACATGAGGTAAACGACATAACATTAAATTGGGAAAACACCACAACTAGAGTTCATAGACCAAATCATGAGCGAAGACCCACCCCAGCAAAATGGGCCGTGTCCTTTCCCGTTGGTTCTTGAAACCAGCAACCCAAAAATCACCCAAAGTCCCAAAAGTCCAACACCCCCAAAGTCTCTTGGGTCCAGCAACCCAAGAATCACCCAAAGTCCCAAAAGTCCAACAACCCCCAAAGTCTCTGTTCCTGGTCAGTGCAGCCCCAGAGTTCAAAGGGGGGGGGCGCGCAGGGTGCTAAGGGGCACCTTATGTGATCCGAGGCCGACCGGCCACCTCTCCGTGGGGTTCCACCGCAGCCTTCACCACAAGCCGCTCCACTCCACCAGCCGTCCCGTGAGCCGCTCCTGCCATCCCACGAACTACTCTGCTCTACCAGCTGCTCTGCTCACCGACCTGTGAGCCGCTCCAGCCGTCCCCACAAACGGCTCGGCTCCGCTCGCCGTTCCTTGGGCCGCTCCAAACGTCCCTGCAAGGCTCCGCTCTGCTAGCTGCTCCTCCAGCCGTCCCTGCAAACTGCTCTGCCAGCCACTTAGCAATATAGCTTCAGGCTCCCCCACTAGTTAACACAGCACTCAGTGATCTCAGCTCTTAGTAACTTTAGCTGTTTTGTGATTTCAGCTCTTAGTGATTTCAGCTAGTAGTAGGGGAGCCTCAGTGCTGGTGCACTATTGGCCCAAAGTGAATTCAGCTCAGCAGCCTGTAACTAGACTCCTAATGGAATCAAAGTTAGCTCTGACATTCAACAGTGGAGAGAGGAGGAGGTGCAATTGGTGTTTCAGGCTCACAAAAGGGGCCCACACCACCAGGTACAAATACCTGCCCCCATCCTCTCTCAATTCACTAGGTTTTGTAACCCATGCCCCTTGTCAAGCAAGTGCTACTTAGTTAATGATGAGTCCTTCTGTCATACAACAGTCCCACTGGCCTTGATTCAAAGAATCAGAGTAACAAAACTTTATTCTTCCTGACCCAATAACAGAGAAACTGGGGATCCCACACCAGCCAAAGTAACTACTTTCAGTTGCTGTTGTCTCATGCCAGGCGGGTGGGTGTGCCTATGCAAACAAGCCCCTGAAGTTCTTTTCCACACTCGCCATAGTTCACCACCAGATGTCAGGGTAGAGCTCATCCTGACTCTGCTTACATGTGTGTTCCTTCATTATTACATAGGGTGACTTAGATAGATTGGAAAATACTGAAGATCGAAGGGTGCAATATTAACTCTTGACCAAAAAGCTTTTAGAGTTTAGTCTCCTGCTGAGTGATACTGATATGGGAAGGATCAATTGTGGTAGGTGCTTTAGGGGAAAAAATCTAATAACTACTTCAAAACATTTCCCCTTTGACTGGTGTGGAATCTTTCTTGTAATGACAGAAAGGAGCAAACAGGATGGGAAACAAGATATTACAAATATAAAAGGCATTCTCCAAAAGAGGAACTGTTTTCTTATCATGGTAGGTACTGTAATATTTTCCTTTGATCTCCATAGCTCTTTTGTAAGGCAAACAAGTTCAACTTCAAATCAATCTTGACTAGATGGGAAATGGTTTACTTGTAATGCCCTGTGTGTCTGATCTCTATTTTATTGATACAGAGAGATTTTTAACTTACATCTTTTGTTTTGATCTTCAGGATACACTGTCTTTAACTAATGACTGAATACAGGTGAGGTAGCAAAATATTCAGTACTGCTCCTATGAGGGTAACAACCATGATGCTGTGAGTGAATTTATCTTATACCCATGGCCTGTTTAGGAGGGGACAATGTTATACCCTATCTGTTCTCTTCCTAAGCAGTTTTGATCCTTATTAAGCAGTGTGATATAATAATATAGCTTTTTTAAAAGATTGGAAGCGTTTGGAGAAGGATAATAAACATTGAGTTTGATGGCATCCTTGCATTCAAGAATCATTCAATTGCCTGAATGAAAGTATAGAGGGGTAAGAGCGGCTCCTCAGCTGGTGTAAAATGACTTCAATGGAGCTATCCCAATGGACACCAGCTAAGGATTTGCCCCACAGGATTTTCTACTTTCTAGTATTTTTTTTTATTTTGAAACTTCATATTTAACTAATAGGGATACATGGATTATAGACTGGCATGCCATCAAACAGTGTGTCACTGCGCAAAGAACCAGATACACAAGTTATACTGATCAATATAGGAAACATCACAAAGGGTCACAAAGCAGTTTTCAGATGTGCTCGTTTTTACTTTACACTGTCCTTTCCAATTATCTGCCTCCACGGGAATTGCTTCAGTTCTTTCTTAGGTTTAAAAAGTCTATTTCAGGGCTAGCAAAGTGCCAGCGAAAGGAAGCCTTGGACATAATAAATCAGGTCTCTGTGTGCTCATGATGTCTGAATGAACCTCACAGCTCTATGCAGATTTATTGTAACAAACATACAGAGCAAATATAATAAATAATATAGTCAGGACAAGTCAGGAGGTCAGTCCAAAAACTGGCAAACCCTTTCTCCCGCCCCACTAGATCTGGTGGTGCTTGGGAACAGCTAAGATTTTTAAATGGAAGAACACCTCCCAGTAGGCCAGGAGGATGCTGCCAGATTTCTTTTTCTTCTAGCCTTTCACGGATATGTAAAATAATAGGGCTAGAGTCAAAAAGTTCATGTTGACTCCTCTGAATAATTTTTGAGATTATCTGTCAGGTTCATCCCCTTAAAGACTGATACATCTGAGACTACAGAGTCAAAGTTTAAAGTGAGAGCAGATGCACCTTGACTTTGAGGAGTAGAGTGAAGTTGCTTGTTTGTATTTTATTGGGAAGGTTGAGCCCTGCACTGTCTGTCTAGACATGGGACTTTCCTGTGCGGTTAATCCAAATTTGTATTGAAATCAGTGACAGAATCTGTTCTAATGTGGCATATGACAAGTATGGGCAGTGTTTGAAGGAGGAACTTTTTTAAGGATGCCGTGCAGGCCTCAGAAGGAGAGTAGCATACAATGGACACATGAGGAAAGAGTAGTGAGCGATGCTGAACATTAATTTGTTCAGCCCATCAAACTGGCCAGGTTCACTAAGGTTCCACAGCCTATTGAGTGAACTTGGTCAAACAGTGCAAAACGATGTACCTTACGTTTGCACGGTTTGATTCAAAATCTGGCATCTTACATTCAGGTTTGATTATGATATTTTGTTTTCCCAATGTAAATTCAAAATTCAAAGTGTAATTTGAGGCAGGAGCATATGTGAAACTACATGGATCAAACTGAAGAAAATAGTTGCACACAACCTCCGAAGTCAAGTCAGTTTTGCACAGGTTTAGACAATGCCATGGTGAAGAATAGGACAATAGTTTTAATCAAGGGATGCCCCAGATCTGGACATTTTCTATGAGTACGGTCAATAGGAAAATGATACAAACTTTTGCACATGAAACAATAATTAAATGAGGAAGAGGGAGTGAGAGAAATCACATCTGATATCTGAATATTGCTGGGCCCAGTACAGAAAAGACTATAGTCGCTGATAAAAATTAAGCCAGGAACACTTCATTTATTTTAATTCCTAGAAATCAATTTTGTGATTTCCAATAGTCATATCAGATAACATTACAAAACTCTGAGCTTTAACATCTAATGGAGATGTGTTTGATGTTACTGGGCAACCTGCCAAAGACTCATTGCCAGATGCCGACGTGGCAATTATTGAGACAATAGGTAAAAAGTTTCAAGGGACTCTCATCAATATTTTTTTCCACAGTCATAAATTGGAAATGTTGCTGTTGGGAGAGAGTCCTTGTGGAGTGTATGCCTGCGTGCCTGAAAGCCACAGAGGACCAAGAAAGCCAACCTTAAGCCAGCAATGGAACTGTCAATGAACATTAGAGTGGACACACCTGCAAGTTAGCTAGGTAATGAGGTGAGAAGAACATAAATGTGGCGAGGGTGGTGGGAAAACCTTTGTATTATGTGCAAAATGGCATCAGACTTCAGGATTGAGAATGATACCCTCAACCAAAACAAGGGTTCAGGAGGGAAACTATTATCTTCAATCACTCAGGCCTGGTCTACACTAAAAAGAAAGGTTGACCCAACTACATTGCTCAGGGATGTGAAAAATTCACACCCCTCAGTGACATAGATAAGCCAACCTAACCCCTGGGATAGACAGCAGTAGGTCGATGGAAGAATTCTTCAGATACAAACCTCCTGATGGACCTGCTAGCTTGAGTTTAAACACCACTTAACACAGGCAAGAGACGTGTGTGTGTGGATGGGAGTCAGTTTAGGGCATCACTTGAGTTATACCTTGAGCTAACACTGACGTAAGGACAAGACCCATGAGAGACCAGTGGGTTTATAGGGGAGATGTAATGTGTCAAAGTGTTTATCCAACCCAGAGTAGTTCTTCATGGTGCAACAGCAGGAGGCTGAAAATTCTTAGGTAGCACTGATCAGGAAAGATTCTAGATTAGGGAAAATCTGTTCATTGAGAGGGACCACCCCCATTTTTATTACCATAGTGCCTGATGTAGAAAGCACTAGATTGACAGAAGAATTCTTCCATCAACCTAGCTAATACCTTTCAGGGTAGTGGATTAACTACAACTGGGGTTGGCAACCTTCCGCATGTGGCCCATCAGGGTAATCCGCTGGCAGGCTGCGAGACATTTTGTTTACGTTGACTGTCCACAGGCACGGCCCCTCGCAGCTCCCAGTGGCTGCAGTTCATTGTTCCCGGCCAATGGGAGCTGTGGGAAGTGGCGGCCAGCCTGATGCCCTGAACTACAGTGATGGGAGAATCCCTTCCATTGCTGTAGTGTGCAGCTACACTAGAGCACTACATTGGTGTAGTTGCAGCACTGGAGCTGTACTGCTGTAGTGGTTTAAGTGTAGACATAGGCTAAGTGACCTGCCCTGGGTCACTCTGAAAGTCAGTGGCACAGCCAGGAAGTGAATCCAGATCTCCAGTGCCTCAATCACAAGACCTGCATTCATCTCACTCTCTCACATGCCTGCTCCTTTCCTGCTCAAGCTTTCTCCTCTTTTCCTTAAAGTACAGTCACCTAGCTCAGGTATGCCCTGGCGTCTATAAGTTATTATGGTCCATTGAGAAAAAAATAGTATTGCATTGAGACCAAAAGTAATTAATACCGATTACATGTTGAGAAAAATATCCTTGCTAATATGTATTTCAATAAAGTTGAAAGAAAAATGATGCTGTCTAAATTGTTTGAGACAGTCAGACCTATTCTATTACATCTCTGTGGCAGCAGGATATAACTAAGCTTAAGATTTAAGGCAATTTTGACACCTTAAAGCAAAACTGTTAGCACTACATAGACTTTTAAATCTAAAGAGGATTCAACCTGCTCACTTATTGCCTTCCACATCTTCAAAGAGACAAGGTTTCTTTTTTAATCTTTCTGCTTTGCTGTGAAACCATAGGAAGTTATTGACTTGATAGGCACTTTTAGTACACAATCAAGCAAAAAAAGGGACATTAGTGCACTCTGAGGCTGTGAGTTCAAATTCTCATCTTTTTATATCACTCTCCTCTCTGCTCCAAGACAATTTAAAAGTGCAGAACAAATGGTGAGTTGTTATAGCAAGGTTTCATTTTGACCCTCTTGTTGAGCCATAACTATCTGCAGCCTTTCAGGGAAGACTTCATTACCTGACAGCTCTTCAGGGCATCACTGGAAGATGTTTTCCACAACACGATGCATACTTGTAGTAAGAGATGGTTCGGATTCTGGATCTGAATTATGACTCAGTCTTTTCTCTACTTGTAGCAGCTATGTGTTATGCTGGTGGTTGGGTGGCTCCAAGGGAGGGTGTATTTGATCTGTGGGCAGTCACAGACTTCATTGTAGATGGTGGGTGTAATAACTATCTTCCATTCAGGCTAAATGAAGGAGTGGTTAAATGCCTTTTGTTCAGTGATAGGTGTAATAGTAGAAGCCACTGCCCAAATCACAGACCAGAATGGCAAGGAAAGCAAGCAGAAAGTCAAGGAAACAGCAAGAGAAGGAAGTGTGGCCCTGAGAGAATTCTCAACAAACTCTCTCTTGGCTGAGTGCTAACTGCAACGAGTCTTGGAAATGTGAACAAAGAAACGCCTCCTGTGGTTTGATTCAGAGAAACAGGACTTTGTACATTCTTTGTAAATAAATAGGATTATATGAAAGAAATACCTGACTCATATAATCGATTTCTTCTCATAACACAAACCCACAAGACCCTGGATATAGGCTAACCATGTGGTCTAAAAAGGGGTAACATAAACTAAATTAATTAATATAAGTAGGGAGTCCCAAACCAAGACCTCAGATATGAACTTTGAGGGGGATTCAGAAAACAAACCTGGATCCAGATCCAAACTCGGCAGCTGACCCTTATCTCTGTAATGGGTTGAATCAATTGTGTTGGGTATCAATTTTCCTGGGTTAGGGTTGTAGTCTCTGTAGGTCCTCCATGGTTCCACATAGAAAGCCTTATAAGACCCCCCTTGAAGTTATCCCCACATACATGAAAGCTCAGAACTGGCACTCTTGCAGAAGAGTTTGACTAAGTCTCAATAACCATGCTCAAAGAGACACTAACTTATTAGCCCTCTTTGGAGGTGCCCAGTTGGAAAAAATATGGCCAGGATGTTCCAAAATAACTCAGTGGGCTTGGGCATCTCAATTTTTGAGTGTCCAATTTGAGACACCTTAAAGAAGCCCTGATTTTCAGAAAGTTCTAAGTACCTGCTCTGTAACATGTGTCCAAATGGGAACTTAACAATTGAGATACCACAAATCACTATTCCCCTTGGAAAATATTGGACTACAGCTTTCAAGAAAAGTGCTTAATGGCAATGTACTGAGTAGTGGAGAGCTACAGGAGAGGTGTTATATAGGTCTTGTTTAACATCTTTGCTCTTCCTCTAGAAAAGAGGGGCAAACAGTATGTTAATTAAATCTGCAAACAGTACTAAATTTCAAGGGGTAGTGCACACCAGTTTGAAATAATACAAAGGAGGGAACTAAAGAAGTTATAAATATGATCAAAAAATAATAGTCTTAGAGCCAATCATAACAAATAAACAAGTTAATGCTGGAGAAAACTAACTATAAAACCCAGACAGATATTTAATGGGAAGGAGACATTTGGAAAGCAGCAATACTTAGAAATATAGTGGTGATACTGTTATTTTTTTATGGGCTGAAAATATACTCTGACCTCTACTGGTCTGAAGAGTGTCCCTGCATTGGATAGCTCAGAATCTAGAAGAGAAAAATAATAAGAAGAAATGAGACAAGAAACCCTGAGGAAAGGGGTTGGTTTTGATATTTTTTCTCTTACTCTTGCAACTTTTCATTTATTAAGATTCTGAGCCTCACAAAAGTGGATTTATAGGAAGGATTGGAATGAGAACAGGGTGGAACTCTGATGTGTGAGATTGAAGAGGGTCACATAAGGGATCAGAAAATCTAACAGTTTGCCATTTGATATGGCAATAAAAAAGAATGTTAAATGTTACTAGGTTTCCATAGTTATCTAGTGGCCCAAAGTTTGGATCCACACTGTGCAGTCATCCTCTTGATCAAGTCCTGGGATATCTGGGATCCAGTTTTCAAAATAATCCAGTCAAAATTTCTCTTTCCTCTGAGGCAGTAAGACCCAGGAGTCTAATACTATATGCTCGTGTTTGGTTTTCTAGTAGTTCAATTTCATACATCAAAGCTTTATTAGCCTTTGCCTTCCCATTAAGTGAGGACACCAGCTGTGTGCTCCTGCCCTCTTTCTTTTTTAGCCTCTCAGCAGAATTCTCAGTGCTCTTCTCAATTGCATCCACAAGGCTATCCTCCTGCATTATTCACTCAGTAGGAGAGGTGGTCAAATTTTACTTCTCTTGCTTGTACACCAGTTTGTGCCTTTAATTGTTTGGAGAAAGACTTGGGAAGAAATAATTTAGTTCAGGTGATAGTCTTAGCATTCAGATCTCCGACATGTTAGACTTATCATGATGTTGATCTTAATGTGTGTGTTCAGTTGTATGCCCAATAAATCTAATTGACCTGTTCATAGGAAGGTAATGTAATGACTACACATCAACATGGGTTTATGGAAAATAGGTCATGCCAAACTAGCTTGATATATACTTTTTTTTTTATGAGATTACAAGTTTGGTTGATTGATGTAATAGTGTTGTCATAATATATCTAGATTTCTGTAAGGCATTTGACTTGGTTCCACATGACATTTTGGTTAAAAAACTAGAATATAAAATTCACCTGGCACACATTAAATGGATTAAAAATGGGTTTATGGATAGGTTTCAAAATGTAATTGTAAATGGGGAATCATTATTGAGCGGCTGTGTTTCCAATGGGGTCCCATATGGGACTGGTTCGTGGCCCTATGCTATTTAATATTTTTATCAATGACCTGGAAGAAAACATAAAAGCATCACTGATGAAGTTTGCAGATAACAAAAAAAAAATAGGGTGCAATAAATAATAAAGAGGATCTGGATTGCTTGGTAAACTGGGCGCAAGCAAACAATATGCATTTTAATATGACAAAATATAAATGTATACATATAAGAAAAAAGAATGTAGGCCATAATTACAGGATGGGGGGGGGGGGGCTCTATCCTGGGAAGCAGTGATTCTGAAAAAGATTTGGGGGTCATGGTGGATAATCAGCTGAACATGAGCTCCCAGTGTGACTCTGTGGCCAAAAGAGCTAATGCGCTTATGGGATGCATAAACAGGAATCTTGGCTAGGAGTAGAGAGGTTATTTTATCTTTATATTTGGCACTGGTGCAAACATGCAAGAATACTGTGTCCAGTTCTGGTGTCCACAATTCAAGAATGATGTTGATAAATTGGAGAGGGTTCAGAGAGGAGCCACAAGAATGATTCATGGATTAAAAATATACCTCATAGTGATAGAATAAAATAGCTCAATCTATTTATCTCAACAAAGAGAAGGTTAAGGGATGACTTGATTACAGTCTATACGTATCTACAAATATTTGATAATGGGCTTTTCAATCTAGCAGAGACAGGTATAACACAATCCAGTGCCTGGAAGCTGAAGCTAGACAAATTCAGACTGTAAATAAGGTAAATTTTAATGGTGAGAGTAATTAACCACTGGAATAATTTATCAAGGGTCATGGTGGATTCTCCATCACTGACAATTTTAAAATCAAGTTTGGATATTTTTCTGAAAGATATGGTCTAGGAATTATTTTGGGGAAATTCTATGGCCTGTGTTATACAGGAAGTCAAACAAAATGATCACATTGGTTCCTTCTTGGCTTGGAATCTATGAATCTATGATATCAACATTCTGTACGTGTTTATACAGTAGGTAATTTTTCCTGCTGTTCCCTATTTATATTGCATCAAGTAAAACAGTTCAGACCAATTTAACAGGCAAATTCTTGGTTTTATGTCCTACCTTCTCAATACAATTTTCTGAGTAAATTAAATGGATGTGAAAGTCAGGGTAATAATAACACTGGCCCTGAGACAGACAAGTTTCCCACAGGGCCAATCTCATTTTGCCAAATTATATGGTGGTTTATGATGTGGACTAAATGAAAACACCGAAATTACTTACACTTATGACCTAAAAGAGGGATTGAACACAAGACTTAAGACGTAAAAGACCACTTTAAGCCACTGGCCTCTCTGGAAACAGTAAAGTTGCTTTGTTATATGTTACTGTTCAGGTCCACCAATTTCTAAATAAAATTGAAATAAAAAGACACAAAACAGAGGCTAATACAGACTGTTTATATATGTGGCAGAGATGGCTTCAGGAGATTAATATGGAAAAGCAATGAGAAGAATTTAAAATCACTTGTGCCACTTCCTAATGCTGATTTAAGGGCTCCTACTTCCTTTTATGTCATGCAAAGAATAAAAGGCCTGATTCAAAGTCCAATGAAGTCAATGGAGAGACTCACATTGACTCCAGTGGTCTTTGGATCAGACCCAAGATGAACGACATTTGAAAAATCACATTCTGAAAGAGAAAGAGCAAGGATGCATCTCCCACTTTTGCAGCCGAACAAAATGCAAAACGATGGGGCTGAAAGTCAAGACCTGGAAAAACAAAAATAAATAAATAAATAAATAAAAACAACAAAAAACCCACCTCTTGAAAGAATTGTTAATGAGAAAAGCAAACATCACAAAGGTGAAAGTGGCAGAGCTACTAGTTCAAACAAGGACAGGCTCTTATTCTTACATATTTTGTAATTTAGGATACCCTAATGTAGCTCAAACACAAATAATTCAGGTAATTCAAACTTAATCCTTTGGAGACCACAGAAATACTATATATACATACATTCACCCAAGCACGGGGGGAACCTAAAATCTGGAAAACAAAAAAGTTTAAAATATTTTAATTTTTTGAAATTTCAAAATGGCTCATGAAAAATGTCATTTATTCAAAAAGCCACTTTCCATTTAAGGTTTTGATGGAATTTTTTTGTGTGCAGTTCCACATGGGACATAAATCAGAGAGAGTTGCTGATTCTCAGGGCAGTGAGAACAGCTGTGGAGAGCAGACAAGAGCCTATCCCTCAGAAAGAGAGTATATTGTGACTAGAGTCATGCAATTAACTGATATTTTTGATTCATTGCCTGAACCATAAAACTGAATTTTTTTAAAGTTGAAAAATGTTTGTTTTGGAGTCATTTTGTTTTGTTTTTGAATTTAACCCTTTTTGGAAAATAAAACTAAAGTAAAAATGGAAACAAAGTCATTTCAAATCAAAATATTTAGATTAGGAAATGTCAGAACAAAGCATTTTGATTTTCATAGAATCATAGAAGATTAGGGTTGGAAGAGACCTCAGGAGGTCAGCTAGTCCAACCCCCTGCCCAACCCCAACTAAATCATCCCAGCCAGGACTTTGTCAAGCCGGGCCTTAAAAACCTCTGAGAATGGAGATTCCACCACCTCCCTAAGTAACCCATTCCAGTGCTTCACCACCCCCCTAGTGAAATAGTTTTCCCTAATATCCAACCTAGACCTCCCCCACTTCAATTTGAGACCATTGCTCCTTGTTCTGTCATCTGTCACCACTGAGAACAGCCTAGCTCCATCCTCTTTGGAATCTCCCTTCAGGTAGTTGAAGCCTGCTATTAAGCCCCCCTCATTCTTCTCTTCTGCAGACTAAATAAGCCCAGTTCCCTCAGCCTCTCCTCATAAGTCATGTGCCCCAGCCCCCTAATCATTTTTGTTGCCCTCTGCTGGACTCTGTTCAATTTGTCCACATCCTTTCTGTAGTGGGGGGCCCAAAACTGAATACAATACTCCAGATGTGCCCTCACCAGTGCCAAATAGAGGGGAATAATCACTTCCCTCGATCTGCTGGCAATGCTCCTACTAATGCAGCCTAATATGCCGTTAGCCATCTTGGCAACAAGGGCACACCGCTGAGTCATATCCACCTTCTCATCCACTGTAATCCCCAGGTCCTTTTCTGCAGAACTGCTGTTTAGCCAGTTGGTCCCCAGCCTGTAGAAGTGCATGGGATTCTTCCATCCTAAGTGCAGGACTCTGCACTTGTCCTTGCTGAGCCTCATCAGATTTCTTTTGGCCCAATCCTCCAATTTGTCTAGGTCATTCTGGACCCTATCCCTACCCTCCAGCGTATCTACCTCTCCCCCGCACTTAGTGTTACCTGCAGAGTTGCTGAGGGTGCAATCCATCCCATCATCCAGATAATTAATGAAGATGTTGAACAAAACTGGCTCCAGGACCGACCCGTGGGGCAATCCGCTTGATACCGGCTGCCAACTAGACATCGGGCCATTGATCACTACCCATTGATCCCAACAATCTAGCCAGCTTTCAATCCACCTTATAGTCCATTCATCCAATCCATACTTCTTTAACTTGCTGGCAAGAATACTGTGGGAGACCATATCAAAAGCTTTGCTAAAGTCAAGGTATATCATGTCCACTGCTTTCCCCATATCCACAGAGCCAGTTATCTCATCATAGAAGGCAATCAGGTTGGTCAGATATGACTTGCCCTTGGTGAATCCATGTTGACTGTTCCTGATCACCTTAATCTCCTCCAGGTGCTTCAAAATGGATTCCTTGAGGACCTGCTCCATGATTTTTCCAGGGATCGAGGTGAGGCTGTAGTTCTCCGTATTCTTCTTCCCTTTTTTAAAGATGGTCACTATATTAGCCTTTTTCCAGTCTTTTGGGATCTCCCCTGATCGCCGTGAGTTTTCAAAGATAATGGCCAATGGCTCTGCAATCACATCAGTCAACTCCCTCAGCACCCTCAGATTCACTGCAGCCAGCCCCATGGACTTGTGCATGTCCATCTTTTCTAAATAGTCCTTAACCTGTTCTTTCACCACTGAGGGCTGCTCACCTTCTCCCCATACTGTGCTGTCCATTGCAGCAGTCTGGGAACTGACATTGTCTGTGAAGACAGGAAAAAAAAGCATTGAGTAGTTCAGCTTTTTCCACATCATCTACCACTAGGTTGCCTCCCGCATTCAGTAAGGGTCCCATACTTTCCCTGACCTTCTTCTTGTTGCTAACAAACCTGTAGAAACCCTTCTTGTTACCCTTCACATCCCTTGCTAGCACCAATTGTGCTTTTGCCTTCCTGATTACACCCCTGCATGCTCGAGCAATATTTTTTTTCAGAATGTTTTCCCAACCAAAACAATTTGATGAACTTTACACAAATTTGTGAAATGTTTTGGTCATCTTGAACGTGCATTTTTTTATTAAAAAAAAAATTAGTCCAAAAATTTTTGCCCAGCTGTAGTTGGGACCCAAGGGCAGATAAGGTCTTTGAGGTACCTGCAGAAACCAGGCTGTTGGAGGGAGCGGAGTGCAGCATGTTTTTACTGGGTAAACTATTGAGAGTATTTCGAGTCTGAAATCTATAAGAGTTGATCTTCTTGTAAGAAAAGCCAGGGGCTAAGTCTGACTCGTCAGAAATGTTCATTAGATAAGACAGAGACATTTTAGTTCGGTTATTGTAATGTACTTAAATTAAGAGAAAGTATCATGTGCTATGTGGGGCTAAGCTGCAATTGTGGAGTGAACAATACCTTTCTCTTAGTGATGTGAGCCAGCAAAACCACATTCTTTCCCTTCCTAATTGAAAAGTCCTCTTTTTACTTTTGATTTTTACGTCCTCATGAGGTTAATGGGTGTGTCCTCAAAGGGAAAGGCAGAAATGTTATACTCTGCTAGTTGGTCCTTTTGCAGAAGAGGAGGGAAATGGTTTTGAAAAATGTTATATATAGTTACTGGGACAGCTAACTCCAAATGTTTTAGCCTGTAGGGGGCCATGTAAGTGGTTGTGTGTCAATTGCCTAATGGGAACCACTTCCAATGGATTAATATTTAAGTCCAGAGCTTTCCCCAGATTGATTCAGTAAGTCACAGAGATGGGTAGAATTGTGAGGGGAGTTAGGTAGATAAATACATCAGCCAAAAACAGAGATTTGTATATGTATTGGCTCTATATGGATGGCTTTTGCTAGTAATTCAATGACAAGAATTGCATAAAGGGGAAAGGATAGGGAATATCTCTGCCTAGTACCTCCTTTTAAATCCAAGGGAGCTGGTTGGGTGTTCTAGTTAGTACTGTAGCTGTGGGGTGTTGGTAAAAGGGTTGTATCCCAAATCTAAATTTAAATGTTTACACTTCTAATGCGTACAATAAATATTCCTAGGAGACGCTATAGAAAGCTGTATTGAACTCAAGACTGAGAAGCTATACATCTTTTTCTATTGTAAATGATGTATAATATTTAACAACTCTTTAATCTTGCTGATGACTGCACAACTGTAGGTAAAATGTAGTTATTGGTAGATGTATTGGCCTATAGGAGGCACATTGTTCAATATATTGCTTCACGTAGGGCTAGTAGCAAGTGTCTTTATTGTCTTAGTACGCATGCATACACTGCAAGAAGAGGGGTTACCAAAGTGTGTAAAATTGTTAAAAAATGTATTGTTACCATCTGGTCCAACTACTTTGTAGACCAGTAATTGTTGCATCGCTTTATTTATTTCATCTTGGGACACACTTGCTGCTAGGATTTTTGGATAATTGTGTGTCTAACAAGGGTAAAGTTAGTTTGGCTAGAAATTTTATGGTGTTTGGATATGGAGTTTTCTCCAGAGGCTAAAGTTTCTGATGATATTCCGTAAATTTTCATTTTCTGTGTCACTCTATTGTTCTGCCTGGAGTTTTGCATTTGATAGCTCCAATATGCATTCTGTGTTTGCTGAGTGATGTATAAATTTGCTAACCTTTTCCTTGGTTTATTTTCTAATTTAAAGAACCTTTACTTTTGTAAACTATTTGCTACGTCATTCAAGAGAAGAGTTTTATTCTTTTATAGTCCAGGCAAATATCATTTATGTATCAAAGCACCAGTGTGGTAAACAGGAGACAGTGGAGTCATATGTTTCTTGGGTCTGACCCTTATTGCCATTGAGAGGCAACCTGGCCCAGTGGATGGGATGCTGCACTGGGAGCTGGACTCGCCAGTGACCTCCTGTGTGACCTTGGGCAAGTCTCTGCACCTGTTTCCCTTCCTACCATGTGTCTGTTTTGTCTGCTGAGACTGTAAATTGTTTAGTGCAGAGACTGCTCTCTTACTAAGTGTTTGTACTGTGTGTAGCATAATGGGGTCCCAATTTTAGCTGAGGCCTTTGGGCACTTTAATAATACAATTAATTAAAAAATACCTTATGTTCTAAAACGATTTCCAATTGAACTTAGTGTTAAGGGGATTGTTTCTGAATTCAGACTATGTGTGGGGTAATAATTACTTGTAGCAAAGGTTGGTATAATTCCCACAATAGGCAGGGGTTTATGCCGATGTCATTGAACTCATAAAATTGTTTTGTATTAACTTTTATCAGGGTTTTAAAGGATGATCTAGAAAGTAAATGGGAAATCTCCACTTTGAATTGAGATTTTGATGCTAGATCTGCTACAACCAGACAGGAACATAATCTGAAATTATAATGGATCTAATATAACCGATGTAATACATCTTCCTACCTCGGTCAAAAATGGGTCTAGCCTAGAATAGGGCTTGAACTGGACATCAGTGGGGCATAGGTCTCATGCTAGCCTTCTGCACAAGGGAGGATTTCACCTTACAAGAATAAAATGAAAAATATTTACCATTTAGATTTAAGTACTTCCAAGCTTCAGTAATCTATGATTGTTATTACAAGACAATAGTGATCAAATATCTTAACCAATTAAACCCACAGTGGGGATCTGAGATAGGCATAACATGTTGGAATTTGGGCAGGATGCTTATCTGGTGGTAGCTGTTGCTTAGAGTAAGTAGGGTCATCATAGAGTAAGAGATCCTACTGAAAATATTCAGGCACATAATTTTATATAGAAGGAAAATGGAGCTGAGTGCTATGCAGAAAAATACAAGTATGTTATATAAGAAGTCCACTAAGATTTTGTCCCCATATGCAGTACAAGGCAGCATGCTGTCATGTGTCTCTCTGCTTGAGAGCAGAATGAAATCTTTAGTGTTTGTATTCCCCTTTGTGAACCCAAAGCTCTGTTGTTTGATTTGCTTTAAAAAAAAAAAAAAAAAAAAGACAAAAAATAAAATGAAAAATGGTTCTTCCTGAAAAGTGACCCCAACACAGTTGCTACAGAGAATTCTTTCCCAGGTGTCTAGTTGGTGGGTCTCACCCACATGCTTAGGCTCTAACTGATCGCCATATTTGGGGTCAGGAAGGAATTTTCCCCCAGGTCAGAATGGCAGAGTTTCTGAGGATTTCTCACTTTCATCTGCAGCGTGGGGCATGGGTCACTTGCTGGTTTGACCTATAGAAAATGGTAGATTCTCTGTAATTTGAAGTCTTTAAATCAAGATTTGAGGACTTCAGTAACTCAGCCAGAAGTTATGGGCCTATTGCCAGAGTGAGTGGATGAGGTTCTGTGGCCTGTAATGTGCAGGAGGTCAGATTAGATGATCATGATGGTCCCATCTGGCCTTAAAATCTATGAGCTCAGGACCATTGTGTTGGATATCCCTATGTGTCTATAATTCTGTGCCTTACCTGTACAGATTTATATAATAGAACCTCTTGGTTGGAAAATCAAATTGACTTATATATGTATAATTTAATTCACCTTCTAATCTACCTGTAGGATGGTTTTCTTGTATGACATTAAAAATTAGGGGTCTTATCCTGCCCCATTAAAGTCAGCTGGATTTTTGCCATTGACTTCTATGGGAGCAGGAGCAGGCCCCAGGAGTCACTTATTGAAGTAATCTTTATTCATGCAGGTATTCACACTGAAGTCAAATGGGATTAATTGCAGGACTGGATCCCAGGAAAACAAAATAGTTGTGGTTAGTACAAATAAAGTAGTGGGAATAAAAATCAGAGCAGACCCCACAGCATGTTACTCGGAGTCTGCTGAGAATGGGGAATAGAAATAGAATTAAACTAATTTTCACTCAGTATTAGATAATGACATCTATGTCTGAGGTATGTGACAGAACTCGTGTTATAGTCTTCATCTGAGAGAAAGAAACAAACACTTACGTCTTTGGAGACTTTGAAACTGCTGTTTGGCCTGATATGCCTGAGGAGTCACTTGATTTCGATGAAGTGAGGTTTCCATTACCAACTGGATTAGTCTCAGCCAGCAGAGGTCACTTCTCCAATCTAGACATGTCTAGGAAGGAAAATATCCTATTCTGTATTATTGCCAGAAGTACGTCAATGTCAGATTCAATTATGAGAGAGACAGAGAGAGAGAGGGAGGGGGGCACCTTACTTTTAGATAAGGCCTTCAGTCCATTACTGTATATTCTCATATCCCAAGTACTTTCCCTAGTGGTGAACCTATTTTCCATCTTTTTCCATGCAACCTCGCATCTCCTCTTTGATATTATCTTGAGACCGTTGAAGTGTAGCTGCTGCTCACTCACTTAAATATCACAAAAACACCCATAAATAGGAAACAAATCTATATGCTACTGTAAGAGATGCACAAGAGCACTTTGGAAAGGAATGCATGATGGACTCAGACTGATTCAAGATGAATTAACTACATTGAGGCTTCCTTCCCCCATCCTTTAGATTAATGGGATTAGTACATTTCCAAATGTTTACTACTTTGGGCGGAGAGGAGGGGAGAAAGTGGCACTGCTACCAATTCCATTAATATCCTTTGCATGGTACAAAGGAATGGAAAGAGTCTCTCCGTTTTTTCTCTTTCTTTTTCTTTTCACGGACTCACTCTAAACATTGCACAGTTCTTTTGAGGGGAACATTTATTTACAGTTTCTTTTTGTTTTGTTTGGAGAACCATGCCCTTTACTGTGATTAAGGAATAATTGGATTCATTTTGAATTGTGGTAAATGGCACAGTATTCTTTTCATGAAGTTTCTGGATCCGCAATTACATTTCTGCAGCACTGTCTAGCAGTCACGAAAGATTAGCAGTGTTTTCTTCTTCTGCCATGCAGTTCGCTAATCTGTCTGGAACACAAATAGATCAAGAAATGTAGATTGTATCAAAAACTACTGTATATTGCTTTGAAACTATTGGGTCATTCTTGGCTACATAAGACTGACACATAAATCTATAAGAACTATTTCCAGAAAATATGTACTGTGCACTGTCCTCCCTTTCTTCCTTTTAAGTTCAAATTTCATAATTAGAACAAGATGAACAATAGTATCCTCTCACAGAAGAATAAAGATGCGCTCGACTCCCTTTCTGCTGCCTTTGAAAGATGAATAAATGGATCTTTTCTTCAGCCTTGCTAAATCTTCTCTTCCTCTTCACACCTTGCTCCATTTTTGAGCATTTCAATAGGGACGAGTGAACTGCTTAGATAAGAGCCACCTCTAGAAAGAACTTAAAAGAAAAAGACAGGGACAGACAGGCATAGAGAATTCCTTTGGAACACAAAATACAGGTATATTTGGCTCCAAGGTGTTGGCAGTGACCTTTGTTTTGTTATAATTTTAGTTTCCGTGACAGTAGAAATTGTGCACTTTTTTTTTTTGTCCAATAAAGTTGTCAGTTTTGGAAAAGTTTGTTCAGCTACAAGGACTGAAAACTGGCTGGAAGAAAATAGCCCTGCATGGTACAGTGGGATGATCCTGTGTCCATCAGAGTGGGACTCTTTCCCTTCTATCCATGTCTACAATGTGCAGACAGGCACCATCTCACAAAATACTTGCCCCAAAGTTTTCATCCTATTGTGTGGAGGGTTCAGTGGAATGATTCTCCTTGCTGTTAATGGGAGGTATTTGGTGGAAACCTTGTGCAAGGCTAACCTCTTTAAAAAGAGAGAATTTCTTTAGAAGCACATAGAGAGCTCATTAAGTCATCTCTTGATGAGATGTAAGGCAAGGTCTTGAGTATTTGAAACAATTAAAGAACTCATGGAACTTTGCAAAAGTGTTAAGGGTGTAAATCCTGCTCTTCTGGCCAAATTCCAATTTGGTTAATTACAGTCTGCTTATGTAAAATTCCTCCTGTTGTTTTACTTTAAGGTAGTCTTTATGCCTAGCTGGAACTATTTTATAATGTTACTGTGCACTGTTTAGAACATTGCTGGTCAAATACCAGAAAAATATTTGTCAAATACATTTTTCTATGAAAATTGTGGTTATCCATTAAATATTGTCTCCTGTGAATAGTATTCTAACAGCGTATGGCTGGTTGAATGCCGCAAAAGAACTGAACCTAATAAATTAGTTGACAAAAAAAAGACAAAATTAGTTGAAATAATGTGTGAGTTAAATAATATTTGCCTAGCCATTGTTTAAAGGCTGCCACTTTACATCTCAGTAGGGGTTACATATCAATGAAGTGACCCTTGTAAAAATAGTTTAGAGTTTGTCATGTGCTTTATCATCTTTATTTGAGAGGCGATATCTAAATAGCCATTGTTATTGTAAGCCAACCCCGATTTTCATTTGGAGTAAAACAAATGTCATTTTAATGCTCAGGTCAATGGGACTGTGGATGAATGGAGGGCCAGTCAATGACTCATGTTCGTCTTTCAGAGAAGACTTTAAAAACCCAGGCCCTTGGGGCCTTTCCATAAGACTAGGAGTATGTGTTGGTGGAGAGGATGATTGCCCAATAGCTTATAAAACACCTTGGGGTCCTTTCAGATGAAAGGTGCTACAAACATACAGCGTTGTTATATGTAAGCTAGTAGGGTTGTTTGACAATGAAAAAGGCTTTTAGGTCAGTTTTCTTCCTCAAGGTTGTATTTTTGAGGCATTTAGACTGATTGTCACAGAGAGAATTAAACCAAAGTGGGTTTACATAAATGAAAAACCAAGAACACTCTCCCCCAAAGACCTCTCCTTTCCTGTGTCAGGTGCCTCTTTTTACAGTCTACTGTACACCCTCTCAAGTACTGATTGGGCCTTTGGTCCCCAGCCCTGCCTTATAACTCTGCTTTGTCAAAGCAGAGCCTCAGGACATTGCCACACAACATAACACGAATGTTGGGTTTGTTTTTAAGGAATGTGCTGATACAGAGAACTCTATTAAATTAGTGCAATATGGTCTGTACTTGACTTTCATATAGGGAATGTATGTGAAACATCTTCAGGCCAGTCTGCTATTTGGAATGATTGCCCCAATTTCATATGGGCCATTGTATTTTAAAGATGGGCAATAGTTTGCCTGATATATTTAAAACTCCAGATGGAGTGAATGCACTCAACAGAACATTGTGAATTTTGGAATATTTAATGTTGTCTCTTTCAAGCAAATAAGATCTGAGTTGCCCTTTAATGTATTAAAGTTTATTTACATTTCTGCTTTCCAGTTATTACCCTGCACCATTAAACCTTCCATGCTCATGAAGTAAACCACTAACTAATGTATGATTCTGAGAATATGAGTATATCTAGGTTCACTTCAAATCTGAATATATCCACACACGAAAAGAATGTGATGGTTTTAGCTTAATTCTTGGGTGTTTTTGTATATGTCTAGATTATTATAAGGACTTATTGCTCATTTTTCACCCAGATAGTTGATGTGATAAGTGTCAGTAGAATATCATGGTTAGCTGGTTGTGAAGCTAGTGACTGGAGAAAGCCAAGTTTCTATGTCAGCCTTTGCCTCAAAGGAAGGTGATGAATTTGTTTTGGGCTCTTCAGATGTCATCATAGGTGATGTTTAAAAGACTCCAATCTCCTGTTAAGCCTGTGTTAGCTGTTGGTTTTACCTGAGTCTTTAATTATGTCAACAAAATATCTTGATGAATAGTTTCTTGTGCAGGAAACCATAAAGGTAAAAAGAGGATACACAGGAAAATGTTCTGTCTTGGATTTTAACACTTAATCTCCACCCCAGGAAACATCTGTGTTGCCTTTTTGTTTAAACTGGTTCTGCCAAAAGACCGTTTAAAAACTGTGTGTACTGTAAACTTCATGATAAAGTTCAGGGTAACATCAATCGTTATGCCAGCCCTAGTAAGTTTATTATAGCTAGAGAAGTAAAACTCATTTAATATCCCATGCAATACATAAGGAAAGTTACCCTATAACTTGGTTTGAGCAGGGAAGACCAGAAAATCACATTAATATATTGTAGGGGTGGGGTTAGATAGTGAAGAAGATTAAGGTGGAAAGTCTTTAAACTCTGGAGACCTAGGATCAAGGACATGTGTAGAAATAAGGTCAGAGCTACTTAATAATTCAAAATAAGGTCACAAATGGAAGGGAGGTTAGTCTCATCCTATGCCCTGGCTCTGCAACTGACTGGGCAGATGAACCCCACACCTGCGTGGAGCTCCATCCGTTTGCATAGTGCTAAGCACAGTAATATAACAAATCTGTGATCACCTCGTACTCTACAGTTGTCATTATGTTCTACAGGCTTTTGTAACTGCTTGGTTGCAGCAGGGACAAAACTCAGAACCTCCTGCTCAAAAATAACAGGCCTCCGCCCCTTGAGCTAGAGACCATCTCTGTTAGTTTAGAATATATACAGGCTATGACCTAGCTGAGGGGCTCTTATTCTGCGCAGTAGGGCTCAGTGGACTAATCTATTTGTCCTAATTTACTTAGGCATTTGTACCTCACTCATCATTGTGGTATCTGAGTACTTTCAAACACACACACATTAGCCACTTCTTTACATCAATAATTAAGGCCGTACTTGAGCAGGATGATTTCCAAAAAATTGCATTTGAGTTGCGGACAAGCCATGAAAATTTGCAGAAAAGAAATAATGGATCTTATTATTTGCAGTAATAAAGTTCATTATTACTTTTCCAGTGTCGGCAGCCCAGGGCTGAGAGTGAGAGCTCCCGCTGTCGGCAGCCTGGGGCTGAGAGGTGGGGCTCCTACTGTTGGCAGCCTGGGACTGAGAGTGGGGGCTCCCGCTCTCAACCCTGGGGTGGCTGGGGCTCTCATTGTCAAAATTGTGGTGGAAGCCTAATATTGTGGAACCCACAATTTCTGCTATATCACAAATTAAGTAGGGCCTTATCAACAATATTATTTCTTCACTCTCATGCACACTAAGAGGGAAATGACTCAGAGACTTGGAGGAAAGGCTCCGGAAGAATGTGGCAGTTTGTCAGTGAAAAGAAACGGTCAGTGATGTCATAGACACCTGAGGAGTAGGTTCTAGAAAAGTGTTGGCAAGAAATCCCTAGGTCAAGCAGCAGACCATCACGCTGGTTTGTGAAGGACAAGAAGGGGCTGCTGGTCGCAATGGTGTGACACATAGTCGCACTGGCCCATGGTTTGAGTACCAACACCTTTTGTGTGCGCTGATTGCGGTGACTAGTCTTGCACCTTGGAACCAGTCTCAAAGGGATGTGCACAAGCATTTACAGGTCAGTCCAGGAAGGGGAAGCTGGAAAGAAACAAGAGAGAACTGAAAGAGGATATTGCTTAAGGCTGGGAGAAGCATCTGTTGAGTTGCAGGATGGGGCTGTTCTCTTACACCTTGGTTCACAATTGCCCAATGTCTGGTTGGCTAGGAAGTTGGTGTGATCTGTGGGGGTCCCAGGAGTAATTTTGCTCCTCCGCTGCATTTTCAAATGTCAAAACAGATGCCTTCCTAAGTCTTTTTTCCTAGTAGGACTGGACAAAGGCATCCTTTAGAAGTAGATAGTGCTTAATTTGCACAGTATGTTTAAATTGTACATAATATTTGCTTAACCCCTTTATTGTAGAATCATAGGGATAGGAGGGACCTCAAGGGTCATCTAAGATGCAGGATTTGTGGTGTCTAAACCATCCAAGATAGATGGCTATCCAGTCTCCTTTTGAAAACCTCCAGTGAAGGAGATTCCACAATCTCCATAGGCAGTCTGTTCCATTGTCCTTCTGTTCTTACAGCTAGGAAGTTTGTCCTGAGATTTAATCTAAATCTGCTATGCTGTAGTTTGAACCCATTTCTTCTTGTCCTGCCCTCTGTGGCAAGAGAGAACAACTTTTCTCCATCTTTTTTCTGGCAGCCTTTCAAGTGTCTGAAGACTGCTATCATATCCCCCTTTAATCTCCAACTAAACATACCCAGTTCCTTCTGCCTTTGCTCTTACGGCTTGCTTTGCAACCCTTTGATCATCTTTGTCATTTGCCTCTGGATCCTTTCCAGTTTTTTTACGTCCTGTCTATACAGTGGTGACTAAACTGGACACAGTGCTCCAGCTGAGGCCTAACCAGTGCCAAGTAGAGGGGTACTATCACCTCCCATGACTTACATGCTTTGCCTCTGTTAATGCAAGTTAAAATTGTATTTACTTTTTTTGCAACAACATCGCATCATTGACTCATGTTGAGGTTGTGATCTCCCACAACTCCCAGATCCTTCTTAGCAGTGCTGCTGCCAAGCCAGTTATCCCCCATTCAGTATTTGTCCATTTGGTTTTTCTTCCCTCAGTGTAGCACCTTATGTTTATCTTTGTTGAATTTAATTTTGTTGTCTATAGCTTTTCCAATTTATCACGATCCCTCTGAATTTTAGCTCTATCCTCCAAAGCATTGGCAACCCCCTCCCAACTTTGTGTCATCTGCAAAATTGATCAATATGCTGTCTATTCTTACATCCAGGTCATTAATAAAGACGTTAAACAACACTGGACCCAGAACAGATTCCTGTGGAACCGCACTTGAGACCTCCCTCCAATCCAACATCATTCCATTAATAGTTACTCTTTGTTCACGGTTGTTTAATCAATTATGAATCCACTTAATGGTAGTTCTGTTGAGCCTGCATTTCTCCATCTTACCTATCAGAATACCATGTAGGATTGTGTCAAAAGCCTTGCTGAAGTTCAGGTACACTACATCCACCACATTCCCCCTATCCACCAAACCAGTTACCGTCAAAGAGGAAATCAGGCAGGCTTGGAATGATTTGTTCTTAGTAAATCCATGCTGGCTGCTAGTGATTACCCCTTCATCCTCCAGCTATTTGCAAATTGAATGTTTTATACATTGCTCTAGTAGCTTCCCAGGTATCGAGGTCAGGCCGAGGTCAGTATATAGTTTCCTGGCTCCTCCTTTTTCCCCCTTTTAAAGATGGGCATTACATTAGCCCTTCTCCAATCTTCTGGGATCTCTCCTGTCAAATATGAGTTTGCAAATATTGTGGTCAATGGCTTTGAGATTTCTTTAGCACTTGGGTGAATTGCATCCGGCTGAGCTGATTTGAATTCATTCAGATTGGTCAGAAGATCTCTGCCGTGGTCTTTATGTAATCCTTCTGCCAGGTGGAGCCGGCAGCAACCAGGGCCGGGTTCAATATCTAGGGCTTCCTTTTCAACAATACAATACAGATTAAAGAGACAAGTTGGGTGAGGTAATATCTTTTATTGGACCAACTTCTGTTGGTGAGAGAGACAAGCTTTCGAGAGCTTTCCCAAACTACGAGCATGCTGCCTCTCTAGTGTTTCACCTTGCAGTCTTATATTGTATTGTTGCTCTTTTTCAACCTGAGTGGGTAGTCAAAGTTCAGGGCCCTGGGAATGTTCCAGTTGGAAGCAGAAATGGATGAAGTCGGGTGTTTTCTTAGATGTGATCTTGCTTATTTACAAGGAATGTATGTAGTACAGTATCTCTGAACACAAAAGGAACAACAAACAACACCCCCCCCCAGTTTCTTAGTTTATAGCGCCCATGCTTCTTTAGCCAACATCAGACCCCAAAGCTCTTTCTCTAGCTTTTTCCAGTGTCACCCTGTGCTTACAGGCTCCTACTCGGATTTCTTGCCTCTCCCTCATTCTCATTTTCTGTGTGATCTCTTTTCCTCACACACCCATACCCAAAACAATTCTCAGTCCAAAGCTCCTGGGTGGGTTCACACACATCTTTGTATATGCTTACAGTTATGTTAACTGAAAGGTGAGTTCATACCTGTCAATCTCAATGACGTTTTAACTCAACCCGTAACAAGGTTTACAAATGATGCAAGCTTAATTAGTTACATATATAGTGTATTTTTATGACTAAAGAAATCAATTTATGTAATGCTTAAAAATATTAAATTATAAACTATTAAACTAATACAGTAACGCATTCACTAACAACGACTTCTTAACTTTGCTTTTTCAGTATAAGGAATATCTTGTCTATCTGAAACAATGTTATGTGCCATTTGAACTTCAAAAACGAGTTCTAGATCACTTTGAAAATAAATTTCAAAGACACTGGTTTAATGAAAAACGGATTCTTTGGGAACTTCCACAACAACTCAGGCAGGTGTGTTGTAAGATGCCACTAAGTTTATAATGAAATACTTTTAAGCTTAGAAATGGAATATATTTAAATTGTATGATACTGTCTGCCAACAAAATATTTGCACTGAAAACCACAAACTGTTTGGGATAGATCAACATGCTTTAATGTTTAATAGTTTTTATATTTTGACTAAATTAAAATTTCTTTGTTTTTGTGAGTCAGTGGATAAGCCTGCATCCTAAATCAGATGAGATAAAATGGTGAGAATGTTTTAATTTCCTCAGCGACTGGAATCCTTCATCTGAATTAAGACTGAGAGGTGGTTAAAAAAACTATTACTAGCAAACTGTACTCATGAGCTTGTACATTTTGTACGACATTATTAAAATAGGGAAGAACATGTCATAAAAATATTTGATCAGTATCTCATAATCTTGTTTGTTTATATTTTTATATATTACAAACAAAAGACTATTAACAGAACATTTAGGTTGCAAAGTCAAGCATTCAAAAGCTAGGAAATGCCAGAGTTTAAAGTGGCCCATACAATCTTAATTTGGTCCCCTGGTGTGTCTGGACTCTGATACGCTGGCCTAACATTGACACAGAAAGTCTGTGGCAGAGCCATGAATAGACTCCAGCTGTCTTGGGTTCTAAATAAGTTAATTAACCACAAGAGAGCATTCTTTCTTTCTTACAATCTTCTGTCTCATTCACTGTCCGTCCTGTGCACTTAATGAAGTAGGGAGTCCTGTCATATAAATAGTATATGATCATATCGAGGTATATGAGGTATTCAATATCGAGATATTGAACCCGGCCCTGGTTGCTGCCGGCTCCACCTGGCAGAAGGATTACATAAAGACCACGTCAGAGATCTTCTGACCAATCTGAATGAATTCAAATCAGCTCGGCCGGATGCAATTCACCCGAGTGCTGAAGAAATCTCAAAGCCATTGACCACAATATTTGCAAACTCATGTTTGACAGGAGAGATCCCAGAAGATTGGAGAAGGGCTAATGTAATGCCCATCTTAAAAAGGAGGATCCAGGAAACTATATACTGACCTCGATACCTTTTCAACAATACAACACAGATCTGGCTCAAGCCCCCACCTAGTAACCGGAGGAAAATTAAACACCACCCCTGGATGCCTCTGAGAGGCAATACTTCCCCACTCACAAGCACAGAGTATGAATATAAAAAAAAAATTTAATGCAAGGAGGGAAGCACTTAAAATAACAAAAGGCTCCTAATGGAGCCCATTTTGCTCTAGCTTTGAAGAGTGGGGAGGAACAGGTTAAACCAGACCTGGGACCCTTATGGAGAGTCCACACGCCCTGTCTGGGACACCTGTCCCCACCCTTCTTTGCATTCACAGGGTTCTGGCATTCAAGCCCCTGGCTTAACGAGGTCCTTTCAGCTGATGGTGACCCCCTCATTTGGGACAGGTTAAGAACATTTCACTACCCCTGCATTCAGTATACCACCAGCCTAAGTTGTTCACTTGGAGCTACACAGCTCCTGTCTGCTAGATACCTATGCAGAGTAGGTGTGTTCATGTTAATACAGTTTGCTCCTGAAGTCTCTCCCCCTCCACAACTAGCTGTCAGGGGAGAGTTAATTCAGACCCTGCTTACATTTACTTATCCTGATCTGCATCCCTTCCCCTTTATTGTCTATGGTAACTCTGGTAATTGTCCAGTCACATGTTATTTGTTGTGAGAAGACTGAAGCAAAGTAGGCATTGACCAGCTCTGCCTTCCTATCATCTTCCATTACCAGCTCACCTTCTCCATTGAGCAGTGGACCCACACCGTCCTTGATCTTTCTTTTTTGTTTGACATATTTGAAGAACACCTTCCTGTTGCTGTTACATTTCTTGCCAGCTGTAACTCACTCTTTGCCTCAGCTTTCCTGATTTTGTCCCCACACATTTGTGCTATTCCCATGTATACTTCCTTGGTGACATGCCCCTCCTTTCATTTCCTATATGTTTCCTTTTTCGTTTTTAAATACAAAAACATTGGCCTCGTGTGACTCTTCCTATCTTTCCTCTGCATCGGAATAGCTTGATGTTGAGCCTCTAGTATTGTATCTTTTAAGAACTGCCGGCTCCTTATGACTCCTTTTCTTCCTAATTGGTCCCTCTGAGGGACCTTCCCTACTATTTCTCTGAATCAATTGAAATCCGCCTTTCTGAAGTCAAGTGTCCTTGTTTTGCTGTTCTCATGTCCTCCTATCCTTAGGATCTTGAATTCTATCAGATCATGATCACTTCCCCCCAAGTTCCCGACTACCTTCACGTTCACCACTAATCCCTGTTGGTCAAAACCAGATTCAAAATGCACAATCCCCTAGTTGTTTCTTCAACTTTTTGTATCACAAAGCTGTACCTTACACAGGCTAAGAATTTGCAGGACATATTATGTATTCCTGCAATAGTCTTTCAACAGATATCAAGAAGTTAAAATCCCCCATTAATACTAGCTCATGTGTATTAGCTAATCTTGTTACCTGCTTGCAGAATGGCTCATCCACTTCCTCTTCCTGATTTGGTGGTCTATAATAGACCCCACACCATAACATCACTACTGTTCTTTTCCCTTGTTATCTTCACCCAGAGACTCTCAGTAGGTCTTTCGCTCGCCCCCCTTTGGAACTTGGAGCAAGTGTATGTATTCTTGACATACAGCACAACACCTCCTCCTTTTCCCCCCATACCTATCCTTTTGGAACAAGCTATATCCCTCAATGCTGATACTCCAATCATTGGAGTTGTCCCACCAAGTCTCTGTGATGCCAATTAAGTCATATACCATGACTTCCAGTTCATCCTTCTTGTTCTTCGTACTCCTAGCATTTGTATACAGGCATTAAAGATATTTTGCAGACTCCCCTGTTGCTTTTCTTTTTGCCTTTTTAATGCAGGTGTGATTTCTAGACCCTTCTCCAGAAATTAGCCCCTTCCCCATGCCTTACTTGAGCCTAGATGCGCATTGGCTGGATTTTTGTCACCATCACTCATAGGACCTAGTTTAAATCTCTCCTTATCGGGTTAGCCAGACAATGTCCAAAGATGCTCTTCCCAGTATTTAAGAGATGAATCCCATCACAGCATAGTAATCCTCTTTCCTGAAACATCAGCTCTTTATCAAAGAAGCCAGAGCCCTCTTGCTGACACTAGTTGCATAGCCATGCATTTACTTCCACAATTCGATGGTCCCGCCTGGGCCTTTTCCTTCAACAGGGAGGGTGAACAAGAACTCCACTTGTGCCCCAAATTCTTTTATCCTTCCTCCCAGAGCCACATAGTCTGCAGATGATCTGCTCAATGTCATTCCATTTATGCCTAAAGTTAGTTTCCCCCATTCACTTGAACAGCGTTTTAGTGCCTTAACATCACTCTCATGGTAACGTCAATGTAATTTTATGGAGACAAATGTTAGTGTCAGGTGAAGGTGCAAGTTGTTAGTGCAAACTGGACCACTGTTTAAAAAAAGCAATAAATAAATAAATAAATAAATAAATAGGCTCTTTGAAAATAATTTTAAGGTCTCAAAAGCAAAGGAATTCTGAATTAGAATTAGAGGGAGGAAAATATGACAGTTTTTTCCTCACCAATATTTGATCAAATTTTTAAATGAATTTACTTTGGCTATGTTCATGCACATTTTGTGTTTACTTTCTGCAAACATTAGCATGATGGAGTTTTACTAACACATGCTCAAAGAAAGGTAATTTTAAAATCTTATGCTTTGGTAATCAAACAACAAATTTTAAATTATTTTTCCATGAGCATTCTCATAAGAAACCCGACTATATCCAGTCATGGAAGATAACAATTTATGTGATATATCACAACTAAACAACACGGCTCAAATTTTGGATAGCAAGACAGAAATTTGTGAAAAAAATAATCTAATAATTTTGCAATTACAAATGTGTATGAACTGCAATCTCTCTGTCAATTTCAGTTGGACTGTTCTTTTCTGTAAAACTAAGCATGTCCTTAAATACTTTGCTGGATCAGAGTCAGAGTGCTTAGCAGCTTATGGGAACAAATCCTTGGAAAACTTACAACATTACAAATACTAAAGAAGTATAACTTGAACCATTGAAAAAGGAAAAGATGTTTAGACTGTTGAAGACTTTATTTTTATAGCACATATTGAACTCAAATGCCTGACAAATAGTTGAGAGGAAAGAGGTCTCTGTTAAATATTCAATGCCCTTGAACTTTCAGTTACAGACTGCAAAAAGCTCTCACTTCAGTTCTAGATCAGGAGACCTGCAGAAAAATTAGGGAAAACCTTTTCTAAGGTTAAAAAACAAGGAGGGAGAAAAAAGGAACAACAATAGTAACAAACTTTTAGGCCTTCTCTATATATCATAATCCGGTCTATAAATTTGACCTGAAAAGTGGCAAAATGTAGAGATTCCACAAAATTATTTATATCTGTCAATACAAGAGAAGACTAAAAAGAACTGTAGAGGGACCCAACAAAGCTATGGAAACAGGTGGCATAGGTCTGATGTAAATACAAGGTAATGCGGTTAAATTCATAGATTCGAAGACTAGAATACTCATACATAAGGCTGGATTCAGTATAACCTCTCAGGAAAGAGAGCAGGCTATCATTGTAGACAGTTCACTGAAACATCTGCTCAATATGAAGTGGTAGTCCTAAATGCAAATAAAATGCTAGTGTATAAAAAAAAAGGGATAAGAAATAATACTCAAAATATATATTTATATAAATTATATAAATCAGTAATACTCCTTCAGCTAGCATTCTATGTTCATTTCTAGTCAATAGAAGAGATCAGAGATCTAAATTGTAAACAACAAAACTCCTACTTTTCAGCCTGCGTTTATACGTGCATCATAAATAAGCAAAAAAGCACACAAGTACAATTCTTTGCAGGTCACTTTTAAAGGAACACTCATCATTGAGGCTACATCTCAACATCTTACTTTTGGAATAAAATGTGAGTCAGTTGCAAAATAATAAAAGGTAAATCAACTGAAGAACTAATCAACCAACCAATCAATCGATCAATAAATGAATGAGTGAGAACATTTGAAGTCCTAAATCCTGTGGCCACCAGGACTGTGATTAATCAGTTTAGAGGTTGGTGAATCCAATTTTTTGTCTCGAAACAAAACTTGAAGGCTGAGAAAATAAAAGACATTGGCAGCAGGTAAAGCTAATTTGCAATTCCCCTATGCTGGTTACAGTGTTTTACAGGAGACAAGCCTACTAAAGTGATGTAACAGATTGCCAGAGTGCCCAGCGGCACAATGCCAATAAGACATATTCTTTCCCCTTTAGACTGATGGAAACACTATGAGTAAACTTTTCCACCGAGTTCCCACAATCCCTTTTCCTCTAGGAGCAAATATAAGAGAAACTGGGATCTGAAAAACATTCCTCCTACAACAAAGAATGACCGAATTTTCTTTCTGCCCTACATTTGAGCTTGGTGACACTTGGGCCAGTTCCTGCTCTCACTGATGTTAATGGTGAGATTTCTATTGACTGAAATAGGAGTAGATCAGGCCCATTGTGCAAGTCTCCTCTACATAGGGGACCAAATTTTCTGCTGACATAACTCCACTGACTTTGATAATTATGGGGCCTTAATTTTTGCTGACATAACTGTGAATGCATCCTCTACCAGTGCTTTTGCAATGCACACCATGTATTTTTTAGGGGTCTTTGGTGAAGAGTCAAAGCTGTTCATGTGCTATTTAGATTTGCATTTGATTCCTTGTTTCTCTTCTATGTGAAAGTTTTGTGTTTTTATTCAACCACAGAGATAACACAATAAAGCTCCAGAATGAATCTCCAAACTGTTATAGGACAGACTGTGGGTATGTCTACTTTGCAACTGGGAGTGTTCTTCTCATGCATTGGTTAAGAGTTAACTCAAGTAAAATATAAAATGCTAAGAAAAAATTGATCTTGGTTAAGGAATTTATGCTAATCAGGTCACATTAGTAGATTATTGTTTTAGCAGGCCCTGACAGAGCATTGCAGCTAAAGCTGCTTCAGAATTTCCATGAACAAAATCCTGTGTTTATGAGAAGTTTATAAACTTTCTGAGATTGCTCAGAAGGGTGTCAGTTTTGGTGATGTGGAAACTTGTCCCCCCAAAACTACACCAACTCATTGCACAGATACTACCAAACAACCATCAGAAATTAATAATGACCTGGTGATCTAGAGGTGATCTGATTTCAATGATTTGATCCACAGGTGAAATTTTTGTTCTCTCTGCCATTACTGATCTCCTGAACCTATCAAAAGAGCCTTGAACCTCAGTGGAAGTGGATAAATGTAATGGTTCAGTTCAGATTGGATCAGGTCTAAAGAAAGAAGGTAGCAACAGGAGGTGGAGATATGATTTACCCTTTTTCTTATTTTTCCTCATTTTTCTGTATAGGTCAGTCATTTGGCAGCATGAAACTTGATCTTACAACATTTTGACTAAGACGATAGAGTTGTTTGTCATTAGAAATTCTAATATCCCAGAGGGTTTAGGAATAGGCCTCTATGTGACTTCTTTTATATACCCTCTTTCTCTGTAGTACAGTTACAGCATCCTTTGTTGTAGTGTTTCTAGGCTACCACTTCACCACTAACACACTAAGCCTACCAACTCTTTTATTGTGCTATAGAAACCATGAATATATAAAATTCATTTGACACAAATTTTCGCATCCTTTTCCCAAGACCTTAACCCTTCTAACCTTTGAATTAGTTCTGAGTGCAAAAGATGAATAAAAACACCCAAGTGCCTCCTGGGACTGGTAATGGGATATAGAGCCTTTTACCTTCAAGTAAAATCCAGCCCATGTTAGCAGTGAACAAAAGTTTGTTTATTTCACCATTTGTTGGCCTATAAAAATAGAGAGATTTATAAAGGGCAGTAGACACCCAAACCCAATTGAATTTCAATGGGATGTGAATTAGTAGTGCCAATTCAGATATTTCTGAGTGTGTGTGTGAAACTATGTTCCTCACCCTACTCCTGGCAGGAACCTCGTTCCAGTCCCCACTTGTCCATCCCCCCCGCACTTCCTGCCACAGAGGCCCCAGGTTTCTATTAGCAGAGGGGTCTCTCATCTCTCTTACCCACAACACATGAGCTGGTGGGTGCCAAGAGTTGAGTTCTCAGCAGACTTCCCTGTACTCCACCAAACAGGAACAGACTCCCTGTGTGCTAGGTTGCAGTACCCTTGGGCCTGGCCACAACTCACTGAAATTTGGCCCAGACACACCTCCGTCTGGACATAGGGGCAGCTGGGTCAAATTTCAGTGGCGTTGCGACCAGGCAGCCAGAGCGATGGTCTGGACTGCTCCAGCAGCAGCCATACTGATTTAGTATTGCTTAAAACTGGTTGGGTCATTCCCCTCCTACCAGCTCTGTGGCCTATTGACCAAATGCAAAAACCTTAGTGAGAGGCCATTCGTTCCCCCAGCTCCCCTAATTGGGGCCACTGATTTGAACCCTTAAATTCCACAGGCTCATTTTAAAATCCTAGACTGTGTTGTTGGCCTTAGCCTAGCTCTTAGTGAACTGGTGACCACATCACAAAATTCACCATAATAACCTAGGTTCCCTCTAAGCTACGTGGCCACTGAAGCAGCCTATTAAGCACTGTGGAGGCACTCAGGCTGAGGCAGGGAGAGATGGCTCTCTCCCAGCCCCAACCCAGCCCAGGCTACACCTACCACAGCTGGGGGGAGAGGCGCCCCTCTCCCGGCCCCAACCCAGCCCTGGCCTGGACCTGCCACGGCCGGGGGAGAGGCGCCTGTCCCACAGCCCCAACCCTAGAGCTGCTGTGGCCTGCCTCTCCCCACCAGCCCAGTTGCTGCTGTGGGGAGAGAGAGCTGTGGGGAGTCTTCTCTCCCCACCATAGTCTGCATAGCCTGCACCCCAAACCCCTGATTCCCGGCTCCACCTCAGAGCCCACACCCCTTTGTATCCCAACCCACTGTCCCAGCCCTGAGTCCCTTCCCACACTCCCTTCCCACCCTTGGCCCCACCCATGTCACATGAATTTTCTAATGTGCACCAATACGGAGGTGATTCACACATCACCTCCATATTGGTGCACATAAAAAAATTCATTCCACACGTGTGGGGAAAATTAGAGGGAACACTGATCATAACTGGCACTGAGTCACAGTGAGGCAGTTTCAGCAGGCCAAGGACTGCACTAGCATGGAGACTAAACTAGCTTTCTCAGTATTCTTTTCTGAGGATGTCACTTATAGGGGTTGAGTTGTGTTGGTGGGGCATTTTGGAGACACTTACTCTGCTGCTGCCTATGGTATACATTAGATAGAAAAACAACAACCCAACAAACAATATCTCCTTCTCTCCAAAAGTTGTTGAAGGTATATAAACTCTCATGCATCACGGCATAAGCCAGTCTATAGCTGATGGGGGTTTCCTGCACTTTCCTCTGGAGTGTCTGGTTTTGGTCACTGTCAGAGACAGAATAGTGGACTCGATGGACAGCTGGTCAGATATAGGATGTCAGTTCCTATGTTTCAGTCCCTTTGCTGTGGTTAAACAGGGACTTAAGTCTTTGAGGCTATCAAATTTTTGTCAGCACTGAACTGAATTTTAAAATGGCATGAAAATGATAAAAGCAGTTAGTGTCTAAAGTGAAGAGAGGCAGCAACACAGATAAATTTGAATGACTAGATTCCTGGGGAGGGCAAAATGTGCTTGGTTCAAATCAAGGGTTTGTATGCGAGGGAGGCATCAAACTCCCCTTTCTTTGTCCCTGGTCCTGTACCTGCTTTGTGAATGCCATTCCCCTTGTGCTGTCTAAATATTGCTCTGACTTACAATCAGGGCTGCCCAGAGGATTCAGGGGGCCTGGGGCAAAGCAATTTTGGGGGCCCCTTCCATAAAAAAAAAGTTGCAATACTATAGAATACTATATTCTCGTGCCCTGTAGGGCCCGGGGCCTGGGGCAAATTGCCCCACTTGCCCCCCCCCCCCCCCCCCGGGGGCCCCGCTACAACCTCCACGACTGGTGTGGTGTAGGGATGTCCTGCCCAGCCCCCGCTTTCTGTAGCCATGCTCCTCCCATATGCCATAGGTGTGTGGCATACACTCCTCCATGCTGGCTTTAAAGAATCCCCCTTGTACTGGAGGGACCCTCCATGGAACATTTAAAACACATTTAGGGCTGGTCTACACTAACCCCCCAATTCGAACTAAGATACGCAACTTCAGCTACGTGAATAACGTAGCTGAAGTCGACGTACCTTAGTTCGAACTTACCGCGGTCCAGACGCGGCAGGCAGGCTCCCCCGTCGACTCCGCGTACTCCTCTCGCCGAGCAGGAGTACCGGCGTCGACGGCGAGCACTTCCTGGTTCGATTTATCGCATCCAGACAAGACGCGATAAATTGAACCCAGAAGTTCGATTGCTTGCCGCCGAACCAGCGGGTAAGTATAGACGTACCCTTATAGCTGCATTATACTAGCAGTGCAGCACAAAGTGGCTGCAGCACACCTGTGGATCGGGCCCATGGTGTGAAAAAGAGGCACTGGACAAAGGAAGATACTGTAGTTTGTGTTCTGCAGGAACAATTCCTTTATTTGTTTGAATAAGAAAAAAGGATCCATGACTGTAATGTGCTGGAGGAAACATTCTGCAACCAAACTGAAAGAAGGGTGTTTTCCTTGTCTCCTATGGAGCTCAACCCCTGCTCTGAATACTGCTAAATTGTCCCTGCTAATAAAGAGCCTTCTCTCCAGAGGCCATAAGACACTTCAGAGGGAACACCTTTTGCCTTTTGAATGTATTGGATTCTCCGGAAATTTTCTAAAAGACCTTCCCCTAAACATTCAAATTACACACCAGTTGAACACTGCACTATGCTAGCCATATATTCAGTATATTCTTCAGGCAGAAAGTATAGGCTTCCAGAAAGTACTCTATGTTTATTTGTCAAGTGGAATTGCTCCTTCCTTGCCTAGGGTTATGAGAACACATTTTTGTTTAAATAGAAAAACAAATTAATAGATTCCTTAGCCCTCTTCTCTGTGAGCACACACAGCCCGGTTCAAGGTTTATCACAAGCTAAAAGAGATGGCAGCTTTTTCTGAGAGCCCCTTGTTAAAACATTGGCAGCACATCATTGATTCGGGAAGATGCCAGATGTCTCACTTGATGTAAAAACACAATGATTCTAGGAACCGTGGAAAATTTCCAATCTGAGCTATAAGATACTCTGGGAATTTTTTTAAAATTGGCTGCAATCTTTTCACTAAAGCATATATCGAAAAATTAAAAATTCACAAATAAAAATATGGTGAAAAGCTGGACAGTTGGTTTAGCTGCTTTTGTTGGCAGCTTTAAAAACAACTTACACTGATTTTCAGATTGCATTAGAAGTCAACGTTGCACTTTTGTGCTGCTGGGGAATATCCTGCTTCTTGAAGTGGGAAGGCAAGATCCTGGTCCATGCTATTGCCTTCTTGCCTCACTGGAGCCGTGCAAAGGGAGCCATAAAGCTTAGGATTCTATCAGCCTGGGGAAATTCTTGGCTGGTGTAGAGTTGGCAAAGCTGTATTGACTGTATGCCACCCATTCCTGCCCCAGGGCATTTGGGGGTTAACCCAAGGAATGGGCAGGCTAGAGCACTGCAGTGCTCTGGTGAGCCAGAATCAGAATAATGGCCCAGTGGGGGCTGTTACAGCCAGTGCTAATTAGAACAGCTTCAGGAATGATCTAACTTATGTCCAGGGTCAAAAAGGCCCCCTGCAGCCCCGGGGATCTGGGATGCGCAAAAGAGATGCTCAGCTACCTTTGATCTCTACGCGTGGGTCTTATACCAATGTAGTTCATGCAGTCTCAAACTGGAGCAAGTAGTTTGCTATTTAACCTGAATGGGAGCATGATAACACTGCTGTAACAGCCCCACTGGGCCATTATTCTGATTGAGGAGCATCAGAGCACATGCTAATTTCATGGAATAAGTATGTATTTGTATGCATATGGAGTATATACAATATAATTTGTTTGAAAAGATGTGCGGGATTGGTGTGTCAGAGAAACGGGGGCTTATCTAGCATCAGTGCCAGTGAAGTAGCACTTAAAATTGGATGGCATACCGGGGGGAACTGATGTGAAATATACTATACTATACTATGCCAGATGTCACTGGACAAAATCAATTTCTCAGAAGTTTACAGTACTCAGATTTTGGGGGAAATGGTGGCGGAAAGAAGCAGTACTTTGCTGTAGCACTTTCCCATCTTTTCCCCAGATTTTTAAGTACTTCATCTCCAGGTCAAGTACCTGGTAGCTAATGTTATGTGTGCTACACATTTTAGTCTTTGTGACCTGAGGGAGTGTGTGTGATTCTCACAAGCATGTCCATTATATTCATTTATTTTTGGTTGGTCTAATAAAAAACACTCTACAACTTGTGGGGGGACTTGGGGCTCTTCATTTTGGGAGGCTCTTTGGGTCCTCCTGGATTAATATGATTTCCTCTTAAGTATCTTGCACAGTGATTTTAAGAACAGATTCCATATTGTGTGGAGAATGTATACAAACTAGGAACACACCACATTATGTGACACTATCATTGTCAAATTTTACCTTCTGTGATAACGGCTTTTGTCTTTTTTTAAACTGTCAGACAATTCCTTGGAAGAAGTCGCAGCTGCTTTTGTGTGGAGCAATGGTCACACCCAGTGGCCAGTTGGGTTAATCACATATGTGTATTCCCTATGGATATATGAGAGAGAATGACCCAGACTTCATCTCTTATTTACAAATGTTAGTCTGGAATCAAACTGGATGTCAGCAGTAGGGCCTAGTGAAATTAACACATGCCACCTGTACTCTCTGCTTTGTTCCCTAAAGGTTCTTGATTGATCAAACTGAAGTTCCAGACCATTCATGAAATTAACAGTAGAAAGGAAATGGACCCCCATAGAGTCTGGCATTTTTAAAATTAGGTCCTTTGGTTATAATGAGATGGATTTTTGAAGAATTAGTCAAGGACAGGCTGAAACAAAAAGCCTTACTTTTTCCTCATTTTAAATTCACCACCTTTGTGGAGAGCCTGAAACATTTATACACACAGCTGATTCTTTTTTGATATTATCAATGTAATTTGAAGAAAGACCTTTCTTTCTTTCTTTCTTTCTTTCTTTCTTTCTTTCTTGTGTAAAAATGCACAGCAGTACCATTTATAAATCAAAGGAGGTACACAGATTACACACTGTACCCTTTCCTTGTAGCCCAAACCACAGCATCCGCCATTAGCATCACAATGGCACTAATGTTGTTTTCTTTTTCTCAATGGAGACTGTTTTGTTACGATTCCTGTTTTCAATTAGTGTCAATGAATGACACATTAGTGGAAACACTGGCAGCATGTCTCAGTGAATATATAACTATGGTCTTTGATTTGGGGTGCGAGGGGAATAGCTGATCAGTGCTGAAAATAGGGAAAGGAGAAGAAGCATTCCCACTAAATATTAACTTTTAACATTTCCAGGGACACACATTTTATTTTCACTCCATACTTCACATTCTCATGTGCTTAGACCTTAGTGTGGTCCCTTCTAAAGCTCAGATGAGTACTGTAGGGATCATTCACATAAACTACCACGCCACTTATTTGATAATTAATAGGCAGTCTAAATCTACACTATTTAAACCTGGTCACTCTTGCCCCAAATGTAGTTATAAAATATGTCTTTAAAAAACTTTAATTAGTTGATTCTTTTCCATTAAGACCTTGTTTATCCTTTATCATCCCCCTCCCCCTCGGAATGGGGTAAAATCTTTTATTTATATATGTTTCTGTTCTTCTTCAAGGTCTACTTTTGGTCACCATCAGTAACTCAGTAATGTAATCTGTTATGTGGGAACTGAAAGACGTATCTCCACTTTTGTGCAGAAGAACCTCTCAAACTTGATCACCTTCAAGGTGTGCCGCAAAGAAATAATGAAAATTATGTTAAACTTAGATTTTTGTGCTGAATGCGCCCATTAACTCGGTATTTGACGGCCATTCATCATAGAAATACTTTTTAAGCTAGTTCCTCTATGAATTTTCTTGGTGCTTCTTGGTTCACTGAAGATATCTCAGAATGCAACACTGTAGAGATCTAGAAAATGACATCACACATTTTCATTTCACCTCAGATGGTATCAGTAAGGTTACTAAATGATGCATTCTGGGATATCTTCAGTGTCTCATGATCTCCTCTATCAAGAAAATCTCACAAAAAGAATATATAATACGCATGTAAAAATTTTGTTTCTGTGATGAATTTCCTTTCACTCCCAGACTGATTAGTGGGGACATTCAGCACAGGAATCTGTGCTTAATTCACTTTTCATTTTTGCTTTGCAGGTCACATTTAAAAGGAAACTTTCACAGCAGAGCAAACCTGACAAAAGAGAACATTTATACCTACAGAAAAAAAATGTGCTTAATTTTTGCCTGAGTTCCTTTAGCTGCTCGTTGAAAATATTGGTAATGTAAAGAAACACTGTCAGGCCCCTGTGACGGGTTGGATCACAGAAACCCCCTTGGGAGCTGCCACCTGATGTGCCAAGACTACCCCTGCTTCTGTTTTCCCTGCCAGTTCAGGACTCCAGCACCCCGTCTTGCTGAATTAGACACTCCAGTCCACTTCAACACAGACCCAGGGTCTGAATCACTTGTCCCAAAACTGCAAGTTTACCCAAAAACAGCTCACAGGAGTGTGCTTGTCTTTAGCACTCAGATGCCCAACTTCCAATGGGGTCTAAACCCAGATAAATCCGTTTTACCCTGCATAAAGCTTATGCAGGGCAAACTCATAAATTGTTCGCCCTCTATAACACTGATAGAGAGATATGCACAGCTGTTTGCTCCCCCAGGTATTAATACATACTCTGAGTAAATTACTAAA
>NW_020664436.1:36288717-36321232 GCF_002925995.2 Terrapene triunguis
CTTATTATCATGTTTTTATGAAACCATATAGACTGCACAACGTCACAGCCCCAAATTCAGATTAAGTTCGAGCACAAACAAAATATTTTAGACAAAACTTAAGACAAGTTTGTGATTTAATAAAAAATCAGATTGAAACATTTCAGAAAACAATCTCCTCTGACGCTGCTGAATTGTGCTGGTGTATGAGAACCATACAGCAAAACTGACTAGAAACTGTCTATAAACATAAATGAAACCGTCAAGCCTATTTTCATTGTCCAAACTGAGAGAAATACAAAAAGTGAAAAGTAAATTAGATTTTAAAAATTCTTCTGGTTTTAATGATCTAAAGTGGTGGTATCAACATAGGTAAGGAAATAGGATTTATAATCTGACACAAGGGCCCAGCTTCTTCTGCTTGATACTACAGTGAAATCAAAAAGCAGTTCTTGTGACATCATAGTCTGTTGCTATGGAAATATGTTATCACAGTAATAGGACTTCAGTGCTGAATCAAATAGCAGGGAAGAAGCTGAGCAGTGAACAAACATTTAGCTTTCTTACTCTACTCTCCCACCTCAAGACAGAAAAAGGTAAGTGGCTAGTCTCTGCAGTACAACACTTGATGGGCCAGATCTTCGGCCCCCACCACCCTTGGCTGCTATGCGCTGCTGTGGTGGTACAAAGCCCCCAGATTGAAGGAGAGGTAAATGTGCCGTACATCCACCTTTGCCCATCCCCTCAGCTGTCTGACCACAGCTCTGCCAGACCCAAGGAACTGGCTCTATGTCTCTAGAGTAGGTTTGCTATGGTTCTTGGCCCACTCTTTTGGATAGGGTAAAGACAGAAGTAGTAGAGTAATGGATATTTACACAGGCCCCATGTGCTCTTCAACTGAGTGAAATGTTGTGGGATGAGAGAAGAGATTCTGCCTGAGTCTGAAGCCTGGTATGACTGAGCTGCTCCCACACTCAGGGCTTGTCTTCACTACCAGGGTAAGTCGACCTAAGTTACGTTACTCCAGCTATGTGAATACGTAGCTTAGGTCGACTTACCCTGGTGTCCTCACTGTGCTATGTCAACGAGAGACATTCTCCAGTCGACTTCCCTTATTCATGGAGAGCTGGAGTACCGGAGTCGACCGGAGAGCGCTCTGCAGTCGATTTAGTGGGTCTTCACCAGACCTGCTAAATTGACACCTGCTTCATCGATTGCAGCAGTGTTGATCTTCTCAGTAGTGAAGACCAGCCCTCAGCTGTGATAGGTAGGGTTGCCAGGTGTCTGGTTTTCGACTGGAATGCCCAGTCGAAAAGAGATCCTGGCGGCTCCGGTCAGCACTGCCGACTGGGCTGCTAAAAGTCCAGGTGGCAGCAGTGGCCAGCTCCATGCAGCTCCCGGGAAGCGGCCAGCATCTTCCTTTGGCTCCGAAGCCGGGGTGGCTCCTGTGGCCGGGGGCAGCACGCAGAGCCCCCTGGCTGCCCGTGCACCTAGGGGCCAGAGGGAGATGCTGGCCACTTCCAGGGAGCCACCTGAGGTAAGTGCTGCCTGCATCACAAACTCCCTCCCGCACCCCAACCCTCTGCCCCAGCCCTGAGCCCGCTCATGAACCCAAACCCCCTCATTCCCGGCCCCTCCCCAGAGCCCACACCCCAGCCAGAGCCCTCACTCCCCCCATATCCCAACCCGGAGCCCTCTCCTGCACCCTGAACCCCTCGTTTTGGCCCCACCTCAGAGCCTGCACCTCCAGCCCACAGCCCCCTCCCAAACTTTGAAACCCTTGGCCCCACCCCCCAGGTGGAGCCCTCACTGCCTCACACCCATACACCCTGCCCCAGCCCGAAGTCCCCTCCTGAACCCCAAACCCCTCATCCCTGGCCCCATCCCAGAGCCTGTACAACCAGCCAGAGCTTGTACCCCCTCCCACACTCCAACCCCCTGCCCCAGCCCGGAGCCCCCTCCTGAATCCCAAACCCCTCATCCCCAGCCCCATCCCAGAGCCTGTACCCCCAGTTGGAGCCTTCACCCTCACCCCTTCCCGCAACCCAACCCCCTGCCCCAGCCCGGTGAAAATGAGTGAGTGAGGGTGGGGGAGAGTAAGCGACTGAGGGAGGGGAGATAGAGAGAGTGGGGGGCGGGGCCTCAGAGAAGGGGCAGCACAGGGGGTGAGGAAAGGGTGTTTGGTTTTCTGCAATCAGAAAGTTGGCAACCCTAGTGATAGGGACCACCAGAGCAGCAAGAAGAGAAGCCTAGCACTATGTCCATAGTCACAGGAGCAGGTTCATAATGCATGCTATGGGAGTGGGGTCAGGTCACACCCAAGGCCATGTAGCTTTACTTGCCCCCCGAGATCCCCTGTTCTTCCCCATGCCTGCCCTGTAGTAGTCTGTCACTCTTTCCCCTTCAAGGAGACCAGCTTCCAGGCTAGGGAAACACTGATCCAGAAGCTAGTAAAATAACAGATCTACAGCAAGCAACATTTGTCTCATGCTTCCCCTGGATCTACAGCAAGCACGAGGAGTTATTGCCAAGATACATGTGGGTCATAGGCTTTCTGCATGTGCAGTGACAGGATCAATTTTATAAGAAGCCATTATGGTCTATGGTGTCAAAGCTCCACCAATAGAGAAAGTGTATCACTTCCTCTGAGTGTTGAGCAGTCATGATTGCAGTGGGATTAAAATCCTGTCAGGTTTGAATCTGATATGATGTCTACGGGAGATTTCCAAAGCATACCTTTTGCTCCAGGTCCCTCATGCTTCAAGGTTGGTCAAGAATGCATTCAGGTGTGCTGAGACTTGATGCACTCTGACGCATCTCAAAGCAGCTATGTCATCTCAATAGAAGGGCCACAAAAATTCCATTAAGATCCTATATGAGAGCAGCACCAATATCTGGAAGGTTTCCAGTGAATTATAATGGCTGAAGCATAGACACATTTAATGTATTACATGCAATACACCCACAAAGCAAGATCTGTTTATTTTAATCCTGCTAGCCTCTCAGACTTGGAAACATTCTTTTGTGCTATGGATATGATGACAGTGCGGGCATAAACTTAAGAGTCAAATGTGTGCCATGATACATAGATAGGCATGATGGCACAAGTTAATAGAGTGGCAATTTTCTGAATTGCTTTGATTTGGTCCATTTTGATCAATAATATTTTGCACTTACTATATAGAGGGCCTTCATCTGAGGATTTGAAAAAACGTTATGAGGCTTAATTAATTACTGATATAACACCCCTGTGCTTTTATATAGTGGCTGCTCTTACTTGGATCAAGTTTGTTCCTATCACTTTGAATGCAAAAAGTAGCCGATCATGTTATCCATAGGCCCACAAGGGTGACTGTCCCAGCTTGTTATGCATATGGTAGCGCTTGAAATATCAATAAGACCGTCTAAGTAGCAGAACTTTTAGTTGCAGACATCTTTTATTATTACTTCAATCTTTCATGGGCACCTCCATTCTACCTCTTTTAGAACTTTGTATTTCATTGTTAAATTAGGCATTCTATAGCCAGTGATTACACTATTGATTACCTGGCCAAAGGGACCAAAACTGATCAGAATAAACCCTGTGTTATTTTTCATACATATTACTTAGTTCAAGAAGCTTGATCAAATTAAATAGAGGAAGAAATGAAACAACAAGCAAATAAAGTGAAAGGCATTTTCCAGATGAGGAAGCTGAAGTGCAAAGGGGTTAAGTGACTTTGCCTGCGGTCCGTGAAAGAGCCAGGAACAGAACCCAGAATACCTGAGTTTAGTCCCAGGTCCTTGCAAACGGGTGCACTGCCTCTGAGTTTGGAATGCTAAGGTTGCATAGGTATTGCTTTAAGTCTTCATTTAAGAGCTGCGAATGACAGTGAATTGTGATTTTAAAATAAAGTCATGATACAAGCTACATTCTATTAGAGAATGGATAAACCCTGCTGTAGCCAAAGTGGTATTTTATCTTTAAACATACCAAAATATTCAGCTCCCAAGATGATTCAATTTCATACTAAGCACATTCATGACATTACTTAGAATCTCTGTAGAAAACTCTATTGAAATCATCTCTCATTGAACTGAAATCACTTTCTAAATCACTGCCTATTACTGGAGGTCAATAGCATTTGTTTATGGATTTGAGAATAACTGCTTGGTGACCACAAGTAGATGACTGATTTAATGGATGTCATGTTGTCAGATACTGTAGTGACTGGCTGGATTACTAGTGAAAACAACAAGAATTTAAAAATGAAACAGAATTGGATGGCACCCTGGAAATGTAAGTAAATGGTTAATTTGAATGGGTACTACTTTAATAATGAAATAGCGAACATCAAGGAAGATAATTGCTTGGAGCTTGTTTATTGTATTTTTCCAATGAATCAGAAGCTGAGTACTGAGCTCTCTTTAAGGAAATAAGCTTGTCTGGATTGTACAGGATGTAGGTAGTGCCTGGTATCTTACCTAATTAGGAGAAGCACTTTTCCCCAGTTTCCTAGATAGGTATGTTTTTAAGGCTTCCTGCTGTATAGTCTGTACTCTAGAAGGCACCTTATTATATTCGGAGAGCTTTGACATGAGCTCCCTGATGAAAAAATAGATGTTTCCTGTAAAAAAAATGAATAGGGCATTACTGCTGGCTAAAGTGTTTCCTCCCATAATGGGAGCAACAATTCCTAAGCAGCATGTTCCCGTGGGATACAAAGCCCCTAACTGCAAATGTTAAAGTCGGCTGCAATGCACAGGGCTGTAGACCAGTCCAAGAAAAAAAGAAAGGGTACAGACTTTTCTGGTGTGGCCAGGGTAGTTGGTCTTTGGATTAAGAGCATTATTATGAGTAGAGTTGGTGGGAAGTTTTCCACCAAAACTTGGTTTAGTTGGAAAATGCTGGCTGGTTGGAGTGAAAAGTTTTGGTGAATCTATTAGGCAGGTATTGCAGGGTCCATTGCGGGGATCCTGCCAGCCCCTGCTGCCCTGGGTAGAATGGGGCTCCAGGGGTTCAACTTCCTGCTTTGTGCCAGCAACCAAAGCTCCTGGGGCTGCTAAACTCCCTGCTTCAGGGCAGCTGGGCTCTTGGGGCTGGCTAGGCTTCCTCTTTGTGGCAGGGAGCAAGCCTGGCCCAGGGGCTCCCCGGGATTCTAGACTCCCAATTCTGAGAGCCCTGGGTTCCAGCCAGGGCTCTGGGGCAGCCCTGCCATGCCAGAGCTTTCAGGCTCCCTGTTTGGAGCTGAGAATCTGGAGACTCCAGCTCTAGCTGGGGCTTGGCTCCCAGATCTGCAACAGGCCCTTGGACATTGCTATTTTTTCAGTGCATGTTAGGGGCGGAGTGGAGTTTACAGCCGTATGCAGCTAGAGAAACTCATCGAATGCCTCAGAAAAGAGAGAACAATTTAATTCAAAGGGCTCCATAATTTTTGCCTACCTGAAAACAGAGACCGACATTTCTTAGTCCAGTTTTGCAAATAGGTGCTAAGAAAAGATTCCTGTCTTTTCTTTTTTAGATATTGTTCGCTTGTGAATATGTAATACAGCCATAACATTCTCATACTATAATCTGTTCTACATTACCTAATTGCATCTGTCATTTTACTTTGCAATAAAATACTTTGGGGGAAAAAGAAATATGAAACCTAGCACTTGAACTGCCTTTTTTTTTTAAATTGCTTTTGATTTTAAACATAGAGTAATGACATTTAAAATTTAAAAGGCAAAAACAATCTGCCTGTTATCAGGGTGCTGTACTGTGTAGTATAGAACTTGTTTAAGTGATTCTTAGGATAAAGATGTCCTCAAACGAGAACTAAGTACAGTCTACATCTTCCTATTTTCTACATATAACTAGCTTTAACCAGTTTATGGACTGGCTGGTTTTGTGTTGTTTAATTATTGTTCCACTGACCTTGCTAATTACATTCTGGCTGTATAATCTGTAGATGGGAGAGGTGCCAAAATATTCAGCCAGCAGCATCTTTGCTGTATCCTTGCCAAACTGCCAACAGACATATCTAAGGTGATTATTGATCCTTTTCTTGTGCTTTTACAGTTGATTTTCCACTCTAGTTCTTTTTGCTTCTTTCTTATTCTTGAGGTGATATCCAATTAAAGTGATTTCCTTTGGCAGATCCCATGCCAGCAGTGTGTCAGGGTATGTCTACAGTGGCAGTTACAGCGCCGGCAGTTACGGTGCCGCTCAGAGAGCGCTGAAGGGAAACCGCTGTTGTGTGTTCTCACTGTCAGCTGCCTGCACAATAGCATGTTCTCACTTGTGGCACTTGCACCGTTATTTGGAGTGGTGCACTCAGGGCAGCTATCCCACAGAGCATCTCTTCCTCTTCTGCCACTAAGAGTTGTCGAAGGCAGAGGAGGTCCCAGGGCATCCTGGGTCCTGTCCCAATGCCCCGTGATGCATGGCTTCACATCCCAGCAATCCCTATGCTTCTGTCCCCATTTGGCACCATCTTTTAATGGTTTGTGTATTGTGCTCTCTGCCTCTTCGGTCTGCAGGAATGGATCCTGCACTGTTGACCAATATGCTGCTCGTTCTCATTAACACGTCACGAGTGACAGTGGAGTTATTCCTTAAACTATAAAGCAAAAGCAGTTCGACATTGATCTCGCCATGCGTAGTAGCTATGACACGAGATTGCTTGTGGCATTCAAGGAGGTGCTGAGCACAGTGGAATGCCACTTTTGGGCTCAGGAAACAAGCACTGAGTGGTGGGATCACATCGTCATGCATGTCTGGGATGATGAGCAGTGCCTGCAGAACTTTCGGATGAGGAAAGCCACATTCATGGGACTGTGTAATGAGCTCGCTCCAGCCCTGTGGCACAAGGACAGGAGAATGAGAGCTGCCCTTCCGTTGGAGAAGCACATGGTGATTGCACTGTGGAAGCTGGCTACTCCAGACTGCTACCGATCGGTCGCTAAACAGTTCAGAGTCGGAAAGTTGACTGTTGGACATATGTTGACGGAACTGTGCAAGGCCATTAATCGCATCCTGCTCCGAAAGACTGTGACTCTGGGCAATGTGCGTGACATTGTAGATGGCTTTGCACAAATGGGCTTCCCTAACTGCGGAGGGGCTATCGATGGCACGCACATTCCAATTCTGGCATCAGACCACTTAGCCACCGAGCACATTAATCGTAAGGGGTATTTCTCAATGGTTCTCCAGGTGCTTGTGGATCACTGTGGGCTGTTGTAAAATGAGGCCCCGAAACATAAACCCTTGGATCAGAGGCCTGGTATGAGACCTAAGGCCTGAACTAAAGTAATGGTCAAGACTTTGTCAACATAAAGCAAAGTTAAACTGTGAGCCAGAGGCAGGCCCTGCTCAGAGAAGCTGGCAAGAAGAAGACTGATGTTGCACATACACACATACCTAAAAGGTACTAAGCACTAGTAAGATAAACATGTGCCAGGATGGTACCAGAACATTCCGGTACTAACACATTTCACATAGATAATAAGGAACATGCTGACCCATCCTAAAGACAGGGGCAAAAGGGTAATATGATGGATGGGGTTGTTTTGATCGAACTAACATGTACAAGGTGATAGGTGGCACCTTACTACATAGAGGGGTTGTACTTCAATATGTCAGTAATGAGGTGTAAATTGTTTGTACCTGTGTATAAGAATGCACCCCTGAGGAGTTGTCTTTGTCTGGCCTAGAGGGCAGTGGAGAATCCCGCCACTGACTGAGCTAGTCCATTGTCAGGGGGCACATATTCGTAGTATGTCCTGTAGGGTCTGCAGGAAACTATTACTGTGTTTCATTTGGCAATAAACCTGAGCGGGTGCCTTTGTACCTTATCGGAGTCTGTGGTCATTGGGGGTTCTCTCGGGGTCTGCTGTGTCAACTATCTGCAGAGCCGGGGCAGCACACAGAGGGAACACACACATGCAGCTGACTGTTATCATCATTGAACAGAGCAAAGCACCACACCTGTGACTTCTGATGACGTTGGTGACCCCAACCGCTGATCTGGTGAGTATGCGAGATGTCTGCTATAGGAATCGCGATGTTTCATGGACATTAACGCAGGCTGGTCTGGAAAGGTGCATAATGCATGCATCTTTCAGAACACTGCCCTGTTCAGGAAGCTGGAAGCAGGAACTGTTTTCCAGGACCAGAAGATCACTGTAGGGGAAGTCAAAATGCCCATTGTGATCCTGGGAGACCCTGCCTACCCCTTAATGCCGTGGCTTATGAAGCCATACACAGGGCACCTTGACAGCAGCAAGGAGTGGTTCAACAACAGGCTGAGCAAGTGCAGAATGACTGTTGAGTGTGCTTTTGGCTGGCGCTGCCTATATGGGAGGCTGAACCTGGCCGATGACAATATTCCTATGCTTATAGCCATGTGCTGTACGCTCCATAATATTTGTGAAGGGAAGGGTGAAAGCCAGGGCCGGCTCTGGCTTTTTTGCCGCCCCAGGCAAAAAAGCCTCCGGCCGCCACCCCCCTGCGGGGGGGGGGTGGCGGCCGGAGCCCCGGGGGGAGGGTGGCAAGCCCTGGCCGGGGTTCCGAGCCCGGCCGTGGTCCCGCTCTTCCCGGTGGCCGGAGCGCTGCGCCACCCCCCTCCAGGTGCCGCCCCAAGCACAAGCTTGGTGGGCTGGTGCCTGGAGCCGGCCCTGGTGAAAGCTTCACTCAGGGCTGGACCACTGAGGCTCAGCGCCTGGAGGCTGAATTTGAACAGCCAGAGACCAAGGCTATTAGAGGGGTGCAGCTTGAGGCCATAAGGATCAGGGATGCCTTGAGGCAGCAATTTGAAGCTGAAAACCACTAATATTTGTTGCTATGCTCAGAAGTGCAGTGGTTGTAATGCTAAGAGGTGATTGTGATTGGTGCAGACGATGCACTATGAAGATTTAAGAAAATTGCCTGTTGCTTTGCAGGGCTCTGTTTGCTTTCAATTAATGGAATAAAGATTGCTTTCAAACCAAAACAATTCTTTTATTAAAAAACAATAACCGGAGGAGAGAGACAAACAAAAAAAACAATCAGCATTGAAGGGGGTGGGGGAAGGGAGGGTCCCAGGAGGAGGTGGGGTCCCGGGACGATAAAAGATTTGTGAATGTGCAGGTATCATATCCAACCTTCTCCTTTGGAGCACAATGCAGCAGGGCCAAACTGCAGAGGAATGGGTGTTGAGTGCAATGGGTAATGGGAGTCCGCAGTGCTGGACTGTGTTGGGGGAGGAGTGGAATGCAGCAGGTACAGACTGGAGCCTGGAGGTTGATAAGAGTGTGTCGGCGGTGTCTGGGGGGCACACGGGAAAGACTTTTACGACAGCGGTTGCAAGGGAGGGCAGGCACAGAGCTGCTTGGTTTGCAGTGCTAGTAGTGCCTGGAGTGTGTCTGCTTGGCGCTCCATAACTTTTAAGAGATGCTCCATGGCTCTGTTCTGGCGCACCGCGTTCTCCTTTCGGTCCCTCTTCTCACTGTCCCACCACTCCTTCAATTCTTGTTTTTCAGCCGCCGAGTGCATCATAACCTCACGCAGAAAGTCCTCTTTCGTTCTTCGTGGCCACTTTCTAATTCTGCACAGCCGTTCAGCCGGTGATAACAAAGAGGGAGGCTGGGCTCCCAAGGTCATATCTGTGAAGCCAAAATGCAACATTTTACAGAAGCAGTATTGTTTGCAACACACAGGCCACTGATTCAGTGATTTAAAACAGAGTCATTATTCACATACCTGTCACTAACTGGCTGACCCCAGGCAAGCACACATGAGCCACAAGACCCCCAAAATGGTGAGTAACCTCAGGGGCAGGGGAAATCAGTGTTCCAGGACCATACTATACACTGGGCACATGGCTCTTGGGGAGAGCCATCACTGGGTGGGGGGGCTTATAATCATTACTGTCCCCACATTTTCCACAGTCTGTGTTCATTATGGAAGATATCTCGCTGCTGAAGGTGAGCAGGGAATCAAGGGAGGGTCTTCTCCAAGACTGCGGCTTCTGCCCTGGCCCTTATGCGCCTCACCTGTGTGCAGCAATGGTTCCCACTCCTCCCCCCCGGCCCGTGATGGCATAGTGGTGCGGGAAAGTTACCCTTAATGGGGCAAGAAACATAGCACCTCTGCCAAAGAACCTGCGGCAGCAGATTGCCCAGTATCTCCATGAGAGTTTCGTGGAGATCTCTGAGGCGGATTCCCATGAAGTGAGGGAGTCAATCAACACCCCATTCCGCCGCTCAGACTAGGCATGTGGTGGTACGCACATCATACAGACACAAGCCTGCTTTCTGCAACCCTCCTGCCCCCAACAACTCGCTTCAGCGATTCCCAAAATCAAAGACACTTACCAGGGGCCTCCTCTCTTGTTTGCGCTTCGCCAAGTTCCGACAGCTGTGACTGGCTAGCCTCCTCCGGGGTAGAGAAGAGCTCCTGGCTGCATGCATCTCTGACCTCCGAGTCGTCCTCTGCCTCTGGGCCCCCCTCCCATTCCACAGCCTCATCCAAGATTTCCTCCTCCTGGCTCGGTCCACTCCTGACTGGCACACGAGCCACCGAAGTTTCCACAGTGGCCTTTGCAGTTGAGGTGGGGTCGCCACCGAGTATCGCGCCCAGCTCTGTGTAGAACCGGCAGCTCGTGGGCGCAGCACCGGAGCGGCGGTTTGCCTCCCGCGCCTGGTGGCAGGCATTTCACAGCTCCTTCACTTTGACCTTGCACTGCAGTGTGTTCTGGTCATGGCCCCTTTCTGTCGTGCATCGTGAAATCTGTCCATAGGTATCATAATTCCTACGGCTGGAGCGCAGCTGGGACTGGGCAGCCTTCTGTCCCCAAATACTGATGAGGTAATTTCTCCAAGAGGGGGATCGCCTGGTGCGTGGAGCAGGCATGGTCACCTGGAAAGATGCGCTGAGACCACTGCACGTGTCACCGAGCAAACAGGAAGGGGACTTTCATAATTTCCAAGGAATTTAAGGGGTGGGGCTCACGGTTGGTCACCTGAGGGCAGGGCAGTAGAGTTCAAACTGATGACCAGAGAGGCAAGAATGGGCATTGTGGGACACCTCCCGGATGCCAGTCGCAGCGCTGTAATCGACCAGGGTGTCTACACTGGCACCGCGGCGCTATAGCCCTGGCGCAGAAGGCTGTTTGTCTTTCGTTGGCGTGTTTTTTTTACAGTGCTGCAACTGCTCAGTTTCTGCGAACTAAGTGGCTTGGCAGTGTGTACACCTCGGGAGTTACAGTGCAGAAAGCTGCTTTACTGCGCAGAAACTTGCCAGTGTAGACAAGGCCTCAGTGTCTTGTAACAATCAATGTCAGTTTCAGCTCTCCTTATATCTTTCTTATCTCTGCCCTTTCCTTTCCTGCCTCCTCTTTCTAGTACAGTAGATCAAGGATCTGGAAAGTTTGTTCATTATTCAGTGGTTGGGATTCTTGTTGGAAATTAGCAATGGACTCTTTATTGCCTTTGAAAGCCATAGGAGCCTCCACACAGACCTGTCTCCTAGAGTACCATCACAAAGAGAGTGTTGCCTTCCATTTCCCTACATGAAAGGCAAACAGCAGGGATTAATTACTTTAGTTAGCTAAATAAATATTTATTTTTTCATAATAGTCTTCAGAAATATCTGTCACAGCTTCACTATCTGAATAACAGTGAATGGGGCTGTGAATGGCATCTTTCTCAATGGGAGCAGCCATTTCCCTGACACTTTCCACTGGGAGATTTAATGTGATGGTACCCTGTGGATTAAGGCCTTGTGTGCGGAAGAAAGTGCAACAGTTTAACTAAAAGTGTGATTTTAAACTGATTTAATTAAACTAGGGCAAACCTCTTAGGTTGATTTAAACTGGGTTTATTTCTGTTGATCTTAATTCAGTAAGGAATCAGTTAAAGTAAGGCCTTGTCTACACTGCCACTTTACAGCACTGCAACTTTCTCGCTCAGGGGTGTGAAAAAACACCCCCCTGAGCGCTGCAAGTTTCAGCACTGTAAAGTGGCAGTGTAGACAGTGCACCAGCACTGGGAGCCATACTCCTAGTGCTGGGAGCTATTCCCCTCGTGGAGGTTGGTTTTTTACAGCGCTGGGGGAGCTCTCTCTCAGCGCTGGTGCCTTGACTACAACTATAATTAAAGAATTTCAGCTCAGCAACAACAAGTGTTTAAGAAAACACGAGAATTTACCTTGCAGCAACCAAGAAAGTTTCCTGTTCTTTGTTCTTTTGCCAAATTATAGCTGCACTCCCTTGTATCTTGACCTCCATCTGAATGGAGGCCTTCTGTCTGATAGCTCATTTGTTTCCTTTGTTATATTTCAGGCATTTTCAAATATCATGCTCTTTTTTTGAGGCATTAGAATATCTTTTAAATAACACTGAAGATTTCCTTTAACATTGCATGGGTTCTAAATCACTTCAGATATGGAAGGGCCTGACTGTATTTGCCAGGGACCCCCTAGGCCCTGCTTGTCCCATCCCAATGTTAAACCTGAGCTGCCGGACCGTCTGCGAGGCTCGTCTTATGCGGTCCCTGCCCTCATACACCTCAGAAGAGAATTAAAATTTCTGTCTACTTGATGGGAACCCCAGAGTCCTAGATCTCTGTAGGGAAACCTGACTGTAACTCCCTGCAGCTGCGGTGTACAGCACATGGACCCTGCCCCTCTGCATTTCTGCCTAGGCTTCTCCTATCATGGGCAACATGAATAGCTCAGGAGTTGTGGGGCCTTTGATTCTTTGTGCTCTTTCCTAACATTCCTGGGTCTGCCTCTGCACCTGCCCCCCATCCCTCAGAATATGACAGGATGAGCAGTTCTGTTAAGGGCAGACCGGGGTCCATCCCACCTCTATTCTAAGTTCTGGCCCTTTAAGGACAGATTCTGGGACTTGTGTAGGGCAGGGGCAGGCAAACTTTTGGTCTGAGGGCCACATGGGGTTTCGGAAATTGTATGGAGGGCCGGTTAGGGGAGACTGTGCCTCCCCAAACAGCCAGGCGTGGCCTGGCCCTACCCCCTATCTGATCCCCCTGCTTCTTGCCCCCTGATGGCCCTCCCCCAGACTCGTGCCCCATCCAATCCTCGCTGTTCTCTGATGGCCCACCCGGGACCCCTGCCCCATCCAACCACCCCTTCTCCCTGTCCCCCGACAGCCCCCAGAACCCCTGCCCCTGACTGCCTCCCGCCCCCCCATCCAGCCCCCCCTCTCATTCCTGACTGCCCCCCTGGAACTCCCACCCCCATTCAACCCCTGTTCCCTGCCCTCTGACCGCCCCGACCCCTATCCACACCCCTTCCCCCTGACCACCACCCCGAACTCCCCTGCCCTCTATCCAACCCCACCTCCAGCTCCCTGCCTCCTTACCACGCTGCCTGGAGCACCGGTGGCTGCCGGCGCTACAGCCGCGCTGCCTGGCTGGAGCCAACCATGCCACCATCCAGCACAGAGCACTGGGTCAGGCTGGGCTCTGCAGCTGTGCTGCCCCAGGAGCTCGCCACCCCGCTGCCCAGAGCATTGCGCCAGCAGCACAGTGAGCTGAGGCTGCAGGGAAGGGGGAACAGCGGGGGAGGGGCTGGGGGCTAACCTCCTGGGCCTGGAGCTCAGGGGCCAGGCAGAAGGGTCCCGCGGGCCGGATGTGGTCCGCGGGCTGTAGTTTGCCCACCTCTGGTGTAGGGGGTCAGGTAATGAGGAGGATCTTGTGTTGGTAGGTCTATGAAACAGCTGTGCACACTCCAGAGTGCAGTGTCTCGTGATGTGTCTAGACTAGTCAGAGTAGGATAGTTTTATTTTCCTGCCTTCCCAGACAGTGGAATAGGTCTCCAGTGATTTACCTCTCTCTCCTCCTCACTCCCTTCTTAAGCTTTTGTGCATTGCCATGCACCTGACTGAGGTAACTTCATCCTGGGTGCAACTCCATTGAATCTGGCCCATTATTCCCATGCTGCTTCATAAATTATGTTGGACTGAGCAGTGATTTCTGTGTTAGATGTACAGTATTGTTCTACTGAGCTACTGTATATTTTCTAGCAAGGCAAATACAGGCAACAGGCACACAATTGTAAAACTAATTAAAGTTTCAAGAGAGAGCTTTATAAAAATATTGTACATATTGGCCTAGTTAATTTGTTATCACAGTATCTTATGGTAAATGTTTTTTTTCCATTCTTAGCTAAATTAATAATAAACAAAATGGAGCATGTGGAATGAGTCAGCTGATGAGTCAAGGTGGCAGGAAACATCAAGATTGAGTCTTTAAGCAGCCCACTGCCTTAAGGTTTTCTTTATATATAAGTTGACAGAATATTACAATCATTTAGATGAAATTTACCCTCACCTTTACACTTTACCCTGGTGGGCTGAGTACCCCTATTTTTGTCCTTATTTTACAAACCAACTAAAATGTAATATTAAACCAACTCAATTTTAATGAAGATTTATATTTCTACCCAACAGCCTAAATTCAGTGCTGATGTAAATGGTGGTGTAAGTTGGTCAGAAGGCAGGTATGTATGGGAAAAGTAGCGTAACTTACACCAGTTTGGCAAGTGGTTGGCACTCAGTGGTTGTACAAAATGAATGTAATTTACACTAACATGGTGTCCTATGGGCACCAAATTCAGCTCTGCCATAAAATAATGAGGAGTTACATCCGCTTACTCCAAGATGCAGTTGACACAGCCTGTTCACATGTGTTACACTGTACCTCTGAGTTCCAGCCTGGGAATTGAGAGAACCTTGAGGTGACCCGTATTCTGGGTCTTTAGAGAAATGGGGATGCCCCCTGGGTATAGATTTTTGAAAGTTGGGTGCTAATACCTCGCTAAGATTGTACTAAGTATAGAAAATATATTTTGCCTACTTCTGAAACAATTCACATGATGTAGGTTTGAGAGTAGATGGTGCTCATGGCTTTTTTTGGATTGACATTCCAGCTGCATTCAGCACAATAAGAGTCAACTTCTGGGTTGTTAATTTGTGATCTCTGTCTAGATCCCCCTCATTACAGATCCCCACTCTTGTATTTGTACTCTTATATGCAGCCAGAGCATGAACTCTTAAAGCTCTAAGCTGTTTGTTCCAGTAGGGGGCAACTTGTGCCTGTCCCTGTAATGGAATCCAAGACCTACTTAGGGTATGTCTACCCTGCAATTAGACACCTGCGGCTGGCCTAGCCCAGCTGACTTGGGCTTGTGGGGCTCAGGCTTGCAGGGCTGTTTAACTATGATGTAGACTTTCGGGCTGGGGCTGCAACCCGAGCTCTGGGACCCTCCAACCTTGCAGGTCCTAGAGATGGGACTCCAGCCCGAGCCTGAATGTCTACACTGCAATTAAACAGGGCCTGAGCCTGAGCTCTGTGAGCCTGAGTCAGCTGGCACAGGCCAGTCACAGGATTTAACTGCTGTGTAGACATATTCTTAGTGCTTCTAATTGCCATTTTTTTCCTGACTTTGTTTGGTAAAGGAGCTCTCCTGAGTCACTGCATCAGAGCTCATAACTACCTGTCTCACCTCAATGTCTCATCAAATTAAAAAAAAAATTGAGACCAGAACAGACTCTGTGATCATTCAGTGCCACCTCCATCATTTTGGTGTACTGTGATTTCAGCCTTTTGGGCACTCTTGCCTTAAGGAGCTCCGGTTCTCTTTTCATCGGTGTTTGATGTTGCTTGTGTCCATCAGTGCATTAGGAGTCCATGCCATGCAGTTTCGGCTGTCAAAAGATTTTGATTTTCTTTTTCTTTCTTGCTTTCTCTCTTGCACAAGTTGGCTAGACTTGAGGATCAGGGCCTTCCTGTCCCAGAGCTCACTTATTGACAGTTTAAAAAACAAAACAACGAATGGGCTTAAACTGCCTTATTTTCTCACAGCGAGCCACATTCTCTCCTCAGTCAATGGGATTGTAAGGGTTTCATTGAAGGCAGACTCTGGACCAACATTTCTACCAATCAATGGCAGTCTCTGGCAAACAATCACATAAAAAAGCTTAAGAACTAGCACCTAGGAATCAAAGTAGGCTGTGGGTTGATTATGATGCAGTGTAGTTTCTAGAGTGTGCCAGTATGCTATACAGAGGCTGTAAGTGAAAAAGAGCCCCATTTTGACTTAAAAGAATTAGCAGATGCACAGAAGAGAGAATCCATTCCAATACACTGATGTTAGCATGGTTAGCAATGTCACAATGTAGGCACAGGGGAATGGGGTTGATCTTCTGACCTCATTCAGCACACATGCTGTAGTTCCCATTAGCACCAAAGGGAGCTGTGTATGTAGTTTGGGAGGAACATATAACCACTGAATGGAAATTATAAATATGCAACCATACTAAATGAATCATCTCATTACTTTTAAGAGGCTGGTGAAAGTAAAGTTCCATTGGCTTGGTTGTGGTTGCCATTGTGCATGTGTGCAAATGGGATAGGGAAGAAAATAGGGAGAGCCTTCCTGCCTGCCTATATATTATGAGCAATGGCACTGCTTGAGCTCCCCTGAATAGGCTAGCACTGGAGGTAGAGAGAGTCCCTTCTGCACCAGCCATTGGAGCTGGCTGAGTGATGTGGGGGAGTGCATGAGGTCCACTGCCTCTGGTAGCTCCCACCAGGGTGGTGCATTTACTCATCCTGTGGGTTGTGGCTTCAAGCCCATAGTAAATCAGGTTTTAAAAAGGTGTTAAAAAAATCCCTTTGGGAACAGTTTGGAACAGGAAGTTTTGCATGAACATATTTTATGTGAAATATTATTTTGGTTATGCATTTTCAAAATGAAACAAATTTTCTGTTGAGTTTGAATGAAAAAGTGAAATGAAATGTTAAAAAACAAAATGTTGAAACAAAATAATTTTTTCATTTAGAAGTTTCCCATTGAAAAATAATACAAAAAAGTAATTAAAAATGACATTTTCCCAGGGAAAAATGTTCAACCAAACTCCATTTTTCAGATGGAAATGTTTTCATTCAAAATTGTTGGACCAGATCTACTTTTGAAAGGAAAAGCAAAGTGTGTGTGTGTGTAATAGCATTTATCCTTCAGGTGACTCCTTACAAACATGCTGCAGTGTCTGAAGGAAGAATCCCAGGAAGAATGCACAGTAACAGAGCTGAATAGGTTAAACAATAACTCTTCAATAAGAGAGGTTGGCCAACCTCTCAACAGGATCAGAAGTCTTTTGAATCTCTACCCTTATCTGGAGCTTTCACTCAGAATACTGGATGCTGGTCACTCATTTGAAAGTGACAAAGAGTCATTTGAAAGTGATAATTCACAACATGCACTGGTTACTGCGGTAATTGCTAACTATGCCACAATGTCCATTTAAATCTCTAAAACATCCCAATTTTGCAGCTGTTCAGTGCTCTAAAATTATTGTTTTATTTATTTTGAAGTATGAATTGCTGGAAACTATTGTTGCTTTGACACATCTGAGCAACACTGAAGGTCACAGACTGGTCTCATGATCCAACAGGATCATAGGATCACCATAGGATGGCAGGACTGCTCCACAACCTCGCCTTAATGGTTTGCCTCAGGTTTGTGGTTCAGTAGATGAAAGATATTTAAAAAATAGAGGGAAAATCCTAAAAAAGATGATCATTTATTCCTTCCAGAATCTGCTTAGCCTTGCTTCGCTTGTTCATACATAAAGCTTTAAATCTTCTGGTGTTTAACTGCAAATTTTTAAAATTATGTTTTCATTTTTTTAAAATGAATTTTCATTAGATCCAGTTTCATTAGACCTTTGCACATAAGTGTATTTATATATTGTTTGGGTTTCCATTTGGGATTTTTTGTTATAATTCTTTTGTGCAGGGATTGCTTTGGTTGGAACAAGACAGAAGGGTTCCTGTTGTCTACTCCTCTAAAACATAGCTCTCTCCTTTCCACCAAGACCGAAAATACAACCCACAAAAAATGCAAACTCAGAAGCAGAGAATAAAGATTCTCCAGCTAAGTTATGCTTCCCAGGAATTCAGAGTAGTTCCAAGAGGATCTCCAGGTAACTATTTAATTGAAATAACAATCACAGGATCTGGATATAGGACTTACTACTGTGAGGGTGCCCACTGATGTTCAGTGGAACTACTCATGGAAATAAGAACTAATCTTGGTAATGTTTGCAGAAGCAGGTCCACATGTTTTATCAGGGCTTCTGATCCCATTTAGCTTTTCATACTGTCAATGGTAAATCTCTCTCCCTTCAGTGGGAGCATGATTAAGCCCTCAGAAGAGTAGTGATCAGAAAGTTTGGGGAAAGTGGATTTGGAGAAAGGGACATGAGATTCTATTAAACAAGTCTGGGACTTGAAGAAAGGGGTTAAAAAACCCTAAGAGGTACACTAAGTTTTGAGAACAATACTGGAGTTTGGGAGACAGAAATATGCTGAATTGAAATCTAGAGAGGTAAAACTCCCAGACCTTGAGAAATGGCAAGGACATAACTAAAAGCAACCCAGGTGGTCTTTTGTGGTTTGGAACAAGTGTTGTGAGATAGGAAGATATTAGTAATCTGTACCTCTATCTTTCTTTTTATCTTTGGGAAACTTGTAGAAGGCAGCAGTCTGGAGGGATCTCTAGAGACAGCTTAACTTTCACAATGAACAGTTTAACAGAAGTGACAGTTCAGGTAAAACAGTAGAGAAAAAAAAATACCGCAGAAAGGGAAGTGTCTACATTTTGTGTGTTGAGAAAGAGAGAGGAGGTAAGATGAGAATGATCACAACTACTGTGTGTGTCTTTTCTATCCGTGAAATATGTGCAATCGTCAATATTTTGTTTTTCATTCTGTGGGTTTAATTCTTCTGTCATACAGGTTTTTTATAAGTGGAACTCCATCAACGTCAATGGATTTACTTTTGATTTACCAGTTGTAAGATGGAGAGGAGACTCAGGCTATGAATTACCCCAATCTGATAGTGCCTAAAAATAACCTATTTAGCAGCAAAATATAAAAAGGAATTTTAAATAATTTAGCCAATGCCTCTCTTTGCCTCAAGTCGTTATGCTTTCCCCCCTAAGATATAGTAAGTAAAGGAGCCCACAACTTCTTATGCGGATGTTATATGATTTTCACAGCACATATTTTGTGCCATGGGTACAATACAGGTTTTACATATCTCATTGGAGACCTTGAAAAATATGTGGACATGTTAGCATGTTTTAAAAGCTTTTGTTTCCATGCAGAGATGAAGTATGGGTATTAGGAAACACCCAGTTATCCCACAGAAAACCTAAACAATAAATACAATGTTTTTGTGTATAGAGCCTTATGTATTAAAAATACCATGCTTGATAACCAATTATATTTTGCATAAGTAAATTCAAGTAATACATGTTAATTACAATATATCATACTGATAGTCTCTGTAGACATGCATGGGGAGAAGTAAAATGGGGTTTAAGGGCAAGTTTCAGGGAGAATGTGCTGCAGGAGAGTGGGTAAGCTGAAATTTTTGTCTGCCATAATTTTCAGTCTCTTAATGTGCTATAATAACATTAAAAAAAAAAAGATGTTTTTGACTGACAACATTTTGTGACTGACATAACATTTTGGGGACCGGCTGCGACATTTAGCCCTGATCCTGCCAATACTTATATGTGTGAGTAATTTTTGACTTGCATAGTCCCATTGAATTCAGTGGAACTGCTCGTATGAGTAAAGTTGCGTATGTGTCTGTTTACTGGATCAAGCCTTAGTGCAGAAGGGGGGACACTCACATATTCCTCACAGATCCTGAAATCCCTTCAGTTCTCACCCCTGCTCCTGGGATCATCTACAAGCAGCTCTCAATCTAAATAAAATCTGTAATAGTAATAGGGCCCGTTATTTCATAGCCGTTCTGCCCAGAATGAGCTATACAAATACCACAAAGTAGTCCCAAAACAGAGAATATGTACCATATAGCGCCACTTCATATACTAATCTTCCCTTCCCTTCAAACTTGGCACAGAAATGTTACAATGATAAACAATTCAAGAAGAACCCCAAGATATTTCAGCCTAACCTGAAAATCATTAAGTATAACCCAAAGAAAAAAAGGAGTAGATATGTACTCACGTCCATGCTGTTGAAAAATGTATGAAAATTATGTATTTAGCATCTTCCTGCCTATTGTGATGTGTTCTACGTAAACTTTAACTTCAAAGGGCAAAGGGCAAAACTCTTCTCTGTGATCCTCTCTGTGTGCGTCTCTCTCTTATCCACGGTGCTTTCTGTTTCATATTCTGTACACTTGTCCTACTCACACAGCTATGATTGACACTTAATGGGAGTTGTGGAACAATAGAACAATTGTGGAATATGAGCAGCATTGTAAAATTCTCCACGCCAGCCAGCCAAACTCAAGGAATTTTAGTTTTTTTACAGGTGTGTAAAATATTTTTGTTTCCTTATTCACCCACGAAAGCTTATAATCCAATATGTCTGTTAGTCTATAAGGTGCCACAGGACTCTTTGTTGCTGTAATAATTAAAGTTCTCTTAAAAATGAACAAACCAATACTACTCAGCTTAGGTGAATTTCACAGAATCTTGCCTGCAGACCAGCCCATGTAGCAGGACTGCTGTGGTTTTCCTGGTCAGCGGGCTCACAAAGGGACCATACATTTTCTACGTATAGCAGAGTTGCCTCCATGCCAGTTCTGCATAGATGAAATGGGGACATTTGGGGATGAAGTGAGGGAGTGGCAGATGTGTAACTAGTGGATCCATATTTATATGGCTCCACCCAACCACAACCCCTGGTCTAGCACATGCATAGAAGTCATGCCACTTCCGCCGCACTCAAGGCCAAGGGTTGGAGGCATAGTCCAATGAGTAGAACAATAGACATTCTTGATTCTGCCAGTGACCTGCTTTATGATCCTGGGCAAGTCAACTGAAAACTGGGTGAAACCCTGTCCCCTTTGACTTCAGTGGGAGTTTTGCTTATTCACCCCCTACCTTATTTTCCCCATCTGTAAATTGAACATCATGATACTTGCCCACAATGGTAAAGCACTTTGAGATCTATAAACGAAAACTGCTATATAAGGTAAGCTTTATATGTTATTTATTATTATTCCATTCCCCTAGTCCTTGTATTGTGCTTGAATAAAAAGCAAATTTACTCATGTAGGGCCCACGTAGAATTTCACCCTGGAAAAAAAAACACAATAAAAGTGAGGGTAGAAAAATGTTAGAAAACAAATTTAAAAAAAATCACTGAGAGCAGAAGAAAAGGCAAGCTGAGTTAGTATTATTTATTCTGTTTTGTATTTTACCAACTTTTGAACATATGAAAGTTGCATATTCCTTGCATTTAGGGACTGAGAAAGGAACAATAGAGATGAAGTTGGATGACTGGAAATAGAGTTTGGTGAATAATTCATAACAAATAATTTCTTCAACAAATTTTGCCTCTTTATTATCTCACAAATTACTCTAAAACAGATCACTATGTTCTCAAATTCACTTATTAAAAATGATTTACTGAATAATTCTTGTAACTTGTTTGTTAATATTAAATGTTAGAAAGTTGAGATGCTTTGATTTAACATACAGGCCACATGTTATTTTTCTGTTCACTGAATGGATGAGTATAATGCTTTAAGATCCAATCCTGACTTCATTGCTACAGGGACAGGCATCTACCTGTGTGGAGCAACTTCTAGGATTGAGCCTAAATCAGGATTCATGGTGCAAATTCATTATTCCATTAATATTTGGAAAAAGTCACTTCAGAGTCACTGTTTTGTTGAACATTTCTGTCAGTAAACTTCTTACTAGAACATGTACAGAAAATAAAAACAAAAGTTGGGCAAACCCTGTTGAAACAAATTTGTTTCACAGTTAAAAACAATGTTCATGGAAATAGTGCACTATTCAACCTGCTCTCACTGGAGTAAATAATTGTGTTAAAAGAGAGAAGAGATTGGGAAGACTTTAGAGAACCTTAGAAGTAAGCTACTGGTTTTAATTTAATTTAATGTTTATTAAAAGTGCAGGCTTGACAGCCCAGGAGAATGAGTTTGGGAAGGTAGTTTAGTTTACATATCCATTCAGCCAAACCAATCTTTTCCTTCATGTTGGGGTAGGAAGGAAGATCTGATAGGGATTCAGGGGCTGAGGACTTTGCTTCTCTGGGTGCCAATTGGATATTCTGCCACAAGTATTTGGGGTTTCCTCCTGCCCCTAAAACAAAAACAATTGTGTTTTGGCTGGCTTGATGGCAAATGTGAACTCAGAAAACTACAGTATGTGCTGGAGGTTTGACTGTGTATGCATGCTACTGATGATCTGTCTGCAGAACATGCTAGTTGCTTTACTTAGCGTAGGTTGATAAGAGATCAATTAGAGTGAGAAAGTTCACAGCCCACTTAAAAAGCAATATTCTCCCTTTATCTCATCTCCTTCTCAGGTTTCTGTTTCCCCCCTCTTGTATAGCTGTGTGCCTGTTGTGCTAAATGCTAATGTGAAAATTCTTCATCCAGCACCAGGCAGACATTTTTGTGGAAATTAATTCTATCCCCTTGCACTTGTCTCATGCTTTTCCACATCCCTATCCAGCTGATCAAATTATCACCCTGATATTAAGGGACAACACCTTAGGTACATGGATTGTAGCCCTTCTCTGCTAAAGATGCTCTGCTCCAGCTGGTTATTTCAGAACAACTTTGCTGAGATCATTTTATTTTTGCAGAGAAGCAAGGAGTTAGGGCGAGAAGCCAATCAAATTATTCCTTTTAAATAATATTTTAATAAATTAATAGACTTGTGTTCATTATTGAACCAGTGCTATCCATAGTTGAATCGTATTCAGAAAATAACTCATTCAGCAGCTTTTCTTCTTTTAATCATTGCATAATTTTTTTCATTCTTTGACCAGCTCTTCTCCTCAGTGATTATTGGTCTAATTGTCTCTATTCTATTCATGTTCTTACATTGAGCACATCACTGTGGTGTCTGAACATCAGATCAATGGCATGTAATTACAGTCACACAGAACACAATCAACAATTATAGTGATCACTTTTGAGATCTTTCAACAAGGAAATCCTATTTAAGAAATTGCTGCAGGATTTCAGATTTCTAAATGTTTGCTCTTGTAATTAAGCAGATGGAGAACCTGCTGGTAATGAGAAACCAGGTCTCAGAACTTCTTCCACAGCTAATTTCTGCTCAGACCAAAGTAAATTATGCTGCAACAATTCTTTATCAAGGTAAATAGCACTGTACTCTACTTGGCAAAGTGCCTAACAACAAACCCCCAAAGAAGTGTCTAAAGGTTTTGCACACAGTAGGAGATTTTCACACCACAGTATTAAATGCCACACAGCAAAAACCCATAGCTAGCAGAAGGGAATGCCTTCTTATCTAACTACTCTGGAGGATATTTGCCGATCAATCCTATGAAAGGATGATATGCTTCTGTGTGTCCAGAGGATGAAATAACAAGCCTGGAGGTAATAATGCGCTCATACCATGTTTGTGAATTTTACAAATACAGCATGAGGCTCTGTGACTCAGTCTGAATGAAATTCTGTTTAGCCCATGAATTTTACATGATATTTCAATGCTACCACTTTTGGGCAGTTTTCCTAATACCGTGAGATGTCAGTTTTTAGGCGATTTTTTTAATCATAGTGGTAAACATCATAACACATTTTGTGAAATGTGTGAGAAAGGCTCTAAAACCTTAAAATTTGAGACTTACAAGAATATTTGATTTGTCTTTTTACTTTTGTAAACTTTCCAATATTTTTGAGTGTTTGTGAGAATCAACAAAGGATAAAAATGAAGAAATATAACTTGCAGTTTTTGCGTGGTTTCTCTCCAGACTATAAATTCTGGCTGGTATTAAAACAACATTCTCAGTACAATAAATTGTTCCAGATTCATCAAAGAAATAACAAATAACAAATAGATATGTAGATTTTTTTCTTTTTAACAAAAAAGTCCATTCCTTTTTGTTGTTTCCAAATTTCTACAAGTAACAATTCTAAGTGATTATCAAATTTCCATATAGAAAACTGGTATGCATGTGGGAGTGTAATAGCACAATCTGATATTCTTGTAGCATCAGTTTGCTATAAATAGAGAAATCTGTTATTTATTACTGGAACTCTTCATTAACTTAAAAATATATACATTATTGGGCATCTGTTCCTACATCTGCAGTTGACTGAGAACTTTTAATCCACCTAGCTGCCATTAAGTGGAATCTCACTGGAATTTCAGGCTTTGAGATGAGGCATCTAGACTCATTTCTGTAGTGTTCCCAGATCTCATGATATTTGGTGATTTTTCTTAAAGCACCAGCGTCTGAAGTTAGGTGACTTATTTTTAAATGAAAGCTGAGATTTTCATGTAAGATGAAGTTTCTAGCTTTCATGGTTGCAGAGTAAAGATTCAAAATACGAACCCTAATGGCTCCCCCACCCACCCTCAAGTGACGGCAAATAAAAAGAAACCCACATTTATTATATTTTAAAAACTCACGATTTTTGAGCCAATCCCCTGATTCTTGGGAGGCTTGACTTGTGATTTTAGAATGCTTGTAGTAGTATGCCAGCACGTGCAATACCAACTGAAACCCCACAAAACCATTCTGTGGTATTGTAGATTGTTCATTCTTCAGGGCAGGGACCATGTTTCCCTCTGTGTTTGTAGCATACTTTGCACAAAAGGAGCCGGCTCCTGCTTGGCAGGCACGTCATTTCAGATTTTGGTAGGGGGAGCAACTTTAACCGTGATTCCAGGGGCTACTTAGGCACTTGAAAACTCTAGTTTTTTGGCAGATAACTTAGCAGTTAGCTGACAGGAGCACTGCATCTAATTCCTATATAAAAGAAAGAAAATTAAATAAATATTAGACCCATGCAGGTCTAATACTAACATGTTCTGACATCTTGTGGCACGTCATTTAGGGGACACTGGTTAGGTTACAATTTTTAATGTATATTCTTACTCTGTGGAGAGAGAAACCCTGTCAGGGGTCCTGGATTCTATCTCAGCTCTGGGAGGGGAGTGGGGTCTAGTAGGTTACAGCGGGGGGCAGATACATCTGAATTCTATATAAGAACATCAGAATGGCCATACTGGGTAAGACCAATGGTCCATCTAGCTCAGTATCCTGTCTTCCGACAGTGGCCAATACCAGGTGCTTCAGAGGGAATGAACAGAACAGGTAATCATCAAGTGATCCATCCCCTGTCACCCACTCCCAGCTTCTGGCGAACAGAGGCTAGAGACCTGCAGAACATGGTGTTGCATCCCTGCCCAGCCTGGCTAATAGCCATTGCTGAATCTATCTTCCGTGAACTTATCTAGTTCTTATTGGAACCTTGTTATAGTTTTGGCTTTCACAACATCCCCTGGCAAAGAGTTCAAGAGATTGACTGTGAAGAAATACTTTCTTTTGTTAGTTTTAAATCTGCTGCCTATTAATTTCATTGGGTGACCCCTAGTTCTTGTGTTATGACAAGGAATAAATAACACTTCCTTATTCAAATTTTTCCACACCATTCATGATTGTATAGACCTCCATCATATCCTTGCTTAGTCATCTCATTTCCATGCTGAAAAGTCTGTCTTTTTAATCTCTCCTCATATGGAAGCTGTTAGCCATACCCCTAATCATTTCTGTTGCCCCTCTCTGTACCGTTTCCAAATCCAATATATCTTTATTAGGATGGGGTGACCAAATCTGCATGCAGTATTCAATATGTGGGTGTATCATGGATTTATATAAAGGCAATATGATATTTTCTGTCATATTGTCTATCCCTTTCCTAATGATTCCAAATATTCTGTTAGCTTTTTTTATTGTCACTGCGCATTGAGCAGATGTTTTCAGAGAACTATCCACAATGACTCCAAGATCTCTTTCTTGATGGGTAACAGCTAATTTAGAGCCCATTATTTTGTATGTATAGTTGGGATTATAATTTGCATGTGTGTTACTTTGCATTTATCAACATAGAATTTCATCTACCATTGTCTTGCCCAGTCACCCAGTTTTATGACATCCCTGTGATGGGTTGGATCACAGAACCCCCCTTGGGAGCTGCCACCTGATGTGCCAAGACTACTTCTGCCTCTGCTTTCCCTGCCAGCTTGGGACCCCAGCACCCTGTCTTGCTGAGCCAGACACGCCCGTCTGCTCCAACACAGACCCAGGGTCTGAATCACTTGCCCAAAACAGCTGCAGGCTTAACTGAAAGCAACTTACAGAAGTGTTTCTGCCTTTAACACTCAGATGCCCAACTCCCAATGGGGTCTCAAACCCAAATAAATCCGTTTTACCCTGTATAAAGCTTATACAGGGTAAACTCATAATTTTTTCGCCCTCTATCACACTGATAGAGAGGTAGGCACAGCTGTTTGCCCCCCCCCCCCAGGTATTAATACATACTCTGGGTTAATTAATAAGTAAAAAGTGATTTTATTAAATACAGAAAGTAGGATTTAAGTGGTTCTAAGTAGTAACAGACAGAACAAAGTGAATTACCAAGTAAAATAAAATAAAACACGCCAGTCTATGTCTAATACAGTAAGAAACTGAATACAGATAAGATCCTCACCAGTTCCAGAATGCTTCCTTTTACAGACTATTCGCCTTTTAGTCTGGGTCCAGCAATCACTCACACCCCTTGCAGTCACAGTCCTTTGTTCCAGTTTCTTTCAGGTATCTTTGGGGGTGGAGAGGCTCTCTCTTTAGCCAGCTGAAGACAAAATGGAGGGGTCTCCCCAGGCTTAAATAGACTTTCTCTTGTGGGTGGAGACCCCCTCCTCTCTCCTATGCAAATTCCAGCTCCAAGATGGACTTCTGGAGTCACCTGGGCAAGTCACATGTCCATGCATGACTCACAGATTTTACAGGCAGAAGCCATTGCCCACATGGTATCTTGAATGTCTCCTGGAAGACTTCTTATGTGGATTGGAGCATTCCAAGATGCATTGTTCCTTAAGTGCTTCCTGATTGGGCACTTAACTTTGCGAATTCCTTTCTCAAGGAACTGACCAAATGCTCTACTAAGGTTATTTAGAAATCAAGCCAGTACATGGCCAATATTCATAACTTTGAGTACAAAAATGATACATGCCTACATAGATTAATAGATTCAGTAGATCATAAAATTTACATAGATATGTTACATGGCATATGTAGCACAGAACATATTCCAGTTATGTCCTATATATTCATAAGCATATTTCCATAAAGCCTTATGGGGGTGCCGTCACAATCCCTTTGTAACTCTTTGCAATCTGCTTTGGACTTAACTATCTTGAGTAGTTTTGTATCATCTGCAAATTTTGCCACCTCACTGTTTACCCCTTATTCCAGATCATCTGAACAGCACTGGTCCCAGTACAGATCCCTGGGAGACACCACAATTTTCCTCTCGCCATTCTCACCATTTATTCTGACCCTTTGTTTCCTATCTTTTGGGGAGCGTTGAGTTCAAAAGGACTGCAGGTTTAGGCCCCATATGGAACAAATTAATGGCAAAATTGGGAATTCATGAAATCTCATTTTTTCTCTGATAGCCTGGGGATCAATAATCCACTCTCAGCAATCATTGTAGGGCCACTCATGGAATGCTATTGCTTGTTAACCCTTGTATTTTACAAACAGCATCTTATAGCCACAGTACAAACATCTGGACTGATGTTTTCATCACTGTCTTCCCAAAGAAACCTGTTGCTCAGGTGTATGTAGCTTCCAAACAAATGTGAGTATTGCAGCATATTCCAGAATCACTTAGCCCTTCCCTGCAACTAGTGTTTGTCATTTGTTGCCCCCTTGAGGCTTCCACACAAATGCTGGTAATTTAATTTCTGTGCGTTTTCCTAAACTGCCTCGATTTACACACACTTAATTCAGCAATGTTGCATAGGATGTACAGGGCGTAGAAGTTGACCCTCGATCTTTTTCCCATTTGGTTTGCATGGATAGTGATTTGATTGACTGTTTGTTTTTTTTGTCAGTATTGGTCTTCCTTTATACTTCACACGTGTGTGTGTATGTGTGTAAAACAATACATTAAAAAATCCCCACTCTTATGATTTAAGATGGCAAGCAGGATGGCAGCAGGAGGCGTAATGTTCCACATCCCGACTTTTTAGGGGAGGGGAATTTCGTAGCTTACAGGGAATAAATGAGACAGTTTAAAATTGCAAGCTTTACTTTCCCTTAGTCTTATTTTTAAAAATTCAAAGCTTTGCCTCCACAAATCAGCTTAAACTGTACATTACAAGGCAACTGCTTGACCTTGAAGCAATCCTTTTTGAGGGAGAGGTGACAAAGGGGTTGGCAGGCAGAATTTATTGCACTCTGGGGAATGGAGAAGGAGCACATGAGCATAAATATATGGAGACTTGGGAGCAGAAATCACAGATGGATCTGGCAGATAAAACTTGGGCCTGTATCTTTGAATAAGTAGGTCAAAGTGCGATGGTATCGTCTCCAATGGAAATGCAATTCAAAATCTTGTTTGGATGGTATATGATGCCAGGCAGGCTTCATCAAATAGATAAAAAATTATCTCCATTATGCTTGTGAGGCTGCAGAATAAGTAGAAAACTCAACATTTATTACGAATGTGGGGGGTTCTGGGGCAGAATACCAAGGGTGACTACAGAAAGCACACAAAAACAATTCTTACTGCATAATTTTAAAGCCATTCTAGGGCTAGTCTCTGTGGAAAGACACTGGCCTGGGCAAGACTGAAGGTTGCAGCTTGTTGTTCTGTAACTAAAGCCTTTCTCACACACTTAGAGAGCTCTGCCCAGAGTAAAACAAAATATATATATATATATATATCCCAAGAGATGGCTGGCGTGTGGTATTCTCCAGCCACTCTCTCAACTTGTCTCCCAGTCCCTCCATGTTCCCTGACATATTCCCTGCACCAATGCCTGTTGAAGGGAGACATGTGAGCTGATTGCCTCTTTCTGGGTCCACAAAGCAAGTGGAAAAAGGGAGGGGTAGAGTTCTTTTTGAAAGAATATTTTTGCACTCAGGCTGCAGAAGTTGGCTATCACTGACATGCTGTATATCACAGTAGTCTAACCTCAAGGGGATGAGGCATGAGCTCACAGGGGTAAGGCCTACATCTGGCAGAAAAGCTCTCATTCTCCTTGACAAAAACGTATGGGAAAACATGCCTTTGGCCTTCCCTGGACCAAGAAAACACCCATATTCTGGACTTAATTTGCAAATGGTGGATGCACTCCCTCAGACAGATTAGCTGATATCATCTTCACCAGCTCTGGTAGTACTCCACCTAGTTTACTTAGAACCCAGTAGTATAAAGTAGCACTGTACTTTCTGGGAGGGCGCAGTGCGGGGTCAGGGCCTTTTTTGCTAAATTCTTGCATTTACATACCAACCAAGTGTGATGAGGTGGGATTTTTTTGGGCAGTATTTTTGTGATGCCTGTATGTGCCTCAGTTTCCTCCTGCAGCTTGCAGGTTGCCCAGCAGGATTGGGTCTGCTTTCAGGGCAGAAAGGGAGATGTGTGTGGGCATGTGCCACTTAGCTATCTGGGCCAATAAAAGAACAGGCAGAAGCTGACCCGAATCAACAGAGGGTCCAGCAAGACAAAGAGATGCCCCAACAACTGAACAATCCATACCTAAGAACAGGGAACCCCAGCAGGTGGGACCTGTGAACTGAGTTGGAGATCAAAGGGGAAAAGGTGTTAGGTGACAGGGAGAAGGGCTGCTTTTGGGAGGGACTCAGGACACCTGGGTGGACAAAGGGACAAGCGGGAGCCAGAGATGGAATCTCTCACGGCTTGGCTCTCTTATCAAGACACTTGTTTGACCAGGATGTATTTGCCTTAATTTTTGCCTCTCTGTGCTAATTTAAGGACTTTCAGATTCTGTGGGCCAGGTGACTAATAAGCCATTACCTTGTTTTGGAAAGGCTGCTGTGTCATTGTGAATACTCACTCAGAGCACTGCACTCTGAAGGGGCACAGTACAAGCCTCCTGCAGGAGTCTCAGATGGCCCAATTTGCTTCAGGGAGCCAGCGAGAGAGAGAGGGATCGCTGGTGATGAAGGCCCATTCTTGCAGTGTTGGAGACCATGGGCCTGCCCCTGTGGAGCTGTGTGGGTCCTTAGGCCCGGCACACTACAGGGATGTTACCATGCTGTAGTGGGTCTGTCAAGGCTGATTCCCCATTCTGGCACTTCGTGTGCAGAAGGTGGGGGCGCACAAGGGTTATAAAAATTAATACTGGCCACTCCAGGCTTGTATTAAACTCCCAAGGTTACAGCTTTTCTCTGACCTTGTCTTGGTAAACGCTGCCACCACCCAAGTGAAAAACTGCCTCTTGCAAATCCTGGAAAAACTCACTTGGGAAGTTTTCCCTGAGGCCCCTCGGCTTTTCCAACCCTCCCTCAGGGAAGCTGAGAAAGAAAACAACAAAAGGGAAACCCAGCTGTTGCCACCAGCTAATTAAACAACATGTGCACAAACCTCTTAGGGACACAAAAATCCAATCCTGTTCTTAAAGGTAAAATTCATTACAAACAAAAAGAAAGGAAATACATTTGGAAGTTAGGCTTTTTGCTAGATCTTAAAGGAGCAATTCCAAAAACTAAGCACCCAAAATACAGGAGCTTTCTTGGGTGTTCAGCTTAAAGGTTACAAGCAAACAAAAGCATCTGGGGTTAGCACAGAGGAGTCCATTAGCGATAAGAAATAAACAGAAATAATCCTAATCACGTCTTTCTAAACATTCCTGATCTACTTACACATTTAGGAGTTCCAGATAAGTAGTTCTAGGTATAATCTGATGATTTATGATCATACCTGGCTTAAGCTGCTTACAGCATTGCTGCTCTGTGCCTCCACTCTCCGGAGAACAAACAACAGACAGACAAAGGGGAAGTTTTTTCTCAATTTTAAAAAGTTCTAGCTTTCCCATTGGCTCTTTTGGTCAGGTGCCCACTCCTTTTCTTTTACCTGTGGGCTTGTTAACCCTTTACAGGTAACGCAAGTAGAGAACAACTACTAAGAGGAATTTTAGAGCTAACTGGCTGGGTGGGTGTTTATAAAAGGGGAGCTATCTCCCCGCCCCTTCATTTATCACAGGGTCACTGCTGAGAATACCAGATTCAGTACAAACTGCTGAGAAGTAGGGCAGACTCACCCAAACTGGTAGTTATTCTACCATTAGGTTATACCAACCCAGTAACAAACATAAACTTCTGTCTCACCTCACTGGTTAACAAGAAGTCAAATATGCAGTCTCCTTAGGTATTCTAGCACTTATTTAATCACCCAGACACCAGACTTTATGATGAGTGGTTATTGAAAACCAATGTCATCAAACAAAGGGTTCTTCTGAACTCAAGAAAACAGCCACGTAGACAAGCCAATATATAACACAGATCTTACCCAATAATCATGCTGCTGCCAATCCTTTAGTAACTAAAATCTAAAGGTTTTTTTATAAAGTAAAGAAGAAGAGAGTTAAAATGGTTAATAGATCCAGGGCTGGAGCACTCATGGAAAAAAATTAGTGGGTGCTTAGCTCCCTCCCTTCCCCACAATGCCTCCCGCCCGCCAGTGGCTCCACCAATCAACTCTTCCTCCTGCCACCCAGTGCTTCCCACATGCCACAGATCCGCTGTTCTGCGGGGTGCATGAGGCGATGGGAGGGAGGGGGAAGAGCAGAGATGGGTCGTGCTTCGGGGAGGGGGTGGAAAGAGGCAGGGTGGGGGCGGGGCAGGGGTGAGAAGAGGGGGCAGGAATGGGGCCTTGGGGGAAGGGGTCAAGTGGGGATGCAGGTGGAGCAGGGGCAGGAAGAGGCAGGGCAGGGGTGGGGGCTTTGGGGAAGGGGTGGAGCCTGGGGCTGAGAGGGAGTTGAGCACCCCCAGGGAAAACTGAAAGCCTGCACCTTCTTCTATGGCCCATTGTGAGAGTTAATTACCTTTGATGGGCCATCAATAAGGCTGCGAGTTTGTTACTGAGGTTGCAGAAGTCACGGATTCCGTGACCTTCCATAACCTCCATGACCTCCGCAGCTGCAGCAGCCAATGCAGCTGATCCCAGTCTCTCTGGTGGCCCCAAGGCCTCCTGGTGCTGGAGTAGGGGCCAGCTGTCGACCCTTGGACCCCACAGAGCATTGGCATCCCCCCCCCGAACAGCAGCGCCCTAGGAGAAGCTAAGATTTAGTCAGCGGTATTTATAGTTAAAGTAATGGACAGGTCATGGGCCATGAATTTTTGTTTATTGCCCGTGACCTGTCCATGACTTTTACCAAAAATACCCATGACTAAATCTTAGCCTTAGGCATCAACACAAAGCTGGCTGACTTCAATGTAGATTTTACCCGGTGGGTGTTACCCCAGGAACAAACATATTTGGGATACAGATATATAGCCAATATTCATAATTTCAGATACAGTGATGATAAGTGGATTTAAACAGAATAGTATCAGAGGGGTAGCCGTGTTAGTCTGAATCTGTAAAAAGCAACAGAGGGTCCTGTGGCACCTTTGAGACTAACAGAAGTATTGGGAGCATAAGCTTTCGTGGGTAAGAACCTCACTTCTTCAGATGCAAGTCAGACTTGCATCTGAAGAAG
>NW_020664436.1:36321632-36464409 GCF_002925995.2 Terrapene triunguis
GACTTGCATCTGAAGAAGTGAGGTTCTTACCCACGAAAGCTTATGCTCCCAATACTTCTGTTAGTCTCAAAGGTGCCACAGGACCCTCTGTTGCTTTAAACAGAATAGCCATCTTTAGCAAATCATAACTTTTCCACTGACATTTTATAGGACATACTGTGTATAAAATTTGTTGCAATTGTCTATCAGTGGCAATATCAATAACATACATGGTGACATTTCAATCCCACAGCATCACAATGAGTCACTCTCAGGAGAGTGGTTATAGGCTGGGGTATAGACCAGACCCTGTGTCTCCATGATGCCAAGTAGAGCCCCAAAACAAACCTCCTTTGGTGAAGGCCAGAACCCTTTGCCAACTCCAGGCTCAGTCTGTCACATCCTTTCAGCCCAGCACCATCTTCCACAATTCTACCATCCCTCCTCTCCGAGCACCCAGGGCTCCAGATGGCCAAGAAACTGCTGAGAGATGGAGAGAAAATGCAGGTTCAAAAGACAGAAATAAAGAACTAGAGGAGAAAGGAGATGAGGGGAGGGGAAAAGAGATTGAGACAGAATGGCTGCAATGCCACAGATGTCTGCTTATTTAATTTTTGAAAACAAAGGTGGGGGTTGTTGTTCTTTCCAACTGCCCTCTTCCCCCCCCCCATTTTTTTTGTAGTAGCTTCCTTCTATCTTCTGCCTCTTTCTTCTCTGTGTCCTCCTCTGCCTTTGGAAACATTTGAAATGTGGCCTTTCACAGTGTGGATGTTGGGTTTTGGGGCCCTTGGGTGAGGCCTGACTTATTATGTACAAATTTGATAATGTGGTCAAGAGTTAATTAGACATAACATGTGGCTAAAATTAACCATTGTGCGCTCCTTTCAGCGCAGTTTTCTGGGAAAGCATCTCCTATGTCATCCCTCTAGAGGAGGGATATTAGGAGTCCCTATGTACTTTCAGGTGTCCCCAGCCTTCTGAGATTTAATTTATGAACACTGAAGTGACATCATAAGTGTTGTGATATTTGGTGCTTTCCTGAAGCTTCTGGGATCCCATGATTTTGTGGGGATCTCATTTGAGAATCTCACAGAAGTTGGTCCGATAAAAGACATTACCTCACGCACCTTGTCTGTTTACATTATATGCACTGTTAATAAAGCTTCAGTTTCAGGCCATAGGCAATAGCTGCAGGTGTCAGGAAATAACTTTTGCTTTGTTTCTCTTTCTGTCTGCTCCACCTCTCCCTCTTTCATACACAACTTCCTTTGAAACAACCCCATGCTTCGGGTCCCTATACCTCCAACTGCCAGAAGCTGGGCCTGGACAACAGGGCGTGGATCACTCAAAATTGTCCTATTCGGTTTGTTCCCTCTGAACGAAACATCTGGCATCAGCCACTGTTGGAAGACAGGATACTGGGCTAGATGGACTATGGTCTGATCCAGTATGTCCGTTGTTATGAAACATTGAGTATTGGCCACTGCCCAAAGCAGAATACCGGACATGGTGGACTAATGGGCTGAATCACTCTGACAAATCCTATGCCCATTTTTTCCCCATGAAGATCCAGAAAAGGAAAAATTCCTTTTAATTAATCCTCAGTGTCCAATGCCTAATATTCTGCCGCTGTATACAGCAGGAGCAATAAATGGCTATTCAGTAACTAGTGTCTGTATGTGCTGAAGAGGGGCACAAAGAGAATATACTTTCATGTATAGAGTAGCTGCTAGCCACTGACCAGTCTCTCCACTCTCAAATCCCAATCAGAATTAATCATGTTGTTCCTTCTAAACTAGGACAGCGAAATAGTTAAAGAAAAGGGAATTGGATGTTTATAAAAAAAATTCTCTAATGTCCTTATAGGTCCAGATTCTGGCCTGGGATTAGGGTGACCAGACAGCAAATGTGAAAAATCGGGACATGGGGTGGGGGGTAATATGAGCCTATATAAGAAAAAGATCCAAAAACTGCGACTGTCCCTATAAAATCGGGACATCTGGTCACCCTACCTGGGATACATGTGTGCATCTTCCCATTGAAGTTACAGAGGCAATTTAATTGGAGTGTAGTCTCTGAAGAATGGGAGATGAAGTAGCCTCTATGTACCTCATTAAGTGTATGGTGCCAATTTGTACTAGGCACTTTACACACAGGTAAAAATATAAGGTCCTTGACCTGAAGAATTTACAATCTAGATAGGTTCAAAAAATTGCATGTGGGAGACAGGATGAGAAGAAATGTGAAGTAACTGAGCAATGAAGCTGAGCACATCTGGGTAATTTCATGATTTTTATATGGATATTTTTTCTTTCAATATGTATCATGCTTAGTGTCCAAGACGTCCAGATGTCACATTAGTTAACAATTCATTCTGGGTAGGTCTGGGGCTCATGGATTTTTTGGTAAGAGATGTATTTGAAGAAGAACTTGGAGGACAGCATGGAGACATGGCATACTGGGTGAGGGAAGGGTTTTCAGGTATATGGGACTGTACCAGGTATAGGGGTAACTTGGGCTGTTTGGAGAGAGTGGAGTGGGGAAAGTGAGGAGCAAAATGAGACCACAGAGTTGGTGGTATCTCTTCACACTGTTAAGAGTTAATAAGGTATGTTGATAGCAGAGTATGTCCCAATGTCCTTTCCTCATCCTTTTATATGAAAACATCATATTCAGGGAAGTCTGTCTGACCCTCAAGCTAGAAGAAAGGAGGGAGACTGGCTTGAGAGCAGAGTTTTGGATGTACATGTGCTACCACCACAGCACATTCCCGACATTTCTCTAAAATTGTTCAGATTGTTCTGTGAATGTGAGAGAGCTGTATGGTCGGCAAACATAGCACAGACATGACGCGTTTTGCAAAGAAAAAAATGCAGGTAAAAAGCGTTTTGCACAAATCAACATGAAAATAGAACCTGCTGTAATCGTTTTGAAAGGGACAGGTGTTAGGATTCCACCTTTAACTCAGCTGGCCTGTTATATCTCTGAATACTGAAGCTCACAATGTTTTTTTCCCTCCAATTTCGGAAGTGTCAGACAGGAGACACAGTGCCAGTGGAAAACCTTATTCCGATCTCTTGTTAGCTAACTGCAGTGTTTTGTTCCATGGTTACGTGTCTGCACAAGCCGTCATTGTGTCAGTCATTATTACCACCTGTTCAGTGGCTCCCTTCAGGTTTCATCACCTTTGCAGTATTAAGCAGCCAGCTGCAGGAAGCAGAGTTGACTGCCCTGGAGCAGCAAGCATCCAGCTCTGGATTTCAGAGTATAATTGCTGCCTGAGCACAAACATTTCCCCTCCTTTGCCCTCCCTCCCACCCCCCCCCAAAAAAATCGACTACCCAATCTGACTTACTTTCTTTGGCAGAGAATAAATGTCGTTTTTGCCCTGCACTGAAATATACACTCTATCTTCTATAAAAGCTACAGTCTGTCTGCTATTTGTCTCTGGTATATGATTCTTTAAATGAAGCATCCTATAACACAATTATATAGTTTGGAGATTTTTTCTAGGTGAAGCTTTGAGGGACCCATGTATACCCCACTTACCCTCAAAGCACTATGTTAACTTAAGGCAGAGGTCAGATGCATACTTCTTTGTGCCAATCAATAGCTTTCCTATTAAACAGACTGAGAGCCCAAGACTGGAAATCAAACCAGACCTCCTGGATGTAATTGCAAAGCAGCACTGGCTAGCCAGTCAGTGGTTTTAACTGGGATTTTTTTCTTCCCTGTTTTCCCACTTCTTTTTGTAATTCAGCATTGGCTGTCTGACCCAAATGAACGTTCCTGCCAGCAGTCATGTTGCATTTTGTAACTAGCTATGGCTTGTGGACAGTTTGCTGCTGTGATTGTCACACTCTTTCACTTAAACATATGGCACATGGAGACACAAATTGCTCCAGCGTGCGGCTTTAAATGACAAACTTTGCATATTCATTGCAGACGTGGTATGCTGCTGCTGAGATATGGCCCAAACTTGGGAAGTGCTGAGTACCCACAATTCCCACTGAAATCAATGTAGTTGCTGGCATGCCGCATTTCTTAGGCTCTGGGTCAATTAGGAAAGGTGGTATGAGAGCCAAAGGGGCTCGTGGTCCTTGCTCAGTCTAATAGAAGTATTGCTTCCCAAAGGAGGGAGAAGTCACCTGTAAATGAGAGGCATTAACATTATTTCTCAATGAGAAAAAAAGGTTTCCAGAGCTGGGTGTGGAAGGGAGGGATGGGAAGAGGGAAGATGTAATTTAGTTTTAACCAGGGACAAGGTGTAACTTAAGGTTCAGAAGTCCAGTCTGGCTATGCACTCTGACATTAGGATGTTTGAGTCTCTCTAGACTACAAAATTGGTCTGAAACTCTTCTGAGCACTCATTTTTCCCAGCACTAACTTCCAGTCCCAGGTAGAATGGGGAAGGAAAAAAAGATATTGCATGTGAAAATGAAAGACAGTCCCCCTCAATTCAAAATGCTCTAAATCTCCAAAAAGCTGAGTTGCACTTTGAGGGACAGATGAAGAAGATTCTGCTCAGTTCTTTTATTTATCCAGATTAATTCATCCCTCTTTATTTTCATGGGGTAAACCAGAGAAAAGGAATTAAATGGATTTTGCAGGAGTTAACTGACACGACCTACTGAATCTTTATCCGACATTGGCAGGTCTCAACAGAGAAAATTCTGCAGACTTGTCACCATCTCGTTGCTATCGGTCGTGTGGATGTTGGTGCAAACATGAACATGGGGGAGCCAAGAAAAAGGACATGGAGCTATTCTAATTTTTGAGTAGGGGCAGCACAGTTTAAACTTGCATATTTTTCAGGTGCTAATTTGGTGTGGGTGTAAGAAAATTGATGGTAAAAATATCCCACTTCTTCCAACTTTTATAGGGGGAAGAGTTAATCATGAATCATCAGCTGGAAAATGGAGCAGCTGCTACACTTTCTCAACAGATTTTTATTAGTTTTGCATGCTGCTAAATTGAGTGATAGTGAAATATGGGGCATTTTATGTTAAGCTGGTTTCATCAAAGATTTTTAGATTCACTAAAATTGGTTTAAATTGTGGCAAATCTCTAAAACTTTCTGGCCACTTTAGTGTTCAAAGTGCTCTTGGGACCGTCATGATGGAAGGTGATATATAAGTGAATACATAGGTATATGCCACTATTGATCCATACCCTCCTTCTTGACATCTTGACCTACCTTGGCTTTTGAAACTCTCCCCTCTCTTGGTTCTCCTCCTACTTGGGGTCTTCATGGGTCCTGTCCTCTCCTACTTACTGTAGGCCTCTAACAGGCCTCCCACCTCTAGCCAACTCTTCTTCTTTCTGTACATCCCTTAGGTACCCTTATCTACTCGCATGGCTTCAGTGACTATCACTATGCAGAAGACATACACATCTATCCCTCTCCTCCTGATCTGTCTCCTTCTGTCCAATCCAAGGAGGTATTATATTCAGCGGCAGCTCCAGGCACCAGCGCTCCAAGCGCGTGCCTGGGGCGGCAAGCCACGGGGGGCGCCCTGCCGGTCCCTGTGAGGGCGGCAGTCAGGCAGCCTTCAGCGGCTTGCCTGCGGGAGGTCTGCCGGTCCTGCGGATTCGGCGGCAATTCGGCAGCGGGTACGCTGAAGGCGCAGGACTGGGGTCCTCCCGCAGGCATGCCACCGAAGGCAGCCTGCCTGCCGTGCTTGGGGCGGCAAAAAAGCTAGAGCCGCCCCTGATTATATTACTCCAGCCCCTGATTTACCATAATGGTCCAAAATATCATTCAATTTATTCATGTGAATTTTATTCCTATTGAAGTAACTGGAATTACTTGTGTGAGTATGGTGAGTAGAGATTGGTTGAGTGTCTCTCAATAGAAATGTAATGGCATCAAAAGAGAAAAGGACTTTAGGCTCCCATAGTGTCTAATCTAATACATTTTAGGTATTGCTCAGGTACCTATCTCAATCTGATCTCATTACACTTTACAGATGAACAGACTAGTGATGAGCATAAACCAGAATCCCATATATGAACATCATTGGACTTTGGGAAGGTTCAGATCTAGATCAAAGCTTCGTTGCTTGGCTCCATTCTGAAAACAGACTGAACTAGCATAGAACCCACTTAACAACAGAGCAACAAGGAAGCATAAAATGATCAAATATATTGCATCTCAATCACGGGATAAGATTGGATTGGAAATAAGGTGTACATTTTTAACAATGAGGGTAATTAACCATTTTAACAATTTATTAAGGGTCATGGTAGATTCTGGCAATTTTAAAATCAAGATTGGATGTTTTTTCTAAAAAAATATGCTCTAGTTCAAACAGGAATTAATTCAGTGGGAATTCTGTGGCCTGTATTATGCAGGAGTTCAGTGATCCCAATGAACCTTTCTGGCTTTATAATCTATTAATCTAAGACACACAAATGATTTGGGAAAGAATTTAGCAAAAAACTCCCACCCACCAACAGTTGTATTTATTTTTGGGTGGGATGGCAAAATACAGCTAATCATAATTGTACAAAACTTTTTCCTAAATATTGATATGTGGAAGTTTTTACTCTGCTCTCAACAAGGGAACGCTGGAGGGATTGGTGAATAGTTCTGAATAAAATGAATCTGTTTAGAGTTAGCCAGGCTTGAGTCAGCCAAACCAAACTTGAACACTGTGGGTCTGATGTTGTAATCTGATGATGTTTTCACTGTGATTTTATCACATCACTATGTTAGATCAGAAATCGCTCATTCGTGTGGTATAGGTGGCAAAAGAGGTTTGGCCATATGTAATGTTATTATTTCTCTGAGTGTGTAAGATTGTGCTAGGTAGCACCCAAAACAGAAAGAAGATATGATTCCTGCCCCATGAGACTTGCTAATTCAATTAGACATGTGAATAGGGTGGTGGAGGGAAGACAGAGGAAACATAAGACTACACAGTTATAAAGTGAAGTAGCTAGGGTGGTCAAAATACAGCAAGGACTTGTAATGGTTTCGGGGCTGGCTGCACCTCTTTCTCTTTGCTGGTCTCTCTGAGTGCACCCCCTCAGGTGTAAAGCCTCGTGCATTTACCTCTCCTGAAGTGGAATTCCATACTTCTTCCACCCTTAGACTGAACCCTGGGCTACAGGACCCAGGGTATCCACAGTGCAGATCTGACTGATTGCTTCTTCCTTTTAGGAATCTGTGATTGTGGTGAATACAGTGACCAGACAACCTCTTAAAAAACAAAGTATTGTTTACTTTGCCAGTAGGAATAAAACAATTAGCTAAACAGAATATTAGACACACCTATAGACTGTTTCTTGTTTTATCTTACCTCTAAGCTTACCGCAGAGCCAATGGCTTTTCTATTATCCTGTAACAACCCTCAAGTGTTTACTGTAGGTGGCTCAACTTGTCATTGTTTCCTTCCAGTTTGTTTTCCTTGACATTTGGGGCAAACATTTAACTGTTTCTTATTGTTTTATCCATTTTGGGTCACTTCAATGCAACTTTGTGATCAAAATTAAGCTTCAGCTGCCATGGTCACAATTATAAATCAGGACAAGATAGGGGTGGATATTAATTGAGGGAAGTAGAGATATCAAACCACATTTGATTTTGCATGAATTGTCAGAAAAACTCATTGAAAGTCAAGAAATCTAGGAAATGTTGGAGCTACCTGCCTCTGGTTGGTGAATTGCTTAAGAATGAGTATTGCACATACAAAAATAAGCTTTTTGGACACACTAAAATGCCAGTGTGTTTCTCTATAGCCATTTTAAAGTATTTAAAAGACAGATATGCCCAGACCTAAACCCTGAACTTTGAAGCAGTTCAAAATGCAAGCCTGAATCTGAATGTAGCAGCTGGAACATCTATTTCTAATGAGTTATTACTGTTGATTGCTTGCATTGTGGTATTACCTAGAAAACCCAATCCACATTATGTTGGACGCCGTACAAACTAACAGTATGTCTAAGTTGCAATTAAAAGTCTGTGTCTGGCCTGTGCCAGCTGAATCAGGCTCGTGGGGCTTGGGCTAAGGGGCTGTTTAATTGCAGTCTAGACTGGAGCTTGGGCTCTAGGATCCTGCAAGGTTGGGGGGGGGGGTTCACACTGCAATTAAACAGCCCCTTAACCTGTGCCATGCAAGCCAGAGTCAGCTGGCTCAGTCCAGCCGCACGTGTCTAATTGCAGTGTAGGCACACCCTAAAAGACAGCCCCTAGGCCCCACCCCAGAGAATTGACTGTCTAAACAGAGACTTGATTGTGGCAAGACATGACATGAGGTGTAGGATTCAAGGACAGGGAGGCAAGGGCAACAGAAGTGGAAACGTAAGGTGGCAATTATTAGCACTAAATGTGTAACACAGCAGCATCAGAGCTTGATTTTTTTTAAAAAGTTTTATCTACATTGGATCTATTATTCCCAAACCTTCTGGTGTTCAAAACTCAGATCTGAATCCAGATCTAAGCTTTTGACTCAATCCTGCAAGGTGCTGAGCACTGAGTTGAGTACCCTCAACTACCACTGAAAACTGTGGGAAGCTGAGGTCATTCAGCATCTGGCAGGAGATACTCTGCACCTCACAGGTTTGGGCCCTTTGTAGCTCAGGCCCATCTTTGATTTAAATAAGGTTTTAATATTTTGGTGTACCTCAGTGTAACTAATCATTGTCACTGTTAAAACACAAGGACAAACTGTTGGCACAAACAGAGGTGCATAAAAAGGCACCTGGGTGCAATATCTGTAGCAAGATTTGAGACAACTTCCTACTGTACATCTTTGAGAGAGAGCCAAGTGTAATTGTGCATTCAGTCACTGAATATGGATAGCATTTACAAGTGCAGTGTAACATGTTGACAACCCTGCACACATAAATATGTAGCATTTATTTCAGCTGTAGCCCAGCCAAAGAGAAATGAAAAGGGACTGTTTTTATTTTATTCTATTTTTTGCAATGGCTAAGCAAACTATTACATGATTTATAAAGGAAAGTGGGAGTCCTAATGGCTTAACTGCCAATTCAAGATAAAGGACTTCAGACCTACAAGCTCTGCTTCCTAAAACATTCGTATCTCTTGCTCAGATCCCACCAATTATTCCTTCCTTTGCAGCTATTAGCTCTTGAACTCCCCAGTTTGTTCTATACCTTTTTTCGATGACTTTTCAAAATTCAGATCATTCTAAAGTAAAAGCTTTAACTATCCTTTAAACCAAGACGTCTCTTTTTTTCTAACATCAAGACTTCTCCCTTTGATAACTTCAAATGCTTTTCCCCCCTCTGCACCAAGTACTTAATTCTCACCAGTGGTTTTGCTTTTCGATCACATCTAGCAATAACAAACTGTATGTTGCTTATTTCCTTTGGTCAGTTATTTTTTTATTTCCCAGCCATGTTGGTATAAACAGCACTATTACTTATATAATACTGTTGTGGGTTTTTTCCTAATTATGTAAAAATTCATTTGCTCTTTAAACAAAATGTAAGCTTCCTTTATGTGTTAGCAGAGCTGCACAACTGGGGTTTTCATCCTGTGCATTGCTCTCTCTGGCTGTGAAATAAATAAAAGCCAAGATTTTGCATTTCATAACCTTGAAGTTCTCTGAGTAGTTTCACCTCCAGGGCTGGGTAACTGAGCATTTTCAAGCAGCTTAGAGAGAAAAGTGGGGGTGGCGGGGGGTGGGAAGGAAGGGAAAAAGGCAGTAAATGAGAATATAATTTGAGGTTTTCATGATTCAGATTAAACTAAATAACAAATAGCAACAACAGCAGCATCAGAAAAGCAAACCTAGAGTAAGTGTGAGTGAAAGGGAATGGTTTTATAATTTAAAACGTATAGTATATTAGTATTTCAGCTTTGCATCATGAAAAAACCAGTTCATTGTTCGTAATGATTGGTATTTATTTAGCATCTTTCATCCCATAGTATTCTAAAGTGTGTTACATTCTTAAGAGACTGAAGGAATCTCTAAAAATCACTTCACCCACCATTGAAATGCAGCCACACAGGGGGTGTACTGCAGTGCTATGCAACAGTTTTGGACTGGAAATGAGAGAGAATACCACAGACATTCTACCAGAGAAATGGATTAAGTAGAATGAAAATAGTGACTCGTGGGTGGTGAGGAACTGGACTATTTTTACTGAGATCACAGGGGTAATTGTAGTTAAGAAAAATGTTGCTGCTCGCATTAGGATTTGGCCAGGATACCACCTTCCTCCTTCCCCCAGTGAAATAGCAAAATTTGCAGATGACACACAATTATTCAAGGTAGTTAAGCCCAAAACTGACTGTGAAGAGTTACAAAATGGCAGGTGAAATTTAATTTTGATAAGTGCAAAGTAATGCACATTGGAAAAAATAATCCAGTTACACATATATAATGATGCGTTCTAAATTAGTTGTTACCACTCAAGAAAGATCTTGGAGTAACCAGGGATAGTTCTCTAAAAATTTCAGCTTAATGTGCAGCAGTGGTCAAGAAGGCTAACAGAATATTAAGAACTATTAGGAAAGACACAGAAAATAAGACAGGAAATATCATATGCCCTATATAAATCCATGGTGCGCCCATACCTTGAATACTGTGTCCACTTCTGGTCACCTCATCTTAAAAAAGGATAAAGTGGAAATGGAAAAGGTTCAGAGAAGGACAACATAGGTGATCAAGGCTGTGGAACGGCTTCCATATGGGGAGATACTAAGAAGATTAGGGCTTTTCATCTTAGAAAAGAGATGAATGAAGGGGGAATATTATAGAGGTCTATGAAATCATGAATGGTGTGGAAAAATGAATAGAGAAGTGCCATTTACCCTTTCCTACAATACAAAAACCAGGAGTTACCTGGTGAAATTAATAGGCTTAATACAAACAAGAGGAAGTACTTTTTTTACACACTGCACAATTAATCTGTGGAACTCATTGCCAGGGGATGTTGTGATGGCCAAAAGCATAACTGGGTTCAAAAAAGAACTAGATAAGTTCATGGAGGACAGGTCCATCAATGGTTATGCAACCCCATGCTTGGGGTGATCCTAAACCTCTGATACCAGAAGCTGGGGGCAGGGTAAGACAGAGGTGAATCACTCCAACTGCCCTGTTCTATACACTCCCCCTGAAGCTCTGATATTGGCCCCTGTCAGAGACAGGATATTGGGCTAGATGGATCCTTGGTCTAACCCAGTATGGCAGCTCTTCTGTTCTTTACATGCCACAAGGTCTTTTTATTATCACAAGTGGTCATGAAGACCTTTGAGCACCATATTGGCTCACTTGTTCTATCAATACTGACTCAGAGAGAGAAGAGAGTATCACAGAATTTTCAGTACTACATACTTCCTCTGGCATCTAAGTTTACCTTAGAAGTTTCTTCTCCAAGTTCTTGATCCAGTCTGCTTAGCTTTTGAGCTCTAATAGAATCACAGCAGAAGCTGCATAGAGTGAAAGTTACAGATGCAGGCATTATATACTGACACATGGTGAACAGGGAGTTACTTCGCAAGTGGAGAACCAGTGTTGACAGGGCCAATTCAATCAGGGTGGATGTAGTCCACTCCCAATAATAGATGAGGAGGTATCAATTCCAGGAGAGGAAAGCGAGGACTGGTGTTCTGTTATTGTCCTTGTTGGGCCTGTCCTGTAGTAGGTGATTTCTGGGTACCCGTCTTGCTCTGTCATCTGTTTCCTCACTTCCCCAGGCGGGTATTGTAGTTTTACGAATGCTTGATAAAGATCTTGTAGGTGTTTGTTACAACCGAATTTGCTCCAACCCCTCAGACAGAGACAAACACCTACAAGATCTTTATCAAGCATTCATAAAACTACAATACCCACCTGGGGAAGTGAGGAAACAGATGACAGAGCAAGACGGGTATCTACTACAGGACAGGCCCAACAAGGACAATAACAGAACACCACTGGCCATCACATACAGCCCCCAGCTAAAACCTCTCCAGCGCATTATCCACGATCTACAACCTATCCTGGAAAATGATCCCTCACTCTCACAGACCTTGGGAGGCAGGCCAGTCCTCGCTTTCCTCTCCTGGAATTGATACCTCCTCATCTATTATTGGGAGTGGACTACATCCACCCTGATTGAATTGGCCCTGTCAACACTGGTTCTCCACTTGCGAAGTAACTCCCTGCTCTCCATGTGTCAGTATATAATGCCTGCATCTGTAACTTTCACTCTATGCATCCGAAGAAGTGAGGTTTTTACCCACGAAAGCTTATGCCCAAATAAATCTGTTAGTCTTTAAGGTGCCACCAGACTCCTTGTTGTTTTTGTAGATACAGACTAACACGGCTACCCCCTGATACTTGACAGCAGAAGCTGGTAAGTATGCTAGCTTTTCAAAAATACGTGTACACTTTTGCACCACACAGAACAAACTCCAGCACATACATGCAAGCAATTCCTGATTTAAGTATGCATGTACTTATATACTTGTGCAACCAAGGGGTATTGACAGGAAAAATACAGGTTGTTTGTTTGACCACAGTGAAGCCAAGCTTTTTGAAACATATCACATAAGTAAGGCACATCATAGAAAATGGAGAAACTGGATACTTCTGATGATAGAATATTGGTGAAATCACTGGTTCCAGAATCTGAATAATCTTGTAATATGCCATGTGGCATTGTCTACACGTGTTACAAAATGCCTTATAGAACCAACTTAATGATATTTATCTTTTGAATGGATAACTGTTTACTTACGGCCAAGTAGTTGGTTGGGTGAGTTTTTTTGCCACTGTATATTCTCTGTTTGTATGAAGTGCATTTTTTTCTGTTGCAATGTTTTGCTATAATATAGTACAGCTGTAGTCTGCAAAAGAGACATAATATGTTTGAAAAACAAAAGCAAGGGCTGAGTGAGTACACTGGGGCTTGTGCCCATACACTTCTGAAAATCTGGCCCTGTATGTGTAAGCTAATTTAAAGAAGAAAAGGCAATGTGAGACTAATGTTTACTACAGCAATGTCATCTCCCTGTAATGATTGTTATTTCTAAACACAGGGATAGCCTCCAAAAGGGATGAGGAGAAAGCGAGAGAACTAATATACAAAGCTGCTGTGTTCATTACAATTTCTGGTGTGCACTTTGGAAAAATATGAATTACGACCCTAACCCTCTTTTATCCAGTACTTTTCACTCAGAGATCTCCCAGTGCTTTAATAATAATAAAAGATAACGTCTAGTGCTTACATAGCGCTTTTCATCTTTAGATAACAAAGCACTTTAGACAGGCGGGTGAGCATCAGTATCTCCAGTACCTCCAGTAATGTTCAACATATTCATAAATGATCTGGAAAAAGGGGCAAACAATGAGTTGGCAAAATTTGCAGATGATACAAAACTACTCAAGATAGTTAAGTCCAAAGCAGATTGCAAAGAGTTACAAAGGGATCTCACAAAACTGAGTGGGCAACAAAATGGCAGATGAAATTTAATGTTGATAAATGCAAAGTAATGCACATTGGAAAACATAATCCCAACTATACATGTAAAATAATGGGGTCTAAATTAGCTGTTACCACTCAAGAAAGAGATCTTGGAGTCATTGTGGATAGTTCTCTGAAAACATCCACTCAATGTGCAGCAGCAGTCAAAAATGCTAACAGAATGTTAGGAATCATTAGGAAAGGGATAGATAATAAGACAGAAAATATCATATTGCCTCTGTATAAATTCATGGTATGTCCACATCATGAATACAGCATGTAGATCTGGTTGCCCTATCTCAAAAAAGATATATTGGAATTGGAAAAGGTACAGAAAAGGGCAACAAAAATGATTAGGGGTATGGAATAGCTTCCATGTGAGGAGAAATTAATAAAACTGGGACTTTTCAGCTTGGAAAAGAGACGGTTAAGGGGGGGATACGATACAGGTCTATGAAATCATGACTGGTGTGGAGAAAGTAAATAAGGAAGTGTTACTTACTCCTTCTCATAACACAAGAACCAGGGGTCACCCAATGAAATTAATAGGCAGCAGATTTAAAACAAACAAAAGGAAGTATTTCTTCACACAACGCATAGTCAACCTGTGGAACTTTTTGCCAGAGGATGTTGTGAAGGCCAAGACTATAACAGGGTTCAAAAAGAACTGGATAAGTTCATGGAGGATAGGTCCATCAATGGCTATTAGCCAGGTTGCAGGGGTGCAAAACCATGCTCTGAAGACTCTCTAGCCTCTGTTTGCCAGACGGTGGGAATGGGTGACAGGGAATGGATCACTTGATGATTACCTGTTCTGTTCATTCCCTCTGGGGCACGTGGCATTGGCCACTGTCAGAAGACAGGATACTGGGCTGGATGGACCATTGGTCTGACCCAATATGGCCGTTCTTATGTTCTTAATTTACACCTTGGGGAAACGGAGGCACACAGCTGTTTAACTGACTTGCCCAAGGTCACACAGCAAGTCAGTCACAGATCCAGGAATCGAACCTATGTCTCCTGCTCTGGTGCCCAATCCACTAGATGCTGCCGCTTCCCATTAGGGGTTTTGTACAACATAATCTTGAAAGAAACATAGAATAAGTTGTATTAGCTTACAATTGAAATTTCAAAAAATGCATTGCAGAGTGGCTTTTTCTTTAGCCCACTTGGATGAGGGGATAGGAACTCCTGGTTAGAATGAGGCAACCCAAAACCCCAAAGAACTTGTGAGAATTACTTTTGCAGTGTAAGGTATTGTGCTTTTAAGTGCGATGTTCTGTTACTCCACTTAAGGGGAAAAGCAAAGTCCAGAGCAGTCATGCTGGTGAGGTTAGTTTATGGAAGCTGCTGAGCAAGCTACAGGTTGGACTGAAGAGGTCTGGTTGTGTATGTAGGCGGTCTCATCCTTCCCACTTGCGAGGGAAGTGGGAATCCCAGGAGACTGCTGGGATTTGGAAGCCAAACTAGGGGAGGAGCTGTATGTATTCAGAATCCACAGGTGAAATCTTGGCCTCACTGAAACCAAAGGCAAAACTTCCATTGACTTCAATGAGGCCAGAATTTCACCTCAAGAGATCCCCTGTAGGGCCAAGTCCTTGTGATTCCTGACAGAGGTCTGGGAATGCATGCAGCTGTGAATTTCCATGTTTGTATCAACCTTGGATTGTCCCTACCCTAGGCAGAACTTCTTGAGAGGCATCTGAGTATCAGCTTACCCACCATTGCACACTAGCTGGAATTGTGCGTCCTGAAAAGGCAGAATTTAGGATGAGATGCAAGAAAGACTTTTCTGAGATCCACAAAATCCATTGTATTTTGGCTGATTGATTAGTCCCTGCGTTCTACTGCAGAGCAGTAGTAGGTCTCTGATGGAACTGGGAGGCTGCGTGGATGCAGCAGCAATTGTAATAGAGTATGCAGAGAGATACATTCAGGGACAGCAAGGACTTCATGACTACTGCCTAGAAATCAGTGGTATAAGGAAGCTGTAGTCACCCAGGAACCAGTGCAAGTGAAGAGAAACAGAAATAAGGATGTGAAAGCAAATACCCAGAAATGGATGAACTAGAATGAAAATAGTGACTCTTTTACTTAAGGTGGAAGGGGAAAATCATGTTTATCGCAGCAATGCCTAAGAATCACCCAAATCAGCACTCCATTGCACTGGTCCTGTGCAAACACAGAGTAGGAGACGGTCCTTGCCCTGAAGAGCTTACACTCTCATAGACGTTACAGACACAGGGTTGGAGAGGGATGTATCACACAAGCCAAGTGAACAATGTGATAGTAGCAAAGGACATGTTTGTTCCACTGTTTTTGAGGGTGGGTTTAGTTAGGAGAGGGTCAGCTAAATGTTAAGAAAAGGGGAAGGGAAGGCGGTAAGGGGGGCAAGGAAGGGGAGGAGGAGGTAAGGAGCGTAGGTGTGGAGTGAAGCAGAGATGAAGACTGGGAGTGGGTTGGAGCAAACAGCCAATGAGCACAGAGCAGAGAAAGTCAGAGACCTGTCTGCAGTTTTGCCTGGAATGTCCAAAGGTGAAAAAGGTCCCCGGTTTGGTTGCTTCTGTTCCTACCAGCTGGAGTCTCTGGCCGGCTCCTCTCTGAAGATTAATTAAATACTGTTGGGGTGATTATCAGGATTATCACCCTAACAAGGGGGTGACAGAGTATGCACCTGGTCTCGTGAGGAAGGATATTAAAACTCTGATCTAATAAATTTAAAGAAGTGATGGACTCAAAGGACACCCATAAGGTGCAAGACAGATTTCTATGGAACACCAAGGGTTCCAGTAATGGAAAAGGAGAAACAATATGAATTGAGAGTAGCAATTTAATATGTAAAGGTATAAGGGGTTAAGGCCCCAGTTCACAAAACACTTAAGCATGATGTTAGTTCCACTGAAATCAATGAAATTATGTATGTGCTTAAAGTTATGCATGTGCTTAAGTGATTTGCTAAATCGGGACCTATATGCTTCTATTAAGCTGACTCATGTTTCTGATTGGTGAAAATCTTTAGGGATGAAATTGACCAGCTGAAGCTGAGTTTGAGAAGGTAGATTGTCAAATATTAGTCTGAGGGCTTGTCTACATTACCCGCGGGATCGGGTAATATATATAGTGTGTAGATATTGGTACCTATGCAAAAGATTACAACACTTATTTGGGCAAATTCTGCCTTGGATAATGCAGTAAAAGGAAGCAAAAGATGCTGCTTGATGCAATCTATCAGCCAGGGCAGGATTCCCCATGACAGAGGTGAATGCACTGCTTGCTGCTCTTCCGAGCAGGAACAAAGTGTGCCCCAACCTGCTGTGAGCTAGCGCTTCCAGCTGACCACAGCATATGTGCTAGTTGGCTGAGGGCAAGAAATGCCCACTAAACAGTACTCTTTTTGGGGACATGGTGCACAAGCCAGGGCATTGGCCATCTATCATTCTAAGTGCCTTCTTGAGAGATATGGAGATATCCTACTCTACTGCTTATAGAAGGGAGGAATGATGCCTATGTTTTCTTTCCGCCCGCATCCTTGAACAAAAGGAGAGCAAAATACAGGGTCTAATTGATGCTATATGTAGTTACTCTACTTACTATGTACTGTAAAAGAACAGGTAACTAAGTATCATACATTGTTGAAAGAAGGGCCAGACTCTGATCTCAGTTATACAGGTGTAAAACCAAAGTAGTTCCTCCAAAGCAGGAGTCACTGCAGATTCACATTTGTGAAACTAAGACCAGAATCTAGCCCAAAATGATAATAAGAATCAAAGGTAAATTAACTCTCCATATCATATTTTATGAATACTTAAAAGATTTTACAGAGCTTCAAAATATCAGAAAGGCAAAGAATGTTGAATAGATAAGCAGAAAAATATAGGTTTGCCTCAGTCTGCATTTTGAAATGTCTAATCCAGGTCATGAAGGACCACACTAAAACTCTGTGCGTGTTAAGTATGCAATGCCCTAAGGTGTGTGTCAACAATACATAAGTGCTTACTGACTAATCTTGTGAAAAGGAATGGAGGTTCAGAAAAGCTGCATAGCCCAGAGATAGAGGGAGAGAAATGCAAATGCAGATCGACCCTGTAATGAAAAACCTTCTTATTAAACTGTGCTTTATCTTGGAGCAGTCCTTCTTTTCGGAACACATCCAAGCAGAGATAAAGGCGTCTTACCATACTCATTAAACTGTGCATGGTTTGATGCAATCAGACTCGTATCATTTGCATATGGATCAGTTTAATCTAGTTCATCCTGTTTCGCACCTATTGTTAATCATGCCCAGACTCCCCCCCTCCTTTTCTCTTTCCCCACAACCCTTTGATTCAAGTAGATAAATGAATAAGCATAAGGACATCAACATCTTTGTGAGTGATCATCAGCCTTGTACACTCAGAATGTCCCATGCTTTGCTGATTATGTCTTGGTTGGCATTCCATATGTTCTCGATAGCGTCTGTCTTCACTGATTTAGGAAAAGCTGTACATAGGGAGCCTGAGAAAGATAGAAGAAGATTATTAACACGTGCTGCAGACCCAAGTTTAAGTTAATCTCTAGCCACAAATTAAATAAGATTTGTGTTCTCAACTTATTCAGCAGGATGGAGTTGTCATTAGAGAATATATCTCTGAATGGCCCTGCACTGAGCCAAGCAGTTCTTTTTGGTTACTTATATTATTACTTATGAATGCAAGCAGGTCAGAAATAGTAAAAAACTGTTTTATTTAATCTATACACAGGGGAGGGGGTAACATGGATTTACTCAGACATACATTTTGAATTTCTTGGGGGCAACACCTTTTTTGTTCTTCATCTGGTCTTTTATTAACACTCTGTTAGATCTCTGTTAATCTTAACCAGGAATGACCTGAATTTTTTTATGCTTGATCTGGGGATAATTCAACATTATTGTAACTTTTTTGTGCCCTTAAATTACTGATATGTTCTCCCAAGAGTTAAATTAAATGTAGTTTGCTTGTCTAGGAGACTATATATAATGGTATCACACCTGCTGTACCGAGGAAAGTGTGGGGATAACTATTGTTTGAGGAGGGAACGAGAGCAACATATTGCACAGTTTATGTACAATATTCATTGCAGTGAATCTTCCACAGAAATGTGGTGCTATGCATGGCAGTGGAAGAGATGGTTACATGTCCACATTTAAAATTGCAACCTATACTTTCAGCCCTTGTCTGCCCCTGTCCATAGAACACTCAAGGCTGGTCTACATGGGAAAAGTTACATCAGCAGAGCTACATCTCTCAGGGGCGTGAAAAATCCACACCCTTGAGAGACGTAGTGAAGCTAACCTAACCCGTGGGGTAGGCAGCGCCAGGTCAATGGAAGAATTCTTTCATCAACCTAGTTACCACCTCTTAGAAAGGTGGATTACCTACAGTGCTGAGAGAACCCCTCCTCTACTAGTTAAACTGTGCTATAGTCGCCACCTATACGTTATCCATAGTACAGTTACATAACATGGTTATAATGCACTAGAACTATGCTAGCATGTTTACACATGATGCTGTCAAGTGTATTTTTGTTTTATGTTGCCCATTTCTGTAATATCTGAGCAGCTGAAGGTACGTAGTGTCCTTATACTTCATAGTGCCTGTTACTGTAATATCTGAGCACCTGATACTGTATAATCTGTAATGTGGACAGAGGCTAAAGGAGTGAGTGCGGGGGGGGGGGGGGGGGGAAGGGGAGGAGGAAGGGGGACTGGGTTGGGGAAAGGGAACCAACATTAATATCATCTCTACACACACCAGCTGCCATCTGCACATGAATACCAGCCATCAGCGTTGAGTACTCTCAATCTTCTTACCCTTTGTGCATGCTAAATTCATCATTTATACATGCAGCGGGATAAAAAGAAAGTTTAAATATTCAGTTTGTAAATGAGGTAATGATTACATAAGAAACTGATTTGTCATTCCTTTTTCATCCTGCAGTGTGCTTTCTTATTTTGTCTGGGAGCCAGTTCTTGTTAGTGGAGCTTTCATGCTAGAGCCAGTCCAAGGTATGCCAAGATTATCATTGTGTCCCTCAGAAGTATGTATATATATATATATATATGACAATATATTATTGTATGCTGTGGTATAAAGGCTGTTTCAGTGTGAGTTTGAGATGATCACATTACTAACAAGTGGTCCTCTAATTCAAGTCACCTGATGTAGTCTAAAATTACAAATTTACACATCCAACATTTGGCTAAGTTATCCATAGTGTTGCCCTTTTTCAATCTGAGAAGCCAGTGAAAGTTTGGGGCCCTGGGGATATTCCAGTTGGAAGCAGAAATTGATGGAGTCTGATATTTGATGCAATCTTGCTTAATGACAAGGAATGTGCAAAGTCTTGGTTTTCCAAATGCAAGAACAAGAGGAGCCATTTTTTAGTTTGCAGCCCTTGGCCTCCCCCAACACCAGACCCCAAACCTCTCTGTCTAGCTTTTTCTAGGGTCACACTGTGCTCACCAACCACTGATTGGCTTTCTTGTCTTTTGCCTCTGCTTCCCTTTCTGTTCTGTCTCTTTTCAGTTCCTGTGTGTTCTGTCTTCCCTCCACACACAAAGCACAAACAATACTCAGCAAAACACTCAGTAAAAACCCTGGACTGGTTCACAACCCCCTTTTGTCTGAGATGGGGGGCTTCTGGTTAACTCATCCTGTTGGTTATGTTAATTGAAGGGTGTGTTCACACCCAATCTCAATGAGGTTTTAACTCAACCCTGTGATGTGTCATTCCATATTCTTTATGAAAATATGCTTATGATATGAATGACATAACTGAGATATATTTGATGTAAGATGGCTCATGTGAGTTATCATTGGGAAGGCTATGATTTACTGAATGCAATTATCCTATTTATATGCATATATAATTTCTGTATCTAAATTAGGAATATTGACTATGTATCTGTATTTCAACTATGCTACTTTGGGTGACGCCCACTGCTAACACTTCAGGTACAACAATGGAAAAGCCAGACAGGGCAGATGGTCCATCAACAAGGACAATGGACTGTAAAAGTGCTTAGTCTTCCTGTGAACATGTGGGTCAGCCTCTGAAGAATGGCTACAAGGGCCCTACAGAGTCAGATGGTCTTGTCACCTGATACTAAAACATTATCTGGGACTTCTTGTAACTTTCCATTATAAGGGAAGGGGGGGGTGGTGTCAAACTAGGAAACAAAGGGCTCCTGCCTTATACAAATCCTATTTAAGGGTGGGAAATGAGGTAATCCTGGTTGTCAGTTCTCCCCTGCTCTCCCACCCAAGATGACTGCTGGAAACAACTAAGACTGAACGGGGGAAAGAACATGGGCCCATGCTGGAAGGGCATCTGGCCTGTGAAGAAGATTATTAGAACTACATTTAGGATGACAACTCACATGTAACCAGTTTCTTTAGTGGATTAAGCTTAGTTTGCGTGCTCTGTTTTATTTTCTTAGTAATCTGCCTTGTTCTGTCTGCTACCTCCTCAACTACTTAAAATACACCTGTTATAGTTAATACATTTATTTCTGGTTTATAATATAACCCACTTTATGTGATTTCTAACTGGGGTGGCAAGAAATTGTGCATACCGTCTTCCTCATTGAGGGAAGAGGCGAATATAATATATCTTTGGGTCTGTACTCCAAAGGAGGTGGACATGCTTTTGTTTTTAACATAAACAAGGTATATTAACCATTATGCAAGGGCAGGTATCTTATTTATCCCATCTAGGATCTTATGCCATCAGTATAATATCACAATATTATAAACTATACACATAAAGATATGTGTTTTGCTCTTTCTTTTTCTCCTCCTTCCAGTCTGCAGGGGCTGGACGTAGTTTGTTATTATTCTTGGTGGGTTTTTTGTGGGGTTATTGCAGGAAGGGTAGGTCAAAGGAATTGATTTTATATTTGGCTCTGATGTTTCTGGCAGCCCCAGTCTCTTCTGGGAGCCAGTACTACATTCATAGGCCAGTAAAAGAGAAAGATCATGAACTCATGAGGTTCACTCTTGAGGCTGCCATTTCCATTGTTTTAGAGGGAGTGTGCATAGTCAAGTAGTATCTCCGATAATATGGGCTAGTCCTGTCAGGGCCGGCTCCAGCGTTTTTGCCGCCCCAAGTGGCAGAAAAAAACAAAAAACAAAAACCCCTTCCCTCTGAGAGGGACTGAGGGACCTGCCGCCGAATTGCCGCCGAAGAGCCGGATGTGCCGCCCCTTACCGTTGGCCGCCCCAAGCACCTGCTTGCTGCGCTGGTGCCTAGAGCCGGCCCTGGTCCTGTGGAGAATGAGTTGAAGAGAGCAAAGTACTGGAGTGATGTGCTCTGGGCAGTGTACATTCTCGCTGCTGTGTTCTGACCAGACTATTTTGACCATACACTTTTGTTTTTAAGTCAGCAATTTCACCTCTTATGAATATATGCGCCAAAGGTGTTAACGTAACTCAGTCACTGTCCAACATTAAACAGCGTTAAACAAGGTTCAAGGTTTGGTATACAGAGACCTCAGTCTGCTTAATACCATGGCAAACAGACTATTAAAAGTCCTTGTAATCTTTTATTAAAGATCAAGAAAAGAATGAAAAACAGTTAAAACATTTGAAATGTAAAGTGTTAAATCAGGCTTTCATTTTAACGGCATCCCTTGTTCCCTTTCCCTTTAGCCAGAGAGAGTTTACAAGGAAACCCCCTATTTTGGACAGTCTCTTAGATGGTATCGAAGATGTTGATAACTGTCCCTTTGAGGAAAGGAGAAGTTAGTTGAGATGGGCTGGAGCTATTGTTGTTCCTGTTGTTAAACTCAATCCCATTTTATCTCAGGTGGAGTTTGGGATTCAGCTAGAAGCAGCAGAGGTGGTGATGTTATCTGGGTCCCTCTTTCTGGCCTAGTCTGGTCAGGACATCTCTCAGGATTAGGATGACAAAGGCCCAGGGTCCCAGCCAGGAGATGGTGGGGGTGGCAGCCATGATGATGAAGCTTGCTTTAATATCCTCTTTCCCCAAACTCTCTTTCTTTAAGGACCCAAAAAGGGAGTGGTGGGTGGAATATCCCATCCCATCATTATTTTGTTCACCAATTAGGCCTAGTTTCCAACATACCAATTTTAGTTCATTAATTTCTGGACCCACATTTTCTTATTTACCAAGCATGATCTTAACACCGTCACTAAGGCCTGGTCTACACTTACCCCCCAATTCGAACTAAGGTACGCAACTTCAGCTACGTGAATAACGTAGCTGAAGTCGACATACCTTAGTTCGAATTTACCGCTGTTCAGACGCGGTCCACACGTGGCAGGCAGGCTCCCCCGACGACTCCGCGGTACTCCTCTCATTGAGCTGGAGTACCGCAGTCGACGGCGAGCACTTCCTGGTTCGATTTATCGTGTCCAGACCAGACGCGATAAATCGAACCCGGAACTTCGATTGCCAGCCGTCGAACTACCGCGGTAGTGTAGACCTGGCCTAAGTTATATCAGTAGGCTTTTTTGTTTAGACCTAATTCAGTCTTTCTGTCTCCTTTTTGTACCCTTTCCCATTAACATTTGTTGTTATCGGTTACTGTGACATTTTATGAACTTTTGCATACTTTTTACAGTTGAGTTCACAATTAGGGTAAATTTATAGGCCCAATTATCACAACACATAGTTATAACTGGAATAACACAATTTCTATCAATTTATTAAAAAGGATGTCATGGCTAATGAACAAATTAGAAAACTATATAAAATCTATGAAAACAGTTCGTCAGGAATTTTTAACAAAAGTTTTTTTTTTCAAAGAAAAGTGCTCATTTGTCAAAACCAAAATTGTTTGCTAAACAAGGTTGGTTTTGACAAATTTCCCAGAATGACTTTCATTTAAGAAATGACTTTCAGAATGACTTTCATTTAAATATTTAAGCTAATTAGACTAAAATAAAGATTAAAAAAAAAAGTCCAAATCAAAATGGAACATTTCAAAGTTATTGAAACAAAATGTTTTAGTTGACCAAACTCGGGAAAAAAATGTTTTTTTCAGTTTGCAAATATTTTCAAGTTTTCAACTTTTCATCCCATTTGAGACAGAAAAACATTTCAAACTTGTGAAAAATGTGTGGGACAACAAAACAGTTTCCTACTTTACTAATATCTTAATCTTCGAAATTTTATCAATGGAATTCAAAAATATTTGCATAGAAGAATAAATGAAATGGAACTGTTTTTTGTTTATTCTGCAAATACAAAAAGGAAAAATTCCAAAATGTATTAATTGCTACTCTGTAACTGTTGTATAATAGGTGATGATTTTGATAAGAAGTGGAATAGTACATATAATTTTCCTAATAGTGAAAAACGTTGGCCTTATGTTTATAAAGCCTCTCTCTGTACCTACCTAATTAGACAATATCACATTTCTAGAGGACTTATATTAGTCCAAATTTGTTCTTTACGGGCCTGATCCAACTTTCAGTGAAGCCGATGGGAATTTTGCAATAGGCTTCAATGGGAGTGGGATCTAGTCCAAAATTTCATATATTTGACTCAGCTTCAGGCTAGAGGGCCTGTAGCAGAAGGGATTTCCTGACAATGACTGTCTTAGGGTGTTCACTCAGCTATTTATTAGCTGTCAGGAAATGCCCGACCCTAAGGTATTGGTGACTTTGATCTTCTGTGGTAGGAGTGTTCTTTTGTCAAATATTTCCACTCTCCTTATTTATTTAAAACACAAATTAATCTCATGCTAGGTGGGCTGTGATGATGGTCTTTTCTTGAACCAGTTTGCTCCTTGTAGTTAATTGTACTTTTCTCAGATTGGAAATCTTCCAGTCATATTCCTTTTAAAATAAACAGGTTGTTACAATCTGGCATGCTTTATATGGAAACACAAGCATCAAAATGAACACCTGTGTTGTTTCTATTAAGACATAACTCTTGATCACATATATGAAAAAGATATATATAATTTCTCTATAGTGGGATAGATTTGTTTTGGAGGGATGACTTTTTTTTGGCTGAGTCTCCATGTCCATTCAATCTTTGGCTTCTCTGTTGTGCTTGCCAGCAAGGGTGCCAGTTCTGATGGTTTTTCTGATATTGTCCAGTAGAAATTGAATTTAAACTGCCAGTTACCAGATGGGAACAATTTTTAGATGCTACCAAAATTTGGCATGATTTGAACTGGTGAGCTAGAGGTGAAAGACATTCTTCGGTGTCATCCATTCCCCCTGGAGCAGCATTTTAACAGCACTGCCAGAAAGCTCTTTTATTACAATCACAAATCAGGTGGCTAACAACATCAGTGTTTTAATCTTAATCCAACCTGCGTTTTCCCCTTCTTTTCCCTTTCCCTTCTGCCCCTAAACAATACATATACAAACAGAGAGTTTTCCCCTCTATAAATACAATGGATGTTGTTGTCAGTTCAGATAAGAGCAAATGCCAGATAGGATAGCAATATTTTCAGTCCTGGCAAATGCAATCATAAGTTCAGTTTATTAATATTGCAACAGTTGCACTAAATGAGATCACTTGGATAACAAAACATTTATCAACAAAACGCTGCCACCTACTGAAGTTTTGCAAACAGCCCAGATGATTGGATAAGATCACAAATTCACTCTGTCACAAGCTTATGGTCTTTGCTGAAATCACTCTGAAAAAAGAATGATAACCAGCAGAACGAGACAAGACATCTCTTTCAGGCAGTCTGTTTGGAAAGTGTCAGGGTAAATCCTGGAGAGCAGCATCCAAACAGAGAAGGAGTTTTTGGCTCTTGTGTTCATTTTGTTGTGGAATTTTCAAGTACAGTGGCTGGGGGAACACTTCTAATCAACTGCTAGGACTTGCTGCTGCCTATTACAAATGTCTACTCCTCTTTACATGCTGATCTTCAGCCTGTAGTAAAATGACATTAAAAAACTAGTTTTTTGGCTTCCCCCACTCCAGAGAACAAATGTCTTTGTAAATAAATAAATAGAGAAGGGAAATCTAGTAAAAAAAATCTTACGCTTATACTGTGCTTTTCATCTCACAGGATTCCAAGCAATTTACAAACTATGGGTCTGATTATGATCTCAGTTACATCAGTGTAAATCCAAAGTAATTCCACCGAGGACGATGCAGTTACACCATTGTGAAACCAGTGTGAGATCAGATCAGGCCCTCACATTCAGGAGCCCCTGTGTGGTAGAATGCCCCAGCTGCTTAGGAATACACAATATTACATAGTTTAGGACAGGAAGTTAAGAACACTGTATCCATGTGAAACTGCAGGTGGAATTCATATGTGTAGAATGTAATAAAAAGTGCTCAAGTCCTGCTGGAATGCTCTGGGATTCTTCTCTGGCATTTTTTGTGGTGGGAGCTGGAATGGCATCTTATGGCACTTCTGGTACTTGTGTTTTGGCACTTCTTGAGTGCAGCACTCACCTGCTGGCAATAACCTAGATTGGAATTTGGCCATGGCTCTGGAACTAACCTCTTCATCTCATGTGAGAATTGCCTTGGGATATTGGGTTACTGATTTTTTGGTTATTAATTTGTATTTATTAATTTATTTAATGTTAAACAGAATTATTGACAGTGCAACTATTTTATTACACAAGCAATAGAAGTGAGGCTATCAGATAAACAAGAGAAGCAAATGGGAAGTGTCAAGGCAGCACAGGTTATGAGTTACAGTAATTATACTGTTCATCGTTATAAAAGTTATTCTACCAATGGCATTTTTAAATCAGTCCATCTCACTTAGTCCCACTTAATTAATTTGTTTTGTTAATATAAGTAGTGGGATTTTCAAGATGTGTATAATTTAGGAGCAGAAGTTCCATTTATTTTCTCTCTTTTAGTTTTTAATGATCACAGTTATATGGAGGATATTTGTTTTCATAATTCCAGTATTGAAATAAATAATATACTGGCTGCAGGCGCAATGGGTGGAATCCTGCCTCTATTGAAGTCAGTGTTTTTGTTAATGATATTCTCTATTTCAAGCAGGAATTATCTGGGGAAAATGCCATGGCCTGTGTTATGCAGGAGGTCAACACAAGATGATCACAGTTGTTGCTTCTGGCCTCATAATCTATTAAATGGGGTTTTGCCACTGGCTTCACTAGGGCCAGGATTTCACTCAAGGATTCTAAACAGGGTATCTATCTTCAAGTCCAGCAAATCTGGACCCTTCACTAACATCATGACCACTGGTGATTTTTTAAGAAAAGGTACATTGAGTAGTTAAAAGATCTACTGTACTTTAAGAATAATTTTAAATCTTTTAATTAAGAAATAATGGCTGAAAGGGAAGGATTTCTTGAAGCTGACTTGCTGACTATGTTCACCTAGGTAGTCTCTTGCTGCCCAGAAATGCTCAATCCAGGGGACATTATTACTATTCCAAATTTAAGAGAAAATATTCTTCTGTGGCTTTCTCCCTCCCCTCTCCCGCAGTGTGTGTTAAATCTTGGGGGCTGCATTCTGACTCTGATGCAGTTCTCTTTTTTATGTAATATAATGTTTTCTTAGCAGTTAATGGCGAGTATTGTAGGACAGAATCATAGAAGCTGGAGATGGAAAAACTATATTAGGTTATTGAGCCCACCTCCCTGCCAGTGCAGAATTGCTCTTTACAGTACCTTTTTAGTTCTTTTACAGTCTCAGTTCTCTCTCTCTCTGTATGTGTGTGTGTGTGTGTGTGCGCGCACACACAATAGTACAGGCCACTCATCTGGGAGGTTGGAGACCCTGCTTCATGTTCTTATTCTGCCGGATCTGGATTAGCAACTTTAACCTGGACCTTCCACATCCAGGTGAGTGCCCCAGTCACCAGAGTGTTTGCTATTCTGTGTTTTTTCACACAAAAAAAAATTGAAAATGGAAATAAAAGGTGTTAGCTTTTTTCCTAAGCTCAAGACACCCAAATGAAGCTGCATCCTTGTGTTTCCTTTCAAGCCCTCCACTTTGTTCCCTCAAGACTTAGGGGGTGGTTTAGAAAGGTGGTGCTTTTTTTTAAATGCATCAGTTGCATACAAAATGCATGGGGAGGCAGGAAATTGCTTGAAACTAGTTCATAAGGAGGCTACAAAAATGAAGAAAACTTAATTCCTCATCTCTGCCCAGTAAATGGAAAAAAATCAGTAATGGTGAACTTAGATTTAGTAGATAACTATTTAATGTTAAAACCAAATATTTTCTCTTAACCCCTAAGCTAGAAAAGCACATGCATAACTTGATGCATGTGAGTAGTCCTGTGACAGGGTGCTGGGCAAAGGGTTGGTGATTCGGCCCTCTCTCAGGCCAGCTCCCATTTAGGGGGATAGATTTGAGCTGGCTGGAGATAACCTGGCCCTAACTGGAGAGGCAGAAACAGCTGCTGCCTAATTAGCCTGGGGCTGTATAAAAGCCTCCGGGGAAGGAAGCCGGGAGAAGGGGGAGGCAGAAAGAAAGGGAAAAGGCAGGGAGTGGAAGCAGGGAGGTAGTGCTTCCCTCTCTCCTGCCTGCAGACGGTGAAGGGTCAACTGTACATGGTGAAATGATGGTGGGGACAAGCCTATGAATAAACTGCAACAGTGGTTACTAACCCCAGGGTCTCAGAGTGACTTTGCAGATTTAGCAGAGGCAGAAGCCAAGGGGGCCCTGCTATGAGTCCTTTTGGAACTACTCACATTCTGAAGTGCTTTGGGGGATCAAGGTCTTATTTTATATACTACAAGACTTCCATAGTTACAAAGCTCACCGAAAATCCAGAACTAAGTATTACTTTCCTACTTGCTACTCATTTGAAAGGAACACTAGAATGTGGCTTCATTTGGATTGGTCTAGATTATGAAAAGAGGTTGAAGTTAGGTCAGAGTTGGTGTACCGTGCACTAATCCTGACCTTTTTCCTAGCCTGGAAGTAGGTTTACACCTTTAATTTTGATGTGGTTTATCGAGATCAACCTTAGACTCCCCCTAGGCCTGACCTGGACCATATGTGTTAACTAACCCTGATCTAACCTCAACCTCTTTTCCTAAACTAAACTTTCTCTTCACTGACAAAAAGGTGTGTTTTTACCATGGGATAACTAATGCACGTTAGCTATCCTGCTGTAAAATCCTAGTGGAGACAAGGCACCTGTAGTTTTTACCATGAGTTAGCTAGGCAAAGTCAGCACTATACCCCTCACCTGTGGTTGACCATGCTTAGTAAAACTACAGGTGTCTTGTCTCCACTGGGATCTTACAGCAGGATAGCTAATGTGTGTTGGTTATCCCTCAGGGAAAAAAGCCCCAACTTTTTTTGCAATGAAGACTTAACCTTAGACAAACCGTAAAACTCTTGCTTTTGACCACATAGAACTCATGTTTCCAGAGGTAAGCATGAACTACTTCAGGCAGGCCTGGGTATGAACTACCCTTTGGTGCAGTTGTTCTGCAGCATAAAGGAACTTGACTATTCTCAGGGTCCGCTGGAGCCAGCATGGCTGCTAGTTGCTCTCTAGACAAAAGAGAGCGCTTAACACGCACAATTTCCCTAACAACCATGCTGGGGCAGTTGCCATATGGAGCGCCTTGGACCAAGCCTTCTATATTTAACCCTTTGTGTAGAGTTTTGTATTTGATACTTATATCAATAATTCATAACATGCCCTTTACTGACATGTTTGCTATTATAGTGTAAAGGCACCGGCAACTCCCTTTTTCCATTCCCACAACAGGGCTGCTGCACGCTTTCAAATAATAAGCTACAGCAAACAGGCTGCCCCAGTAGCCTGTGAGTCTCAACTATAAGGCCAATGTAAACTAAGGAGGCTGTGATTTACCTTCGTTATTCCAGGGATAAATGGCTTCCCTGACACTGTGGGTACATATTATCCTTGTCTTGTATTATCCTTCACCCCTTTAAGCCCCCAGCTTTACTGAGCTCTGAATAGCAATTTCGAAGAGGCTGGGAAAAGTGTACTGTTGAAAGGGATCTGATCTGATATAAAGTGAAGTTCAAGCACAGGAGCTGTGGGATAAAGTTAAAGGGGTTAAAATTATGGACTGGATTGTGCTTCTAAGACAGGATTCTATAGGAAGAGGGAGGTAGTGCGAAGGAGGTCTGCTGCAACAAGATCCTGTGGTGCCAGCTCTGACTTCCTTTGAAAGGGTACAGGGCACACTTCTTTTACACCCAGACAGCCTCAAAAAATCCTCCGTATCTTTTGGCCCAGAACAATCTCAAACCAAGATCTATTGGCACAGTGCAGGCAAGAGGATATGAGCACCATCATTGCCAGGAGGCGTTGGAGATGGATTGGCCAGGTCCTTCGGATGGAAACTGATTCCTTCATCAGAGTAGCAATAAGATGGACACCTGAAGGCAAGTGAAAACAAGGCTGCCTGAAAACAACATGGCGAAGAGCTGTGGAAGCTGAGCTGAAAAACCTGAGGCACAGCTGGGGAACCATTGAAAGAGTTGCCAGAAACAGACAGGAGTGGAGGAGCTTCGTCACTGCTCTAAACGCCAGAGGCGTAATGGGAATCTGATGATGATGATGAGTTCTGCTGCCTGGATGTGAAGGCTGGCAGGGCCATGGCTTAAAATCCTGCAAGGTGTGTCCCATTTCCATACATCCATGTTAATCAGTAGCTGCTGGAAGATTATGTCTCATTGCAAACATATGAAAGACGTCGTCTGTTGAACAAATCTTGTTTTTCCCACTGTGGGTGTGGAGGGCCCTGCCTGCAGCAGAACCAGTGTGCTGCAATGTGAGGAAGGGAGGCTGAGGGCTAAGGTATGACTAGTGGATCTGGTACAAGGGGGAAGATCCACCAGCCATTCCAAAGCCAGGGAATGAGGATGCAGGAATACCCAAGGAATGGGTGTGCTGCTGCTGCTTTGCTGTCTTGGAGGGCGGGTTCCATCTGCTCTTGTCCCCATGTACTCCCCACTCTCTCCACAGTCTTTAGCAATCGGCATGGAACTTGCAGGAAGGACCACAGGTTGCAAGGGGGAAAAGTTTGGAGGAGGTACCAGGAAGTCAGTCTGTGTGCACATGGCCTGAATGCTACCTGCAGTTGCAGCATCTCTGTAAATTGTTCTCTTAATAAAGAGCCAGTTTAGTTTTCGAAACATGGAGTCCTCTCACGTTATTATCAAGCAAATGGTACATGAAACACAGCCCAATCACTCAGGGTGTAACATACCACATATACTATATGGGGATAGGATTTGCCCCATATAGTATATGTGGTACAAAGGGGTATATTTAAAGTTGCTTTTGGAGCTGATGGTGTGATCCTTAGCGGGTGGGAGTCAGTGTAGCTCCATTGAACACCCTGCATTGAACATCAGCTGTGGATCAGGCCTCTTAACTCTGAGGGCCTCTTACACATGTAGTTGTGCACCTACAACTGCACACCCAAACTTCTTGTGGGTTTAAATGCGCCAGCTTACTGTCAACAGCGTGAATGTAGTCTGTTTGCCCCGTCTGAATCTTGTTGTTCACATTTCACAAAGCCAGCTCCTGAGGAAGTCACAAGCAACGACTACAACTTTCCTACTGTTTGGCATGTGTTTCAAAATCACACTGCCAGCTTTTAATACTGGTGGATGGCAAAGAGATTAAATCTTCAAATGCCAACTCAGTCGTGTAGGGATGACACAACTCCTCTTGTATTGCTAAATTTACTGGAGTGTGTGTGTGGAGTGGGATGGGGCTTTGAGAAAAATGGTTTATTTACTAAGATAGCAAATGAGGAAATGAGTATTTGAAAACTGTAAACGTTGTATTTGGAAAGGTTTGGCACTGTGCCCTGGGTGCTGTCAGCATTGTTTGAAAATTACATAACTATGAGTGCAATTTCTGTGTGGTGGGTTTCTTTTTGTGTTTGTTTTTATGGACAGTTCAGAGTGATGTCTAGGGAAATTGAACACCAATGGACTCAGTCTGGCTGTAAAGAAATGTTCATGCATTTTCTGGTTGATGGATTACTAAACCACAAAAGTACCAAGAGCTCATTAATGCAGCATTCTCGGAGTGTGGCTCTTGGGGATGGGGAAGAGCTCCAGAGAGTGAGAGAGAAAGATGTCTGCTGTTGTAAATGTGGCCTCCTGAAGCAATGGATTATGGGAAAGGAACAGCTCTGTAACAGTTCAGCTCAGCCTTCCCTGGGGAGCATTAGAATGTTTCAGCCAGTGTTTGAATTAGGCAGGAGGAGGGAGGTAAGAGTGAAGAACACTATTCTGTCCCAAATATCTCCTCCTAGTTTATAACCAGCTGCAGAATGGAGACTGTGTGTGAGTGGTGGGGGAGTGGAATGGCATAACTGCTCTACTCCCCAACATGAGCACTGAGTACACATAGTAGGGTTTTGAAGAGGAAAGGCAGCCAGTCCAGGGTGGACCTGTAACCTTTTCATGTATTGAGAACAAGTCTGTTAATGGAAACTCCAAACACTTTGTGCTGTGTACAGTGTTTATGAAGAGAAGAATCTCATTCACGGAGCTCCTGATCCTGCATTAATTGGACAAACAACATTTCAGTGAGCAGCAAGGACCCAGTTCTGCTCTCAGATAGGCACACATAATTGCCATTGACTTCAATGGGAGTTGTATGGATGAATCTTGAGGGCAGGATTGAGCCCCTAATCAGCTACTACTGACCAAAATAAATAAATAAACAAGGGGGTGGGAAAAAATTGACCATATATCGTTCACTTGGACAATGCAGATTTGATGTGTTAGAGCTGTTCCATCCTTCAAGTTACCAGATGTCTGTAAAAATTCATAGCAGGCTATTAAATTTAGCAGATCTCATCTTAATTAGATTAGCTTCTGCACAGCATGACAGCAGAGTATTTCACTGATGCAGGATTTATAAAGATTTCTGGTGGGAATTCTTTATGGCTGATGTAGTCTTTTATCCAGTGGGATTTACAAATAGGAAAAAAAATAACCCTGATAATGACACACAAACATTGTCATGGGATGTTCGAATACAAATGGCAGCTCTTATTATCTTGATGTTTCCTTTTTATTTCTCTTAAGAATATGGAGCGCGTAGATGTGGTTGTTTTTGTGTCATTGCATATAAGGCCCAGCTAGTATAATGGAATATGGGTGGTGGAAAACAACAAGCAAATTCTTGTTGTCAAACTCCCTCATAAATCTAGCACCACAGGAGGGCTTGTCAATTCATGAGTTATTTTTTCACCTACAGGAAACAGAACCGTACAGTTCATATTGGGTTGGTTTTATGTGCTGCAGTCCAGCAGCTATCCATCTGTTGCCCTTCTCTGTTTAAGGCCACTGCAAAACAACCCAAATAAACTCACTTTTTTGTTGCTTCTGCCTCAGCCTAATGCCCACAATGCTCTGGCTTTCTGCAAGCACAGTTTTATGGAGGATATATACTGTTAATGGTGACATCGGTGTCACTGTCGGGATCCAAAAAGGGGCAAATCACGCGCTCTATGCCCAGAAGTAGATTACCACCCTTTAAAACAAATAAATGAAGTGGGGGCAGGGGATGGATACTTTTTCTTGTCACCTGCTTCCCCATCTAAAAGGTCACTTCCATTTAAGAAAAGACAGTCTTCCCTCTGAGATGTCTGGGGGAGGAGAAGAAATGTCAGGAAAAGCAGAAGAGAAGCGAAAAGGAAGACTCGCTGCCACAACAGAGTTTTCATGTGGTAGCACAGCAGCCCTTCTAAACACAAGGGCACAAAAAACCCAGAGCATGTATGCTGGTGGCTGATAAAAAGAAAGGACCATCATTTGCTCATGCCGCAGGCTGATAGCATTCACATCATACACCGTTTGTTACTAGGCAACTGATTAAATGTACGTGCTGGTCCTTCAAGCAGTGCTTGCAATTAATTAACCAACCCATTTTCATTTGGACTGTCTTCCCCTCCCCCCTCCCGCCCCGCCCCACCAACCACCTTCCCAAGTCCTGACATCTGACAGAAGTGCACGTGATTTGATGCTCCTCCTGCACTCTGATGTAATAAAATGATGGACTCCTTCCCCAGCAGAGATGGTTGGCACACAGGTAGTGTACACCTCTGAGCACATTTGCTGTGTCTGGTTGCAAGCACAACAAGCTTTTGTTTCTTTGTTTGTTTTGCAAGTGTTAGAGCAAACTGAGATGCTGACTCTACAGGGCAGTGTTCTGAAGACGATCTCCGCATTGCAAACTTGCATGTAATTGCTTTGGGGGATTAGGATATTTTAAGAAAAGCCAGGACTCCCAATCCTAAAGTCTTTTCTGGTCAAGTTTAAATGATTATTATGTATTTATATTGCAGTAGCATCTGGAGGACCCAGCTGAGATTGAGGGCCCTGTTGTGCTAGGTGCTGTGCAAACCCATGGTGAAAGTTATTCCCTCCCTGCAAAGTGTCCCCTCTAAATAGATAAGACAGGCAAAGGGTAGGTGGGGGGAAACAGAGAAACAGAAGGTTAGAGTGATTTGCCCAAGGTCACCCAGCAGGTCAGTGGCAGAACTGGGAATAGAATTTGGATCTTTGATTTGAGAAGGAATTCTATAATAACAAAATCAAGGATTCACCCCACCCAACGTTTGCCCCCTCTAATTTTGTAATACACTTTTCATATTCAAGTTGTATGAAATAGACCGGCATTACACAGGAAAATGGATAACTACATGAATCCTGGAAGATCTGACTCTTCCTATTACACTTGATCAAATACAACTGTCTGCTGCTTTGGCAGAGATCACCTCTGATGATTACAAGGAAAGGACTACATTACAGGTGGGTTCAAACGCAAAACCGCTAGCTGCAATCCACAATTAAACAGGAACAGGTATTGTTCTGCTTGCTGACTGGGAACAGAGCTTCAGTTTTATTGGAGTTCACAGGCTTACCGCAGTGCTTGCCTTTGATGAGACACAAAACCTTTCTAAATGAGTGCTCCCTGCTCTGCTCAAAAATCTGAGTGCATTAAAAGAAGTAATTTAGGTTTTATTTGAAGGGAGAAAAAATATAATGTCCAGTTGTGTTTCTTTTTACCCCTCTCCCCACTGGCTTTCTGGGGTGGGGTTTTGAATCAGTGGTTTTCCAGCAGTACTATCTAGTACTAGAGCTGGGTCTATAATCACTAGATGTGTGTGAAACATGAAGAAGGAAACACAAAACTACTGAAAATTAAGGGATATTTTTCTGAATATTGGGCAGATCCTCAGCAGGTTGTATCTTGTAAATGGAGCCATGCCAGTTTACACTAGCTGAGGATCAGGCCCTCTGTAATGGAGTCAAACTGGAATAATTTCTATGTAAAATGTTCTTTGGGTATGTGACTCTTTTGAAGGAAACACGACCATTTTCTAATGTAAATTGGCCTGTTTTTATTTTGCACAATTTTGAAAAGAGAACAAGTGTTGGGTTGTTGTTGGTTTTTTTGCATACTTTCAGTGTGAAAATAGACACTTCAGCAGAAGATTTGCATTGATCAGAAGTATACATGTGTAAGTAAAAGGAGAGTCAAGTCCACAGTATATCATGCTTGCAGTATGTAAGTACAAACCAGACGTTTAAGGAGCCTCAGTTTATCTCATGATGAGAGGTTAGACTAAGTGAAAGACCCTACTTTTGGCAGCTGAATTGCGGCACATAATATACAAAGCAGTCCCACTGGAGTCTTGCACACCTTCTAAGTGGCGTTGCTGACCTCTGAATGAGGAAAAAAAACATTAGAAAAGAGTTATTTTGAACCAACATCAACAGCTATGTTATAACAGTCAGCAATGGAAGCACAAGCCATCAACCTGACCCAAAGAACCCAGCCTCATGTGACAGCTGTTTTTTTCCTAAATGGCAATGCTACATTATTAATCCAGCCGGTGCTTATCAATGAAATAAGATGAAGGTTTCTAACCAGCCGAGGAGTGACATTCTGGAGCAGGCTTCCAAAAGGAGTAATGGGGGCAAACAACCTAACTGGTTTTAAAATGGAGCTTGGTATGTTCATGAACAGAATAACATGAAGGGGTTGCCTTTGATAGTAGGGGACTGGACTTGGTGGTCCAGGAGGTCCCTTTCAGTCCGATGTTCCTAGTGAGAGTTGATAATCCCACTCAGAAGATGTGAAGGTTGCCCCTCTGCTAGTTCAGACACTGCTTCTCTGCCTTATTAATCCAGGGCAACAGAGAAAATTGGAAAACACCTGTATTTATTTTAAAGGTCTTTTCCTGTTGTTCTTTTCCTGTCATCTCTGTAATGTTCTATATTGAATTATGTCTTCATTTCTTTTCTTCTTTTAGTCTTGCAGGTCCCATGCCCAAGTATAATCTGTCACGAGCTCTGAGTTTTACACCTTACTTAAGACAGTAAATCCAGTGGGGCTGGGCAGGAAAATTGGCTTGCTAAATTCAGGCAGGAAGCATATGTATAGGAGGCAGCCAGAAGCCTCTGACCATGTGTCTGTATAGCGTGTTTCAAGGGGTGCCTGTGGCAAGCCTGGGAAAACTTCCATCCTTTGCTAGAGGCAAATCTTCCTATTGCTAGCATAAGCACAGTAGAGGTATGTCGGCGGAGGACCCTGGGGTTCCTATAGACACTAATGCACATTATAGTCAGTTACATTAATCTACTCATATTTCTAAATAAGAGACTTACTGACCTTGGAGCTGGATTCTTGGTAAGGTGCCTATCAGCAAACAAATCTCTGGGTTAGACAACTTGTCTTCACCATTCCATAGCGTCACTTTACCCTCCTCTCTCCCACATAGAGCTATTTTAACCTTTCCCCTTTCTTACAGCATGCCCTGTAGTCCTGGGGTATACCCATTCAAGGTCAGGGGCCAGATTCGCAACTGCCATAGCTCCATTGAAGTCAATAGAGCAGCTATGCCAATTTACACTGACCAAGACTCTAGGCCCACATTTTTATATCTGTCACTAATACTTACCATGCTGTACCAGTTGGGGGGTCTGGTTGCTATCTTATTCCCTTTTACACTAATTCTGCTACAGTAACTTTATTTCATTCATAGCTTTTAAGGCCAGAAGGGACCATTGTGATCATCTAGCCTGACCTCCTCGGAATGATTTTACTTTCAATGGATTGCTGTGAGTGACAGTGCGGAGGAGGAAACAACTCCTATCCCTGTACAGCCTCGACATCTAAATCCCTCACTCCACTTCTTCCATGTTTCAGCTGCAGAATGTTACGCTAATTTTGCTTGCAGCTTGAAGTCAGCTGAATTTCCGGCTGGCTTCAACTTAAGCTGTTTTTATTTCAAACAAGGCAAATTACCAGCTTCAGCTCAAGGCTCAGTTTCCAGGCTACCGTTTTGTTGGTTTTCAAGCTTCATTTCCAGCAGTTCAGCATAATCCCTTTGGAATGCGTGTCTTCTGTTACTCCTGTGCCAGGGATGTGCTGTTGCATTTGGCTGCTCTATCATCTCAGGACCAGGAACACTCCTCTTCCTCGGACTTTCCAGCTGAAATCACCAGGAGTTGTTTTTTTCACCTCCATTGAACAATCTTTTCTAAGAGATGCTTGCCTGCTCCTGGTCCCATTCATGGACGCACTGAGCCCCATTTATTTCAGATTTGCCAAACCCTTCGGCCATAGAAATTAAAAAGATAATGTATGTGGTGGAGGAATTTAAATAACCTGAAGCATTTGATAACTATTTATTATTTGTATTCCTATAGTGGCTGGACACCCCAACTGAGATGGGATGGGGGGCTGTGCTAGGTGCTATACAAACACAGGAGACTATCTTTACCTTGGAGAGCTTCTATTCAAATAAATAGCCAAGAAAGACAAAGGAGGGAGGAGAAAATTAAGTATATAGAGAGATGCCCTGACTTGCCCCAGGTCAGAAGCAGAGCTAGGGACTCAGGTCTCCTGATTCTCAACCTAGTGCTCCATCCACTGGGCCATACAGCCTCTTAGAGAACCATGGATCCTGTTCAAGTGTATTCTAGCCCCATGAACATTACATTACAAAAACCAAACCAACCAAACAACTGCCTGACCTCAGAAGATTGAACAAAGCACCACAATATCATACAATGAAAAATAATGTTTCTCTGTTTACCTCAGGATCAGCTGACGTTTTCCTGTGACAACATCTTGTAGGCACAAAACTCAGGTGGATAACTGCTCAAGGGCACAGTATGTACTTGCTCATGGGCATAATTGACTTCCGAATCATTTTCATATATGTGATCTGTTTGGAGGTTAGATTAGATGACCCTTGAGGTCACTTCTAACCATAGGATTGTATGACCTGTGTAGAAAAAGGGTTGGTGTGATTCAGAGAGCATCTACCAGAATTTCAGTGTAATTTGTGAAAGGATTTTAAAAAAATTATTGAGGAGTGATTGGTTGAAATCTTTGTCTTGTGTCGTTCATCTGTTTCTCATCTTTTTCTGACTTACAAAGTAGTTTGCGGAGAATGTCGCACTATATTTTAATATTGTTTTAATAACTGTTCAGGAGACTGCGAGAGCAGGCCTGATTCTTCTGTCTTATACCAGCAGCCTGCCTCTTTTAGGAACGTTGGATTAGTGATCCTCCTAGTTAGGTATGCTGTTTCTGACAGTGGCCAGTTCTGGATGTCTCAGAGAAAAGCATAAACACCTCAGAATTCATGTAGACTATACTAGACAGTTAATGATAATTCACACCCTGAATCTTTTTATTCTGTTTTGTTTATTTAAGTTCTTATATCATGCACATCACCAGGGTATCCCAACACCAAAGGGAGATGATGGAACTTATAGTTTTAGTTTAAGTAGTGCAACTGCAGATTCTACTCCTATGAACATATAGTAAGTGTCTATCTAGTCCATTGTTGAATCTTTAAGTTCTGTGTTTCCATAGCATTCTCCAGCACTAAGTTCAACAGGCTAATTAGACATTACATTGCATTAAAATGTATTTCCTGTATCTGATTTAAATGTGTGATTTAAATCACATTTAAATCAGATACAGGAAATACATTTTAGACAAGTTGAAAAATCTGATGTTCTCTGTACAGTTTATTATTTTAGCTACACTACACATATATAGTATACTGTATCTCTGTTATGAGTTGCTTTACTCTTCTACTTTCTGAACCATAACAATAAAAATCCTAGGCCTTCTAAAGTCTCTTGTTGCAGCCCTCCTGCCCATTCTGCCAGTCATTCTGGTTGCTCTTTTCTGAACTTTTTCTATTTCTTTCTGCTATTTTTTTCTTAGTGGAGATGAGGTGGCTGAAACTGAATGCAATGGGCAAGGCAAAGATATACAATACTGTTGATTAGTACAGTGTCACAGGATTATAATAATTTCTTCATTATTTTTAGACCCTTATTAATGCAACCTGATGTCTTCTCCCCCCTCACCCCTTTTTTTGACCACTGCTGCATATATAGGAGTTACCTCCCTTGAGCTGTCCATATTGATGCTTGGATATTTTTTATGAGATAACTAATTCAGAACCTATTAGTGTGTTTGAGTAGTTTAAAGTGTTCTTTCTGATATGCACCATGTTTCTCTTGCCTATGCTGAATTTCATCAGCTATCTTGGTTTTTCTTAAGTTTTTCAGTTCTTTACTACCCTCCCTCGTCTGACTAACCTTCAGAATTTTATGTCAGCAAATTTTGCCACCTTCTTTATTCACCACCTTCTTCAGGCCATTAATAAATATACTGAACATGAGTCTTACTACTTATCCCTTGGGAACCCCACTATTAACCTCTTTCCATGCTGAGAATTGGCCATTTGCTCCTACTCTTTGCTTCCACTCTCTTAACCAGTTTTTTTTTTTAAATACATGACAGGACTTTACTTCTCACCTTGTGGTTACCTAGCTTCCTTTATAGCCTCTTCTCAGGAACTTCATCAAAAGCCTTTTGAAAGTCTAAATAAAATATACCCACTGGGTCTCTTTTATCCACTGTTTTGTTAACTCTTTCAAAGGTTTCTAACAGGATAGAGAGGCACGATTTCTTCTTATATAGAAACCATTCTGGTTTGTCCATATCATATTACACTCATCTACTATTCTTGCTTTATAACTTTCTTTAATGATTTTCCTACACCTGCAGTGTGTTGCTTGAGAACAGAAAGCAGAGGGAGATATCTGTCTGTGGAGACTTTTCCTAACAGCCTTCTAGCTGGATGGTTTTGTAGCCTTTAAGCCCTGAGGTAAGGAAACAGGAAAACAGATTAATAGACATAGCAATCTTCCCCAAGATACTTTTAGATAAACACAGCCTTGGGCATTTAGAAAGTCGGATTTACTACACCTTAAAAGAGGTTTCTGAAAACCGTGGCTGTTTTATTTTAAAGTATGCAGCGAAAGGCCTGCTCTTCTTTAATCTTTGCCACTCTTCAGCGATAGACAACCAAAAATACAGGTCCCTGGGTTTAGAAACAGTTGTGTATAAACTGGAAACAATCGAAGTGCTGCTTTATAACAACAAAGATCTGTTTCAGGGCACTGAAGTGCATTTGAACACAAGCCAAAACACATTTCCAATGTGCAAGCTTTACAGAGATAGATACACATACACAAAAGCTATTGGTAGGAACTATCCTCACTGATACTTTCCTGGAAGCAAATGAGAGTGCAAAAAATATAGTGAGATGCTTGTAGGTGGGTATCTTTTACAGACATAGTCATCAGTAGGTTCAAGGACTGACGATCAAAACTATACCTAATGTTTCTGATTTGATGATCACTCTAAGTACTCTTTCTGTAATACTTTAGAGCACAGTTGTGACCTGTGTTATGCACCCACTCCACACAGGGGACCAAAAGGCATAATGCACCCTTTTATTATTCTGCACGGGCTATCTGTATTGTGGGGTCACAGTACCGGGAGGCAGAGAAATTAATGTACGTTCTAGTGAAAAAACCTGAGGTTCAAAAGTTCAGTTCAAATAACCCCAAAGCATGGATGAATATCTGAACCTTTCCAGACATATCTGAACAGTTGGATTTCCTGAATTGGGCTGGAGACCACAGATTTTCTTGTGAACTTTCTTTTATTCAGCCCAGAAATATCACAACTGTCTTTTATCACCAGAATCAGGAAGTAGAAAGGTTAACAACATACGAAATAACAGGGCAGAAACATTTTCTGAGAACTGTTTTTGAATCCCAGAAAAGGTTCATTTTCTTTGAGTTTGTGGGAGGAGTGAGTGTAATTTGCTTTGCTTATTACTTTGGGAATGTAGAAGGATTGAGCAAACTGGCTGAAACAGATTCTGTATCTCTGTCAGAACAGCACTGCCATCTTAGATTTTCTGTTAAAATGGCCATGTTTCTGAGGGGTCTCAATCCTACAAGCTGCACAGGAACTGTGGGAGGTTCTGAGCACCGTCAGCTTCCATTTAAGAAACAGCCAGCGGAGGTATAAAAGAAAAGATACAGAAACAATGGTGTTGCTTACAATCAGGGCTCCTGAGTGAGTGATATGGTTTAGGAGAGCAGTTTTTGTCTGTGATTTTTAGAACTTGATGTTTGGGAGCCAGATCCACATAGAAGCAAGTATAATAACCAGTTTCTAAGGATAAGCATCAGTACGTGCTGTATTTTTGAGATCAGAACCAGCACCTTATTTTCTCTCCTCTTCTCTTCCCCATATCCCCCCAGTTGTGTCTGTGTAATCTACACATGGTATTTATTGTCCTCCGCTTGTGGTTTATTCTGTTTCTGCTCTGCTTGATGCATAGTTTGCTCAGTCCTGAAGTGATTTACTAAAGCCTGTGGACTGTTTGGAATTCCACTAAGCTGTTTTGGCAGACTTGATGCAGGTATTTCAGTGCCCTGCCTTAGACTGATAGTGTTACTTTGGGAAGAGAAGGCAGCTCTGGAAATTGTTTGAGTTCAAAAGGAAGGAGAATCACTTTAATCATTCAGGCTCTTAGGAAACCTAAGACCCAGTGGGACTGTCTTTTCATAATCAAGACTGTCCCAGCCGATCAGGGGCATTTAAAGCAAGAAAACAGCCACGCAAAGCCTTGCAGTGCTGAAGAGGGCCCCAAATTGTGCAAATGAAATTACTACCTCCCCTAAGCTAAAAAATGTACAGAAGAGGTTGGGGCTCTAAATTTCAGGAGGGGACTTTGTATTTGGAACTTCACCCTCTTCCTCCAGAAATATGTGAATGGGTTTGGGCCAGATTCTCAGCTAGTGTAAATCAGCATATTTCCATGATCTAATGCTAGTTTAGCAAGATGATATTTAGGACCAGATCCTGCATCTCTCTCTGACTTCTGTGGCATTGCGACAGACAGCACAACTTCAGGATTGGACCTTAATCCTGTTCCCATTCATGTAAAGCACTAACTAAATGGTTAGTGATTACAAAGTCTTTCAGTGCTGGCCTGAACTTTATTTTATTCTGGAATTCATTTTTTTGGTTGTTCCGCATCTGCTTTCTATCATGTTTTTCCTTTGGCAATTTCACTGGCTTCACTGGTATTTGTAACTTGTAATTTCACCAGTGTGGTCCAGCATTGTGAGACCTGCCTTGAGAAGGTCCCCACTTTTGCTCACTAAAATAGAAGTCTGATTCCTATTAAAGTTTCTCTGCCAGATCCAAATAGTGGGCACATGTCTGGATAAAGGATTATTTCAGCGAAGGTCTCTGAGGACTCAGGGAGGATATCTGTTGAGTGTGGTCTATCAAAGGCAGTCTACTCTGAGAACTCCAGTTACAGGTGAGTGACCTTCCTTTCTCCATCAAGAGCTGCTTCCATAGATTCCCACCATTGACAGTCTGACTAGCAGCAGCAAGCCCTGGAGGAGATCCCAGGAGTATTACTTAAAGAATGAAAGCCTGCTCTTCTGAAATAGTCATTTTATTTGGTGAATTGAAGTCCATGTGTCTGGCTTACAATTTTTTTGACAGGTAAGATATTTCTCAAACATGCTATAAAATTTGCCTTAGATCTTAGCTGAATGGGCTCTCAGAGCATCTGTAGTGCAACAGCTAGCTCTAGGGGTGAACGTAATGGATGCCTAGTAATGAAGAAGCAAGGCCTGGCTGTAGTACTGACTGAACTACCCAGCTACCAGCTAAACACAAAGGAAAGAGGGTGTAACATTAACATACTGGCTGTGTATCTCTGTCCTCTGCTGGGTAGGAAAAACAGACCTCTAAATATATGAAAGGAAGAGGTACCATTTTGGATGATGGAAGGGAAAATGTTTTATGAACTTGGTGGTTACTTGTTGGAAGTGCAGTTTTGGCACAAAGATTGAAAATTGAACTCTACTGCTAGAGCCTATCAACATTGAATTGGACTAATGGAGGTTGCTTTGAGCCAATATCAAGGTGTTTTAGGCATGGAAACAAGGGGTCTCCTTTAGTGGGCAGTGATCTTTCATCTTGCATCACAGCAGCCATTTTTCAATTGTACAAAACTGTTATTTATCTGGGTGACATTTAACCACACACACTCTCAGAACCAGAGCATCAAGCTGTTATTACACCTCCAAGCAGAACAGATGAAAAGTTTTTCACTGTGCATATAGAGCCTGAGAAAATGTGTGTTACATTTCTCAGATTAAAGTCTCTAGTTTTTGTCTGAAGTTGTGGATTTCTTGGAAATAATGTGGAAATTCACCAGGACTTATTTCTATGCGGTTTGCATGTAAATAGGAATTATAGATTAGTTGCTCAATATGATGTTTGATGTAAGGCTGTAGATATGCTAAACTGTAATGTGCATGTGATCATGACTCCCTCTAGTGGTTGATCCCAGACACTGTACAGCCTATTTCTTACAGCCAAAAGAGTTCTTTAGCTGCAGTTGCAGAAGCTGGTGCTGAAGGTTCTGAGTTCGATCCCCAATGACAACCATGGTTTTGGTGTGTGTATATGCAGCTCCGCTTGGTACTCAAGTCCTTATTGGTTTAGAATACTCATGTGCAGAACTAACTAGAATCTCCCAATTTATTTTCACAATATTTTTGCAGCTAAAGCACTCCTTTTGATGACATTTTGAGAAAATTTGACATAAGCAAAATGTAAATGACTTAAGGGCCCAGCTCCTTAGCTGGTGTAAATCAGCATAACTCCACTGACACCACCAGCTGAAGTTCTGGCCCAACAGCTGCGCAGTCCTGGACAGACATGCAGAATGGAACTTCTTAGATTACAAAGCCAGCATGGTGATCATCTGGTCTGACGTCCTGCTTGATACAGGCCCTAGAACTTAACTGAGTAATGCCAGAACTACAATTTCTCTCTCTCCCTTTCTTTCTTTTTATTTACCATGCATGCACTTCCTAAATAACTCCACTTTTTCTTCTTTTAGTGACACTCTTCAGAACCATTAGCATAACTATCGTAGGGGAAATTTGGCTCTGAAGCTGTATCCAGAGCCAGACTTCCCCAAAGTCTAGGGTTCTTCACATCCAGGAATTTGGTTCAGACCCATCTAGTTTGAAACTGAAACCCAGTTTCGGACTGACCAGGGTCAGGAATGAGAAGCATCTGCACATCACCCATTGGTATAAATAAAACAGAGAAGGCTTTGGCAGGGGATCGGAAGAATGGTTCCCTGGCACATTTACCATATGGTTTGTGAAACTGCAGATACCAGTGTGTTTCAGAACAGAAAAGTAAGAGTCAAGAGTAAGAACAAATGAGTGGAAATATGAGCCACATCCTCTGTCACAGTAACGTAAGTCAATAATAACTCCATTGAAATCAATGGAGTTATGACAGTGTAAAATTTATGTATGTGAAAGGAGAATCAATTCCATGGATATATTTTGACTTATGGCATTTAATGGCGAATCCTATAGTGGTGTACTGTAATTAAGAAAGAGCAACAGCAACACTTCTAACCAACAACAAGGATTGTACCCCAGCCACGTTAGTATAACAAAATACAGTATAAGTGTGCTATAGCACCCTCTAGCTAACTCCAAAGTAACTCAAATCAACATGTAATTTCTACTTCATAAGATACTTTCTTTCTTTAGCAGAAATAATATCATAATGATAATCATTCCTCAACAATACTGTTACATTTTTATAGCTGCCAAGTAACGATCAGACTTAACCAAAATAACACTTTCTAATCTTAAATATTGTAGTATAGTAACCTCAGCATGAAACAATTGAAAACAAGAGAGGTTATAGGCATTTACAATGTTTTTGCACATATATGTGCGCCTCAGATTATAATTTGAAATTAGTTAAGGAATGACAGTGTATTCAGAAACTTGGAAAAAATTAATTTTGTGGAAGAGCATTGATCTTTTTGTTCCTGATGTGAGGTTGCAAGGTGTATAGCATCCTATGTTTAGCCATTGTTAATGTTTGTTTGTAGTTAGACCTTCCTGCTTCACAAGCTGAAATGAACCACTGAACTTAAATTGTCCTGTCTTTATAAATCCATTTTTATGTTTTCTTACAAAAAAGCTATGCTGGAATTGGCATTAGTGAGTACATCTGTGTACCATTCACTTTTATCTGACTTTTGTTAAATTATGTCTTGTACATTCTGTTGTGTGGAATTGTGTTCAGAGCTAGGCAAACATTACCAAAAACTCTCGGATAATAGTTTGTTTGAATAATTTAACTAATTTGTTTTGACTGCTCACATCCTTTTTGTGCTGACTTTCTTCAGCTATTTTAGTGAATGAATTTACTGGCAGAAGTATTCATTAAAACAGCAAAGTTTAAGTAAATATTATAGGATATTTGCAAAAAGAAAATTTCTAATTCGGAATTATAAGTATTCACTCAGAAACCTGATTTGAAGAGTCACATTCAGCCAATCAGGGAACAGAAACATGTAATGTGACGAATATGTCCAGTCAACACTGCTGAAATGTTGAATACCAATCTTGTAATGAATTGCTACTGGCAAAGACACATTCAGCGACTAATTTGTGGTAATAATTAATGAATAGATTTGAGCAAATCACAACAGCTCATGAACTGAAAAAGTTACTATATTAATGGAAAAAGTTATTCAATGCAAATTATTCACCCATTTCTAACTCTGTAGTAACTTTTGTTCAGATTTAGGGCTTTGGAGAACATTAACCATTAACTTGGGCTTCCTGCTTCTTCTGTGCAGCAGTCCTGCAGGATACATCTGGGTTGTTGCATGTCAGACTGGCAGTTATGTAAGAAATCTATAGTGAATGATTTTCAGGATTTCCCTTCTAGGTCAACAGTTTGCAAGCAGCCTTTCAAAACTCCATTAAAAATGTTCATTTTCCCATGAGTTTATGGATAACAAATGGAAGAAGTCTTTCGTGTTGCTCTCCTTCAGATCTTCTCTTGAAGCTGGAGTTCATTGTCAGAGACAATTTCCTTCATGATTAAAATTTGTTAATGAGAACTTGGTTACTGAAGTGAAAGTACGCTGGGGAAGTAATGGCTACTTCTATTTGCTGAAATAATCAATTGCAGTAATAGTATAACCGCAGTCCTCTGGTACTACTTGAGAAGGTCCTACTATAGCAATAGAAATCTTTTCTCATGTAGAATCAGGTGAGGGAACTTGTGACAAAAAGTGCTACATATGACAGCTGTTTTATTAGGCTGTGGCTCAGTCATAACACAGTGACTTTGTCATGCCTGAGGTAGATTTCCCAGGATTTTTATAGCTCTCTCAATTTGGAAGTTGAATCCTGGCTGTCAGTAAAGATCTTTGAGCCTTTGTTTGGTTTGGACCACGCTCTGCTGAGTTTCAAACAGGTCGAATAGATCTCATCATCATCATGTTCCCATTACACCTCTGGTATTTAGGGCAGCGACGAAGCTCCTCCACTCCTGTCTGTTTCTGGCAAGTCTTTCAGTGGTTCCCCAGCTGTGCCCCAGGTTTTTCAGGTCAGCTTCCATAGCTCTTCGCCATGTTGTTTTTGGGGGGCCTCGTTTTCGCTTGCCTTCAGGTTCCATCTTCTTGCTATTCTGGAGATGGAATCAGTTTCCATCCGAAGCACAAGGCCAAACCAGCTCCAGCGCCTCCTGGTAATGATGGTGCTCATATCTTCTTGGCTGCACTGTGTGAATTGGTCTTCGTTTGAGATTGTTCTGGGCTAAAAGATACAGAGGATTTTTCTGAAGCAGGTTGTATGGAATGAATAGATCTGGGTTGGACCTCAATAAGAACAATCAGCCAATGAGTGCTACATATCACATTTATTATTATTTTATTAGTAGTATTAAAATAGTGTCCAGAGGTTCTAGTTAGAAGCAGGACTCCATCGTGGTGTGTGCTATAAACACATAAAAGTAGAAGACAGGATCTGCTGCGAGGAGCTAGATTTAACCCATCATAAATGTAAAAGAACCCATAAGTGTCTGAAATCAACATTTTTGTGATTTATGGACATCCTTTTTTAAAGCAACCTCCTGCTTTCTGTAGCACAGGACATGTTTCAGATCAGATGTTGCTTTTGACTGTTGTGTAGCACAGTATTAGGATCACCTGTCACAGGTGAACATATTTCCACATCTTCTTCCAGTTGTTGTCATAGGCAAGTAAGGCAAGAAATCTGCATCAACTGATATTTTCTCATCCTGGCTTGTACAAAGTGTTATAGAAAAGTAAAACATCAAGTGAACAATCCATTGTGTGTACAGTTTGATTCCCTTAAATCCAATTGGATGGTAGAGGATGATATCTCTGAAGCAAACTTATGTTCCAAGATGTACATTTTTTCAGTTACCCAGACCCAGGCATGTACTTCTTTTTCAACCACAGAGTTTTCTTGGTCTTAGTTACTGTCTCTGGTACAATTGTTCTTTCAGACTTATCATATCTTTATAGAACTGAGTAAGTGTTTCACCTTTGTATTAAGTTAGTCAGTTACAAGGCTGAAACAAGGTAATCACTGTGCTTTTAGCAACCCATTCTTCAAAATAGAACTGAATAGCATTTATCAGGAAAACATGGTATTAGAATGTAATAATGTCTGGCAGGATTCCACTACTCTTGCATAATATGGAATAAATTTGGCATAGACATACCATGAAGTACATGTCCCAGGAAAGAATGACAAAGAACTACTGTTTGTGGAGAGCAAGTTGCAGAATCACATGCACAACTCTCCTCAGAAACAGAATTTGAAATTCACATGCATAAGTGTTTTCGCCAGAAGTGCTTGTGTTGCTCCGGAATCAAAACAGAAACAATGCCATATGACAGATCGCCCAGTCATAACTCACCAATACCTTATCTTCAAGCTGGATTGAATACTCACAGGACACTCACAGGACACTGTTTGTGATCAATCCATAAATTTTAAAATTTGACACAAAATGTTAAATTCTATTACCATAGAATCCAATTGCAGACAGTATGGGAGAAGATACTGGTTACATTCATGTGATACATTTATTTGTTGAAAGTTACTTGCTCATCTGTAGTTCTGCTTGTCCACACCTATGAGACTGAGCATCTTCTATAGTTGGCTATGGTCAGAATATCTCCACAATGGTAGGCTTTGACTATCAATGCATGTCTTTGTTTGAATAAATAGAGGACATACACAGTGCCTCAGAGATATGAACTGGATTCTGAGTGCAACCATTTTGTTGGCCACCCCTAGGAGACTGCACGGTTAGGCCACAATCCTGCAAAACAACAAAGCACATGCTTAACCTGAAGCATATGCATAGTCCCATTGGCTTCAGTGGGTCTACTATATGCTTAAAGTTAAGACCTGCTTTAGGGCCTTGGTGAATCAGTCTCATTTGAATTAACTGTTTGGACAAGGTCTGTAGTCCCCATAGCAATTATTTTAGCCTCTGCTTTGCCATAGCAGACTAAATGTGGCTAGCAACGTTCAGGTATAACTGAATTTGTTCGTGTATAGATGCTTTATATTGCTGCTTTTCTGCATTAGCTGCTCTTGAATCATCTCATTTAATTTAAGTCCCTATTAGAACATAGTAAGTTCCTGTAAAGTATCAATAGATTCCCGTAAAGTAGCAATGCATCAGTCAGTAGAGTGACACAGTTTCCATGCACATGGTCAAAATGTGTATTGTTCTACAACTACATTCACAATAGATATTAAGACCTTTGGAGCATTCTGGTTATCAGGGAGAGAAGTCCCAACTATATGTTGACCTCTAATACCAAGACTTTTTGGGGTCAAATTATGACCATTAGCCACAGCTGTTAAGGATGGGGGGGGGGGGAGAGGGCAGGCAAGGGCAGTGTTTCATTACCAGTAACGGATGCTGCAGATAGGCAGAACTGTAGGAAAGAGATCTTTGTCAGTGTTAACTCTTGTGACAAATCTCATGTCATTTGTTTTTCCCCCAAACCCAGATGCTAGAATCAAGAGATTACACAAGAATCTTCACTTTCATTTTTTTTTAAAAAGTGAGTTTCTAGCCCTCACCATTGTGGGGAAAAGATTTAAAACCTGAAGCAAGTGCACCCCATAGGTTCAGAAGCCAGAAAGCAAGAATAAGAACCCACGTGTTTTAATTTTGAAAGCATGCTGGGAGGCCAATGTTACATGCTGAGGTTCTGTTGATTAAGTGGTAACAGCCTGGGCTTGCCTTGCAATCCTGAGCCTCTGGTGCCACATCAGATTGGGTCCCTCTTGAAACATGATCCTCTAGTTCCACTCATCAAACAATAGGCAGGGCAGTAACCCCACCTCCTCTGGAGTGCTGGAAACCCCTGGTGGCACACAGAGAGGTACGCCCCTATGCTTCTTCACATGCAGAGACTACTGAAACTGTTCTAGCTTATAGTGCAGGGCCTTGAAAGGGGGAGGCTCCTTGTGTTCACCCATAACCACACAGCTTCACTAGGGGCATGTGACAATCTGACCCGATGCTTCTTCCTGGCATCTAGGAGCACATCCCCAATAACAAAATTATAGTGCTTAGAAATGGAAACCTATTTATAAAAGGCAATAGGAGGAGGGCAGGACAGAAATGCAGAAGTAAGTTCAAGTGGGAAAGTAGCCATCCTTATCACCACAATGTTAAATAATAAAGCTGTATCACTGAAACTAGATCACATCACACCAATGGCCACCTGGTTCTAGTAAGCCAATGTTAAGAACGGTGAAGTCCAGTCTGTTACTGTCTATTCTGAGTCAAGATAGGAGACCCTTTGAGGAGGTGGCATGAGGTGTTGTGGACTGTTTTTAGAAGCTTGGGAGAATTACAGACATATCTATTACTGTTGGATTCACTGCAACAATACCCTACCTTTTTTTATACTTTGCTACAACAACTGCAGCTGGGTTATTATCTACAAGATACTATTCTTTAGCTGGAAAATTGTCAGTTAAAATTAATAATTTTAGCATAATTCAACAGTAATGAAGGTTCATTTACATTTACTTTGTTTTTTATTGTTTTAAATGGTATTCCAGTTAGATTACCCACATACATTATTACTGTAATCTGCTTTGAGATCTATGGATGAAAAGCACTATCTAAGAGCTCAGTAGTATAATTATTATATTACTACATTGACACATCGATAAGCTAGACATAATCTATGTGACATGTCACTATCGCTGAAGTAACCCAGAATTATGCTATAGTACACAGGAGGGGCTCTTACAAGAAAAAGCACACACATGGAATGCCACCAGATCATTTTTTTTTGCACCTCCCTCATGAGTATGAAATGCCAACGTGGTTGAGAGATAGAAGTAAGTAATTTATAACTAAAATGAAGCCTGCTATGGATAAAGGTCTGCAGGAGACTGGAGAGTTTATTTGCTGAGTTACTATGCAAATTTAACAATTAAATCTTAACTCAGCTCCTGAGGGAATAGCAGGGATTACTAAAGGAAAGGGAATTCAACATGATTAAAAAAAGAAGAATATAGAAGAATACCCTGCAGTTGATCATTTCTGCCCTGCACAGTAAGTATCACAGCAGTCAGTGGGAATTACTGTACAGAGTTCAAGGCATAACTGTACACAATAGGAAAAATACATCTAGGAAATATAAAACATCCACCACATAAATCAACTTTTTTGTTTGTTTTTGTTTGCAAAATTGAATTAATGAATTTATCTTCAAGGCCTTGACTGAATTCCAGATTCCTTGCTGCTACGTGCAGCCTGGTGAAAATAACAAAACAGGCTCCCCCCTTCATCCCCCAACTCTTTGGTTAGATTGAGCTGAGCCTTTTTAATTTATTTTTACTACCCACACTTTCTAAGTTTGGTAGTTCGAGCAAGAGACTTCTCTTTTGACAGGCTGTCTCTTGGGTCCCCCACTGAAAAGGCCAAAGCTCCCAGTGCAGCAGCAATTGCTGCCTTTAAACAGGAGACGAGCACTTCTTGCTTTCCTGTGCTGCATGCAAATACAGAGGCTTGGTGCTACACCGCTCTACCCAGCTTCCTTGTGATATGTGTCCTGCATGGCAATGGCCAATACAAGTGATCATCCAGCGCTGTGTCTTTGAGTGCGTTAATGGCTCTGACCCTGGTCCACGGATCACCCACTTCAGCAAGGGTCTCCTCATCTGTACAAATGGCATTTTCAGTTCCTGCAGCCTCCCAGCTTTATGTGTCAGAGAACCTTTCTTTCTGCTCTGGCTCTTCAGGGGAGGACGATGAAGGGGGCGGGGGGGGGGGGGCTCAGTCTTCCGCACGCGTAAATAGTAATTCCATGACAACAACTCTTTGTTTGGGTTTGTTGTGGGGTTTTTTTGTTAAAAAGAAAGCATGTTTTCTTTTTTAAAATAGAATAATAATGGCATTAGTTCCATTGTCATTGACATAACACTACCCACAGTGTGCATCCGGGAGTAGTTGGAGGTTTTTAAGCCAGAGGCAAGAGTATCTTACTGCAAAAAAACTGTATTTAGTCCTTCCCCTCCTCCCCCTTTGAGGTGCCAGAGACAAATCTAAATACATATGTTCCAAGACACACACAAAACATGGGTTTAACAAAACAGGAGAGCTTGCTACACAAAAAGTTACAGATGTTGTGAACATTCCCATCAAAGGTTGACAATCTGCCCCTATGATTTTTTGGGGAGAAAAGTAAAAAAAGAAAGAAAGGAACAGCAGAGAGAGCTACAGAAGAAGTGTGAACTCTGGGGGAGGGGAAACCAGAGTGGTTGTAGGTCACCTTCATGACCCTCCAATCCTAGAGCCAACAAGTCTGGACTCCGGTAGAGATTAACTGAGTAGGAATTCACAGTCCCTAATCTGGCTGTGAGGGGATTGGGGGGGGGGGTGGTGGTGGGGAAAGGGGTAGACCCAAACTAGTCATCATTTCTGTTTTCAATTTGCTTCCTATAGAAATTGGTTCTGGTTCTGTCATGATCCAGCATGGGACTGTACAAGATAGCCTGGTCATACCTTGCACATCTTACACCAACTCAGCTGATAAGCCACCACCACTGAGCCCTGTTTAGATATTTTACAAATATTTTTCATGTTGCTACAAACAAACATTGGATGTTACAATATTCACCAACTAAGTCCCAGTAATGACCGTCTATTTGCATGCATTAGTAAACAAAACCAATCCTATAATTCTGTGGTCTGAATTATTTACCCCACCCCATGAAATTATTAATGGTGAATCAAATTTCAAAATATCTTTCAAAAAAAAGTTACTAGGTAAATTTCTGCAACACCAGTGTTTAAATATATGATTATATTTATATGCACATGATTATATAGCATGGAATGCTTACACATATTTTAATGTGCATATAATTTTCCTGCTAGACTTTAAAGATCCTTTCTTCTCTTGCGATCACAGGCTGGGCTGATGGATGTCAGCTGAAGTGTATGAGGACACATGGGACACATCTTGGGCCTGATTTCCCCTCCCACCATTGACTTCAACTGCCATGACCATGGACAGCAGCCAGACAGGCACAGCAGACCGTAACTAAGAAGGATTTACACAACACACTGTAATTGCAGGCATTATAGCATGTGGGGTCAAAACACGCTTGTAAAAATGTGCCCTATGGAGTTTTCCAAACCCATTAGGATAGATTGGGTAAATAAAGTATGTCCTCAAAATGAGTCCAGGTCACTCTTTTTTTCATTACCTTAGATCTCCCTGTGCCAGATAACATTAAAGGCCAGATTGTCTCCCTGCAGGGTATGAGTAATTCCCATTGACTTCTGAGGTCAGTGCTTTGCCTTGATCCTCAAATGCAGGAAGGAGGATGGTATAAGGATATGGGTACTATTTCTTTAAATCTGCAGTGGGAAGCCAGACACACGGGGCCTGGGGAAGGTTTTAGATGCACTCTCCACAGTCATGCAGAGACAGTAACTAGATGGATAATACTATTTCTCCCTGGTTAATGCTGGAAGAAAGTGATGCATTCTGTGATTCTTTACCACCTCATAGAGCTTGGGAAGAAAAGGAGGGAGCTGGGGGCTGTGGAGTGACTTAGCTGTGAGCCCACTCTAAGCCCACTCTAAGCCTGAAAGAAGTGCAGGGTGATTTTGGGGGCTGGCCAAGGCTCAGGCTGCTGCATATTTGGCCTGAGCTGGTTCTACCTATCCCAGTAGAATGCACTAGCCTTTCACTTCTAGAGCTCCGAATGTGTGCGTAAATTAAGTTCAGAGGTCCCATGGCAGCCATTAGTAGGATTGTTATGCCTCACAAATGTGTTACACAGTTTGGCACAATTCAGCAGGGACCTCTGCTCAAAAGAGATCCAGGAGGTAGGGGTGAACGATGGATCTGAGGGGTGGTGAGATCAGAAAATGCCCAGAAGTTTTCCCTGCCTTCTAATGTAAACAAGAGGCAACAGCAGTACTCAGAGAGCAGGGGCAACCAATTCTTCCTAAAAGTGGGGGATTCTTCCCTCCAGTGTCCTGCCCCTGCTTCTCCTCTTCCCCCCAAGGCCCCATCCTCAAGTCAGAAGCCAGAGCCAGGGAGCTCGGGTCCCGCCACCTGCCTGGGCTGAAGGGGCCCCTGAGAGCAGCCCCCTGCCCATGTCTCTGCCCCCTGGGCCCTCATGCAGGGCAGGTGGAGGGTCCGCAGATCCCCACAGTTGCCTGGGATCCCCAGGCCACTCCTACCCGGGCCGGGCTCCAGCTTCCAGCCTCGCCGGGGGCCAGTCCTAAGGGAGAAGAGGAGGGGCAGGGAGGATGGAGCATGCTAGCTACCTTCAGGAGGGAAGAGAGAGAGGGAGCTGGAGGCCTCAGCCAGCCCGTGGGAGAAGAGAGAAGGGTGTGTGTATACCCCAAAGTGAACGAGGATAGGAGAGAGGACAGGAAAAACTGGGGGAGAAGATAGAACAGAGAAGAGAAAAGATATATGCAGTTTTGTAGCTATTTTGGTTCCAGGATATTAGAGAGACAAGGTGGGTGAGTAATATCTTTTATTGGACCAACTTCTGTTGGTGAGAGAGACAAGTTTTTGAGCTTACACAGAGTTCTTCTTCAGGTCTGGGAAATGTACTCAGTGTCACAGCTAAATACAAGATGGAACAGATTGTTTAGCATAAGTAGTTAACACATATTTCAAGGGACCATTCAAGGTGAAATGGCACATTGACACCCCTCCAGTCACAGGGAGGAAGGAAGAAGGGGGCGGGGGTTGTTAGTGGGTTACAGCTTGTTGTAATGGGCCATAAATCCAGTGTCTCTGTTCAGTCCATGATTTTTACTGTCTAGTGAAGTTATGAATTTAAGCTCCCAGGCTCATCTTTTGAAAATGTTGTGCAAGTTTCCTTTGAGGATGAGGACTGATAGCTCAGATATAGAATGATCACTTTGTGATGCTTTTTGTCTTTTATTTTCCTGCGTGATTTCATGTGAGTGATCATCTGGTTTCACCCACATACTTGCTATTACGGGCATTTAGTGCACTGGATGAGGTACACGACATGTTGTGATAGGTATGTGTACGACCCATAGATCTTGAAAGGTGTGTTGTGAGCAGTGTTGATCATTGTAGCAGTGGAGTTATGACTGCAGGTTTTGCATATGTTGTTCTGGCAAGGGCTGATGCTGCTTTAAGTTGGTGTGTCCTGGTCTGTGAGGAGCTTGCTTCTGATGAGGTTGGTGAGGTGCAGGGGTTGTTTGAAGGCCAGAAGTGGGAGTTCAGGAAAGATTGCTTGCAGGATGGGGTCCCCATTGACTGCGGGTTGTAGCTGTTTGATGATACCCCATATGGGTTCCAGTGTGGGGTGGCAGGTGACAACTAGGAGTGTGCGGTTGGCAGGGATTTTATTTCTGTATTGAAGCAGCATCTCTCAGGGTATTTGGGTGGCCGTTCCATGAAGCAATCTACTTCTCTAGTGTAGTGTCCTTGTTTTGTGAAGGTAGTTTTGAGCATGTTAAGGTGTGTGCGCTCTGAGGATAAAGTTTCCCAGACCTGGAGAAGAAGCTCTGTGTAAGCTCAAAAGCTCGTCTCTCTCAACAACACAAGTTGGTCCCATACCTCACCCACCTTGTCCCTTGAAATATGTGTTAACAACTTATGCTAAACAATCTGTTCTACCTTGTATTTAGCTCTGACACTCTGAGTTAGTTTCCCAGACCTGAAGAAGAAGCTCTGTGTAAGCTCAAAACAGAGTTGATTCAATAGAAAAGAGGAAAGCTAGAAATATATAAAAGGGGAGAGGTGAAGGCAGAGGAAATATCCTATCAGAAACCATACTTGTCAACTTTGGCCAGGAGGCGCTGCTGGAAAAGCTGATTCAAGAATCGTCTGACCTAACAAAAGGAAATATTGAAACAAAAAGGCCCCTGTTTATTTGAACAAATTACTGTTACTCCACTGTCTTTTTGGGCCTCTGCTGCCTCCATTCCAGCAACTTCTCACCTGTATCAGCTGGCTTGCCTCTCCACCCACTGCAGCCTGGCTCACATTTCCCCTAGGCCTCATTCTCCCATCTCCCTTGCTTTCCTCCAGTACCTTGGCCTGTCTCTACAATTGCCACAACTTCCCCACAGCTCCTCCCTTCCCTAGGTTGACACTATTTTCTGAGGCAGTTTTCCACCTTCCTAACCCTTAGGCCCTGCTATTTGGAGCCCATTTGGCTACAGAATGGGCCCCTGCCAGGACTGGGATACCAAGGTGTGATGCAGGCCAGGATTCAGGTGTGCTAAGAAAGTGCTGTGTAAGGAAAGCTTGCCTAGCCAGCACTCTCAGTCCCTCACTTTTATGAGCACTAACTTCGCCCACAAAGTTGGAAGGAAAAAAAATTCCACCCTGAAGCAAATTTTCGCAGTCATGTTAAACACTCTTCTCTTGAACAGCAGGGTTTATAATGGAAATGCTGATACAACCTTAACCTTGGCGGCATGAGCACTGAGGCTGTAATAATCAATTTAAAGAGCAGAATCAGTGCTACAAGCATCAATAGGAATCCTTGAGAATATGGCATAGACAGAACAAAAAAGGGTCAGAGCTGAACAAAAAAGACTTAGAAATTTGCTTTAAATTCTGCCGAGATGCTCAAGGTCCCGCCCCAACTTCGTATGGAAACAATAAGGCAATAAAATACAAATTGCTCATGCCTTTAATGATTAAATGACGTCACATCTGAGTCTAGTTTCCTTTTTATCCAGCCTGGCAAGATATCAGAAGAGCAGCTCCTTGGTGGATCTGGATTACAGTGGATGTAATATGTGCAGGAACTGTGTGTGTGTGTGTGTGTGTGTGTGTGTGTGTGAGAGAGAGAGAGAGAGAGAGAGAACAGTTGCAAGGGGGACATCCCTTTAATTAGGCGACAGATATGCTGAGGTTCAGGTTCCTCTTACGAGGAGACTAGCAAAAGTTGAAACTCAGCCTAACTAGACTGCCAGTGGCCTTTAATGAAAATTTCCATTTGGAAAGGCTTGATGTTGACTTGGCATGACACCAAACAAGCAGCCTGCTGCAAAATTTTACACCAATTGTATTTTTCCTAATTAAACCCTGTCTGACCTCAGCATTAAGAAACAATTTGTTTCAGGATATAACCAGCACACATAAGCTGTTACATTCTGTTTGCCCCATTAGCATTATTTGGCTTCTACGCCTTCCAGTGCTGCTACTGTAGTGAATGCTGCCTGGGAGCCAGAGCTATGAAAAGCTTGAACTGTTTAGGTTGGTTGGTTTTTTGGGGGTTTTTTAGACTGAGAGTATCATCATATTTTAGCAAAGCTGTAGGCTCTGGGAACAGAGTGACCAGATGAAAACTTCATGTTTATTCTGTGGAGGGTGGGGAGAGAAAAATAAGACTTACATGGATCAGAAAGAATCTCTACATTCATTTGCTACAATTAAAAACAAAACCCGACCACCTCCAGTGAAACTACTAAAATCTGATGTTATTTCTGCCTTCTTATTTTTCCCAGTTCTCTACCTTCAATTTCTTTCCACTCAGCTGTGGCCAGCAGAAAGGAAGGACTTTGGATTTCTAGCCATGAGCACTGGGCACTGCAGCGCTGCTTTAGAGGAAATGTGCATTTTAAAAAAAAATCCCTTCAGAAGAGACCATTAAAAAAAATCCAGTCTCCCTGCTAGATGTAGGGGTCTCTTGTCACCAGTCTTTGTTTCTCCCAGGTCAGGAAAAGAGTGGCTATGGATACAGGAGAAATAATTTGGAGATATGGGGAGAAAGAGAGAATAGGTCAGTTAGATATTTCAGAAGTTGAGGTGCTGAGCTCTTGGGAGCATAGTTTCTTACACTGAATTAAGAGCAACTCTTATTGGCAACTCAGTGACTCACTAAGACCACTCATTCCTAGTTCACAGAGAGAAGCCTGATTTCCTTCCCCTTGTTTGGGAGCATGCAGAAAACATCTGTGGTGTGCTTTCCCCTTTACCTGGTGCTACAGAAGCCCTTCCACTGATGCATTGCAGGGTCAGGTTTCTGGGGTTCAGGAGAGGTGCTATCAAGATCAAGTGGAAGTTGAGTGGGACCTGGTGAGAGGGCCATTGTCCCATCCATCATCTGTCTTGAGACCAAGGGGACTGTGAAGCATAAGACGATGCTGACATGTTACAGTGTTTGTCCCGCCACTCAGTGAATCCCCCCAGCCTCTGAGAGAGTTAGTGACATCACTGAAATAGAAAAATGGAACAAACAAAATTATAGCTAAACTCACACCACTGTGTCTAGATATTGGAGCCCACTTGCTATTTGGAGATCTCACCAATGCTGGTCCACGGTAGGGTGGGCAAAGGACTAAGTTAGAGCCTTATCTCTCTACATTTCCTTGCTGTTTTTGGTCTAAGGAAAACTATTTCATCTCCAGATTTTCAAAGCGTTGACTGGAAGTTAGCAACAAGACACCTCTGTGCCCAGGCTGTTAACCCTGTATTACTGCCAACACCAAACTGTACAAATTATTAAATGAGAGAAAGAGAGATTCACATAACACTTTGACTGTGATATCTGGGTCAAAACAATACTTTTGAAGACTCTGCCTGCATTCAGATTTTACACAATTGACCCTTATGGCACTTTTAGAATTGTTGTGGCTTAGTGAGAATGTATGCATTGAAAAATTTCAAAATACTCATTTACCTGATAGATTCTATTGGCTCCTTATAGAGAATCTTTTAAAGTTGGATAAATAATATGTATTTTTAAAAACTGCCTAACCACATTCATTTTATGTTCTATGTATTTTCATATTTACGCAATAGACTATAAATAGCCCATTTACTGTCTCTCGCTACACACAAGACAGTCTGGCTAAATCCTGTGCAAACTTCTTGAAAATGTGGGGCTTAATGTGATTTAAATATCAATTTGTGTCGTTTAATTTTCTTTGTTGTTTTGGCTTTTTTTCATGTTAGTATTATACCCACACACAAAATAAGAAACTGCAAAAAGGAAAGGTTGCCTGGAACTGTCTGAGAGTAGAAACAACATGTGCTTTACAGTCCATTGTGTAAATATGAAAATACATGGAAATGGAATGTATTTAGGCAAGTTTTAAAATGCATAATATTTATTCAACTCTAATAGCTTCTTATTAGGAGTCAATAGAGTCTATCAAGTAAATGGGTATTTCAACCATTTTCAATACAGACATTATTTACCCAATAGACCATAATGATTCTGAAGGAGACATTAGGGCCTATTATGTAAATCTGTGTGTATTGTAGGTGTATTCAAAAACACTGAAGTTTGACCCTTTCTAATCTAACTGTTCAGCAGAAACTAATGACATGACTCTTTAGAAAGCAAATGGTGTGATTTAATCTGAATTACGGTGAACGCGTAAGAGCATTAGTGTGAGTCAGGTATAGTACGGACAGGTGCTGTGCAAGCTTTCCAGACTTACGGCCTGCCTGATCCAAAGCACACTGAAGACAATGGAAAGATGTCCATTGATTTCAATAGACTTTGGAGTTAACTTGTGTTCCCTGAGATGTGTTGGTTAGAAAGGGTTTACTTTGGGGAGCCCTCCCAGTGTACGCTGAAGAGAGAGGCAACTTCACTGGGTAATTCTCATCCACACGTAGCGGCCCTGAATTCCCTCACATGACCAATGTACATTTTAACGTAGGGGTATTATGGTGGAAGGGGACATGGTAGACTGGAAAAGGAGTACAGCTAGGGAGCAGCCAGTTTGTGCAGCCAAGGAAACCTGCCTTGTGTGGCAAATTCCTGTGTAAATTAATGCTGAATGTGCAGGATTAACAACCCTTCTGCTGCTTCTGAGGGAGAAGTAGTGCTGCCATGACAGGGAAGCCAATGGTACCACATTATGTGAGTCAGCCAGGTTGCTAATTGTGAGTAAGCTGCTCTGTGTTGAATGACCTGAGCTCCAGAGGGTTGGGCCATCTGTTTTGGCAAATTCCTGGGCTCCAGGGAAAAAGAGTAAATATTGAATTTCAGCCTGGTGAAATTTTGTTTTCTCAGAGGGAGAAAGGATGGGTTGTGGTTTGAATAGTATAGATCCATAGGTGCGGGAATCAGGGGTGCTGCCGCACCCCCTGGCTTGAAGTGGTTTCCATCATATATGGGGTTTACAATTTAGTTCAATGGCTCTCGGCACCCCCACTATACAAATTGTTCCAGCACTCCTGCATGGATCAGAGAGTCAGGAAATCACAGTTTTATTTGTGGCTTTGCCACAGATTCACTATGTGTCCTTCGGGAAATCACTTAAATCCTGAATGACTCAATTTCCCCCTCTGTAAAACAGGGATAATAATACCCACCTCACATGGACTGTTAGGAGGTTAGTGTTTGTAAACCACTTGGGAATTTTTGGTTGGAAGGTGCTATAGAAGTGCAAGTAATTATTGTTCTACTAGGCTCCTAGATATCTGAAAATAGGGGATTAGTAATGGAAAGAGAGCTCCATTCTTATCAAGTGCTGAGAAATCACGGGGTTTGAAAAAAAGAACTGAAAAATGTGCTACATTTGATAGAGACATAAATGAGATGTGTGCGCAACAAGGAAAGTAGATAATGGAAAAGGAAGCCACATGACATGCAGAAAATCCCAAGATTTCTTGACTGGTACTTGCATGACTACATTAGGGTTTTCTTTAATGCCCAAAAATCTGAAAACAACAACAAAAATTGGTGTGTTTGTGTAGCTCTCAGAACACCAGATATTTACAAAGGCATTTTTTTGTCTAATAAATAATAAAAGGATGCAAAAGGTAAAGATTAAACCAGAGGCTAAATCTACACTGGGCCCATGTGTAAATGTGTGAACTGAGTGTATTTGGGGGGAATTCCGGGGGTAATTGGCACTTACAACCCACAAAATAATTAAGTCTCTACTCAGATTATGTGACCGGAATCCACTCTCTGAGGACTATGGACCAGGATGTTAGCTATGCTGCCATCTCTCAGAACAATGATACCTCATTTTTGGGGGTTGACTGACTCAGTTTACCAGAATAAGCTCTCCACTGAACCAGCCAGGGCCTACCACTTCCCACTCAGGGTACATACACACAGCAATAAGGAGGCATGATTGCAGCATATAAAAGCATACCTAAGCTAGTGCTGATTGAACTAACTCAGTAAAATAGCAATGTAGCTCCAGTGGCATGGGGTAGCCACCTGAGTACAATAATTCCATCTGGGACCAGAGGTATGTATTTGGGTGGCTAGCCTGTACTGCTGTGGCTACACGGTTATTTTTAGTGAGCTAGCTCAATCAAATCTCGCTTGGATATATGTACACGTGCTGTCCTGATTGCAGTGTAGAGCTACCCTCAGTTCAGCAAGTTCTGAGCTGCACTCGAGTTTAATCTTCACCAAACCCCAGTGTCATTGTTGCAAGACTGCAAACGGAGGAACCTATGCTCCATTGTGACTGTAGAGTGCACACACAGGCAGGCACTGATGTCACATCAGAGTCAATACTGAAATAGGGGTGGAATGCTGCATGTGCCAGCCACAAGAGGGTAAAGAACCAGTACTTCTATGTGTACAAGTGTTTGGGAATCACCATCTCAGAGTAGTAACACCCAACAACTTCTGTATCCTGCTTTCTGCATTCACTGAGTGGGGAAGAATTATTGAAATGAGTTTTTGGGCAGATGAATACCCTGGAGTTGCTTTGGCCCATTACTTTCCTTTAGCCCATTTGCCTTTAACTCTCACTTGAGCTACTGTTTGGCAAAGTTAATAGCTGCAAACTCTTCAGGGAAGGTTTGTTAAATCATGTACAAGAAAATAAATATAATGAATGAACAATCTCCAGAGAAAGTCTTGACATTTAAAAAAAAATGTAAATGAGTCTCACAAGTATCAGCCATGAAATAGGCAAAGTACATTAGTAAAAATGAGATATTTTTGCAGCAATTAGAGGTGGGGATAAAGGCTTCTCCAGGGGACCACACCTGAACTCTTGAAAGCTTAACCAAAAACCACTTGTCTATTGTATCCGGAAATCTAACACAACTGATCTAAATGTGTTCTGCTCATGACTTCCTTACCCTGCTTGCATTTCAATGCACTTCTGCTGCTGCTGAATCAATGGGCTTTGATATGATGAAGCTGGAGCACAGCTTTGAACTCCACTGAACCCAATTATGTCTCGCTATTTAGAAGTGCTGCAGCAGTACGATGGTAGAATCCTGCTCTTTGAACTGAGAGTTCAAGACAGGCTTGAGTGCAACAGCAAATTCATACATAGTAGAGGTATTGCTGGCTTTACTGTCCTGAAATGAGTACATGGAATGTGAAAAGGGAATTACATTCATCAACCTGAAGCTATTTTGGCAACTAGTGTAGCCTGTTCTGAAGAGAATATGTGTTTTGTTTGATTTAGGTTAATGTCTTCTCTGGTCCTGGGATGATTTATAAGTTCTACCTCACAGAGCACTTGAGGATGCTGAAAGAAGTCCTTCCTTGGACTAAGGGAAGTCAACTTTTCTCTCCTCCACTACTGGCAAGGGCAAATTGATATCTCAGTGCGACACATGACAGTCATTTGACCCCAGGATAGGCAGTGCACATCCCCTTCACCCCTTTAAAAAAATCAAGTCTTCTGTATCTATTAAAAAGATTAAGGAAAAGGCACTTTCCCCAAATACCTTTAAATAAATGGCAATGATAAGCTATTATTGCATGAGAGCTTCTGAGACCCAGCCCCCTTTGTGGTCACAGGACTGCATTTAGGCTTTATAAACTGATCCTCCAAGTCTGAGTTGCTACTATTGCTGTAGGAGATCTCCTGAGGCCTGGCTTCCTTTGTTGTTTGTAGTTTGGGCTTCCCACATTGCTTCTCATAGACCATTGTTGATTTTTTTCTTTTCTTCTTTCTCTGTACATAATTTCTAAATATAGTTTGAACCATGAATCAAAGTCAGAATAACTCTTTTGGGATGGACTCTGATCAGCCCCCATTGGAATTTAATCTGATTTATCTATTTGTTATAAACCAAGCAAAATTATGGATTTTTTTGGCTGTTTCTTGTACTCCATATGTAAAGTTACTATATCTCATGCTCATACTGTATCTCGTGCAATATTCTTCTTGGTATTGCCACTATCACTCAGGTTGAGTCAGAGCTGGACATTATTAGTTTTCATAATGAATCTTATCAAAATATGTCACCACCACAGAGGTGAGGATTTCATTTAGAGGGGAGTGAATCCCTCTATTTTCACCACTGGGGGGCTAGTTAAATGTTTAACACACATTCTTTAGTGTTAAAGTTTCACTGTCTGGTCTGTGGCAAGAATGGGGAAACTCCCAAGTTTTTAATAATTCTGCTCCAGAAAGAAGAATGATGCTCAAGAACTCAGATTGAAGGCAGGAAGGGATTGATTTGCAAGTTCATAATTATAGAAGGAAAAAACACCAACATTTTAGATGATTAAGAAGATAAACTATCTTCCTAGTTATTATTAGCGGAGATAGAGTTGGTGGAAAATAACTGCCAAGGGAAGTAGAAAATTACTGTCTCCCCAAATAGGTTCATCTATGTTAAATCCTCATATGGTTAAAAATCCAGTATTGCAACTGACTAACTCTCTTAGGATTCCTAAATAGTCCTTTGCTTTGATTTTAATAAAGTCCCACACTGAAAAGGGGCAATCTGTAGAAGTTTTTATAATATATTTTTAAAGTTTGGTTATTGTTCCATTCCTAGGGATCAAACATTTAGGTGTCCTAAACTTGTAATGGCAGGTGTATACTACTACTAAACTATACTACTAAAAAAGGCATTATTTAAGAACTAGTAGGCATTTAAGAAAATGCAGGGAATATAGAATTTTGTCTTTAATAGGATTTAGGGTAGAAAGAGTGGAAAATGAAAAAAAGTAAGATATAGGGTAATTTTCTTAGATGGTTTTGCCTCCAAAAATGTTAGTAAACTTTTCCAAATGTCTCTTCAAATATGGCTATTAAATTTGCTTTCCTTAACACTATTCCATTACAAATTTTCTGTTACTCAGATAAATTTCCTCAGGCTTGCTCTCTAAAATGAGGTAGGTCATACAGATGTCTTGTTTTGGGACAAGTTTCATAGACTGATTCCTGACTCGCAATAGTTCATATTACAATAAATAAAGCAGCTAGGGAAAGGAACCAGACACAGTTGCCCCTGGTCTCCATTATTGTTAGTTAGGGAGATAGTGTAGATCCTCTGGCATCTTTAATAAGACAAGAAAAGGAAATTGAAGGTACTGTAATATATTAACAGACACAGTATGTCATCCTTCATCCTAAAGAATCCCGATGATGTTTGGAGTCTACATATACATTTAGCATTGTCCATTTCACACATATCCATTCCCAGAATGCTGCAGAACAAACATTTTCCTGCTGGTTTGTAATTATGATTAACCTTTTGTTTCTGTTTCCTGTCTCTGTTGGTACTATCCAGCGGATATGGCCAATTAGAATTTGTTCTGTTTTCCATTTGGTGCATGACATAGCGAGCATAGCTAGAGGACCCAAGCTCACACATGGTGTAAATGCTCCCAGGCTGCAAGATGAGCATTATATTTTTAAACATGCTCAGCGTCCAGCAGCTCCCGCTGAGAACAATGAGATTTAGGTGCCTGTTGAGAGATGATTCCTTTTGAAAGTATACATTTGTTTACAAAATGATCTTGTCTTTGTCCAAATGGCTATGAGACAGGTCCCTTTTAAATAAGAAAGCAATTTAATAGCTTCCCCAGTCCCTTACCCTTCTTCTCTGCAAACATGCATGCACACAATCTCTGTGTCGCTCTGGTTATCACAGGCTAAAGGGAAAACTCCTTGTGGATGTCCCTTTCAAAAACACTGTCAGCTCATCCCTGCTAATAAATTAGAGCTCCCTGCTGCAAACATTATGACTCTCTTAACCCTCAGCATATACTCTTGTCCTCTTCCTCTTAAAACTCACCAAAAACATCACAAGTAAAATGGCCACTAAACTATACTTAACCAAAGCGCTAGAGTTCTCTAGTTGCTTTTAAACCGAACCACTATTTTCTTTTTTAAAAGTGCCCCTTTCCCTCCACCAAAAGTCTTCCGCAGCAAAAAGCAGAAAATCTCTCTTGGCTCCTGTTTTAACTGTGCCACCTCTGGATCAGAGGAATGCAAACCATGAAGAGTTATTCCCTGATGGGTAACTCCTGGTTTTCAGTGACTTTTTTGTTGCTGCAGAGCTGTTCACAGACAATTTCAGGGGTGCAGTTGGAGAATGCTTTTCAAACTGCCCCGTGGTTCAAAAGAGTTCAGCACTCCTTGGCATTTGCACACAAATGCTCTAGAAATGCATTATTTAAAGCCTTTCTTCCTCTGTGTTTCATAAATAAAGGTGTAAACTTTCGTTAGAGGCCTGAGAAATGAAATCCTTTGCGCTAGTAAGAAAAAGTGAAAGGCCAGCCGTCAAGCTGCATATCCTCTGAGAGTCTTTGCACGGGAACAAGTGAGAATTACTTGAGATAATATTCCCATATCCCTGTTTGCATCTAAGGATGGTAAAACCACTGAGGCATGTTATGTCGACACCTTGCTGCTGCAGTCACTAGAAGGGTGGTGTAATGTTACCACAGCAACCGCACGTCTTGCGTAAGACTCTCTGTCTTGCTGTAGATGTGGGAGCTATCTTAAAAGTTTTATCAGGTTTTTCAAAGATTTATGATGCTTCCCTGCCTTCTACAATTGCCTGCTTGACCAGTTGCTCATGGTTGATAGCATATTAAAAGTTAGAAAACCCCTACCAGATGGTAAACATGTCCAGTGTTTTGAAGGCCTGGATCTGGAGCATCCAGTATAAATATTACAAGTAGAGCTGGTTAGAACATTTTCAGCTCAATATTTTTCATCAAAATATTCTGTTTTGTCAAAGCCAAAGCATTTTGCAGCCATGTATGGCTTTTGATAAAGTTTTCAATGGGAAGATTTTGAAGATTGAAGGTTCTCTGGTCATCTCTGACTGGGGAGAGGAAGCGGGGATGGGAGGAAGATAGACCCAAATAAAACACCTAATAAAAATGGAAGTTTTGACAAGATCCCAATGTGCAAAAGCTTTTAGAAGGTTTGTTTTTCATTAACTCTTTGTGAAATGGAATTTTTGGTCTCTGGCCAGTTCTCATTCTGAGTATTAGCCTTACTACAATAAATAGTGCAGTATTCTGCAGTAATGGTCCCAAGCACATTAGTGAAAACAGTGTTACCTGGAATGTTTTGGAGCATAACTGTGGCAAAATACCATATTTTTATAAAGGGCTCAGCACACATGGACTCATGGAGTTACACACCCAGTCTGTGTGTGACACATAAGCTGTATCACCACTGGTCCTTGTAATGGGCCTCACTCGGGGTCTGGTTGGGGAGCATGGCCTAGTGGTCATGGCTGCAACCGCTGACTGCCAAGGGGGTTGTGGGAAGGGGAGCCCAGGCCCTCCTACTCTTCCAGGTTCCAACCCAGGGCCCTTTGGGGCTACCAGTGGTCTGGCAACCAAGACTGCTTAAGGCTGTCCTCCCTGGCCCTCATCCTCTCATCCACCCCCTCTGGGGTCAGCTTAGTCCAAAGCTTTCCCCTTCAGGGGAAACCCAAACCACAATAAGTAAAGGGGGTTACCAAAGTCCAAGGTCCACAGGATACTTCCCTCTCTGGTTGTCTCTGGGGTGGGTCCTCCCTTTCCTCAGGGAGGTCCCCTTTGGGCAACTGTGTCAGAGTCTTAGGCTTCCCGCTGTACTGCTGGAGCAGTGGGCTGTAGGTCAGCTCACCTCCAGCTCTGCAACCCAAATGAGCTAATTTTCCGCCTTTGAATTCCTCCAGCAGATGGAGCATTTGCTGCTGGTGTGGCCGGGCAGGGCTAGCTGAGCCTAAAATAATCCCTTAACACCTTGTTGTCCAGTGTGGGGTTTATACACCCTATCACAGTCCTCTACTTCTGAATGGCCATTGAATGCAGCTGAGTTTGTTGATGTATGGATGATGGAACATCTGCCCTTCAAAATTACAGTAATGCATCAGGTAAATGGAGGTGAGATTAACCCTTCATGCTGTGTCTGATATAATTAAGGTGATTAAGTGTCATTGTAAAAAAATGTGGAACAGGTATTAATCCTTGGCCTCCATCACTGTATTAGTCACTCAGGAATTAAGGCTGCACTAGATTTATGCCAACAAAAGGATCCCCCACTACATACTCTGTAACTTTCATCATATGCTACCTGCTACAAAGTAAATGTTATCTCTTTGCAACCCTGACATGTTAAGATATAGTTCTTTGGATTATGTCAGGTTACATCTTGCCACAAGGGACAAATCATGTGTGATAACTTAATCCTCTAACAGTTGGATGCCTGTCCATGGATGAAATCTTTGGACTACCATCTAGGACAATATGACAAGTGATAGGGAAACCTGAGAAAGGTTCAATTGCAGGGGTATGAGAAGAAAAGTGGAGGAAAAGGGCTTGGTGTCATCTATGCAGTGGATCAGCTTCACTACTGACAGCCCTTCTATTACTGAAATCACTGATAAGCTGAACTAAGGGTGGCTGAGCCTTGGCCCTTAGACCTGGTATGGTGACAGTGTTGCGGTGAAAAAGATAACATAGAAGAGGCACCAATAGTGAAATCACTAAGAGCTGAAATCGTTAAGAACTGGGCTACGTGCTGGAACCCTTGAACACAGCACGGCTGCTAAAGGCAGCAGTGACGGTGTAGCAGAGAGCAGCAGCAGTGACAGTGGCAGAGAGAGCAGCAGAGACTGCAGCTGACCTAGGACAACAAACCATGAGTGGGGTGCAGTGGAGGGAAAAGGGGAGTGGTATGTTAAAGGGACATTCGTCTGCTGGACTTTCACACTGCAAAGTGGGAAACCAAGGCAGAGGATACTACCTAGGATACTGTGGGCGGGTATTTTACTTACTGCCTGTATACTTCCAAGTCATTGTCGGTGTTTTCCCAGATGAATGCTGTGTTTTCTTCTCTTCTTAATAAATGTTTATTTTTGTTATACGCAGAAACAGTGCTTGCAAATGGGGAAGTATTGCCTGGTAGAGGCACCCAGGGGTGGTGTTTAGTTTCCCAGATTTCTGGCTGGGTGCTTGAGCTGGTTCTGTTTTGTGATCCTAAGAGGGCCCCCTAGATATTGAACCTGGCCCTTGTTGCTGCCAACATCACCTGGCTGAAGGTTACACTTAAAATGGAGAATAATGCTGGTGCCAGTAGTGCCTTGACAACCACAATAAACATTTGAAGTGCAGCTCGTTTATTTATTATTTGTCCTGCTGCAGCACCTGGAGAAACCAGCCAAGGATCAGGGCCTCACTGCACTACGTTGTGCACACATATAACAAAAAGACAGGCTGTACCGCAAGTGGCTTAAATATGACAATGTCTGTGTCAAAATCTTACACTGAATATGCAAGAAAACCCAAGTAACAGAGTCATATGAGAAGAACGTGAAGCACAACAATTCCAGGCAAGCCAAATGATTCTGCACTGATTGCAATTAAGATAGAATAGATGCACTAAAAACAGCAAGAAAACCATTTCAGTAGCCAGGCTGAGAAAGAACCAAGGCATGCACCAAAGTCATTAACCAGAGTCATTAACCAAGCACAGTTTTTAAAGATGTTCAATAAATGGAATTGAAAACTCTTCACAACAGAGTTAATATGGGAGTCAAATAACGAATCAGAGTGAAAGGTGACACCCAAATGCTGTGCTGCAGGAGCAGCAACTTTACAAGATGATTTTACCTACAAAAACAAACAAAAACTTAAAGGTGGAAAGCTAAGTGACTGGGCCTAAAAATAAACAGGAAACAGAACAGGACTTTGTAAACATGTTTTTGTAAATAACATGAAACCAAGTTGACTCGTATCACCAATTTCTCATGCTAATGAACACAACTTTGTAAGGCCTCAAACTTTGGCTAACCATTTAGACCAAAGGGCCAACACTATTTGAATAATCTATGATGTCTATTGATGGTTCTGTTCTGGAGCCTCTCCCATATGAATTAGGGTCCTTAGCAGCTAGGACCTTATTTCTTTCTCTGTAATTTCTTGAGGATCTTTGTCCTCTTATTTCTTGCTCTTTCTTTAACTTTTGTAACTATGGAAAAGCTTCAATAAATAGATTTCAGAAATTGCATGAGGTTATACAGTATTATACAGTATGAGTATTACCATATTAGTGCTTCCCCTTTGTGCATTTGCATTATGTTCACCTAATGGAAGTTTATGATTAGAGCAACCAGGTCTGTCTTGGAAAGGTAGCTGGCTATATGATGTGTGATTCTATCTTGATTTAGTAAGACTGTGAGTGTACAAATTCACCCATAAGGCAGGGCTGCTTTTACTTGAAAATCCAAATTGGATACTGGTGCAGACGTAGTATCAGGACGCTTTGTGAACAGAATTGCATGTCTTAGAACTGTTCCAGGCATTTTTCTCCCTAAAGGGAAAGATGAACCAAGGTCAACAATTTCATTTTTCTAACAATTTTACGGTCAGGATTGTTTGTAATCCAGTTTTCTGGAAAACAGTAGTTCGTGGGCAGCAATTTAAAAGTCTCCTGATCTCTTTGCTTCCAAAAATGCTGTGCCACATTACTGTACACAGCACTCTGCCCAATCCTCAGCTGATAGAGTGCGCATTTCAGCCCGCAGCCATGGCATTGTGACCCTCAGTAGCTCTAGGCTTACACATGCCTTTCCCCAGCCTTTTAGCTCAGTGCAGGTGAGACTCTAGCCCCAAAAGGTGGAGACTTGATCTGTAAAGCTCTTAGTTAGGAACATCACTAATGAGCCTTAGTGCTTTGATTCAAAGTGATCCCAGTAACTAAAGACATGACGATATCTTTCTTCATGAGCAGCAGGAATGGGTAACTTCCATCCTGACTTTCTTTCTCTCTTCTATGTGGTGGTAACTTCCCTGTACCCCAACACTCTCCAGCTGCTATATCCATGCACAAAAGGGGCTTAAAACCATGGCCAAGGATCTGGACCTGGCATTTTTAAAGCCTTTTTTTACCATCCTGTGTTACAAGAAATGTTTAACAATTTGAATTTTTCATCATTGAAATATTTCTATCTTCATCTCTTGTATATTTTCATCTTTTCTTGGAATTCTTCCTGTCTATACTAACCTCTTTTTGGCAAGGAGATAATATTTTATGAGACTGCTCATTGCCCACATTGAGAAGGGCAGTGTCTTCAATTTTTTACGTAAGCTAGAAATACATATAATATTAGTATTAAATTAGGAAATGCTGGTCACAGCATCCCCCCAGCTAATAGTGTTGGGGGTGGGGTAATGCAGTGAAGAGGAATGAAGAGTAGACTGATGTGCCTCTGGGGGATAGTTTCATAAGGGGGTTGGTGGAAGGCTGGTATCCCTGGAGGGGCAAAGGTACTCAGTTATGGTGTGTATTCTGTGGTACATGAATGTGGGAAAACTCATGCCTGTGGGTGGTGGAGGAGAAAACAGTATGTAGTTCTAAGAGGCTTAATCTTTTACTTCCTTGCTTTTGTGTCAGGTTTGTTTTTGTTTGTTAGTTAAATATATAGCAACCTTCTGTTATTCTCTGGTGGACTGGTAAACAGTTTGCTGTATTCCAGGAGACTTAGTCTTTCTCATGGCAGCCGGTTCAAAATCTGAGAAAATGGGAAGGTCAGCCTGGTTTTATAAGGGATCCTGGCAACTTTTGGTACAAAATCATATTTGTTACGTCAGTACCTAAGGACTAACCAAGACTATAGCCCCGTTGTGCTAAGCTCTGAACAAACACACAGTAGTAGACAAACCCTGCAAAAGTCAGCTCCATCCATCTGATATCATTTAAAGGAACAGGTGAATACCTGTGAGTGAAAAATGTTTATTGATTCCCCTCAGATAAAAATAACGAGTTACCTGTTCTTAAAATCAAAGGTGATCTGTATTTTTATCTCTAAGAACCAAAGACTTTAGTATGATTCTGACTCAGTTCACCTGTGCAAGGACCTAAGCCATGGTCTTCGAGCTACCTCACCTTGCCCCCATTCTTATTCCTGCTGCTGTTCCCCTGGCTCTTGCTGAGAGAAGGCTACTGGTGGCTGGCTTTGTCACTACGTCTTCTGGTCTTCCTGTTCCAGCCAATATATCCGGGGGAAGGGAGGGTCACCGGAGCTTGGGGCCTCCCCTGCTCAATTCCACGTCCTGTGTGTGGGTGAGGAAGGATTGTAGGGGGCAAGATGCGTTGGCTGCCCATACAAACCTTATCCCACCCTGCTACCATGTCCTAGGTCTCTTGAACCCAAAACAAAGCCTTGGCGATTAGGGCTTTGGCTGGCTGAGTTGTTGCCCTCTTAAGGCAGTATTTCCAGGGCTTGGTCACAACAGCTCATGACATAGGTGGGTAATGCGCTCACAACTATGGACAGTAGTCATTGGTATTTTCCGCTGTGCCCACCTCTCTCTATTTCACCTTGTTAAAATGATCTGAAATCCAATTATTTTCTGTCTGTAATTGATATCCGCATATAAAGATGATTCATAATGGCTCCTTGTTGCTTTCTCTTGCTCTCTCTTTACGGTATGTGCATGTAGGTTCTAGGATGTGTGCCAGTTGTATCAATTAAACAGTAACTAATTCAAGTACATTTACAATCTGTGTTTGAAATGCCAGCCCCATACAGTAGTTACCAATTAAGCATGAGGCAGATTAATGGGATGCATTGTTCTCCTGGGTTAACTCCACCATGTTGTCATTAGGTATGTAAGCCCCAACGAACCAAAGACTTCCATGTGAAGGGAAAAGAAAACACAAGCTAAAAACTAGGGCAATTTCTCCCAAGCAGAATCAGTGGAGAGAGAAAGGAGTCCGCTCCACCCCTGGTTTTTAATTTTGGTTGTTAATTGTTTCTTCGACCCAGTGGTTTAGTGATTTCACATATATTTAATTAACAGAGAAATGAATAGGGCACACTGGAAAACAAGAAAGAAAGATCAGACAGACAAATGGTCTCTATAAGTTCACAATTCTTAAAACAGATGTTCACCTCAGCTGGCTATAGTATATCATTATCTCTAGGAACCCTGATGAGAAAGCGGAATCTTTCATTAAATGTAGGAAAAATAGAGTGAGCTTATAGGGCTAAACAGCCACATCTGCCCACACCAGCAGATCCCATCTCACTGTGCTTCAGTCAATGGCCAAAAAGGGGGGAATTATTTCTATTGTGGACGTATATTAAGGGGTAGATTGTGACTGCACCCACGGCCCTGTTTAAGGGGTGGTACATAACCTGGACCACCCCAGAAGTAGACGTGTATAGGAGGGGGGATTATGGTTCAGACATGCAGAGGCTCAGAGGCACAATCCTCTTTCTGCTTACCCCTTGTCAGGGCCATGGAGATTGTTGGGAGCCCAGAGCAAAATCTGAACCCCCCCATCCTTCCAATGGCCAGGAGGCTGGTCCTGCTTCTCCCTGAGCTCCAGCAGTGCTGCCCTTGGGAGTGGTCTCCCCAACCTCGCTCCTACCTCTGGGCTCTCAGCCTGTTGGGTCACCTCAGGCCTGGTGTGATGATGCCAGCGGCAGTGACATTGTCAGTGGGATCTGGGCCCACCTGGGGAGGGAGGGTTGCTCCTTGTACTATCGATGGTGGGCACCAAGCTTAAGTGGTGCTGTGACTCCATGTGCCAGGCTGCAATGCCTCTCACTCAAATTTGGCCCAGCTGCTCTTCAGTTGTAAATCCAAACTCTATGCTCTGGATCTACTGAGAAGGTATTAAATGTCTAGAGCCTCAGCAGGCTGAATCAGTGGTTTCTCCACTGGCCTCTCTGGCACATTTCCTGGGCACTGACTGTCAGTCTGCTACCACTTCTCGGAAATGGGATTCCTCATCCCACCTGCTGTAGGCCTCTAGGACAAGCACTGATCCCTGAGATGCCCCAGTTATTTGAGCACACCCCTCTCTCAGAACTCCACCGAAGGGTGTGAAGCTTCTGGTTTACAGTTTAACTTTCTCAGAGGCACACAGCAATTGTGAAGCCGAGTACACACATTTTGCACAGTTTAACACCTTTATGCTCTTTTATACTTAACCATGTAAAGTGCAGGAGCATACAGATCATACAAAACAATAAACACTACACACATCTCTTTCTATCTTACCCTTCCCTTTGGGAGTTTTTAGGGCCCAATTGGTGTCCAGGAATGCAGGCAGAGAGGGTGTCCTTTCCTCATGCAGGCTGTTGCATGCTAACTGATCTCTCTTTCCCTCTGGGACCCCCTACCCAGCTTCTGTGACCTTGTTGTTTCTTGCCCCATGCTTCCTCTTCCTCTCTTTCTCTGTTCTTGTGTGTTTCCTTATGTTAAGCCCCTCCTGGTCACCTGGCCTCTTTTATTCTGCTCCTGGTAAGTTTCCACTGCTCCTACCTTCCCTCTCCCTTCAGACAAGTCAGCTGGTTTCCTAAGCAAATAGCTTAACCATTGTTCCAGATATTTGCACCTAAATAGGGACAGTAAGTCTCAGACACCTTCTATTGTATCTGTTTGGCAAGTACCTTCTACAATCTACAGCACCTGTCAGCAATGGTGGATCCACGTACATATAGGCAGTTTTGCATAACACAACTTCACAATATCAAAGAGAATTCACAAGTTGTACAGACAAAGCTCCAGTTCATCACAACCTTTGCTCCAGGAAAGTTGTAACTTGCTGTTGGCCTATACCATCACCAAATCATGACACACTTTGTGTAGGATCTGCTGTGGTGGTCAGTGCATAGGGGGAATGGAGCCAAGACTAAACCCATTTCCTGCCCACCTATGCCAAGTGGGGAACAAGTGACATGCAGCACCTGCTTATCCCTGTGCATCAAGACCCAAGGTTTGTAAAGCCTGTTTAGGGGTGTGAGTTGTGTTTTTTACTCCCTCTTGTTCTTCTGCACAGACACATAAGCAAAGTCACAACCTAGCTCTAAATAATTATCATCCCTTTCATCCAAAAAGAGCAGTAGTTACAAAACACCCTGCTGCTCTTGGGAGAGTTGCAAAAACACATTAAAGGCCACATGCACACTTTTGCCAGGAAGAATTGTACATGCATCTGTTTGCATGTCAATAGACCCACAAGTGCAAACTGTAATTTTCATGTCTGACTGGTTTTTACATTGTTACCTAACCTGTGGGGAATGGGGGGACAAATGCCGGTTTTTCTTCATATAAATGGACGTGCTTACAAATTTTAACCAGGGCTTTTGACAATTTGGCCTGAACAATTTGATTAGCAGTAGCCCCAGTTTTACAATGATCCTGTGATTTTTTTTTTTTTTTGCTCATACTGTCTCCACTCACTTTAACCACTTCAGAGTATTTCCAATCTGGCTGCCATTTCTGCCTTCCATTGCAGTAAAGAAGTATTCAGATGCCCAGAGAACTAGAATATATGGATATGTTAGAAATAAGGCACTAGAAGAATCCTCCGCCTCCCCTATCATTCCCACCCTCCCCACATCCACTGGTGCACTAGTCAAGGAAAAGAGATGTTGGGAATCAATATAAGAATAAATTGCCACATGGTCTTTATTGTGGAGGCAAGGTTTCGACAGCAAATCCTTGTAATCAGAAAAGAGGGAAGATGAGATTAAACTGATTAAACTGAGAAAGTCAAAAAAGGACAACTTGAAAGATTAGCTCTAGGACGACTGAAAAGCATAATCCTCCATGCATGTTAAGTAGAACAGTCCCTCTCTGTTATCAGCCCCTTCATCTGGTGACCTTCTGTTGCATTAGCACAGCACTACTTGATCCAAGGCAAATAGTGAAAATTGAAAAGCCAGAATGCCAGTGATTACAACAGGTATCAATACTACTGCAATGATGCTTTGTTATCATTAGAGAGCCTCTTTGGGGCTCATTGTGGAAGCAAGAGGAGCAGAAAATAACCAGGCATCAAGCTTGAGCCAGGCAACAGAACAGGAGACGTTGTGCTACGGTGGAAAAACCTTTTTCATTTGTTTCCACCTCTAAAATTACAGCAGAAGAAAAGGGGGAGAGAGAGCTCAGCTACTGAGAAGCACTTAAGAGCTCTTGTCTTAGGAAACAATTGAACTTCAATAGGCTGCACACAATACATTAGCATCTGTTTTTGTCAACTGTGTGAGGAAAAAAACCAAAACCATGCATTTATTTTGCTGGTTTGATGATTTTACACATCACATATCCTATTATATGCCAAATTATTTCCAGTGCACTAACAGTAGCAGCAGCAGCAGAGAGGTGACTTCTGTGTTACCTGCACAAAAGGCTTACATCTCCACAACACATTGCTCCATGTTACAGTTCTGAATGATGGAGTTCAAATGCTGCATGTTTGTTTTTCTTGGGAAGCGCGGAAAGACCCTTGAATAAAAACCAGAACATTTTTTGAACATACTGTTGCTGAGTTTATGCTGACCCAAAATACAATAAATCTCACATAACTGATTAATAAAATAGCACTTTCCCTGACTAGGCTCACTTTTAATGCTGTGGAAAATGTATATCAGCTAATTTATTGGATCAGAGTGTTTGTTTGTTTTTTGGTTTGTTGGGTTGTTGTTTTTTTAAAGTAGGTATGGAGAGCAAACGCCAAAGTAAACTGCTCAATGGAGTCTGAATGTACATTCCACACCCTAATATTTATTAAGGATAATACTTTTCACTTGTGTTCAGAAGCATTCTGTTTGTCCCTTTCTCACTGCCCCAAACATCTTTCAGAAACATCTCTGGAAACTCAGAAAAATCTGAGTTTGCAAAGCTAGTTTTAAAAGTCCTGGTGAAAGAGCAGTGTGCTGAGAGCTCTTACTACTCTTGCAAAATGAACGAAATCCTAGGGTCATATTAATCTCTGGTGTAATTCTGTGGACTTAAGAGGAGTAAAAACAAGGGATGAATTTACCCCCTCCTATGTTTACATACTTGGCAGGGTTTTGTAAAAATCTTGCATCTTCCATTGACTTGCTGTGTGACTTTGAGCCAGGCACTTTCCTTGTCTGTGCCTCTGTTTCTCCTCCTGCCCTTTGTCAGTCATGTCTATTTAGACTGTAAGCTCTTACTGGCTCTTGCTTGTGTTTGCACAGTGCCTACCATATAATGTGGCACCAGTCTCAGGGGAGACCTCTAGTCACTATACATATAATAAATAACAATAATAATTTTCCACTTGCTTTTTTTGGGTCAACAATAGGAAAAAAAACCCCACTGGATTTTGTTTCTGTAATAATCTGTCAATAGACTGGGTCCAAATGTAATTTGGATGTAAGCAGGTATAACTCTAATGATTACATTGCAGTGGCTCCCACTTACACCATGGCTGAGTTTGGCCTCAGTTGCTTAACACACTCTCTCTCTCTCTCTCTCTCTTCCTCTCAAAAAAAGAAATCTTCAATTTAGAGTATAAGGGATCCATTCTTGGAAATATCTACCTGATTGAGAAAGAGTCCCCTCAGGGTTGGTGCTCATGGGAAGGAGGGAGGTTGAAAAATGACCCATTTGGGAGTTTGTCTAATTAGCACCGAAATATAAGTTGGGTGTTTTGCTAGATGAATTACAGTAATTATCTTAGTGAGGCTGCTCATGCTAGGACTGTCAGCAAGAGAGGAAGCTGGGAAGCTCAAAAGAGAAAAAAAATTAGAAAAGCACAATCCTTTGATTGCTTGCCCTATTATACTAGTAATCACGTGATAAAGGAAAAATGGAAAGCTAAAAAGGAAAGGAGGCAAGACAGCTTCTACAAAGTTAAAATATTGAGGGCTTGTCCCTTGTAAATAAAACGATAGGGATCCTCCTTTGCCCAAGCTCTCTACATGAAAGCACTGCAGACAAATCATCACATCTAAACAGTGCATTCATCGTACAGAAGTGACATCCTTCTTCAGAACCCAGCCGGTAGATGTGGGGTGCTCCCACAGTACCGTATTTTTTTTTATCTTTAGCATTGCCTCCTTCACTGAACTATGTTAAAAAAGAGTGACATTATTTTCTCTGGTTTGGAAGTGTTTCTTCTGCTATAGTATAGATTGGAATGAGATTGAAAAAATTATCCTCTATTTTTTCAATCTTCTGTTAAACTAGATTGCACACATCTCCTGAGATCATGGATGGCTCCCGACTACAGGGCTGCTGGCAGCTATGAAATAGCTTTCTCCAAAAAGGACTTCTAGTAAGAAACACATAGGACTGTGAATGGCAGGTTCTTTTTCTGGACTTCTTGTTGTTGTAAGGTTGCTAAATCTACAGAACAGAGGAACGTTACTTGTGCACATATTATCTGTGAAATGTACTAATTCAGCAGGTGGGGAAACAGAGGAAGACAGCTGTCCTAATGGCACAGCAGTCAGATATACCCCTTTCAAACATTTATTTATAAATTTTTAAAGCCTCAATCTTGCAATTTGTTTTGCACAGGCAGAGAGGTCCTCCCACTCAAATTATATTGCAGAATTGGGGCCCAGCGCACCTACTGCCTTGATGTCTATCATCATCATCATCATGTTCCTAAAATGCCTCTGGCGTTTAGGGCAGTGACGAAGCAACTCCACTCCTGTCTGTTTCTGGCAACTCTTTCAATGGTTCCCCAGCTGTGCCCCAGGTTTTTCAGCTTGGCTTCCACAGCTCTTCGCCATGTTGTTTTCGGGTGGCCTTGTTTTCGCTTGCCTTCAGGTGTCCATCTTATTGCTACTCTGGTGATGGAATCAGCTTCCATCCGAAGCACATGGCTGATCCATCTCCAACGCCTCCTGGCAATGTTGCTGCTCAGTGTCAATAGATCTTGTTCTGAGATCGACTCAACACATTCAGCCAGCAAATTGGACTGAAAATCAACCGCAATAAGACAGATATCATGACCTTTAATATTGCCTCACCATCACCAGTACGGATAGAGGATTATGTTCTCACCAATGTAGAAACATTCACATACTTGGGCAGCACCATCAGCCAGGATGGAGGAACAAGCCAGGGCATCTAAAACAAAATCAGTAAAGTCAGGAACACCTTCAGGAGCTTAAATACAGTCTGTAAATCATCAAAATACAACACCAAAACCAAACTCAAGATTTATCAGAGATGCATACTTTCAACACTACTTTATAGTGCAGAATGCTGGGGAATGAGACAGTATGACATGTCCAAACTGTTTTAATTCCATACAACCTGCCTCAGAAAAATCCTCCGTATGTTTTGGCCCAGGACAATCTCAAACCAAGATCTTGATGTCTATGCACTGAATAAAATCCTGTAGAAGTAAGTTAAGTGAGAAAATATTTGCCCTATCTGCTGCACATTTTTTACCTCTAACCCAAACTCTCCCTAAGTTTCACCTCTTTTATTTGTGGCTTTTCAGTGTATCTAAGTGCACAACCTTAATTCTCCCCAGTTTCTCATTAGCTTTTTGTTCAATAACATTGTGATCTTTCTGGAACAATTCTTATGTTGGAAGTATCAGAAATGGGTTTAATCACTTGAATCACTTGACTTCCAGAGGCACTGAGCACCAGCAGTGAAGAGGTGATCAGGACCACCTCAGGCCATTGATTTATTGAGGTTTTGAGTCATAGCTGCTGATTCTGACCCCAACTTGATTCCATTTTCTTTAGTGTGTTCTACACTAGAGCTGGGTGAAAATTTTCTGACTGAACATTTTCCTGTTGGAAAGTGCCATTTCATCAAAACTGAAACTTTCAGAGGTAACATGTTGCTTTTGATGAAATTTCATTTAGAAAAAAATGGAAAAAAAGCTTTTTTGATAAAGTGAAAACAGAACATTTTGACCTTACTGGAACAGAACATTTCAATTTTTTAATTTCTAAGTGATTTTTCATTTATTTATCTTAATATTATGGTGTAAATTAAAACATAAAATGTTTTAAAAGATCAAATCAACACAAAATGCTTTGATTGGATCCCCAAACAATATTTTTTTAGAAATTCCATCTTGCCGGAAATTTTGATTTTTTTTCTTTTGGTTTTTGTTCAGATTTGGAATGAAATGTTGAAATGTAGAAATTCCAAGTTTCAACCAACTCTACTTAATGTCTTGTGCTGAGGTGACCATCACTCCCATCTACCTCCCTTAATAATTTCAGCATTAACCTACTCCTTAGTTTGTTTTTCTCCTTCCGCTGTAAAGGGAAAGTTCTCTTCCTGGATCAGAGTAAATATTTGCTGTGCTGATCTGAGACCAGCATTTTGTCCTTATTTTCTATTTTTGACATGCCACTGGGCTGTTTAGGAAAATGAATCCTCTTGGCATTTATTTGCATCTGGTCAATGACAAATGCATATTCCTCTTCAAAGCGAAGACCGTTTTGTTTTCTGATATCTACATACAAGTGCTGAACCCCACTATTCTGTTCTCATTACTTGCATACAACTCCCTTTGATGACGACTGGCTACCTGAGAGGAGAATTTCCCCCCAAACAGTGCAATGGTATAAATGTGTGTGCATGAGAGAGAGAATTGAAGAATGAAAAGGGGAAAACGTAGCAAAGAATGAGGAAAGAATAAAAGACAGATGCAGAAGAAAGTAGCTAGGAATTATATGGGAAATGAAAGTAGAAAGGAATTAAAACCCTATCATTACACATCATGTTTTAAGTTTAATGAGAAACTAATTTTGGGAGGTTGCGTTAGCGAGAAGGAGCTCATACCAGTGGCTGCTCTTACTGTCGGCTCATTGATAAATTAGTCCCGGAGTCTTATCCACCTATCATTACAGTGGCTGTAACCCCAAGAACAGACTTTAAGTGATTATGTTCTGCACATGGTGATCAATCATATTGCAGGACACTGACACTTAAGCCATTCAAACTGAACGATATTACCACCTGAAGTACTTTAACTTGTATATCTGTGCTAAGGGATTTATGTTTATGTTTTAATTTAGGTTTAGATGTATTAGGAAAAGCTGGTTACACTAAATAAAGAAAAGACTTTGTTTTGGAAAAGTACTGTCTGGAGTCAATCCTTTGAGCGGAGGGCTATATCTGTGTCCTGCCCCGCGGTGACTAGATCTAGTCTCTCCTCGGGAGTTTCCTGAAAGGCATAGGGTAAACCCTGGCAATTCTATTGGCATCCCCTCTCCTTTCACCTTGCAGGAACAGATTAATAGGTCAACGTCTTGGGAACCTGGAAGTGAGCAATAGGGGGGCTACTCTGGGATCCCTGCATTTGTTCTTGGGGTAACATGGCACACTCTTAGGATTCCTCACTGTTTTATGTTCAGATGGTTTTCTGACACTTTTTTCTTAACTTAATTTCTGTTTTGCTTCTTCAAAGATTCCGGTTCAGTGCCTCAGGATCTGATTTTGGTTTCTGGGTTAAAATAAGAATTTCACTCAGAACAAGAAGCTTTTTGTAATCTGTTTAATATACTGAAGTAACAATTTCAGATTTTTCCTCTTTTAGTATGATCCTGTTCATTTTAAGGGATCCCAACTGGCTGCTGAGGAATAGGTGCTGGGATGATAGCCCAGGAGCAAACACTTTGGCAAAGCTCTGAGCAAGATAGCCCTTAACAGTAAATTGGATGTAAGAAGCTGGAAAAATACTGAGGGAGAAGGATCAAGTAAGGACTCAGGTACAAAGATCATGCTTTGAAGAAACTCGTAAGGTCAAAATTTCTTTAGGACCAGCTACCAGCTTGCTGGGGATGTATATGCACACCCAGGGTATATCAGATATCTCCTGAGAGGCCCCTTTATGCATAAATAATTTACAATGGTCTGGGTTATTCATTCATAGAATCATAGAATCATAGAAGATTAGGGTTGGAAGAGACCTCGGGAACTCATCTAGTCCAATCTCCTGCTCAAAGCAGGACCAACCCCAACTAAATCATCACAGCCAGGGCATTGTCACACTGGGCCTTAAAAACCTCTAAGGATGGAGATTCCACCACCTCCCTAGGTAACCCATTCCAGTGCTTCAACACCCTCCTGGTGAAATAGTGTTTCCGAATATCCAACCTAGACCTCTCCCACTGCAACTTGAGACCATTGCTGCTTGTTCTGTCATCTGCCACCACTGAGAACAGCCTAGCTCCATCCTTTTTGGAACCATCCTTCAGGTAATTGAAAGCTGTTATCAAATCCCCCCTCACTCTTCTCTTCTGCAGACTAAATAAGCCCACTTCCCTGAGCCTCTCCTCATAAGTCATGTGCCCCAGCTCCCTGATCATTTTCCTTGCCCTCTGCTGGAGTCTCTCCAATTTGTCCACATCCTTTCTATAGTGGGGGGCCCAAAACTGGATGCAATACTCCAGATGTGGCCTCACCAGTGCCAAATAGAGGGGAATAATCACTTCCCTCGATCTGCTGGCAATGCTCCTACTAATGCAGTCCAATATGCCGTTAGCCTTCTTGACAAGAAAGCCACACTGTTGACTCATATCCAGCTTCTTGTCCACTGTAATTCCCAGGTCCTTTTCTGCAGAACTGCTGCTTAGCCAGTCGATCCCCAGCCTGTAGCAGTGCATGGGATTCTTCTGTCCTAAGTGGAGAACTCTGCACTTGTCCTTGTTGAACCTCATCCTCCAATTTGTCTAGTTCACTCTGGACCCTGTCCCTACCCTACAGCGTATCTACCTCTCCCCCAGCTTAGTGTCATCCGTGAACTTGCTGAAGGTGCAATCCATCCCATCCTTGAGATCATTAATGAAGATGTTGAACAAAACCGGCCCCAGGACAGACCCCTGGAGCAATCCGCTTGATACCAGCTGCCAACTGGACATCGAGCCATTATCTTGTTAAATGTAGCACCCTCTTCTATTTCTAGCGTAATTGTCCTGTAAATGTAGATGCTTCAAGGCCCTGACCCCTCTACCCCCCCTCTCCCTCCCATGGCTGGAGCCCCTTCCCCCCACCCACGGAGAAGCCCTGGCCGTCCCATCCCAGCTTCGCTGCCCGTCCCGACCCGAGCCGCACCGCACTGGCTGACCTGACCCCTGGCCAGCCCGAGCGCCGCCCGCCAGCCCAAGCCACCCGGATGGCCCGACTCCCACTGGCTGGCCTGACCCGTGCTGGCTGGCCCAACCCCTGGGCCAGCCCTAGCTACCCCGGGCTGAGCCAGCTGGCCTGAACCCTGAGCCGGCCCAAGCACTGGCCTGAGCCACCCCTAGCTGCCCCAGCTCCTTGCCTCTGGTGGAGCCCCAAGCTCCAGGTTGGGGCTGGAGCTGATCTCTTGCCAGCTTCAGGGGTGGGGGGGGAGAGCATGGGCGGGGCCACAGCCTAGGTTAGGGGAGGCTTAGAAGTTAGGAGAGCTGGCTAGTCATGATTTCTTTAGGAGTGTAACTATAGAAGAGACATTTCCTGTCTATAATGCAGGGTCAAGTCTTCTTTAGTCGGAGGATTGTTCAATAAACAGCACCTAAAATAAGGACTTAAGGATAATATTGAGATTTTGCCTTTGTGTTGCTTTGAATATTCACTCTGGAGACTGTTCCTTGGTTTTTGGATAAGAGATTTCCCTTCTTTCCTTATCCTGCTATCCTGACAGAGTTACCCTATTCCACCAGCATTATATCAATGTTACCTGGATTCAGTCTGAGCCAGCTGGCGATTTCCTGCAAGTGCTGTGACATCTCCTAATCATGTCAGCAGTGAAGGAGATATAAATCTGGGCCAATGGTTGCATGTGTACAGGGCCCTATGGACTTCATACCTGTGGATTTTGTCACAGAAGTGTGCCTGGGGACCTAAGTTTTCATTTTTTAAAAAAGAACTATGTTTGTGAAGAAAACCTTTCAAGCATGAAGCAAATGTGAACCCATGCAGTATGTCATTTTCAATCTGCAGTGAGCCTGAAATATTTACTCTGAGTGGTGTGCACAGCCCTGGTCATTTCAAGTGTTGTTGATGCTGAAACATAATGATGGTAATGTATATATTAACACTGGTAACTATATATAACTATATTAACACTGATAACTTGGAATCGTTTGAGCAGAAACAACATGCTCCTGTGATTATTCAACAATTTAAAACTTTCTCTCTCTTCTCAGATGCCAAAAGCTCTAACCGTTTCCTCTCTAGCTGCCCAAATCTCCAGCTTTCCCTTGGGCAACTTCTACAATGCAGATACATGCTATCAATGGAAAAATCTGGGACACATTGAAAACTGAAAATATAGGGGCTGTATAAAATTAATTGAATTTAATATCACTATAAATAGCACCAGCGGCTATTGCACTGAAATTATTCACTTTTTAAAAATTTCATTCCATTGAGTTTTTTTGTCTACATGAAGCTGTTTTGGAATTTCCAGCCTCCCAGCCTGGATGCTGTACAATGCTGTGGGGCATTGCCACAGAATTTAGGTACAGCTTGCTGTAGTGTAGAGTACACAGAGCTCAGTTTCCTGCAGTGATGGGGAACAACACCAGGGGCTGATATGAAAGAAAGAGCCCCTGAATGTGATTCAGGGATAGAACCTGGTGGGAATTGTTTCCCCTTTCTAGCAGCTGGTCATGAAATGCTAAACTTGCCACCAAGATGCTACCCTGGGTCTTGGTGCAGTCCCCAGTCACCTTTTGTATTGGCCTCTGGTTGGCAGATTTACTTGTCTGGCTAGCAGGGCTGGTCAAGATATGGGATGAAATTTTCACAGATGTTTTCTTAAAAATGTTAATCCTTCATTCCCAACATCAAATTTTGAGATTTGAACCACCTCTCCTGATGAGTAGGTGTCTGGAAATGTTTTCTAGCCCTGGGATAGAGCTGTGCTTAATGAGAGAAAGAAAAGTATCTATACATATGTAACCCTTCTGCCAGGCAGAGCCAGCAGCAACCAGGGCCGGGTTCAATATCTAAGGGTTGCTTTGGGAAGCATTCATTCAGACCCTACTTATACATAATTGCCCGGATTATCCTCTCCCATGGGAAAGCCCCACAGGATGAGACAGGGGAGGGCATCCCCTTATGAAGATTTCTCACCTTGTTTGTTTGGGGAGGGACAGTCAGTGTTTGCCTCACAGCACAAAATGCTGTCTACTTGGCAGATTCCCCATGATCCATGCAGATCTCTGGAGGGTCCAGAATAGGCCTGGGCCATCCTTGTGGAGATCCCAGGCAGCCACATCATGCCTGACTCCTGGTATCTCAGCTACCCACGGCTCCCTAATGGCACAGCTGTGTTAGAGCCACACTACTAGGGACTCCCATGGTCATGGATGTCTCCAGTACCCCTGGCGGTAGAGTCAGTGGTAGAGATAACACAGCCTTACAGCCCAGGGTTGTCTCTTCTTTGGGGAATCTCTGTGGGGCCTGAGGGAGAACGATATGCATCTGCCCCCGCCCCGCCTAGTCTCCATCCTCTCCCCTTTCTCAGTCCGAGTGGGGAGGCATCTATGGGGTTCTAAGGGTGGTGGGAATGGTGCCATGGGGGCAGTTTACCCTACCCTTCCACACAGAAGGGAGATGATTCTATGGAAGCTGACTTCTTAGTGGGACTCAAGAGGGGAGCGTTTGGGCAACTAGTAGTATTTAGCACTTTGGAAGGTACGTGTTCCGTGTGCTGTACAAACATTCTAATCAGTTTGACTTTAAGTTGTGCTAGAAATTTGTTTGGCATCTGCCTCCATTGTCAGGGTTTCAAAGCACTCAACAAGAAGGCATAACAATGTCATTATAGTCACAAAACTGTTTCGTGTGTGTGTGTGTGTGTGTTTTAAGGAAAATATCTGTCAACAGCTTTGGCTCCCTCTTGAATGAGTTTTTTTTTTTCATACCTATCTGTGACTGGGAAATGAAACCCGATAAGTAATGGTCAATAGAAAATCTTTAAAAATATATACTGCTTTAAAATACTGTCTATTTCTAATTTGATTTAGTCAGGTATCAGATGGTCCCAGGTTTTACACTCTGCCTTTGGCAAAGACGAGGGGGTCAGCCTTTCTCAGGTCGCACGGCAGTCAAAATGCTCTGCTCTGTCAGGTCAACCCAAAATACTGCAAAAATGAGAACTAAATCAAAATGAAATGATTTGGAACCAATTATTAATTCATTTTGGATCACATTGATATCAGCTGTAAGCCATTACTAAAATTCTACATGGCAGGGAAAATAGCATAGGCTCAGTACAATGCTATGAAATTGAAAACCATCCCTGAGCTGATCAGAAAAGCCACTACCCTCTTCAAATCTCTCCTCAAGATTCAGCTCTGCTATGATACCTAGTAGGTGATCAGTCAATTATTGGTGAATAGGCTGAAGGCCAGATGGTCTGATCTGACACTTTATACTAGTTAAAGAAATTAAAATCTATATGGGCCAGATTGTGGCATTTACCCTATGTAGAAGGCATGTCAAAGACTGGCTGGCTTTTTAAGAGAGTTGGATGCAGTCTTGCCTGTGACACAGCACTTAACCTCCAGCTGATTCAATTACAATTAGTGGTCCCAACTATGAAAGGGTCAGGGAGGACTACCCAGAGAAAGAGAGGGAAAGCTAAGGGGGGGAGGAGATCCAGGAAAGGGGAGCAATGGGTCTGTCTCTCTGGGGTAAATTTGGTAAAGGCAGTTTAGAGAGAATGCTAGGGAGCAGTTCAGGCTACTATGGGAGGCTCTGAGACAGGGCTTGTAATATATGGAGATATACCTATCTCATAGAACTGGAAGGGACCCTGAAAGGTCATCGAGTCCAGTCCCCTGCCTTCACTATCAGGACCAAGTACTGATTTTGCCCCAGATCCCTAAGTGGCCCCCTCAAGGATTGAACTCACAACCCTGCGTTTAGCAGGCCAATGCTCAAACCGCTGAACTGGAAGGGAAGTCCCTGGGAGAAGCTGCCAGAATTCCTGGTGAGGTGAGGCAGTGGGGAAACCTGCCAGGAAGAAGAGCCTTTAGGGGGAAATAACCTGAGAAGTCGTGCTCAGCCAAAGGCACAAAGAAGGGATTCTGCAGTCCCTGGGAGTAGGGATGAAAAGCAGGATCTTCAGTGGAACCTCAAAAGAGTCAGAAAGATCTTCTGTGCGGATGTTGGAGTGGATTCTTTTAGTTGAACTTTTGTTACCTTGGAAGGTGATGGAAGTGGAAAGATGTGAGCTGGCTGGAGGGTAATGCCATGGAAAATCTAACTGAAGATAGGTCATTGCCGGGCCAAAGAAGTGGACAAAGAGGGGTGTGAGAGAGAGAGACCCCCTAGAGTGTCCAATACTCTAATACCACGGGGTGCTATGGCTATCAGTGGAACTGCTTACGGGATGGTTTGGTGCTGAACTGCCTGAGGAGGAACATGGGAGAGATTTTGCCTCAGGCAAATACAGTCTCTCCTAGGACTCGTGCCGGCATGTGGAGTGTGTGAATCTGCTTCATCCATTAATAGGGAGTATGCAGGTTTCTCCCTTCTGTGGGCTAACGTGGAGGGGTAGGGCCATGCTGCTGCTTCCTTCTCTGCCCCGTCCCCCACCCTGCGCTTTTTTTTGGCATCCGCTTACAAGAGAAAGCAGGAGTGAGCGGTCCCTACGATCTCCAGATCTCAGTCAGTGCAGGGACTGCTATGGTGAGAGACTATTGCACAGCCACATAAGAAAGGCACTTCTTGCTCACCCTTCTGTCCCTGAATACCCATGCAAAGGCCTCTCGGTATATGCCCTTACATGTGTATAAAATTGTGTATATATATTTGACTTTCTCCTCTATTGTTTGCATACTACTTATAGACTGTGGATGGAATCATGGCCCCAAAGAAGTCAACAGGAATTTTGCCAATACCTCCATAATGCAGTGTTATAGCAGCACCATTGGTGCTATTGCAATTAAGGGTGTGTTAGTCACTCCAGGTTCAATCCACAAAAGGTAAATCGTCAAATAAAATAGTTGCTCAGAGCAACTGCTTATGTCTTTGGTGGTAGTGCAGACAAACCCTAAGAGAGAAGAGTCTTTTAGCTCAGGCGTGTTGGTGTTGCACATCTTTCCAGGAACGAAGCGAAGATATTTCCAGCATAAATTTGTTTGACCAGTGATGTTGCCTCCTGTCACAAGTGAATGGCCAGCTATACCTCTGTCCCCTTTGTGGGCTCTATACCCCTCAGATGTCAGGCCTTGTGCCCTTACCTATCCTGGAAATGCAATTCTTCCAGAGGGTACTGTAGCCCAAGCCCCAGTCTATCAACTGTTCTTATCCAAAAGATTCAATTGGATTTGGCACCTGCAGCTTTCCTCTTAGTGAGTCTGTGACTAGTGGTGACCGGACAGCCTCCTTCAAACCAAAATATTTTTTAATTTTAACAGTATGAACAAAGCATGTAGAGAAAAAGGATTTTAAAACAACTGAGTCTAAACACATCTGTATTGTACCTGTAGGCACACTTCTCGTCCCCTGATGACAACTCCCCAACAGCTACCACCCACATGGAAAGAGACAGTCCATTTTATCTAGCCAGTATTCCTTTGCCCTTTGCATTTCCCATGCTTTCGCCCTGTTTGTTCCAAGAGAATTTTATAGATGCTGTAAGAAGTTTGAGCCAGTTTCCTCAGACCCAATGACTCTGCCGTTGTCCTGTAACAACCTATTGAGGTGGCTTATCTTCACCCAATGTTTCCTCTTACTGCTTGTTTTAGCAACTGCTCTATTGATTTTAACCCAATATAGTCATGCAGTAAAAACCCACTGACAAGGCCCACATATAGTATTCATAAATGATTGCAGGGCATCACCCCTCCTTCTCTGGCTATTGTTGAGAAAATGGTTTTGTTTAAATGGGAAAATGAATCTATTGATTCCCTAGTCCCTCATTTTCATGTCTGAAAGCACAAAATTTAGGACAACATTTTGTGTGGGATTTCTTTGTTAAAACAGTGTCTAAACATTTCTCTTCCCAAGAGGTTTGGATTGGTTCATTTTATATTTTTAATACAAATACTAACATCAGGTCTTACACCATAGCGTCTGTCTGTTACATAAACTAGAGTCATTCAGCAGGCTCACATCTTGTAGAATTATGGGGTGGTGGTCAAGAAGATAGAAGCTATTTTCTGATATAAAGATAGGTGTCTCCCTTGAGAGCTTTTATGGCAGTTTTAAAAATCCTAACACAATGCTAAACTTCCCTATTCAAAAACATGGGATATTATTAACCTGCAAAAAGTTCTTGTGTCTTTATCTTGTAAACCAGGGCCAATCATCAGATATTCATTCTTAGGATGCTCCATGAGTCAAAAATGAAGTGGCAAACATTAATGGTATTACTATCATGAACTGGGGACAGACAGGTAATATCTGGCCATTTTGATTATGCATTTGCTAGTATCAAAGTTTTCACCTATGAAAGGGCCAACACAAATAATATGAATTTACTGTAAATAAGAACAGCCATTGTGGGTCAGACCAATGGTCCATATAGCCCAGTATCCTGTCTTCTGACAGTGGCCGGTGCCAGTGCCAGGTGCCTCAGTTTTGCTCCATTTGCTCAGTTTTGCTGCAGAATTTTGACCAGGGTACCCTTGAGTTTCCCCCAACACCACAGTGCAAGAAAACAAGGTGCTCTGTGTAAAAGCTGAGAAACCCAGATCTGCACTAGGACTACAGCACTGGCAAAAAAAAAAAACATGTTGATTCATACTTCTTTCTTTAAAAAGGACATGTTACCTGGAAAAGACCTATCAACCAGATAAGAGGTGTATTGGGTTCTGGGTGATATAATCAGAATGTGCCATGGGCCCCTGAGGGCTCTAATCCCTCCCTTCACTTGGGGTGTGCTGTGTTCTAGCACAGTTCCCGCCTTTTAAAATGAGCCCTCCCCCATTTTCAGGGCCTTTCCTATCTCTCACTGTGGTCAGTTGAATAGCTCTCCACCTACATGTTCTCTGACACTGGCCTATTCTTCATCAGAGAGCTGCTTTGGGTTCCATTTCAGGAAGTATCCACCCCACCAGCTTGGCCTCCCTAGCAGGCATACATTGTCAACCCCTCTGCTGCTTACTGAGAAAGGCACAGCTCTCATTAAGAGTATGTCTTGACTGCAATCAAAGGTCTGATTGCAGCATATGTAGACAAACCTGAACCAGCTTTAGCTCAGAAAACAATAGTAATGAAGAAATGGGAGTATGGCAGCAGACCCAGGGGCCCAGGTGGGATTGTATAGCCCAGTCTGCTGCCCTCTGCACTGCCACAGCTTCACTGCTATTGTTATTCAAGCTAACTAGATCAAAGCTAGTTTAGGTACCTCTGCGCATGCTGCAGTCACACCTCTGACTGCAGTGTAGACATACCCTGAGGGGACCAGCTGAAGGAGATGGAGGGATTCATGGGAGAGGAGAGGCAGGCTGGAGCACAAGTCCTGACCAAATTCTTCCTCCCCACAGCTACAGATCCTTCCACGTCCCAGGCACAGTAATTCTTAATAGCCTGACCCCAAACCTGTTAATTAGCCATTCTCCAGTCCAGGTTACCTTTACTAGGGAATGGGCCAATTTCCCAAGGGTCAGGAAACACAGTATTACGTTCTGGGGTCAGGTCCTCAGCTGGTATAAACTGGTGTAGCTCCTTGGAAGTCTGTGGAGCTTTATTGGTGAGCTATGCCAATTTACATCACCTGAAGATCTGGTCTCCCATCTTCCCGATACTTAGGAGTATCAGATTATATAAACACACGCCACCATGGCTACGCTCTGTTTTAGAAGTGGAGTTTTCTCTGCTACGACATGCCTATTAGCTGCAGTAATGTTATGCTGCACTCCTTTGGATTAAAATGCTATTTCTAAGTGTCAGTTAATGGGTTTTAGTGAAAGCAATTTATTAAATTTTATGTACTCAGTGTAAATCTAACGGGGTAACTAAACATTAAAGTAATGGCGGAAATCTATAATACTCTAATTTGTATTGTGTGTTCTTTTCACCAAGAATAATTGCTATTGACTGCTTAAAGCACCACTCTCCAAATCATGAATAAGCAGGAAAAATTACTGTGACAGGGTGTACCTGACCTTTGCGGCTTCCTCCAGGAGGCCTCGTGGTCCTACTACACCCTCTGCTGGGAAGCAGTGAAGAACCAGAAAAAGAGAAGCAAAGGTGGGTCCTCCAGGCTGGCCTAGAGAGGCCTCTCAGAAGTAGCCAATCAGAGCCCACCAGGCCCAGATAAAAGTAGCTGCAGGGGCTTTGTAGGTCAGTTCCTAGCTGGGAGCAGAAGAAGGGGAAGGGGGTCCTCTCTCTAGCTAAAGGAATTTAACAAGTAGCTAGAGTTTATGGTGGGCTGAACTTGCACTGAGATTTCATATGGAGAAGGCCCTAAGGATGTTGGCCCTGGGGTAGGGCTGGAGATAAAAGGGCCTGGTATGAAGAGGCCTAGGAAACTAACAATGAAAGATTGAATCAAGCAGTATGTGGCTGCTGTGTGTAGGGTCCCTAGGTTGGAACCTGGAGTAGTGGGTTTCACTACCAGCCAGAGGTAAAGTGATGTAAACACCAAGAAAGGGACAGGCCTTATTTGGCAGCCTGAACAAAGGGCTGAATTTCAAGGAACCAGAGCTGGGGCTGAAGATCCTACTGAGTGCAAATAGATTTAGTTATTGGACACCTTAATATCCCAGAAGGGTTTCATTTGGACTCTGTGACTTGGCTTCAGGGTCAAGCCACTGAAGACTCACCAAGGTTGGCTGGCAGCCTGCAGAGGGTGCTGAGGTGAGAAAAAGACTATGGTACCACACTCAGACATTGGGAGCTGCTCAAGAGGTGAGTGGTCCTATTACAATTGTTATGAAAAGAGGTGTCAAGGTGGAGCGGAATAAGCCTGAGATGAGTAACCAGGAATTACACAATTCCAATCCCAGCTCTGACAGTGACTCTTTCTTTGGTGTTAACCTATCTGTATTCGCTTTCCTTTCTCTAAAATGAACCAGGGTCTGTAACAGCACAAAGTTTTCCCTTGGGGCAGAAAATACACCTGAGGTTGATGACAGCTAAAGGTCATGGTGACCTCTCCTTTGCCCTTAGCCAGCCACTGTGGCACAAAATGTTCCTGTGAGGGTACATGGCTAAGGCAGCCAGTATTCACATCCAGTAACTTCTGTCACAAAGACTCAAATGGAACAGTGACTTAAACCAAAGCTCCCATCCCCCAGTATGACTCCCACTAAGGGCTGCAATAGAAACTGCCTGCCTTCCCTCAGGGGTGAATCCCCCTCCTTAATGCAGACTGGTGCAGGAAGGTGCTGTCTGCATCATTCTGCCTGGGTCAGGGAGAAGGAAACAGAAAAAATGGTGTGGGAGAAAGAAAAGAAAATCCACAGGATAAGGTGACTTTGTTACTTGGAAAAATAGTCTCCAGCATGTCATCATTTTAGATAATATTTCATTTGGTATTTGACATCCATTAGGAATTTCACTTGTAAGAGAAAATCTATTATAAAGAGGGCCCCCTTTGTGCTTTGCCCATCTTATTGAGTTAACTAAAACTTCATCACAACCTGTGACTATCCATCATGCCTCCGTATAATAATGCTCTTGCAGCTCAAGAAAACTGTGCTAATCTCATCAGCTGCCTATACAGCAGGAATTCAAAGCTAGAGTCAAGAAATCGCTTGCTTGAGGGATGTCTGCAACATCTCTATAACATCTGACTGACAAATTACACTATACTTGATCTCTGTCTTCAGTATCTTGATCCATAGCTGCTCCCTGTTCCTCCCTTTATTCATGGTAATAGAATGTTCACCTACAAAATAACAGCTGTGGCTGTTAGCAGCGAAAGCTGTGATGGCAAATATTCCTTTTTAACCTTAAAGTTTGCATTTAAACATGCTAGTATTATGAACTCTCTGAATAGAAGGCTTTATAAAATTTTAGAAAGCCTTCCTATCTAACTGGAACTATATTTCTGTCTATCTCCTTGGATAGCTATGTTTATATGTTTAAATCTCTTCACATACAGGGAGGAAATTTATTATGCTTTACTGTGGATTTATGTGATACATTTACTGTGCACCTTTGACTATCTCACCTGCACTCTGCCCACAAATCAATTCTGCCCCCCCCCCCCACAGGGACTCACTCTAACACTCTGAACCTCAGAGCAGCTCTAAATAGCTGCCATTATCTCATTAAAATCAACTTCCCACAAAAATATTTAATTTACTTTTCCAAACATGGAATTCTCCTTGCTGGAAAAATCACACTGGTCTGAGACCCGATATTTTGTTAACCAAACTTGTTCGTTTGCAAAATGTAGTGGCATTCTTATGTCTTGTTGAGGCTCGAGGCTTTTCACATCTGAAATTCCTTGGATGAAAGAAGAAAACATGTATCTGCATAGCAAGGTTTTGAGCTACATATTCTATAGAATTTCTGGCTCATCTTATTCTGCAAAATGTTCTAACTTTCTGTCACAAGGATAAATCCAGAAGGCACCAAAGAGAGTCAAACGGAATCTGCTGTATAGCTTATTACCTCCTGGCCTATGAAATGAGGTCCCTGAAATTATAGAAACTCTGTAGGGAAGGGATTATGTCCTCTCTGTTTAGAACAGTGTCAAGCACACAGATAGGACTCAGTAAGTCAATAAAAATTACAATGGTCATATGGTACATTAATGTCTGAGTAGTAAACTTTTGGCTGGACGTGTTATGCATGTCAGCATGGAGATTGGAGAAATGCCTGTAAAGGCACCATGGCCAATGAGAGGATTGATCAGCCACCAGCTCTGTGATAGGGAGTGTGCAGGATTGATTCTTACATTGCAGTTTATACTTTTTGGGCAGGGAAAGGAAATCAAACCTGCTTTAGATGTGAATTCCCAAGTAAAGCTATACATGTCTGGGACCAGCCATCTCTACTGCTCAGACAATATTGCAAAGAGTGAGCTTGTTTTACTAAGTTTGGGCACTTTACTCCTTACAGTAAGATATAACATTTTAAGGTGCATGCACATACCCCAGTAGTGATACTCTGGATTAGGGGGGAAGAAATGGTCAAAATGCATTTCTTGGGAAAGATTCTTCTCTGTAAAATTGCTCCCAGAGCTGTAGCGGTTAAAATAATAGCTTGAATGTTGTTTGTGTTTATTTCTTTATATAATTGTTTCCTATAGATAGTTTTAGGCTCCCCAGGCTACTAAACTACCTACCAGCCTTTGCAACTTCCCATGACCCTCTTTATAGCCCAGTCTCTATTAGGGGTGGACTCTGGGAGTGTAGGTGGAACTTTATTTTAGCTCCACCTCTTGTCAGCCCAAATATAAGGGCAGAGTAGCTAACAACCCGATCTGAGTTCTGATAGTATTGCCTTGGGGGCTCAGAGGTTCGTACAACTTTAGTGAGGTTCTCTAGATCTGTTTATAACAACTCGGGGAGAGGGGTGAGTGGGTTGTAGTCTCATTGTTGATTTCAGCAGTGTATTTGAAAACACATCTGAGCCCCAGAAACCTCTCTAGTCTGCACATCTACACTTTTAACTGGGCAGTTGCAACTCAGTTAAAAGTAAACAAAATAATAGAGCTGTGTGCTGCTGCAGTATAAGTAAAGGACATTCTTTCCCACAGCTGCAGGTGGTATAAATATCCCAGAATGAATCTCTTACAGTGTGGAAGTTTCTCAGTTAATGCTGTTTTAGGCAATAACAATTTGTGCAGATGACTTCCTGGGCCAGAGGCTGTTCTGGTATATGTGAAGGGGGCGGGGGTGGGGGGTGGGGCGCACTACATAGTACTGAGTAAGAAATTTAATAAAAAGTGATTGTTTAAGTTTATAATGGTTACAAAAAAAAATGGGGCAGACTTTTGGCAGCAGGATAATTAGAACTCCATAAGGAATTCAATATGCTGCTGCTTTTAGCATGGTGCCAGAGTCTTACAGGAAAGCAAGCAATGTGGAAACCACTCTGTGATTCGGTAATGGTGCCTTTGAATTAGTCAAGTGAGAATTGTGTGGCCACTTACTCAGCCCTATTAGGGCTGGGTTGTGCCACTCTGGCAGTGCAAAACAGCCTTAAAGCAGGTGGTATTGATTTATGGAGGATTCTCCATGTGTAGGAGAAATGCTTAGATGGCATAGAGCCACCAGACCGGCAACTCCTATGCCATTCCTCCACCTCCAGTCTCAGGCACAGGTGGTTTTATTGGGGGTGGGGGGGAGAAGTCGATGTGCCTGGTACAGCTGGTAATTACCCAAGAACAGGGCACTCCAGCCACAGCATAGAACTTATCTGAGGCTATTCTAAATTAGGCAGGAACGTTAATCTCTGGCAGACCTAGGATCATGGATGTGTTCTGGGATCTTGAAGCCATTTTCTTTCCTTTCCTTTCTCCTCCTTGGCTGTGTGAACTAGAGCTTGACTCAAACTGATAATCTAGCCCAAAAGAATGTAGATCCCTGTTCCCCAAAGCACATAAGGGCATGTGTACATCCTATTGAAATCAATGGGTAAAAGTTAAGAATAAGCTTAACTGCTTTGTCCAGACAACTTCAAGTGACAAGATTGTGTGTAACAAACTCTGAGATATACGGCCTAAGTCTTCATCTCTGAAATCTGTGTATGTTGAGATCTGCATGTAGCATGTTGGTTTTGAGTAGAACATGCAAAATATAGGTCTTGTGTGCTCTTAATGCTACAGTATGAATGTTGAAACAAAGTATTATCACTCCAAGGGCCTTTTGGAAAGGCCTTAAAACAGGTCTAAATTTTGCCACAGACTGGTACAATTATTTCATAAATGTATTTGTCTCTTAAAAAACATCCTAGGAAGAAATTGGTTTAAATTATGAGACCAATATGCACAACATTGCTACCATTGAAATGTGCATTCTCATTTCCCAGTAGAATACCTGGGATATTGTCTCATTATATGCAGTTATTGATAATGAAATTATATTTGCTACCTCAACCTCCAGCAGAATTTATTGAGTGCTAAAAGATTGCAAATACCCTTGATCTGAAAACATGTTAACCCTCAGAGTATTAAGAATTAATCTAGTTCGGAGGGAGTGCGAGGGCCTGCAGCAGGCCCAGGTACTTTACAACAGAAGAGTTGCTCAGAGGAAAAGGGAGCATTCCTGGTTTTGGTGGGGGTAAAGTTGGCTCTCTTGAGAGAATAAATCCTATTTACTTCACTTCCCAACAGCCAGAGACTCTCCTACCCAGAACAGAGTGTCCACTCTAACATTCTGGTAATTAGCAAGTTCCGGGGGGGGCATTTGCCATGAGTAAGCTAGTTGCTTAAGAGGCTAGCGAAGACAAGGCAAGGTCAAAGGCAGGCTGTACATTGTAGAAAATTTTATGACACGCATAATAAAAGTCCTGCTTTAAAATGCTCTTGTATCATTACCAATGATTGCATTGAGTAATGTGACTCATACAGTACTTGGAAAGCAACAAGGAATATTCTAAGTAATACTTAGTATTACGTTGTTACAAGCCAACCCAGATTCCAAGACAAATCAGAGAAGTGATACTTACTGTTGTTACATAACCAAACTGCTTCTCTGGGGCAATTTATAATATGTATGTTTCTCCCCCCCCCCCCCCTTTCTTTCTGTGGTTAAAATATAGACATACTAGGTCACTTGCTGTCTGATTTTCAATAATGTAATGACTTAACTACCATGACAACAGGTACAGTTTGTACTGTACAACAGCACATGGCATAATTGTTGTCAGTGACCAGATGTAAAAGCGTCTGACAAAGCTCCTTGAGGCAAGAATTTCTCTGTGTGGGCCAGACCACTGCCCTGGTGCTGTAGTAACTGTACTTTTAACAAAGAGGCCCCTATCACAGGCTATTCCCAACTTCTTTGTTACCCTCCAACTCCTTGCTGCAGTTTAGTGGATGCATGTCCATCTATCTGCTGAGATGGGGGGGGGGGGGGGGGGGCATGTGGAAAAACTGAAGAGGTGGGGCTTAGCACACATCCCTCTCCTCAGTGTCTCCCATTGGTTCATTTGCACAGCTGCCTGCCTCGGGTGCTGGCTTTTGTGGATCACATTCTTAGGCACTTATCTCTCCCCATTTGTTGTATAGGGCACCTAACTTGACTTTGTGAATTGCAGCATTGTTCTTGACTCTTTTTAAATAAGAAGGGGGGAAAAAAAGTTTGGCACTGTGATGCTCAATGTTGGAATGCCTAAGTCCCCTTGTGGCTCCCACACTGATTGGTGTATGAGGATTTCCCTTTCTGGATCCAGACCAGGTACCACTGCATTTTGCTTTTGGATAAATTTGGACAGCTCTACTTAATGTATATTCCCCCCCACCCTGAAGCCAGTCACCCCTTACTTTAGCCTACTTGGAAATGTCAGGATCTCATTCCTTACAATTGCTCTGCTTCAGAATTCAACTCCTGGGGGGCTCTTTGTTTCTGTAGTTCTCACTTGTGCTGGCTAAATAATGCAGCAAGCTCAACAAATTTGAATAAAATTTCTGATTGGTTTAACTATCTAGAATAATTCAGTGTTCATGGATACTTCATATGATGAGGCCATAATGTTTAGACTAGAAAATAATAAAATGCACTCAATTGATTAAGCTGTTTGTAGGAGTCTAAGAATTAGCATTCTGTATAATGGCAAATAATTCATAATGATGAAGAGAGTCTGATAAAAGGATTCCGTGCTAGTGACTGTCCGACTTGATAGCCTTGATCGGAGAGCCTCATTAAAAGAGAAACTATGGACAGAACATTGGCGTGTAGATGCCCATTGATTGGTGCTTTGCCTCTTGAACTAATGAGTGCAGCTCTCTTGAATGTCATTCCCAGAAGCCCTGCTTCCATATTGCTTTCAAATTACATCGCAGCACTGTGCTGTACTGATTGGCTGGCAATGTATTGTCATTCCCAACTGAGCTGCTCTCTGCAGGAAAGTCTTCTGTTTGAAAACACAATGATAGAGTAAATTCAGAAATCCACTCACAGCAGGATTTTTGCCTGTGTAAAACTGGGCACTAAATGAATTAAATATGCATACTGTGGTAGGGGAGATGTGGTGCACTTAGGTTGCTGGACAAATTTTTTTTGTCATGTTTAATCATTTGGAACTGATAAACACTGACATTAGACTGGCCTGAGCTACGAAGTGGAGATCTTGATCCAAATTTTCCCAAAGTCGGAGCTGTTTGGACCTATGATGAAGTTGGGGCCCAGCTGTAAAGTTTGAGGCTGTTTGGATCTGAGGTTTTGGTTTGTGCCCAACTCTTCAGTTGTGTGTGATGGTAACTACCCAAATGGAAGAGGGAGTAATCTGCATTGTTGGAGGAACAAAGATTTCAAGAGGAATGAAAAGGACTTTGTCAAAATTGGTAGCACTAAAATAAACCTCTTGGTGCATGTGTCATTGTACAGAGTCAAACTTTCTGCTCTGCTTTGCTCTTTCCAAGCAGACAGGGATTGAAATATATACCAATCCACTTGCTGTTCACAAGAACAGAGTACTTGGCTCATGCATATGGAGAAACCCAAAGTCCTGGGTTTGTGGTGAAGGTGGTCCTCATTAGCATGTGGCTTTTTCAATGTGGGGAGCAGGACTGGAGGGTTGATGCTTGTGGTTTTGGAAGGCTAGTTTGAGGTGGAAGGAGAGGGGAAAATCTGGGTATTATACTTTGTAGATGGAATGTTGAGTCTGTCAGCCTTGACAGGGCCTATTTATTCTGCCCTTTATTTTGATAGAGCAGAATACTTGGTCTGAAAAGGTAGTTTCCCATCCTGTACTCGGTCACTACTAGACACTCAAGGTTTCCTTCAGTCAGAGCAAAGTGACAGTTTGCTGAATACTACTTAAGAATATGGGGACTGGTCTGCGAGTTCTGTGTGCAACTAACAGTTGTACCTGCAGACCTAATAGGAATGGGAATTGCTAACATGTTGTACAAACAAATGGTTGCCTCTCTTATCTCTGTACTCACTAATACATCATATTAAAAAGGCTGAGCTGTAAGGACAGAGTATCTATTGAATAACAAAGTAGCAGTAATTGCTTAGCTAGTAACTGAACACATTTCACCTTTCTTTGAAAATGAAAACTCATTGTTTTAAGTGTTCAAATCACACAGAGATGATTACCTCCCCTTCCCCCCCACACTCAGTTCATTCTATCCTTCTATAGCCTCTCCCCTCACCCCATATCAGTTTCTTTAGAACTACTGGTTCCTTTCAATCTCTCAGACATCAAAATGATTTAATTTGGACAGCTGTATTGGTAGGCTTCATTTTAAGATCATAAAACTCTGGATGTTTCTGCTAATTCAAAAAAGTGCTTCAGAGAAGGCACATTATGTCCACACAGCTGCCAGTGAAAGTTGTAAGTAGACATGGCACCTTGAAACTTGAGAGCTGCTTAATCCTGGGGTTTGAAACTTCTTTAAATTCTGCTGTGTGATTTAAGTCCAGTACTTGTAGCTAAACTAACGTCTTTCTAATTCATATACATTAACTTATGAAAACGATATGCAACATCCTTAAGCTCTTGTTTTTTATCTGAGTCATATTAGATAATTAGCACATAGGTACTGATCTGCCCTCAGATACAAATCAATATCACCTGAGTTGCATTTAAACTTCAAACTTATGTCTAAATAAATCTAAGTGATGAATTCACAAGGACTAAATTATTTTATGAATTTAGAGTTTCTACTTTGAATTTCGATGTCTGTATTTGCTGTGTTAACTTATTTGAAGAATATCTTGCTGACACTTTATTTTGCTTGCAAATTGTTTGAAATGTTGAGCTGGTTTCTTAACTGTGACTGGCCATATTAGGCATATGGTTGTTTCTGTTTCCAGGTGAGATGAGCCTGCATTAAAACATCCCACAGATAGCTGGTGTGGAAACTTATGATCGGTTTTTCATGATCAGCTGTGCTACTTCAAAAATTGCTTTCTGTCAGTGTTTTTCCTAATAGGTTCCATTGTGTGAATGTTTTTTTTAGAATGTGCACACCAAGGGAATGTGAAGTGGGCTGAAGGGAGAGAAAAGATGGTCCAGTGGATGGGGTGCTAGCATAGGACTTAAAGGACCTGGGTTCAAAGACCTTGCTCCATCATAGATTTCCTGTATGACTTTTTTGGGGTAAGTCACTTAGGGCTGAAACCACAAAGGAACCTGGGTGCCAAACTTCAGGTCCTAAAAAACCCTTACTCATCTGCTAACTAACCATGTAGGTGCCTAAGAATCCATTGGCTAAGAACCCTCAGTGCATACATTTCTACCCATGTGCAAAGCTGAGGTAGTGATAGTCTCACCCTGTCCCTCCATGGTTAAAACACTCATCCAGCTTCATGTTCCCATTTTGCCTGAGATAGAGCGGGGACACAAACCCAGGTATCTCTCTCTCTCTCTCTCTCTCTCTCTCTCTCCCCTGCTCGGCAAGATACCCTATATCCCAGTGGTTAGGGATGGATCTCTTCTGCCGAAACTGTTCCACTTCGTAGGAAATACTGGAGCAGGGACTGGAACCTGGGTCTCCCAGATGAGTGCCCTAATCAGCAGGCTATAGTCATTTTCTCTCTCTCTCTGACCCAATGACTTTAAATATTTTATGCAAAGTGGAACAGCTTCAACAAGAGACATTGAGAAAGATCCACTCTGGAATATGCCCCAGTGATGAGGACACTCACCTGAGAAGTGGGACACCTGGGCTCTCAAGTCTCTTCTCCAAATCAGGTAGAGTGAAGCTGGGTCTCCCACATCCTGGGTGAGTGCTCTAACCACTGGCCTATAGAGTGTAAGAGGGGAGGGGGGAACTACCCCCACACTATGTAGGAGTGGGGAGGGTAGGCTGTTCTGGCTTAGGTACATAACTCCAGGAGAGGTCTCACAGCTGTGAATTGCAAGTGGCGGGAGCCACCTCCCTCCTGCCTGGACTAGGTGACTAATAACCACTTCCCTAGTGGCTAGTTTAAGCAGCTCCTCGCTCAATAGGCTGGCTTTTGAGTATCCCGTTCTTAGGCAGCTAACTCTCCCCATGCATTATAGAGGGAGTCTTCGGACCTAGTTCAGGGCTAAGGATTCCACTGGGCAGCAGGGCACCTAAAGTTAGGTGTTAGGCTCACTGTTGTAAGTCCCATTGTGAATCTAGCCCTGAGCCTCTCTGGGCCTTAGTTCCTCATCAGTAAAATGGGCACAATAGCACTGCCCTCTGTCACAGGGTGGTTGTGAGGATTAATACATGAAAGATAGGGAGGCACACAGATGGTACAGTGATGGGGGGCAGGGGGGTCGTAAGTACTGAAATAGACAGAAATGGATTATTTTAAAAACCAATGGATAGTCATGGAATTGTTTTGATCTCACTCTAGTTCTCAATTGGGCAATAGGAGTTTGGCCACCTCTTTGGAGGTTTCCTCACTATCGCTTTTTTCTTTTTTTTCTTTTTTAACCCTGAAATCCATACTGGGCTTTGTGACCCCACCTGTTTTAAACCAACTGTTAGGTCAAATAGAATTATTTACTGCCAACAACAGGCTTGAAAAATTAGAAGAATCCTGAGGTCAAGAGGCTTAAGAATTTTGTCTTCCTGCTCATGTGCCAAATCTTGACCAAGTGTTTGAGGCCAGGCTGTGGTTGTATGGTGGGGATTGGCAGGGGTGTAGTAGCCAGAATCCCTCCGGAGCTCTGACTGAGTGAGCCAGAATTCCCCCACAGCAGCCTGTCCTGCAGTGGTGGCACTACCACTCTCCTTGATGCACATTGTGCATTCCACTCTAGTGTTCAGGAAAGAGGGGGCTGTGGCCTTGCCCCCTGGGGGAGGCTAGTGCCTATGTTCTCTATCCTGAAATGCCTCTGCTGGGGAAGGCTCCCTGTGTCCTCCTCCCTACCCCACTGGTGCATACCTAGTCAAACTCTTGGCATCCAGATAACTTTCTCTCATCCCTTTCCCCCTGTTCCAGTTAGTAAACTGCGTGGCAGAGCCCTGCTTATCACAGCTGGGAGTCTGTTGTTATGACCACAGAAGTTCTATAGTGGTTCTGAAATTTGTTTCTGCCCTGTTTCATACAAATGAGTGAATAGCATGTCTTATGCATCAAGACACCTGCTATGCTCTGGGCCCGGATGTAATCTGGCACTGAGACAAAAACAGGAGTAATTCCAGCAGCAGCAGGAGCTACGCTGGTGTAAGTGAGATCAGAATCCGGCCCTGCTCGACTTTGGAGAGTCAATACTCGGTTCTGAGTGAGTCTCCTAAATTGTTTTGTGCCTGGACTAGCTCTATTTTATTAAAGTAATGAAATAATACATCTTTACCAAGTCTTGAATGCCCTTTATATTAACAAAATGCATTATTTCATCTGTCTAATTAATATCCTGTTTTAATAGGTATCTCACTTCAAGTTAGGTTCCTGTATTCTTAAGAATTTTTACTAATTTAATTGAGAGCAGTCTCAAATTAATTGTATAATTAATCTTGTCAAATTAGGTAACATTTCCTACAGTACCTTATTAAAGAAACTTGAATATTTTAAATTACCATGCTATTAGGCATTAATAAAGAAGCTCTTATTCTGTATTGTTCTATTTTATAACACAAAGAAGGTAATGGCAATGTAAAAGCTAAGTTCTATAGTACACTGATAATTAGATACACCTAATTCTCCATTATAGCTTTTCTCCTAATTCAAACATAGAATGCATAAGCCTTTTTAGTTTAAAAAAAAAAAAAAGATTAAGAAAACAATGCCAGGAATGAACTATTGTGCTGATTACTGAACAACTGGCCAGTTGGCCCTTACATGGTGGTTTGACTGAAGTCTCACAGAAGAAGCATGCTTCTGAGAAATCTAGTGCAGTGCTTGGCGGGACTTAAAGGCATACAGAGCAGTAGAAATCTTTCTTTTCATCAATTGCTCTCATGTGTGGGAATAAGCAGCATGTCGATTTCCTGACTGAGAGTGAAGAGCCATGATCCCTGACGAGCTCCTGAGAATTACAGAACACATCTGCCTTCTTGCAGAGACTGGAAGAGTTCCCTCTAGAGATGTCTGGAGGATGACCATGAAGATGATGGGCAGGACTGGAGAATCAGAAGTGACGGCTGTGATGTGGGAGAGGCAAGCATGTCGGCTGAGGAAAGGGGAATGGATAATGAGGCACCATCAATTTTTTATGAGTATATGGAAATGGCACTCAGGGTCAGAAAGCCCAAATACCTGACTTATCTGTGTGTACCAAGGAACTCTTCATTATAGTGGTCTAGTCTTTTAAGTCTTAGTACCTATAGTTCTGTGTACTCAATATACTTATTGGATTAGATACTTCAGAAACAGTAACCACCTACGTCAATGCTGTATTAGTAAAACTGCAGTTCATATGAAAGAACATTTCAGAGTGGTAGCCGTGTTAGTCTGTATCAGCAAAAACAATGAGGAGTCCTTGTGGCACCTTAACAACTAACAAATTTATTTGAGCATAAGCTTTCATGGGCTAAAACCCACTTCATCAGATGCAGGGAGTGGAAAATACAGTAGAGAGGTATAAATACACAGCATATGAAAAGATGGGAGTTGCCTTGGCTCGTTACCACTGACCCCCCACTTGGTAATTCAATTAAAGTGGTAGGCAACACCCATCTTGAAGTGGGTTTTAGCCCACGAAAGCTTATGCCCAAATAAATTTGTTAGTCGTTAAGGTGCCACAAGGACTCCTCGTTGTTTTTACTGAATTTCAATTTCAGCCACACCTGGATTTTAGCCAGTTCTGATCCATTCAGAGTAGTTACTGTTGACGGGAGGCCAAGCCCCTGGTACTCTTTTTTCCCCCCCCCCCCTCCACTATTAACACTGTCGACACCTAACACAAAGTGCTAACCATATAGGGCTTCACCGATCCAGATATGATAGGCAAACTATCCCCTTGGCCCACTGCCAAAACCAAACCCATCAATAGATCTGCTCAGAGATTTTTTTTTTTTTTTTTGATGAAACTGTTTTCTGTTTGGGAGAATACTGATTTTAGCCTAACCGAAACTTTGTGGAAAGGCTTCTCGCAGGCAGGATTAAATTTCTGGTCAGATGGACCCACCCTCTTCAGAATAGCTAGCAGCCTAGTGTTTAGAGCAGTCACCTGGGATGTGGCAGACCCAGCTCAAGTCCCTTTTCTGCCTGATTCAGAGCAGGGACTTAAACTGAGCCATCCCAAGTCAAGTCCCTGCCCTGAATCAACTAGGGCAGGGACTTGACCTAGGTTGCTACATCCCAGGTGATTGCCCTGCCCGCCCAGCTATTCTGGGGTAGATGTCTCTTATGCTTGACTTATTTTTGCACCCCCTTCTTTTCCCCCGCCCTCCCAAATCAATAGGTCTTGGTTTCATCCTGATGCAGAACAGGAATATTTCTAGAATATCACATTTTCATGGGATAGGAAAACCACTTCCTGCCCAGCTCTCCCCACCAGAATGTCGGTTTCATAGACTGTGATCTCAACCTGGACCTTTAGATATTCCCATTAGACCCAGCCTTTGCCCCGCAAGCTCCCATCAGCCAACTCATCTAGCGACCAAGAACATGAAGCTGTTTTAAAACTGACTAGATGTAATTTTAGAGTCTCCTGTTAATCATATTCCATGTTAATAGGCTTGTATGAAACTTCTTACAAGTAGGAGAAAGTGGTGTGACTAGAAGTTTTATTCCACATACTCCGTGGTTTGGGTATTTGCCGTCTTATCAGTCTGTTTTGCATATGCGGGAGCTCCTGTCAGATTCTAGGCAACATGCAATTGGCTGAAAAATTCTTTGAAGCCTGGCAGGGCTGGCAAATGCTGTCAGACACAAAACTAGGGATAGTCTTCAACCTCTAGCTCACAAACAGGAAGTGTGCTTGATAAGGGAGCTGCTGCCAAATTTTGATAAGAATTCAAGTAAGAGTCCTCCCTAGTAGGGCTCCAGAGCCCTTTTATTGGGTTGTTTTAATGCCCTCCAGAAGAGTGAGGGGTCTAGGGGGGATGGCTTTTGAAGACTAGTGTGAGAAAATAACTAACACAACATGCTGCAGAGAAACAGCTTGTAAAATCTTATACACAAATGCAAATTTTTCACCCTATAAGCAAAAGTGTTTGGGCAGTGTGATTCTCAGTTTAATGTGCTACAACTTTGGTACTTAAGACAGTAATTATCATGGGAATGGCACTGCCGCTGCATATTAACCCTTACATGGGTATGTGCTCAAAAGAAGCTACAAGACGCACAGAATACAGTACCATGAAGAGACCATGCTGTATTGAGCATGGTCATTCTCTCTTGGGTGGAGAGGGTGATCTTAAGATTCTGGCACTTGTATAGCCCTCTGGGCATCAGCCACGCTAGAGAGAGATACAATGTAACACAGTCCAGTTGCCCGTGATAGTTCCTTTCACAATGCAATAAGTCATGAACCTGACAGATCTGCATTCCTGTTGATTTTTGGCAGAACTGTCATTCTGATTAGTTTGTGGGTTTTTTCCTGTGTGTAATGATATTTGTACTACCCCTGTGTGGTTGGTCTCCCCCACATAATCTGCAATATCAGACGTTCTGCATTATATTACTTCTCTTTGAGATTTGATTTCAGTCCTGTCAACCATGCTGCTCAACCTATCACTGGCCTCCTGCTGGTAAGACTGATGCCGCAGACTCCTCGCCTGTTAGTCTCTGAAGAGGGGGGCAGGGGGGGAAGTCTTCTCCAGTATTTATTAAAATCAATCTCTCTGATCTGCAGGGTTTCTTTTTATTATTTTAAACATTTTTCCTCCCACAGTCATTCCACATTATCGTTAGACATTAATAAAACTGGTCACTCACAGCGAGAGGGGAAAAAATGTGCTTTTTATCAGGTGTGTATTAGCAAAGCATGCTGAGCCCAAATGCTGCTGCTTGCGGTTTAGTCATTTGTTTCCTATAATGCTTCTCCTTCTCCCACCACCCCACCTTTGCAGCAAGCATAATTGCAGAGAGGCCTGTACAAAGATACCACTCCTAAAACTTTGTGGGCAATCCCTGTTGGGAGAGACAGATCTTGACTGGTCCCCAAAGGTTAGGAGATGACTCTCCCAGACTGGGGTTTGGAGTTTACTTCATCCTTGGATCCCCCAGGCTTGCCACTCTTTGCCACCACGATCTAGCTCACATAGGATCATAAAATCATACAAATGTAAGACTGGAAGGGGCCCTAAGGTCATCTAGTTCAGTGGTTTTCAAACTGCGGGTCACGACCCAGTACTGGGTCACGGAACGTAAGGCACGGGGTTATGGCGGCTCTGGTACACACCACTGACCGGGCTGTTAAAAGTCCTGTCATCAGTGCTGCCCAGCTAAGGCAGGCTAGTTCCTACCTGTTCTGACACCACGCTGAGCCCCGGAAGCAGCCAGCAGCAGGTCCAGCTCCTAGGCGGGGGCGGGGCACAGGGCTCCATATACTGTCCCCGCCCTGAACACCAGCTCTGCATTCCCATTGGCTGGGAACCAGCCAATGGGAGTTGGAGGGCTCAGTGCCTGTGGGCAAGAGCCACATGGAGCCACTTGCATGCCTCCACCTAGGAGTCGGGCCTGCTGTTGGCTGTTTCCAGGATGCAGCGTGGTCCGCGGTGCCAGGATAGGCAGGAAGCCTGCCTTAGCATCCCAGGTGCGCTGCTGACTGGGAGATGCCCGAGGTAAGTCTGTGCCCCAACCCTCTGCCCCAACCCCCAGCTCTGAGGCCCCCAAACCCAGAGCCCTTTCCTGCACCCCAAACCCCTCATCCCTGGCCCCACCCCAGAGCCTGCAACCCCAGACCAGAGCCCTGACCCTGTCTCACACCCCTACCCCAGCCCAGAGCCCCTCCCACACCCTGAACTACTCATTCCCAACCCTCTGCCCCAGCCCTGAGCCCCTCCAACACACCAAACCTCTCATCCCCAGCTCTGTTGGGTCGCAGGGATTAACGATTTTCTTCAAATGGGTCACCAGAAAAAAAGTTTGAAAACCACTGATCTAGTCCAGCCTCCCACCCCGATGCAGGTGTACGTATATAAGACTATCCCCACCAGGTATTTGTCTAACCTCCAATGATGGGGATTCTACAGCCTCCCTAAGTAACCTGTTCTGCTGCTTTACTATCTTTATAGTTCAACTTTCCCCCCGCCCTAATATCTAATCTAAAGCTCTCTTGCAGGAAATGAAGCCAGTTACTACTTGTTCTGCCTTCAGTGGACATGGAGAACAATTGATCACTGGCCTCTTTATAACAACCTTCCCCATACCTCAAGAGTGTTATCATGTCCCCTCTCCGTCTTCTCCTTTCTAGACTAAACATGCCCTGTTCTTTCAACCTTTCCTCATAGGTCAGCACAAGCAGAGACTGCATGCATGTGAGCAGGAGCACTGTCACTGCTTTGCTGTGCCTCTCCACATTCTGTGCCTCTACAACTTTAAGAAATGAACGTAGATGAACCGAGTGCTGACAAAGTGTCTCAAACTAATCTGTCAAACTTTGGTGCAAGGACTGAGGAGAGTCCTTTGCTATAACGAAGGCCGTAGCGGGCCAGTTTAATACCCCTGGCAGAGATTAGAGCAGCTGCAGGGCAGCTCTAAACTTGTACTCCCTGCTGGCACCCTTACAGGGCTTGTGGCAGATGGGAATTGCTGGGCTGTTACTTCCCCGCCCCCCAGTCTGCCCAAGAACACTTCTGCACTGAGGGCTTCTGTGGGAATGGTGCAAAACTGATGCACTGGTGCAGCAGGCTCTGTCTAGCACAAAACCTTCATGCACCAGACCTATTCCCTGGGGAGGGGGCCTTACAGCTTCTGTGCCAGCTATGCCAGTGCAAAGTTGGGCAGAGTTGAATCTTGTCCAAAATGAGTCATCAACTCACAACCCAAATGCCACGGAGAGCTCTCTAATAAAATGCTGGATTTGGCTTCTGTGGCTAGGCCTGGCTAGTAGTGACAATTGGATACATGTGCAGTGGCTTATGTGAAATGTTTACTAGGAACTGGACTGAAACCGTTGACAAGAGTATGCATCACAACTGGCACTTCTGCTGACAGTCTCCGCAGTGAGGCCAAGAACTGGATGGGCTTAGGCTTGGCAGGGCAGTGTGGGCGAAACTTGCTGTGCTGCCAGTAGTGCTGTGGCGAAACAGAGGTCCCCACTGCTGTCAAACTGCCAGCTCTCACAAGCATTCAATTGGAGACTCAGCCCCAGCATCCAGATAAACTCTAGATTCTGCAACTATTGAGAAATGCTCATATGACTTGGTATGGACATCACAGCCAATACTCCTGTATGACAACTGTTCAGTAAAAGCTGAGCTCTTTCTTTACATCTGTAGCAGGAATCAGGCAGAAAGGGAGCTCTGGAAATCTTTGCAACGAAGCAGAGAGATTATCTTTAGGGATAATAGTTTCCTTATTCTGATTTCATCTTTCAGTGATAGAAAGTGATTGAGTCTTTATCATGACAGTGGCCACTGCAGCAAGGTCTCAGAAATCTGTCCATGAGAACAGCAGCAAACTCAATATTACATTCAGTCTATGGTGCTGTCTAAAACAATAACGCTTAATTGCTCAGTTTACAAAGTTTTACAGATGATTTTAGAGGCCTGTTCTTGGGGAAGTGAGTTTCCTTGTAAAAATGTGAACTCTGACTACTTTTCTGATAGTTCTTTTGGTCTGTCACGTGCATTCTGGGATTGCTTCCCCCTCACCCCCCTCCATGTGGGGAAAGTGGCAGTCCAATGAAGCAGAAAATCTAATTTGCTTTGCTTAATACCACCTGTTCCCAGTGGATTTCTTTCTGTGATAAATTTATTTTTGTGGGGATGGAATGAAAGACAGAGTTACCGTTTCAAGAGACCTGAACATTAAAAATGACAATGGTCTCCTAATAGATGCAAGACCTTAAGAATCTACTAGCTCTCCTCTATATGCCACTGTCAATTAAGGTCAGAACTACACGCTGCATAATTAGCTACATTAAATACACAAAAGAGTATACCAAGATGGAGACCAACTGCAGAGAAATGCAGCTACTAAAACAGATGCAAGTGTAAAGTATTAAAGAAACTTACTATTGAAACTATGCTATTAATTACTTATATTTGGACCAGAAACTTGGATTGGGGGGGAAAAAGTTAGTGGAAACAGCAAATTAACACAGATCCCATGGTAACCTTAAATCAGCCTCCTTGTGTCTATACATTATAATGCAGTCTTTAATTACATGGTCATGAAGTATTCTTTCTGTAGAGCTTCTGCCTCCTTCAGCAAGCAGGATGGACAATACTCAGGGAATGAGGTTGCAAGGTGTATAATGTGCAAGGCAGGGATCTACAAGAACAGGAAGGAGGGCCTTCCAAGGAGAGGACTGACATGGGTCTCCATTGACCCCAGGAAGAGGACCCAAATTTCCTAATTGAGTTGTCATAGTAGCTTGAAATAATCCTAGATTTAAACATTATTTCCTGTCTTAATTTTAGGGACTCAACTACTGAGGATAATCTTCCAGAAGAAAAATATCCATCTTTTCTCTATTCTGTGTGAGCTCTACAATTTCCCTGATTCCCCTGGGGAAAAATTCTTTCTTCCCAATGGAGCTACACTCAAAACAAGAAGACAAAAATCTGCTATTCTTTTCCTTGTGTTCTTAAAGTTCTGACAAGGGCCTTTCTCTAGAGAGCCATCTTCTTCGCTTCTTTGTATTTACTGTCACCTGCCAGCATTTTGTTCTGTCTTAAGGAGACAGTAGGTTAGCTACACTGCCAACTTCTTGTGGCTGCGTTTACCAACAGCCTCAAACAAGCCAGGCTAATAGCAATGAGCACAGTTGTTTTGGGGCTTTTTTCCTCCCTGTGTGAATGCTGAGTTTTTTGTTTGATTTCTGACTTTGGATCCTAATCAAGTCATTTGAAGAGTAAATGATCCCTTGGATAGATACTGATGTTCCCTATTGGCCAGAATGTGAGACAGTCTAAATAACATAACTTAGAGAGAAGATGGCTGTCAGAATGACATTGTAAATATGTTGGACATTGACTATATTACTCAATCATCACAACAGGTTGAGATGGACTTTCTGGATTCCTTATGTTCATATTGAGTTTAATAACTTGCCAGCAATCTAGAGCAGTGGTGGGCAACCTGCAGCCCACAGCCCGTCAGGGTAATCCGCTGGCGGGCCGCCAGACAGTTTGTTTAATTTTCACAGCTGCCCGCAGCTCCCAGTGGCCGCGGTTCGCTGTCCCTGGCCAACGGGAGCTGTGGGAAGCGGCGCGGGCCGCAGGGATGTGGTGGCCACCACTTCCCAAAGCTCCCATTGGCCGAGAATGGTGAATCACGGCCACTGGGAGCTGCGGGTGGTCATGCAAATGTAAACAGTCAGCCCGCCAGTGGATTACCCTAATGGGCCACATGCGGGCCACAGGTTGCCCACCACTGATCTAGAGACAAGGCGGGTGAGGTAATATCTTTTCTTATTGGATAAATTTCTGTTTAGCTCGAAGGCCTGTCTGTTTCACCACCGAGCTGCTCTTCAGGTAAAGGAGAGCCCTAACCAGACCTGAAGAAGAGCTCTGTATAGCTCAAAAGCCTGTCTTTTTCACCAGCAGAAGCTGATCCAATAAAAGATATTACCTCACCCACTTTTGTCTCCCTAATATCATGGGATCAACACAGCTAACAACATTTGCCAGCAATTCATCAGCTAGTACTCTTGTTATATGAGCAAAAGATTCAATGATTCAGTGATGCAAGCTAAAGCATTTGCTTCCACAATTCAGTCAAACAGGTTACTTTGAAACCCAAAGTTGTCTGCAACTGGGACCTTCACATTACTTCCATATGTGGGTCTCTTTAATCACCTCACTACTTGTCCACATACAAGGCTTTACTGGAGAGGAAAGGAACTAAAGTCTTCCCAGAAATAAATATAATTCTTTCTAATCTTTTGCTCCATAAGATGCTTAACAAGATGAATTCTTTACATGAGCATGTGATCATACAGGAAGTTCTCTTCTGGCATACATCAAATCTATTAAAAAAACAAGCTGCAAAATGAGAATACATGCATGTTGCATGAAAAAGAGAACTCACTTGCTGAAGAAATGAAATCTGATGTGGTAATGCCTTGTGCCCCATGGTTTGGTGTCTTATGCTAGGGACCTATTGAGCAGGCAAGGTGCAACTCCTGGGGTCCACTACTGGAAAAGCCAACGTATAGATTCATAGATTCTAGGACTGGAAGGGACCTCGAGAGGTCATCAAGTCCAGTCCCCTGCCCGCATGGCAGGACCAAATACTGTCTAGACCATCCCTGATAGACATTTATCTAACCTACTCTTAAATATCTCCAGAGATGGAGATTCCACAACCTCCATAGGCAATTTATTCCAGTGTTTAACCACCCTGACAGTTAGGAACTTTTTCCTAATGTCCAACCTAGACCTCCCTTGCTGCAGTTTAAGCCCATTGCTTCTTGTTCTATCCTTAGAGGCTAAGGTGAACAAGTTTTCTCCCTCGTCCTTATGACACCCTTTTAGATACCTGAAAACTGATATCATGTCCCCTCTCAGTCTTCTCTTTTCCAAACTAAACAAACCCAATTCTTTCAGCCTTCCTTCATAGGTCATGTTCTCAAGACCTTTCATCATTCTTGTTGCTCTTCTCTGGACCCTTTCCAATTTCTCCATCTTTCTTGAAATGCGGTGCCCAGAACTGGACACAATACTCCAGCTGAGGCCTAACCAGAGCAGAGTAGAGCGGAAGAATGACTTCTCGTGTCTTGCTCACAACACACCTGTTAATACATCCCAGAATCATGTTTGCTTTTTTTGCAACAGCATCACACTGTTGACTCATATTTAGCTTGTGGTCCACTATAACCCCTAGATCCCTTTCTGCCGTACTCCTTCCTAGACAGTCTCTTCCCATTCTGTATGTGTGAAACTGATTTTTTCTTCCTAAGTGGAGCACTTTGCATTTGTCTTTGTTAAACTTCATCCTGTTTAACTCAGACCATTTCTCCAATTTGTCCAGATCATTTTGAATTATGACCCTGTCCTCCAAAGCAGTTGCAATCCCTCCCAGTTTGGTATCATCCGCAAACTTAATAAGCGTACTTTCTATGCCAATATCTAAGTCGTTAATGAAGATATTGAACAGAGCCGGTCCCAAAACAGACCCCTGCGGAACCCCACTCGTTATGCCTTTCCAGCAGGATTGGGAACCATTAATAACAACTCTCTGAGTACGGTTATCCAGCCAGTTATGCACCCACCTTATAGTAGCCCCATCTAAATTGTATTTGCCTAGTTTATCGATAAGAATATCATGCGAGACCATATCAAATGCCTTACTAAAGTCTAGGTATACCACATCCACAGCTTCTCCCTTATCCACAAGACTTGTTATCCTATCGAAGAAAGCTATCAGATTGGTTTGACATGATTTGTTCTTTACAAATCCATGCTGGCTGTTCCCTATCACCTTACCACCTTCCAAGTGTTTGCAGATTTCCTTAATTACTTGCTCCATTATCTTCCCTGGCACAGAAGTTAAACTAACTGGTCTGTAGTTTCCTGGGTTGTTTTTATTTCCCTTTTTATAGATGGGCACTATATTTGCCCTTTTCCAGTCTTCTGGAATCTCTCCCGTCTCCCATGATTTTCCAAAGATAATAGCTAGAGGCTCAGATACCTCCTCTATTAGCTCCTTGAGTATTCTAGGATGCATTTCATCAGGCCCTGGTGACTTGCAGGCATCTAACTTTTCTAAGTGATTTTTAACTTCTTTTTTTTATTTTATCTGCTAAACCTACCCCCTTCCCACTAGCATTCACAATGTTAGGCATTTCTTCAGACTTCTCGGTGAAGACCGAACTTCTCGGTATCCTTCTAGACAACAGCCTTCTCAGGGGTGGAGTTTGATAATACAATAAATTATAGCTCCCACCAGTTCTTGTGCCTCACTGCGTTAAAAAAACTGATCTAAGCCAACCCTACTTCTCAGACAGTGAGAAGTCACTGGTGGCTTTTTCTAGGAAACCATAGACTGACTGCAGTGAAATCCTTCTTGACAGAGAGGATCTAATGGGAGCGTATCCTAGCTGTTGAAACACTGGAAGCGAATCCCCTTTATGGAGGCTTCTTGGGAACATTCTGTCAGGCAGAGGTTTGCTCCTCCTTGGTAGCTCTAGTTAGTTACAAGCCTTGGGGTCCCTGTGCTGCTGCATGGCTCTGGCGCCTGTCGGCCCACGCTCTTTTGAAGCATCATATAAGTGGAGTGATGCCTTCCAACAAATGGGTGGAGTAGAAGACCCTATTGGCAAGGTCCTGAAGATTGTTGCATGCACACTTTCTCTCCAGTGGATAGCATCACACCCCAACAGAGCAGTAATTTTAAAAAATGAATGTTTTTCTGCTCCATCATTCACCTGTTCCTGTGGGACACGCATCAGGCTTCTTAGGGTTTTCAAGTTTAAGAGCATTTAGCACCTGGTTAACTTGTAGCCGGCACAGGCATACACTATTTTAAGACTTTTGTGCTGTGGTAAATCTAATTTTAGTGTTTAAAATCTTAGTGGCTATGTAGTGCTATTTCCATGGTGGCCTGCTTAGCTCCAGGGCACTTAGATTTTGTCAATCAGTCCTACAATGTTATTTATTTATCTATCACTTAATAACCATGCTGCACAGAATAATTTATCTGGCATAGCATGACAATTTGTACTATAATTTGACCCCTGCTGCTGCAGACTTGCATTCCGTTACAGCAATGATTGAGAAAATTAAGATTCCTAGGTCACTTTTCAGGCTGTTTTCTGCTTTTCGTAATTTCATTCCACTTCATCTTTGATCAAAGAAAGGTTCATCCAGAAATGTGAAACTGGCAAAAATCACCATGTTGTTCCGCTGTCTAGATCTTAGTTAATTCCATATAGATATGGGGAGTGGGGCCGTGCATGCTTGAATTGGCATGCTAGATTTACATGCCACCAAAATTAAACTTAAAATAAAAATTCTACAAATATCTAGCAGAGTTCATCCAAAATCTCAGAGTACTTTACCAACCCCTCATTTCAATTAGGAAGGTAAATAAAATACTCTCGGTATTATATGGTGAGTTTTTTTTCCTCCTGAAGCCTAAACAGTCAGAAATAGAATTTAATCTTTATGCTAACAGGTGAGGTGGTGTTGTCTAGTGCTTATGCAGGCCCAAGTATGGGTGGAATGGGGTGTGGGGGGGGGAGGGAATGGAAGAAAGGGAAATTTAAAGGAGAACAGTGTCATAAAATGTTACTGTTAGCCTCTTCCTCATAGAAAAGTGAAGGGACATAAACATAGAGAGGGTTGAAATAACATAACATAATATATCTATATTCAACAGTTTAGTTGTACTCCCTAAGACTGAAGTTTTTGCTATGCAAGGTATTCCATTTGAGCTGTTTGCATTCAACACAGTAAAAGATGGAGTTGATAGAGCGGGCACTGGACTTTCTGACCTGGTCTGAGAAGTGTAGCTACTTTGTTATTCCATAGAAACTGCACCAAACTTTCCATGCTCTGATGAGCTGCAAATACTACATTTTTCAGGGCAGTCTTCCTTTTCTTGTCTGCAGCAGGTGAGTGCCTACATTCTCCTCTTAACTACCACCTATAGAAAGATGTAAGGGACTGTGTTTTCTGTTACACATGTACAATGCCTAGCACAATGGGCCGAATCCCTGATTGGGGCATCTTGGTGCTACTGAAATATAAATTTATAAGATCCTCTAGTTTGATTTGAACTCATCTCTATGAAACTTGAAATAGGAATTCCATACCTGATATAGGTCAGGGTGTTGGGCTCAGGTTCATTTCTACTCTCTGTTTTTAGAGATGGGATCCCTGTCCCACCTCTTCCACCCCCCTCCCTGCTTCCCCCCCTCCCCCCTTGCTGCCACCACTTGCTGTGTTCCTCCTCTCCTCTCTCCCTCCCCCATGAGGCCTCCACTGCCCACTGCTCCCCATGTCCCTCTTCTCCTCCACTCTCCTCCTTCCCCCGACCTCATGGGGGAGGGTGGAGAAGAGGAGAGGCGCGCGGTGAGTGGCGGGGACCTCTGGGGAGGGGGCATGGAGAGGAGGAATTAGCCAGGCAGCAGCAGGCAGTGGCAGCCTTGGGGAAGGGATTGAGCAGGGATAGGAAGAGGCAGAGTGCAGGCAGGGCCTCCACAGCCCAAGCGTCCAGCAGCGGGTTGGTGGCAACTGCACCAGAGGAGGCTTAGCCTCCCTAGGCCTATTATACCCGCTGCTTATGGTCCCTGCAATGCACTGTCCCTTCTCATCCAACTTTGTTCTTCCATCATCCATCTTTTTTTGTCCCAAAGGTCACCATGGCTCCCTCTGCTTGGCAACAGATGGTGTTTTCAGCGGTGTTTAAACTTTCATCAACAAACTGATGCTGCTGTAAAGATATGCTGAGAACTTCTGATTCCTTCCCCTTCCCTGCACGTAGAAATGTAGGCACTCTGTTTGCATTGAGAATCCTGTCATTTGCCTCCCTTTATTTTGTGCACACTTTCCGCTCTGTGCTGTCAGAAAATGATCAGATCTCAAATCAGACTCCATTTCTGTCTCTTTAAATTTGCCTTTGAGGTAAAGAACTCTGATAAATATCTGAGAATGGCCATGACTCTGGCTTCCTATGCCTGGAAAGCACCTGACACGTCTTGGCACCACCACATTATGAATAATAATAAAACTAGTGTTTCAGAAGCCCAGAGGGTGGGCATATCCAGAATGGAGGAAGGCATTGCCTGGGTTGCAGGGTACTGATCCTGCTGTTTTACTTTCCCATCGTTATAAGAAGTGGAACGCGTTGGCCTTGATCTGATTGGCTTATGTGAAAATCAATAGAAGATGTCTGCCTTCACTAAGCAACTCTCCTGGCTTTGTAATTACTGTTATTCTGAATTTGAAATCTACGATCCACACTAATCCCTGGCTGCATATTTAAAGTTAATTATTTGTACGGCTGCTTACAGAATCTAATGATTTCAAAAGGTTATTTCTCCCGTCCTTGATCAGTTATTTAGTGCATCTGAAAGGTTATGTTTCTTCTTTGTATCTTACCCATTGCTTTTCTTTTTGAAGATAGTTTCCATAGCATTATTTGTTTAATCTGCCTTTTCTGTTGCATTCACAGTACGGTAAAATTATACAGTAAGGTGCAAAGCTGTCTAGCACATTGTTGGCGACACACAAATAAGGTATTCTGTTTAAAAGGGGAATGCAACCAAATATATCCTTCAACCTGTAACTGTTTCCACAGAATTTCATGATGCTTGGCTTGGTTGTTCTCTGAAAAATTATCAAGTACTATAACCTAACTGAACCCTGGTCATACCTTTTCTGTCAGGGCTCAAAGACTGTTTGAAATTCACTTAAAGACGGAAAGCTATTGCACATGGCTTTTAATTAAATGACAGTGGTTTGATTCAGGCGGGGGAGAAGGGAAGAGGGTGTTTTGTGCATAGCCTTGCATCGTAAAATGCAATGTCGGTTAAATTTAACATTAGTTTAAATATCCGTTAAATCAGACTCTTTGCAAAAGCAAGAGAGTCTGGAGTTGGGAGTATCAACCCCTTACTCTGTACTTCCTTGGCATCACCCAGCTGAGGAATTCCAAGCCGCTTACCAACATTGTTTACCACACAAAGGGGTAGGGAGGTGCAGGGCCGGCTCCAGGGTTTTTGCCGCCCCAAGTGGCCAAAAAAAAAAAAAAAGCAGAGATTGCGATCTGCGGCGGCAATTCGGTGGGAGGTCCTTCGCTCCGAGCGGGAGTGAGGGACCATCCGCCGAATTGCCGCCAAACAGCTGGACCTGCCGCCCCTCTCCGGAATGGCCGCCCCAAGCACCTGCTTGGCAAGCTGGTGCCTGGAGCTGGCCCTGGGGAGGTGTAAATTAGAGCTGTACAAAGAAGTGATTTTTGGTTCATGGGCCAAACTGAACTCAAAACCTTCATTTTGGATTGTCCCAAAACAATTTGTTTTCTCAGCAAAACAAAAAAATAAATGTTATCGTGAAACAAAATGTTTGACCTGGAATGAAACATTTTGAGCATTTTAAACCATTTTTTAAAATTACAAACAAAGGCAATTTTGAAATGCTCACCAAACAGGAGGGGCTGGTGGTGGAGGTGGTGCCAGGCCCCCTTATAGCCCTGTGGTTGACATATGGAAGACCCAGGTTCAAGTTTGCCCCCCTGATATGAGCAGGGAGTAGAATTTCGTGTCATGAATTTGACACATTTTGGCTTACCCAAAACTGCATATATATTTTTTTAGTGAATAAATTATTCATCTGAAAAGCTTTGCCTGGTTCCAGTGTAAATTGTTTCCCCACTTTGCAGATGGAAAGGCAGAATCGCTTAAGTGACTGGCCCAAGGTTACACAGGAAGTCTGTGATAGGGCTGTGATCATAACCCAAACCCTTTGCATTAGCCCATGACCATTTACTCATTATATAGTAACTTGCTGTAAGGCACCTAAGTATTGCATCATAGTTTGTAGTGTTCCTTAGTCATAATGTAAAGCCGACAGACCCTAGTCAACAGGAAGGATCGAGCCCAGGACTTCTGTTGCATAGTGTATGAGCCTCTACTGCATGAGTTAGCTGAGACTGTAGCAGACTCCTCAATCTAGCTGGGCTAGATGCCACTAGATGGGGACAGAACGCCACACCAAGCAAGCACGGGTTATAATAACACACTCCCTTTGTGCCCAAATCTTGCATTATGTCTCTACACTAAATTATGCTGTGCTGCTTTGAGGAGATGCTTAGGCTACATGGAGGTTTAATACATTCTGTGGTGTGGTTTGAAATGGAGGGTTTCAAACGCTTGACAAATGCTGCAGATGGTCTTGACTCTCTCTAGAGCAGTTTTGAGTGGGATGTCTTGTCAATCCTTAGTACTGTGCAGAAGTGGATAATGTACTGCCTGTTGATCAATGCTGTATAATAGCTTCCAATGAATTTCATTTGAAAGTTATGCATCACTTGTCAGTGTATAAATCCAGTATCTGAATATAATCTGCAATGCACATAACTTCCCCTAATTTTTTTACTAAGGATATGCAGTAGCAGGCTTCAATTGCTAATAATGTATGATCCCCTCTGCTGCATCGTGTAGAAGGAATAAAAGAAATGCTCTGAAAAGGACCCTGTGTAATGAGATAATCAGTAGCTACGTTTCATGTTCTCCTTCCCACACACCCCCTGAGAGTATGGAAGCATCTTCATGTGGGCATTGAAGGCTGAGCGAGTTAGGGGTTGGCGTGTGCGGAGCCAGAAGAAGGTTCTGAGAAAAGCCAGCTTTGGGGACCCATGAAGTCAGCAGCCCTGGCCCACTCACACTTAACTGGGTAGACCTAAAGAAAAGCTCAGATTCTCCTTTATGGTTTGTTTAAAAATAGAAAGAAAACTTGAGTTCTCCTGCTTGTAATGAGCCTTGACAACATAAACCGATGTAAACTAATTGCTGGGGCTAAAATAAACCAAATCATCAGCCATGTTATCCACAGTTCCCTTTCAGTATCCAGGGCTAGTGTTCAAGGTCCAGAAAACAAACATGTAGGTTCCTTGAGTTTCTGGAAGTCCCCATATCAACTACCCAGGCAGCCATTTACTGGCAATACAGCCATCCCTAATAGAGCTGAGCAAATTATTCGTTTTCTGGTTTCTTGACCAAACCGGGTCCTCCTCCCCACCCATGAAAATAAAGTTTTGAGTTAACCTGAAATGGAAACGTTTGGGGGGCTTTTTCCTCACTGAAATGAGAAATTTCATTCAACCTGAAATGAAGCTTTCCATTGTGGGTGGTTGTTATCCTTTTAAAAAATGTTTTTAGCTAGTTGTAGTTAAAACAAAATGTGTCAAAACTGGTTGTTTTTTAAAATGTCAAAACAAAACATTGATTTAGGGTTTTTTTTTTTAAATCTTTTTCCAGCTGACACTCTTCACCTAATTCAGCCCAACTTCACAAATAGCTTCAGTCCACCCAAAACTGCATTTTTGGGAGGGCAAATAAACTATGAATCCCAAAAGTTTAGTCCACCTCTAATCCCAAACTCCCTACTAGCCAGCTGCTTAACTAGCTCCCTACTGAGCAGCCAACATGAGCCCTGCCTCGTCTAATGGACTAAGAACAAGGCACTAACCCCAGTCAGACACATTCCCTGGAGACCAGGTAAGAGAGGTACTATCTTTGATTGGACCAACTTCTGTTGGTGAGAGAGACAAGCTTTTGAGCTACACAGAGCTCTTCAAGTCAGATGGCGAAATTCAACATCTTCCATTGTTGGGACCAACACTGCTACAACAACCCTGCGTATGTTCCTTAGAGGAATTTAGCAAAAGATGTACAGTCCAGTATTTGACTAGTCTGTTAATTTCAAGGGATTATCTTTCTAAGGGCTTGTCTATACTTAAACGTCTGCAGCACTTCAGTGAAGACGCTACTTACGCTGATGGCAGAGGTGAAAGTAAGCCGGTATGCCCCAGTACAGCATACCGGCAAGAGCCGGTGCACCATACTGGGGTGGATCGGCTGCCTCTGGTGGCAATTTAAAGGGCCTGGGGCTCCCAGCAGTGGCTGGAGCCCCGGGCCCTTTAAATTGCCGCCAGAGCCCTGCTGCCGGAGGCCTGGGGAAGTGGTGGCGGGGCTCAGGCGGCGATTTAAAGGCCCCGGGGTGCCTGCCGCAGCTACCGCCCTGGGCCCTTTACATCATCCCTGGAGCCCTGGGGTAGCGGCAGCGGGGCTCTGGTGGCTATTTAAAGAAACCTGGGCTCCAGCAGCTGCTACTGCCCCGGCCCTTAAAATAGCCGCCGGAGACCCGCCGCCGCCTCCCCAGGGCTCCGGCAGCTCTGGGGACGATTTAAAGGGTCCGGGGCTCCGGTAGCTGCTACTGCCCCAGGCCTTTAAATCGTCCCCGGAACCTGCCAGAGCCCTGGGGTAGGGCCAGCGGGGCTCAGGCTGCAATTTAAAGGGACAGGGGTTCGGCCGCCGCTACTGCCCCAGGCCCTTTAACTTGCCGCCAGAGCACCGCCACCACTACCCCAGGGCTCTGGCAGCAGGGCTCCGGGGACAATTTAAAGGGCCCAGGGCAGTAGTGGCAGCCAGAGCCCCGGGCCCTTTAAATCACGCCTGAGCCCCCGGCTGTTGCTGCTACCCCCGAGTTCTGGCAGCGCGGCTCGGGTGGCGATTTAAAGGCTCGGGGCTCCCACTGCCGCTACCCTCTGGGGCCCTTTAAATCGCCACCCGAGCCTCACTGCTGGAGCCCTGGGGTAGCGGTGGCGGGGCTCTGGCGGTGATTTAAAAGGCCAGGGGCTCCCGGCTGCCGCTACTTCAGTGGAGCCCCAGTCCCTTTAAAGCTCTGCCAGAGGTCGGGGCCCCCTCCGATGGTGATTTAAAGTGCCCGGGGCTCCGCTGTGGTAGCAGCAGCTGGAGCCCCGGGCCCTTTAAATCACCCCCAGGGCTCCTAGTCGTCTCTGCAGCTGGTAGTTACGGGGGTGATTTAAAGGGCCCAGGGCTCCCAGCTGCTGCTACCACAGCCCCAGCCCCTTTAAATCCTGATTTAAAGTGCCCGGGGATTTAAAGGGCCCACCTCTTCCGGTAGAGGCCACGCCTCTTCCGGTTGAGGCCTCTCCCCCTCCTAAGGACTCCGGAGTCCTTTAAGATACTTTCACCCCTGGCTGACAGGAGGGTTTAGGTAATCCACCTCTCCAAGAGGTGGTAGCTGTGTCAACAGGAGAAGCCCTATCATTGACATAGTGCAGTCTACAATGGGAATTAGGTCAGTATAATGACATTGCTCAGGAGTGTGGAAAAGCCTGAGTGACATAGTTAAACATAAGTTGCTAGTGTAGACCAAGTCAAAGGAACAGTGTCTCTCTTTGTTTTGCCCCTTGTGTGTAGTAATGGTTTTACGTCTGAACTTCCATTGGTTTAGCTGCTGTAAAAGGGTCTGCAGCAAACCCATGACTGTCACAGTGCATCAGATTCTGTCTGTGCAACCCCACTGACGACTCTAGGATCTCATTGCACAGGGGTTAAATAAGGGCAAAATATGTCCTTCTTAAACTTACTTCAGATTCATATGGAGGGAATGCTACAGCATGAATTAACTTAATCAGAATCCACAGTAACTTTACACCTTTCGACCACCTTCATTTTTGTTCATATGACTGGAAGAGATTTGACCTCTCAGTGACTTGCTCATCTTAATAGCAGTGTCAGGTGATGCAGAGGGTGTGAGAGATGCATGAAAGGGCATGCATTACTAAATTAATCAGATCTCCTAGAGAGACACCTGGGGATAATGTGTGGTTACCTCCTATGCCCAGGTACATCCATATTTATAAACAACTTTATCCTTGTACAGGAACCATTAAGTCACTCTCCCTGAGGCAGCCCTGGCAGTGGCAGATATACTTATGTTTATCTATATCTTTTTATGTCTGAGGATTGCAAACCTGCATACAGAGTTAGAGGGCCAAAGTTCAAAGCAGGATATGACTGAATGGAAATGTGATCCGATGAGCGTGCAGCGCTTTATATGGAAGGAAGGCTACTTTTTAGCAATAAAGAAATTCTGTAGCCAACAGCAAAGCAAATGCCTCCTAGGCGTAAAGTTGAGAAGCCTAAATGTAGAAACAGCCTGTGAATGGCTGTAAGATGACTGAGGGAGCTCAAGAAGCTTTGACACTTGAAAGGGCCAAATGCTGCCTTTCCATGAACATGTACAACTCCCACTAACTGCAGTGGGAGATGCACAAATGAGAGTAATATTGGCCCATTCTTTTCTACTTAGGTTCTTATACTGTCTATCCTATGGTATGGTAATATCTTGGTATCTTACCTTAATTCCTAATCCTTTATTTAGTAGCTGAATGAAACCCATTCTGCACAGATTCCAAACGCTACTGAATACCATTGAGTTCCTGGGTGGGGTCTGTGTTTTTTTAAAAATGCTTACTGCAGAACATTGTTTATGAACAGCGTGTGGAAGTGCAGGTATAGTAAATTACTACCCAGGGCTTTAAAGATGTTACTATGTGGCTTATATAAATTCTCTTTTGTGTACATCCCATGCCTGTGAAAGGTGTTGGTTTGCGAGCCCTGGAGACTCAGGCCCAGATTCTCAAAAGTATTTAGGCTCCAAACATCCAGCATGCAGGCCATATGTGGCCTGCAAGGTATATTTATAAGGCTTGCATGACACAGATTCAACCGGAATTTCAGTCATCATTTAAAAAAAAAAAAATCTAGCCTTTGTGGCTTCCAGATGTGGACAGAGTAACTGATGCCGTGGCCTGAAACAATGACACATAGATATGAACTCCCCTATTAATCTGATTGGAGTATTAACTTTAAAACCCTTCAGTGATGTCATTAATTGCTTCATCCAGTATGGTGATCAATGGTCAAATGGAGGGGAAGATGCATAGCTTAAATTCTCCCCAAGCATTTACCGGAGCCCCGGGGCTTGGGGCGTCAGTCCCACGGGGCATGCTGGGGCTCCCGCAGGTTTGAAACTTCCACCACCTCTGTTCCTAACTGGATGAACGGTAGGACAGTGAAAGTTTTTTCCTGAGATTTAATCTAAATCTGCTGTGCTGCAGTTTGAACCCATTGCCTCTTGTCTTGCCCTCTGTGGCAAGAGAGAACAACTTTTCTCCAACTCTTTAATGGCAGCCTTTCAAGTATTTGAAGACGGCTATAATGCCCTCACCCCTTAATCTCCTCTTTTCCAAATTAAACATACCCAGATCCTTCAGCCTTTGCTCACATGGCTTGCATTCCATCCCTTTGATCATCTTTGATGCTCACCTCCAGATCCTTTCCAGTTTCTCTACATCCTTTGTATACTGTGGTGACCAAAACTGGACACACTACTCCAGCTGAGGCCTAACAAGTGCTGAGTAGAGTGGGACTATCACCTCCCGTGACTTGCATGCTATGCCTCTGCTAATGCAACACAAAATTGCATTTGCATTTTTTGCAATAGCGTCGCATTGCTGACTCATGTTGAGGTTGTGATCCACCACAACTCCCAGATCCTTCTCAGCAGTGCTGCTGCCCAGCCAGTTATCCCCCGTTCTGTATTTATGCATTTGGTTTTTCTTCCGTCAGTGTAGCACCTGACATTTGACTTCGAATTTCATTTTGTTGTCTATATTCCAGTTCTCCAATTTATCAGGATCCCTTTGAATTTTAGCTCTATCCTCCCTCCTTAGCTTTGTGTCATCTCCAAATTCCAGGTTGTTAATGAAGATGTTAAACAACATCTGACCCAGAACAGATCCCTGTGTAACCCCACTTGAGACCTTCCTCAAATCCAACATTCCATTAATGCTTGCTCATTGTTTGTGGTTGTTTAACCAATTATGTATCCACTTAATGGTAGTTCTGCTGAGCCCACATTTCTCCAGATTACTAATCAGAATGTCATGTAGGACTGTGTCAAAAGCCTTGCTGAAGTCCAGGTATATTATGCCCACTATATTCCTCATATCCACAAAACCGGTTACCGTCAAAGAAGGAAAACAAGCAGGTGTGGCATGATTTGTTCTTAGTAAATCCGTGCTGGCTGCTAGTGATTATCCCTTCATCCTCCAGCTAGTTGCAAATTGAATGTTTTATACATTGCTCCAGTAGCTTCCCAGGTATCGAAGTCAGGCTGACTGGTCTATGGTTCCCTGACTCCTCCTTTTCCCCCTTTTCAAAGATGGACACTATGATAACCCTTCTCCAGTCTTCTGGGATCTCTCCTGTCATCCATGAATTTATAAATATTATTGCCAGTGGCTCAGATTTCTTCAGTTAATTCCTTCAGTACCAGGGCCGGCCCACAACGTTTTGGCACCTGAGGCGGGGAGCTCAAATGATGCCCTCATGCCCCCTCGCTTGGGCCAAAACTTTGAAATGTCTCAATTCTGCCTTCTTCCTGTTCTATTCCTCTCATGGTACTGCTCTGCTACCTACCCCAATGAAGGAGAACTAACAACTTAAAATGCCTTGCTCAAAAATTGTAAGTAACACTTAACTTTCAAATGCCTGAACAGCAAATGTAACTTTTCTTGTCTGCATAGTAAACATTGGCATTTTTATCTGTTTGAATAATCAAAGTCGTGCTTTCCGTGCCTTCTTAGTTGCAAAGATTTGAACTGCTTCCTGAAGGTCCACAGTCTGGGCCAGCTCATGCTCTATTGAGATGGTTGCAAGGCTGACCAGCCTCTCCTGTGTCATTGTGGAGCGTAGATGTGTTTTTATTAACTTCAGCTTGGAGAAGCTGCATTCTCCACTGGCAACTGTTACAGAAAGTGTTAGAAGTATGCGCAGAATAACAAAAGCATTTGGAAAGAGGGTGGTCATCTTATTTGTGCACATATATTCCAGAACAGCCTTTGGAGTTGATCCTGGTGAAATGTATCTTGATAGGGCTTTTAGTTCATCACCTAAATCACTCGCATCAATATCGTGCATGTCATCATGTGTCAACACTGTCTCTAGTGCCCTGCATGGCTGGTGTAGGTCGTCTTCAGGTATAGTGAGGAGTTTTGGAATATCCTACAACATCCCAAATATACTGCTGTGTTCCTTGAGCTGCATGAAACGTTCAACTGATTGTATTGCACCATCTAGCATCTGGTTAAAGAATTCAACTTTAAATTGTTGTTTGGGGTCTCTTATGGGATTATCCCATGCCTCGTAATCAAAATGTCGTCATCTTCGGTGACTCTTGTATTCTTGAATGGGTAGTAAAATAGCTTCAGTGTGAAGTTCCTCTGCCAACTTCTGTGCACTCTTCAGAATGTTTTGAAATCCCTCATCTGACCAATAAGACTGTAGGTATGCCTTTGCTTTGTCCAGTTGTTCCATTGCTCCAGATATATCAAGGGCAACACCTTGTAAGCAAGAGACCCCAACACTTATTTCAAACGATATGTCATGCCGCAACACTAAGCCACACAGAAATTTGAAGTTATGTATGTTTCTGGTGATTCCATTTCCCTCTGCCACTGTTCTCCCATGAACAGTTCCTGTCATAGCATTATTCTCCATAATGGCAACTATGGCATCATCTATCTTCTCAATTTGGTGTTTGATAGGCTTTATCGCCTCCACTGGACTTTCCCATCGTGTGGCACTCAGTGGTTTCAGTGTCAGAGAGGATGTTCCCAGATGTTGCTTCAAAATTTGCCATCGATGAGTTGATGCAGAGAAAAATACATAGATGCTTTGAATTACATTTACAAAAATTCAGCAGCCTCACTAGAAGCTGATGCTGCATCACTGACCACCAAGTTCAGTGAATGAGAACTGCACGGGATAAAAAAAGCTCGAGGGTTTAACTTTCGGATCCGTGTCTGCACTCCTCTGTTCTTTCCTCTCAAGTTGGCACCATTATTGTAGCCCTGACCTCTCACGTCAGCTATCGCAATTTCCATATCTTCCAGCTTTTTAAGAAGCACATTTGTCATACCAGCTCCTGTAGTATCATCAATGTCAATAAATTCTAGAAAATGCTCTGACAGTCACCATTGCAGGGACATTTTCACTAGGTTCTGTTGTTATTACAAAACACACCATTAAAGTCATTTGTTCTGTATGGCTGGTGTCAGGTGTGCAGTCCAGAATAATGGAGTAATATCTTGCTGACTTCAGATCTGCCACAATCTTCTGTTTGACTTTTGTTGCCAGTAACTGTATGATCTCATTTTGAATTGTTTTTCCAAGGTAGTGGTGTGTGTACATTTCTTGGGTGGTGACTCTTCTTAGATGCTCCTGGAGAACAGCATCAAACTCAGCCATCAGCGCCACAATTTTAAGGAAGTTTCCATTGTTTGGCACATACAGCTGATCTGAAGTGCCACACACTACTAGGTTTTGGTAGCAAGCATTCTCACAATGGCAATGAGCCTTTTCAGAACATTTTGCCAGTAAAGAGACTCTGATGCAATCTTTTCTTGATGCTGATAATCTATGGTGGCCTTTAACCTTAGTCTCATCTCAAGCTCTTTCCACCTATGGAATGTTCTCTGGTGATTTGCTGCCTTCTCATGGCATGCCAGATTTCTAGCCAGATTTTTCCAGTCTTTTATTCCTGTGGAACCCAATGTGGCTGGAAGGTTAGACTGGAAGAGTTTGCAACAAAAACAGTATGCAGCATTCTGGGTTTTTGAGTACATAAGCCATGGCCTCTCCACTTTGTCACCATTGGGGATTTCACGCCAGTAATGTGTTGGATGGAAACTTCTATTTTCATTGTCTTTGGGGAACATGAAGTTTTTCACTTGCTGTGGCCCATGCAGTACAAGGAAGTCCCTAAGGCTACTGCTCAAATGGGACCACAGTCCTGGATCATCTAGACTTAAGGAACTAAACTCAGCAGCAGCTGTTTCTTGCACCTCCACCACACTTTCTCTGATCTACACTTTTCTTCAGGAATGTGCATGGTTACATCCACTTGAGATGGAGATATGGATGCTGCAGTAGCTGCCAGGTCACCTGCACTCTGACTAACTGGAAGATCGGGCATCTCCTCACCACTCACATCCTCACTGAGGCTGGAAGGCTCATCATGAACATTTGTGTCTATGTATCTCAGGAGAGCTCCTTCCTGCTTAGATAGAAAAGCTTCTTTTGCTTTCTTTCTTTTTCTGAATGCTGCCCCAGAGGGACGTTTTCTTTTCATTCATGACTGCTGTTCTGTGCCAGCTATAGTGGTTCTCAACACTCAACTGAAGGGGACAAATAAGCAGGCTGGTAGCAGGGCCTGAGTGAGGGAAGAGATCAGCGTCTTAAGGGCCTAACTGGCTCCTACTACTTCAGTTGACTGCCTGTTCTCCTCAAGTGGGTTCAGGGAAGCAGCAGGAAACAGGAAGCTCCCTGAGAAGCTGGTGTTAATCAGTCCAGGCTCCTGGGGGTGCTAGAGAGGTACATAAGAGGCTCCTCCCTCTCTCTCTCCCTGCAGCTCCTGCTGCTTTCTGTTATTCCCTCTCATCTTTTCTCCTGCCTGCCTGTTACGTCTCTTGTGCCCTCCTTCCTCCAGCACAGCACTCCACCATCTCTGTGCATCTAGAGCAGGATCAGACACAATTTTCTGCACTCTGGGTCCTAGTGGCGCCCGCCCAGTCTGGCACCTGAGGTGACTGCCTCAGTTTGCCTCATGGTAAGGCCAGCCCTGTCCAGGCACTGCACCTGTATGATGATCTGACTCACTTGAACAAACTTGTCTGAGTGAATGTGGAACCTTTTTTCGTTCATAATTCCCCTTGCTGTCAATATTTCTGCATAGCTTTTTTCCCTTTCCTTGTCATCTCTCTCACACCCACCCTTCTTTCAAGCTTTTTTAATTAGTTTATCTGCATTTACATTTAGAACTAGATAAGATAGTTAGGTCAGTTTTTAATGTTTGTAGATAGACTTAGTGGTCTGTGCATTTCTGACACACAAAACTGTTAATGGAAAAATGGGTGTTATGTAACTAAGACATGACGGACAGAAAACCTATTTGTTGACCTGGGCAATTTTTTTTTTTTTTTTTGCGGGGGCAAATAGTAAACTTGCTGAAAGTGCATTTTGGGGGGGTACTGAAACTATTTATAAATTTGGATCTAATTTGGCGAATAGTTTCATCAAGGAAAAAAAAAGTGTTTCTGAAATGTCAAGACCTTTTTGTTTCAACATTTTTAAACACTTTTTTGTTCACCTCAAACTATTATTATTTTTATTTTAAATTTTAGTGCAAAACAAAATTTTCAGTTTGAAATTAAACTAACTTTTCTGGTGCTTTTTCTTTGTTTTTGTTTGGTTGGCCATTGAACCAAAAAATTAATTATTCACTCATCTCCCCTTATGTCATCCAGTAGAGCCTAGAGGCTCCAACTAAGAGTGGGACTAGACTGGGGTGGGCAAGCTTTTTGGCCTGAGGGCCACATCAGGGAATAGAATTGTACGGCGGGCCATGAATGCTCACAAAATTGGGGTTGGGGTGTGGGAGGGGGTGAGGGCTCTGGTTGGGGGTGCAAGCTCTGGGGTGGGTCTGGGGATGAGGAGTTTGGGGTGTAGGAGGGTGCTCTGGGATAGGACTGAGGGGCTTGGAGGGGGATCAGGGCTGGGATGTGGGAAGAGGTGCAGGTTCCGGCTGGGGGTGCGGGCTCTGGGGTGGGGCTAGGGATGAAAGGTTTGGGGTGCAGGCAGGTGCTCCATGTTGGAACCAAGGGGTTTGGAGAGCGGAAGGGGGATCAGGGCTAGGGCAGGGGGTTGGGGTATGGGGAGAGGCTCAGGGGTGCAGGCTCCGAACGGTGCTTACAAGTGGCTCCCGGAAGCAGTGGCATGTCCCTTCTCTGACTCCTAGGCGTGGCTTCTGGGAGCCGTGTGGTGTGGCCCCCAACCCGGCGCCCCGGCTGGAGCTCGCGGGCCGGCTTAAAATGACTCATGGGCTGGATCTAGCCCGCAGGCCGTAGTTTGCCAACCCCTGGATTAGACTGTTCTAGGTGCTGAACAAACACATAGTGAACTTAGTCTAACCAGACAGTGGGTAAGTGTCTGTGCCTCTGTTTTGATTCCACAAGTCAACACAGCAGGGCAGTGGCAGAGCCAGGAATAGAAGCCCGGTTCTAATCCATCGGACCACTCTGCTTCTTACTCCATTATTCATCAAAAGTACCTGATGTCAGAAGTATATCACTACGGAGACTTGTGCGTTTTTGGTGTGTTTGTTTTGTTTTTGCTGTTGAAATAACTTCCTGTCTTAGCTTGTTAACCGTTCCTGCTCACTTTTATTTATGTTTTTAAAATGTTTAAGAAGCTTCATTTAAAATTAAATTAAAATGCAGAGCCCCCAGACCGGTGGCCAGGACTCGGGCAGTGTAAGTGCCACTGAAAATCACCTCGCGTGCCAAAGGTGGCACGCGTGCCATAGGTTGACTACCCCTGTTAAAAGATAGGAAACAAAGCGTAGGTATAAATGGTCTATTTACCTCTCTGCATTCTGAAAACTGTGTTGTCCCCCAGGGGTCTGTTCAGGGACCAGTTCTATTCAACATATTCAGAAATGATCTGGAAAAGGGGGTAAACAGTGAGGTGGCAAAATTTGCAGATGATACAAAATTACTAAAGATAGTTAAGACCCAGGCAGCCTGTCAAGAGCTACAAAAGGATGTCTCAAAACTGGGGCCTGGTCCACACTAACCCCCCAAGTCGAAGTAAGGTACGCAACTTCAGCTACGTGAATAACGTAGCTGAAGTCGACATACCTTACTTTGAACTTACCGCGGTTCAGACGCGGTCCACACGCAGTAGGCAGGCTCCCCCGTCGACTCCGCGGTACTCCTCTCGTTGAGCTGGAGTACCGCAGTCGACGGCGAGCACTTCCTGGTTCGATTTATTGCGTCCAGACCAGACGCGATAAATCGAACCCGGACGTTCGATTTCCAGCCGCCGAACTAGCGGCTAAGTATAGACCAGCCCTTAGTGACTGGACAACAAAATGGCACATGAAATTCAATGTTGATAAATGCAAAGTAATGCACATTGGAAAGCATAATTCCAACTATACATATAAAATGATGGGGTCTAAATTAGCTATTACCACTCAAGAAAGAGATCTTGGAGTCATTGTGGATAGTTCTCTGAAAACATCCACTCAATGTGCAGCGGCAGTTAAAAAAGCGAACAGAATGCTGGGAATAATTAAGAAAGGGATAGAAAATAGGACAGAAAATATCATGTTGCCTCTATATAAATCCATGGTATGCCCACATCTTGAATTCTGTGTGCAGATGTGGTCGGCCTATCTCAAAAAAGATATATTGGAATTGGAAAAGATTCAGAAAAGGGCAACAAAAATGATAAGGGGTATCGAATGGTTTCCGTATGAGGAGAGATTAATAAGACTGGGGCTTTTCAGCTTGGAAAAGAGATGGCTAAGGGGAGATATAATTGAGGTCTACAAAATCATGACTGGTGTAGAGAAAGTAAATAAGGAAGTGTTGTTTACTACTTCTCACAACACAAGAACTAGGTCACCAAATGAAAATATTAGGCATTGGGTTTAAAGCAAATAAAAGGAAATATTTCTTCCCACAATGCACAGTCAACCTGTAGAACTCCTTGCCCGAGGATGTTGTGAAGGCCAAGACCATAACAGGGTTCAAAAAAAAACTAGATAAATTCATAGAGGATAGGTCCATCAATGGCTATTAGCCAGGATGGGCAGGGATGGTGTCCCTAGCCTCTGTTTGCCAGAAGCTGGGAATGAGCGACAGGGGATGGATCACTTGATGTTTACCTGTTCTGTTCATTCCCTGTGGGGCACCTGGCACTGGCCACTGTCAGAAGACAGGATACTGGGCTAAATGAACCTTTGATCGACCCATTAGGGCCATTCTTATGTTATGTTCCTCCCCCTCTGCTGGTTGGCCAGCGCTGTGTATGTGGGTTGCTTGGCACTAAAACATCTTCTGGCCAGGGTAGCTCCTGCAGGCAATGCTATGGGTGCACAGCCAAAGGGACCAGCAAAACACCTCTCCCCGCTGGCAATATGGGTTTCCAAACAACTAAACGTATTCTGAAAAATCAGATGAAATTCCACCCGAGAGTATTTGACAGAACTATTCTCTCAACTTCAGCTCTTTCTATCTGAACTTCAGATCCTATGTTATTTGTAAAACCCATCAAAGAGCCATGGGAGCAAATTAATTCCCAGAGTAACTCCATTGCCTTCAATGGGGTAACATAAAGGATAAATTTGACCCACCCTCTTTTTTAGGGTTGCTGTCATATGTCAGATCCTGTAAATTGCCTGCCATAAATGTTCTTCAAAAGTAAGTATAATGGAGTAACTTGCAAATATCAGAGGAGTTAAAATTGCAAACTGTGGCTTATAGTTTGAAATTCAGCACATGAAACAGCCTGGCTTTGGATTCACTGCCTAAAGTTACCGTGACATCTTCTAAAATCATAAAAAAAAAAAAAACCTGCAATATAATTGAGCCTTTAAAGGGGGAATCTGTCCTCAATTCAAAAAATAATCAAAGGTCAATCTGTTTGAGGTCTGTGTGGTTTAAAATTCTTCAGGGTGACCAGAAGAGATGTTTTCAGTCTGTCTTACTCTCTCTCGCACACACTGCACTTCCCTGATTTCAGAACATAAATCAGTGTTTGCCAGCACTTATATGAAAGTGTAAATAAAAGGGGCCTGATGACTCATTGCACACAGGCAACAACTAGACTATTTCACAGGCAAGACCACAGCTGCTATCCACCTACTCTTGAATTGGTTCAATATATCCTGTTTGTGTGAGTGGATGTTATTGACTTGCCTCACTTGTCTGTGCTAACAGGCTGGCTTTGGAGGAGGAAATGGGGGAAGCAAAGAAAAATAGTTCAGAAATTCTCATAGTGAGATTCAGTGACACATATTCCCATGCTTCTCTCCTCTTTCATTTGCTTCTGTAGTCTTATATGTATACACCTCCTTTGTATAGGGCAGGGGTCGGCAAAGTTTGGCACGCGGCTCGCCAGGGTAAGCAACTTGGCTGGCCGGGCCAGTTTATTTACCTGCTGACGCGGCAGGTTTGGCCGATCGCGGCCCCCACTGGCCGCGGTTCACCGTCCCAGGCCAATGGGGGTGGCGGCAAGCCGTGGCCAGCACATCCCTAGCCCGCGCTGCTTCTCGCCGCCCCCATTGGCCCGGGACGGCGAACCGCGGCGAGTGGGGGCCACGATCGGCCGAACCTGCCGCGTCAGCAGGTAAATAAACCGGCCTGGCCTGCCAGGGTGCTTACCCTGGCGAGCCGCGTGCCAAACGTTGCCGACCCCTGGTATCGGGTGATCAGATGTCCCATTTTTTAAAGGAACAGTCCCATATTTAAGCCCTCCTGCAGGTGTCCCAACTTTTTCTTAAAAATTGGCAAATTGTCCCATATTTCCTGTCTCCCCCACATCAGTACTGGTGGGTCCTGCTGCTGGCCAGATCCCTGCTAGCCAGCCACCTGCCCACCAGGGGTGAGTCTGGGGGTCTAGTGGCCGACGATGGGAGTAGGCGTGCAAGGCTGGTGGCAGGGTGAAGATGCAGGACACAGGGCTGGCTGCTTCTGCCGGTCTGTCAGCGCAGCCCCGGCTGCATGCTGGCTTTTGGCCAGCAGGGCCCCACCCCTCGTCCCGTTTCCGGCTGGCACTGACTGCGCGCTGTCTGCTGCAGTGGCTGGTGAGTGTGGGCAGGTGGCGGCCAGTTACGTGTCGCCTCTGCTGCTTACGCATCGGCCCTTTACGTGTTCCCCCTCTCACTCTCTTTTTAACAGGGCTCAGTCAACCGGATGTTAATTTGTAAGTTTGTACTGCACAGTTCTGATTGCCATTGAACTCGCTTGAATACAAGTAATTTTACTAGGTGTCCCATATTCAGCAAAGGGAAATATGGTCACCATATCTTTGTTTGGTGGCAAACAGATGACGCATAGTAGCTAGATAAGGTAGGTGAGGTAATATCCTTTTATTGGATCAACTTCTGCTGGTGAGAGAGACAAGATGGGACTCTGTGTAGCTCGAATGCTTGTCTCTCTCTCACCAACAGAAGTTGTTCCAATAAAATATATTACCTCACCCACCTTCTCTCTCTCATCCTAGGTCACCATGACTATTGCAACACTCCAAACCACATAGTAGCTTGCAGTCAGTACTGGTGTGCTCTGTTACAGCTCCCAGCACAGGGTGTGGAATACGATAAATGGAACTGGAAGGGCAGAACTCAGCTTTCAGGGGGAATCTAGCTTGTGCTACTTGGAGTTGGGGAATGCAGTTTGGTGAGCAGCCTGCTACTGGATAACTGCAGGCTTCTCGGCATGTCACGTTGGCCTCTGTGCATGCTCAACAGACCTCTTTCCTACAACTCTGTCCACCTGCTGTATTCCATAGATAATTAGGGACAGGCAGGGCTTAGGAGTGTATGTGGAAGCAAAGAGACTATATGTAGATGATCCTGGCTACCTCCAAATCTTGTGATCTCCTCAGGGATCCTAGAAAATCTGCTGGCTTGGAGAGGGGTGGGCAGGCTGAACCCCTCACTTTCTTCTGTGTGGGAGGGGAGAGAGAAAACCTGTAATCCCACCAGAATGTGTAGGGAACACCAGAGGGAAACTTCACAGCTTCCTGTCTCTTCCTGAATAGGAGCGAAGATGGTGCTTAGCAAGGAAGTTACATTTCCTAAAATGGCCCATGGTTAGGATCCATTTGTACTTTAGACATCTCACTTTTCTTTTTAAAAGACAGGCACTAAATGGAGTTATATCCATTTACATGGTTATCCTGATAGACTTTCTAAATGTACTACAGAAGTGTCAAAATCTGAAAAAATTATACTTGCAAACTGTGTAACCCTTGAAATTTGGTTTGCCTTTACAAATCACTTCAAAAGAAACATCTTACCAGACGGCCGTGTGTGTGTGTGTGTGTGTGTGTGTGTGTGTGTGTGAAAGTAATCTGAAATCTTCAGGAGCTAATAAAATAATAAGATTTATCACAATAGCTCCTAGAAGCCCCAACTGAGATCAGTGTTCCATTACGCTAGATGCTACAAAAATGCATAGTAGAGCTGTCCCTCCCATGAAGAGCTTATAGTCAAGCTATATAAGATGGGGGAGGAGGGATATTATCCCCATTTTACACATGGGGGAACTGAGGTACACAGATGAAAGGACTTGCCAAGGTGTTACAGGAAGTCTGTTGCAGTCAGGATGCCAGAACTCCTGAGTCCCAGATCAGTGCCTTAATCATGAGACCCTTCTTCCTCTAATTTATCTGCTTAAAAAACAAACATGCATTATGATTCATATTGAGCCTAACTCCTCTCTGGTATAACCAATGTCAAGGAAGTGTAGTGCAAGGTGAATTTGTCTCAGTATATTCATATAGGTGGATATTCTTATCATAAGAGCCTCTCTTGCTCAGACCCAAAAAGTAATGAAAAGATTCACCTAACCCAGAGGTTATGTCTACACGGCAATTAAAAACCCAGGCCTGGCCCTTGCCAGCTGACTGGGGCTTGTGGTAAGTGGCTATTTAATTGTGGTGTAGATGTTTGGGCTTAGGCTGGAGCCCAGGCTTTAGGACCCTGGAAGGTTGGAGAGTCCCAGAGCTCAGGCTGCAACCTGAGCCCAAATGTCTGCACCACAGTTAAACAGTCCCTTAGCCTGAGCCCCATGAGCTTGATTCGGCTGGCACGGGCCAGCCATGCAGGGCCGGCTCTAAGGTTTTTTGCCGCCCCAAGCAAAAAAAATTTTGGCTGCCCCCCACACTAGCCCTGGGCTCTCACCCCCCCGCCCACCAGTGCCCTCCCCCACCCGCACCCCCTGCCACCCCCGCGCTGGGCTCTCCCCCCTATCCCACCCACACCCCCTGCCGCCCCAGCCCTGGGCTCCCCCCCACTAGTGCTGTCTCCATCCGCTCCCCCCTTGCCTCCAGCTGGTCTGGCGCTGGCAGGGTCGGGGTAAGCAGCAAGGCTCCCGGGCCCTGCCTCAGCCAAGGGTCCCTCCAGCCAGGGCTCCCGCCTCCAGGACTGGCCGGGACCCGGGAGGGCAGAGCCGGGGAACTGCCCTGACAAGGGGCTGAGGAGCCAGGGCAGGGTAGCTCCAGAGGGAGCGGAGCCCCGGAGAGCGGGATGCGGGCCCCGCATGGCAGCGCCCCGCCCTCTATGGCCCTGCTGCTGCTGCTGCCTCTGGCCGCCCTGCCGCAGTCCCTGGGCGGCTTGGGCTGCTTCGCCCAGCCCCGGCTGCGGCGCTGGGGGGCGGCCGCCCTGCAGCATCTGCAGGCGGCTCCCTGTGCCCTGCGGGGCAGCCCCCAGCTCGAGTGTCCCCCGCTCAGAGCCTGCCCGGCCCAGCCACAAGGTGCGGGCGCTGCTCCCCCATTGCGCGAACCGCAGTGGCTCCAGGGCGCCCCCCGCACACTACGCGCTGCTGCTGCCAGGGCTGGCCCTAGGCTTTGCCCGCCCAAAGCAAAAAAAAAAAAGAAAAAAAAAAAAGATGGCCGGAATGCCGCCCCTGAAAATGTGCTGCCCCAAGCACGTGCTTGGTTTGCTGGTGCCTAGAGCCGGCCCTGCAGCCACGGGTGTCTAATTGCTGTGGAGACGTACCCTAAGAGATTCCCACCCACACAAATAAATATGGAGTATGAGGCAGTGCAATCTGCTGAAACACTGCTACACAGTGTAAACAGTCGTCATGGTGTAAATATTCCTAAATAGAAGTCCATGGTAATCTAATACAATAGTGATCTGCAATATGGTAATTACAACTGTGACTGGACTCATTAATTTTTGGTAACAGTTGTTAAGCAGCTCATTAGGCAGGAATTGGACAGCAGACGTCAATCTGGGGAGACTCTCAAAACCTTCCAATATTTTTCTGTTCAGAGAAGGAGGGGTGAGGGGGGTGGAGCTTACGAACCTAAGCTGTTCAAGCTCTGTGAGCCTGGTGGGCTTGGCAAACATCCTACCAGCTCAATGAGCCTGAAGCAAGGGTATGATTCTGTACACCATCTAAATTGCAGGCCTGAAAAATATCAGGCAGTACTTTACAACACTCTTGCTTTAATGGACACTGGTTCCTGCTGGAAAATATGCTGGGCAAACACTGCACACAAACCCGTATGGCCTTACATAAACTGGCACAAGTCAGCGTTTGCTAATTTCATTCTGTTTTCAGTGTGTTGATTCAAGGTTCGCATGGACTGATTTTGTTGATCTGTATTAATTCAGCTACAGTACACTAGCTGGAAATAAACATGCATTAGTTCCTCTTCATATACCTGTACATTGGTTATTTCAGAACCTGCAGACATGAAAATTAAAGCTGTCAATGGCAAGCACACGATGCGTAACATCTTCTGAACATATGCTTTAATCAGAGACCTTCTGCATATATAATCAATTGCTCTTATGCACCAGGAGGGAGGGGGTGATAAAGTCCAAGATGAGCCAACGCTCTGGCCAAACAACCCTCCCTCATGGACAAAATTTAATGTGAATTACATAGACTGTGTCTTTTTAAAAATCGAACGGATTCACGTAGGAAGTTTAAAGTCACTAGGTTGACTCAGGAGGAGCTTTAATCTGCACGTTCCACCAGACGACATGGGAGCAAATTTGGCTGGGCTGTAAGTAGAATTGCACCCACTTAAATCAACTGAGTTACATCAGAACTGAGCATAGTGCTACAACTGTCAAACTAGGTGCACTTTCCTTCTCCACAGAACCTTTCTCGTCAGGCACTGAAATCCATGGGTTGCCAAAATCAATTCTACTTTCTCCCAATCTATTGCCTTCCTTCTTGCCTTCTCTTCTCCACACCACCACCCACCTGCTTTTCTGCCTTATGAACATTTTTACTGTTTATTATCATACTAGAAGTAACTAAACCAGCCATACAATACAACTGTGTTGCGGCCACTCACACATTTGAGCCGCTCAGTGTCCAGTCACAAGTTGGACCTGATCAGTGCTGTACTGCTTTCCTTCAGTTTCTTTCCTATTCCTCCTCCATCCTGCTGCTCAATAGTGGGTAATACCATTTATCTTTGGTTGGCATTTCCTAACGCTGCCAATGTCCCTTTATAAATAGCAAATAATAATGGGATATTGTTATCAGAACTGATCCTACTGTACACATGAGAAAATTGAAATACGCAAAGGAGAAGGGTTTTGCCCAAGTTCTGTCATAGCTGGGATTAGAACTCAGGGATTCCTGTGGCTTTTAATACTTTGTGTAATCCGTTAGGTTTCACTGTCACATAGTTCAAAACAGCTCTCCTGTATCCAGGATACTGTGATGCCTAACATTCTTTCTTCCAATTCTTCCCGCCCCCACCACACCCTTTATATCTTCACATTGCTTCTTAATTTGATGCTTCAAATGGTACAGTAAAATCTCATGTACTTTCTGGTGCCACTTCCTAATATGAAATCACACACTGAATCAAAGTAGTAGGAAGCCCATCTGGCTGCGATTGCTGACAATCCTTCTTCCCTAGGTCTCCTTCAGGGTGGAACAGCCTTCCTTTATTTCTCTGCTTTACTGACTAGCCATCTCTTTTCAGATCTCATTAGCAAACTATCCTTCAAGGGAATATCTCCAGTTATTACAAAGCTCACAAGTACAGTGACACCCTTATACTTCAACTGTTCCTACTGTCCTTAAATTACTGCAGATTGTCATGCAAGCTTACTATTACCATGAGGACTGGTGCCCCTGACTTAATAGCATAGCCAAGGCTCAATATACCAGAGTGTTAGCTGGGTCACAACTCTGTAACAGGCCTCCTGACTAGCAATATTGCACCAGGTTCAGGTAAATGAAAAAGGGAAGGCTTTTTTTTTTTAGGGCCAGATTCAGTCACCCTTATGTGGAGCAGGCAAGTAGATCCTTGCAAACTGAACTCTATTCCCTTTCCACCCCCTCAAGTTTTACATGAACGCTGAAGCAGAAGCATTTATGCACCTCTGTAAATGACAGTTGTCTAGGCACTTTCATAGTGGCAGCAAAGCATAAGTGATGCCAAAAAGGCAAGCACTCTGGTGACCCTCAGGGGTATGCTAGTCATGTTCACTTCTCTGCCTGCCTCCCTCTTGCATTGTTGACTGTAGCAGATTCTCGAAGAGCATTTTCTTTCTTCAGGGTGCAATGTCTGTCTCTTTCTGAAGGTATGCTGCAGTGAGCTATTTGCTACAGACAGAACCTGTGGAGGACATGCCACTGTGAGGGCAGGTCTACACTAACCCCCCAAGTCGAACTAAGGTACGCAACTTCAGCTACGTGAATAACGTAGCTGAAGTTCGAAGTACCTTAGTTCGAACTTACCTCCGTCCAGACGCGGCAGGCAGGCTCCCCCGTCGACTTCGCGTACTCCTCTCGTCGAGCTGGAGTACCGCAGTCGACGGCGAGCACTTCCGGGTTCGACTTATCGCGTCCAGACAAGACGCGATAAGTCGAACCCAGAAGTTCGATTTGCTTGCCGCCGAACTAACGGGTAAGTGTAGACCTACCCTGAGTTTTTCATCTCCCTGCCATGTGTCCATCAGGCCCATGATAAAAAGCAGCTCTAAATAAAAGTTCTGCTTGGCCTTTAGACAAGCATAAAAACCAAATCTGCTTAAAGTTTACACCACTAAGCCCCTAGGAGATTCAAACGATTTCAAGCTTGGACAAACACAGGGCTGTTGACTCCTGTTTGAAATGGGATCACTCTGTCATGATCTCATTCTGGTGGTGACTTTTTGTGTGTATCTGCATGAACTGAGACTTTAAGGTCAAAAGGGAGGAGTCCCAAAAGAAGCCTGCTTAAGTGTGTTTTATCATCAGAATTACAGCTAGAAAGAGAAGAGGGAAGAGTGAGAATGTCACTAAAGTGTTTTTTCTTGGATCTCATTTAACGTTTACAGTCCTCGCCAATGAAGAAGATAAGCTCTAAAGCTAAGGGCACATAACTACCTAAGTGGGAAAAGTGCACTGCTTTTGTTAAAGTGAGCCCCAAGTATTTTTAGAGATGGGTGGAAATCTTCAGCTGAAGTTCTCTTTGGGTGAAAAATGCAAACTTGGCAACACACTGAACATTTAGTGAATTTGTGTCTGCTTTGCTGACTTGTTCATGTAGGGTGTGAGGGACGGGGAAACACCCTAAAAGCCAAAACGTGTTTTGACACATTTGTTTCAATAATGTGATCAGAATTACTCTTAATTTAGAAACTTCCTTCATATTTATTTAAAAAAAAAATTCAGAAACAAAACACTTTGAACCAAAACGATTTTTTTTAATTTTTTTTTTAATTGCCAGCAAACCAAAAAATCCATTATTCACACAGCTCTAGTAGTGACTGCTATAATTAAGTCTATGCTGGAACTTCATTTTCGACTTTCTTTCTTTTTTTCCCTGTGAAATACTCCATGGGAGCTAAAACTTTTTTCCAGATTTGGTCTCATCCCAGAGATGATTTTTTTTCTGGAATTTTTTTTTTAAAGGAAAATCCCTGCAATTAATATGAGTGTTTGGAGAAGGAATGGGGGAAGGCATACACTTTAATAAATTCTATTTTGGGGGGGTTCTGGCTCTTCTGCTTTCCAGAATAGTGATTCTAGTAAGTTGCCGCCTCACATGAAGAGAAATAAATTGCTGTATATTGTAAAGTAGTTGTATTGACTCATAAACTGGGTATGTTTTGTGTGTAGTCACTTCTGGAGAAGCCTCTTGGTAAGATCAATAATGCTGACCTGCTATCACTGCATCATAACAATACTGTCTAGGCATATTAGGCATGGAGTTTTGTTAGTCCTTTATGAACTACTGTCTCAGCCTTTCCATTGTAATTCTTCACACACTTCCCTTTTTTGTGTGTCTGGGAAGTCTCAGCTGTGGGGAAAAGAATAATTTAGAGGATTAGTAATAGGATGTGGAACATTTCACCTCTAGGTCACTGGTTTGAATCCAACCCCCATTCAGTAGTGATTGAAAATCACTACCATCTGATTGCTTTTCCATGGCCTATCTGACATGAGCTAGTGGGCCCAGTCTAGGTCCTAATAGACAGGTATCCAAATCAAAATTCCACCTTCACATTTAGTTGGCTTCTTTGTAGTCTCAGCAGAGAGAGGACCAGTTTTAAATGGATGATGGTGGGTGAACTATAATACCTTCTTGACCTTGGAGGTAGTCGTTCCAGGTAGGTAAGCAAGAGGCAATGTCAGGGCTATGGAGAAGCTTTTATGCTGTTGCCTGCCTTGCACTTTCTGTGGATAAATAGCAGATTTGAGTCTCTAAGGCTGTCTTTCTCTAATGCTAAAATCTTTCAAGAAACTTAAATGGACTCCTTTGTGTAACTCTGTCCTAAACTATTAATCTAGAACAAACTCCAGCTAAGATTAAAGTCAAGTGAAAAAAATTAAAAGGGGAAAGGTAATGGTCATAGCACTAAACACTTCTTCAGCCAGGGCTTTCACAGAATCCTCTTAAAACACAGTGCCAAGACGGATAATTGTTACTGTATTAGAACATACCAGGTCACTGGGAAACTGTCCAGTAAAAATAGCCCCTTAGGACTATTGTATTGTGGAATCTCAGCTGAGACCTATATTGATACATCTGAACAGTGACCTTACTTTTCTTACTGCTACTGACTGAACTATGAGCTTGGATCTTATCAAGCCCTTAGCAGGATTCAAAAGGAATGACATTTATATGGATACACATATTCAAAGTTATTTTAAATAAAGAGTAAAAATATATTTGTAGAAGGGTTGTATGAGTGTTTATTTCAGGGCATAAACTGATTGGGAGCAAGAGGGCTAGGAATAACCTATGGATAGGTTATTCCATGATTGTCTACTGTAGGGACTCTTGCACCTTTCCCTGAAGCACCTGGTACTGCCCACTGTCCTGTCAAGGACAGGACACTAGACTAGATGGACCACTGATCTGATCCTGTATGGGAATTCCTATGTTCCACTCCTGCCCACTATGTTACAGAGGAATCAACTCTTACTGGCAGTGGGGTCCCAACAGCCACTCTTTCTTCCCACAACGAGGGTTGGAATGGAACTCTGTGGAACCCATATCACAGTCTATTTGCTTCGCACCCCTTGTACTGTCTGATACAATCCTTCAGGCTGTCCATGGAGTGTTCTTGACTTTTTCTACATGCTTCATAAGAGACCCAGACAGAGTGAAGGGTACCAGTCAGATTCTTCTGGTAAGACTATGAAGCCACAGGCTGAGTATTGGTGCTTTTGGTAGAGAAAGTGAGATTGTTTTTGTTGTCTTTCACATGAAGAAACACACACACAATAAGCTGAATCCTGAGGTCCTTATTCAGTTCTTACTCGGACCTACTTAGGCAAAAACCTTATTGGAATTAATAGGAGTAATGACAGTGTTAAAAACTATGGAAAAATAGTACTGTGGTGCTGCCTTCCACAAGTCATAGGAATAATGTCTTGGATTACAAGAAGGGGCAGTTGCAATATCACCAGTACGAAGAACAAGTAGGAACTTCTTGCTTCTTTATCACTGACTTATTTTTTGCCAATTTAAGATCAAGATCTTGGAAAGAATTACATTCTGTCTTAGACGGAACTGACAGAAACACATTTTCAATTACCAGCCAGGTGACAACAGAACAACAATGTCGGTAGTTTTTTAAACAAGGTTATTTCTTGGTTTACAAAGGTGACAATTTATAAATGACTGAACAAGAGTCTCTTACAAATGATCTTATTTTTTTAAAAAGAACACCCTAGTTGTGGGGACTGAGGTATTCAATTTATATCATGCACTTTAAGGAGAAAGGGTCTCTGTGTGGGAAAAGTTACAATCAAAGAATTGTTTTTCATTCTTTTTTAATAAAGATGAGGAGTTTTTCTCCTGTCACCCCTCACATGTCCACAGTCCCTCTGGACTTCAATGACCGTTGTTTGCACACAACAGAATCTGGATAAGCACTCAATAGCAAAGTATGATGCAATCGACTGAGCAAATGTCTACAAGTGAAACTCCTTGTCTGAGGATTGTAGGTTGCAAGCTCTTTGGAGCAGGAACTGTGATGGAATGCTAGAACTCTATTATGTTTGGCCACTTGGTGGTGATATGTGTAACATACCTTACCTGAGCTAGTAACAGGTACGCTGGGCAGTGCCTTAGAGTATCTTGAAAAGGACACACCCTTTGTATCTCTCTCCATGATAGAAGCTCGGTAGCCACTCCAGATCTGGTACAGAAGACTGACCTGTAAGTAGCAGCCCTGTAACTTACAGTGTACACGGAGTATGTGACAGGGACAGACCTTTATGTTCTGAACACACAGCACAGAGAAGAATGGAAGCCCGGAACCTGGTGATGGTCAGAAAATGCTGATTCATCAAAACCAAAACTTTTCATGGGAGCATATACGTTCTGACAAAATTTTTGTTGAGAAGGCTTCTCAGGATCAGAATGAAAGTTCAGGTCGGAAGGAGAGACAAGAGGAGACTAAGGGGGTATATGATAGAGGTATATAAAATCATGAGTGATGTGGAGAAAGTGGATAAGGAAAAGTTATTTACTCATTCCCATAATACAAGAACTAGGGGTCACCAAATGAAATTAATAGGCAGCAGGTTTAAAACAAATACAAGGAAGTTCTTCATGCAGCGCACAGTCAACTTGTGGAACTCCTTACCTGAGGAGGTTGTGGAGGCTAGGACTATAACAGCGTTTAAAAGAGAACTGGATAAATTCATGGTGGTTAAGTCCATTAATGGCTATTAACCAGGATGGGTAAGGAATGGTGTCCCTAGCCTCTGTTTGTCAGAGGATGGAGATGGATGGCAGGAGAGAGATCACTTGATCACTGCCTGTTAGGTCCACTCCCTCTGGGGCACCTGGCATTGGCCACTGTCGGTAGACAGGATACTGGGCTAGATGGACCTTTGGTCTGACCCGGTACGGCCGTTCTTATGTTGTTATGTTATGTTCTTATGTACTGACTCAGGTCATTGAAATTTGCACCTCTGATTATAAGGAATCTTGTTTCTAGTGCTGTTATGATGGAAAAGTCTTCACTAGAAAGGTCTCCATTCAAATTTGTATATAAAATTTGGGTTGGGCCTTGTTAATTTTGAAAGCTGAATTGTACAGTAGCCAGTAGGTCAACCTAGAGCAGGTGCAATTCTTAGGGAAGTCTCTCTGCCAAATTCAGCAGAGATAGAAGGAGCAGTGTAAATTATGCAGGTACGTGCTAGTCAGAAAATGGATGCAAGCGGTAAACCAACATTACTTGGATCAAATTTGGCCTTCAGTTGGTATGCAAAAAAGTGAGGTACTTGGCCCTTAGTGTGCACAGGTGTAACTGACAGTTTGGCACTCAGGAGATGGAAGGAGGGTTACCAGGTAAAGCAAGTAATAGGGTAAGAAAGCAGGAACCTCCTGATTTTATCTTATGCTCACACTATCCCAAGCACTGCTGGGATCAATAATGTGTGTTGCACCCATTAACATTAAGGCTGATTATAATCCTCACAGAATACCAACTCTTTCTGTACCACTGAATGCCAAGTAAGGACCAGTTACACTATCTTGCTTCTTACTATACTGCTTACTTTGGTTCTTAGAGTGCAGATTTTTTTGTTTGTTTAATCTTTGGAAGCTTTGACTGACTTAACCTCGCTTCAAAAGTGAACTAGTCTGGAGCTTTTTAGAAATCTGGCACCATAAAGGTGCTTATTGTACTTATTGCTGCCCTTTCAACAAAGTTGAAACTTATGAGCTAGGCACAACCATAGACTCTCTGGGAGGAAATGCTCTCATAATAGCCTTTCTTTCCCTTGAAACTTATTCGTAACTATCGCTAATTGTTTAGAACACTCTAAACTGTGTTTACTGTTCATGTACTTTTAGATTAGCTTTAGTTTGGGTTGAAGAGTTTTAAGTATACAAAATTGTTTCACCCTCCTTTCTCTTCCCTGATTCCATTAACACTCGTATTTCAAAGCAATTTAAGTTTGGATAAATAGCTTTTCTGTGTTTTGCCTGCTAGTTTTTTCACACCTACAGTATTTTAAGCTTTACCCAAGGGCTAATTTTTCTTTTCTTTTCTTTTTCTTTTTTTAAATCCACTGAATGCATTGTAAATTATTCCAGCAAAATGTCTTTTCTTATATTTTGGTTATTTACGGATTGTCATTGGTTTTGTTTAGAGGAGAAAGCTTCCAAGTTTTAAACCTTGGTAGCAAAGTGCTATGGCTATGCTGAATTTTTGTTAAATTAAAGGAAGCTAGATCTCAGTCCAATCTTATTAATAATGGTTTAAAAATATTTGAGATCCAAATACAGATATTGAACAGTAAATGGTCTTTGAAGCCGGATTGCAAGACTAATATTGTTAGAAGGGGGGCACCAGGCATTTGTCAATAACAGGAATAGGACAAAACAGAGACACTTACATACCAAACTGTCCCTGCTGTAGAAAAGCACAAAAGCCAGGAGGGGGAGAAACTCACATTTGCATCATAGAGCTTCCCTCGATTTTTTCATGGGAGTGGGGTTTGGCCCCAGTGTAGAGTTAGCAGAAGCTCTGTCCGAGAACTTGCAAATTACCAAGAAACTGCTGTAGTACATGGCTGTCCCAGCCTCATTCAATGACACGGAAGGGCATCAGCAGGTAAGTTAATGCAGCTTTAGGCTGCGTTAACTCTTCTGCAGATTCCGTGACAGGGCGGTGAGGGATGACGCACTCCGTCTTTCACCCAGTGACCCCTCGTGGACCTACAGAAGGTGTGGTGCCACAAAACTGGCTGACCCTCCACCCCTGGATGTAAGGGTGAGAGTAAATATGAATGGTCCCCTCTGTATACTGATCTTGGGGTTTGGGGAGGCCGTAAGGCATTCCAGCATCTGGAACAATCGCACAATCTCTCTGTATAAAAACTGGAGACAGGAGGACCAGTTCAGATAGCCCAATGCTTATCTAAGCTCTTGGGCTAGCTCTTGCCCAGGAATGGATTTTTTTTTTAATTGAACCATATTTTGCTACCAAAATCTAGGATTGTCCTAGATAAACTAATAAGTCAATGCCATGTAGATGTAGGGTGACCAGATGTCCTGATTTTATTGGGACTGTCCCGATATTTGCTTGTTTGTCCCGCGTCCCGACCGATGTGTGGTC
>NW_020664436.1:36464509-36524576 GCF_002925995.2 Terrapene triunguis
AGGAGGGCGGCCCGCGGGGCCAGGCGGCGGCTGTTCTCCCCCCCTGGGCAGTGGGACTCGGGAGCAGCTGCTGCTGCAGCTCCCACTGCCGCGGGGGGAGGAAGCGGCTGATGGCCAAGCTCGGCGGCTGCGGCTCTGGCGCCCGGGCCTGAACCCCCCGAGCCCGGGCCTGCTGCGGGGACCTAGCAGCGCGCACGCTGCGCCCAGCCCCTGGCCAGTCGCGTCTGGGCTGCTGCCCAGCTGGTGCTATCCCGCGGCGGCCCCGGGGCGGAGTCATCGGCAGCCCAGGCCCGTTCGTTCCCCTGCGGGACCCAAGCAGGGGGGGGAGGCGCCTGCTGCCCCCACTCCAGGGCCGCCGCGGGATTGCACCAGCTGGGCAGCAGCCCAGACACGACTGGCCAGGGGCTGGGCGCAGCGTGCGCGCTGCTAGGTCCCCGCAGCAGGCGCAGGCTCGGGGGGTTCGGGCCCGGGCGTCCGAGCCGCAGCGCTTGGCCATCGGCCGCTTCCTCCCCCGCAGCAGTGGGAGCTGCAGCAGCGGCTGCTCCCGAGTCCCGCTGCCCGGGGGGGAGAACAGCCGCTGCCTGGCCCCGTGGGCCGCCCCCCTACTCTCCCTACCGCCCGACTGAGTCCTGCCTGCTCGGGGCCAGGCCGGACTCTCACTCACTCTGGCCCCGTGCTTCCCCTTCGTCTCCGGGGCCTCCCTCCAGAGCTTGTGGAGGAAGGGTGTTTTGTTTTTGTTTTTTTGCCCCGCCCCCTCACCCCGCCTCCCCCCCCCCCCCCACGTCCCGATATTTGACTTGGGTGATCTGGTCACCCTATGTAGATGTTTGTCTTTGAATTGGAAACCGTCTAAACATCTACCAAAATATTTAGCCAATACATTTATTGGAATAAATGCTAAATGTTTAGATCTACAACATTTGTTTGTGGGCTAGTTTTCTGGAATGACTAACGACTTTATAAATCTAAATCTTTGCTGATGCTGAGAAAGAAAAACTTAAGCCAGCTTAACCACTCAAGACAGAACTATACTTTAGCTCCCCTTTTGAAGTAGATAAGGAAGTGCATTAGCAATCCTAGTTCTCCCAAAGTTTACAGCCTTTAAGTGTCATGACGTTTTGAAGAATCCTTCCCTTCCTGTCCCCCTTGAGTTGCTACTGCCTTGATGGAAGAGATTCCAGGTGAATATGTGGATGATATTGATAATACAGGCCTCAAGTTTAAAATATTTGTGAACAAATAGACAACCCAAATCCACACTGGAGCATTTAAACTAGCATGCATAAAAAGGGCATTTTTGTTCCTAATGGTTGATTTAAGTTCCCAAACATGGGATTTGCCCTTCTTCCCTATCCTATATGATGATATAAATAATAAATCAGTCTGGATATTTATAATGTGGCAGTAGTGCCCAAGGATCCTAATTGATGTTGGGACCCCTTTGTACAGGATCAGGAACAATCACCTAGGAAGACATGATCCCTGCCCCAAAGAATTTACAATCTAATTTTTAGACAAGATGCAATAAATGATTGCAATAAACAATACAAGGAAAGGGGGAGGGAGGCCAAGGTAGCAGTAAGATGATTTGACTGTATGGGTTAGCTAGGTGCATAACTTTTGATGGTTCCAGGTCTTTTAAACATACTTTATCTATTTAAATGCAAATACTAGGTCAGAGGGAGGAGAAGACCAGTGGCAAAAGCTGAAATAGGAGCAAGGAAATAGAGGAATTAGAAGCATGACAAAGGGTAAGAAGAGAGGTATAGGGATGGGGGAGAGAAGAAAAGATTCAGCTATAGTAGATGATTAAATTGGCTGGATTCATACCACTAACAATGGTAATATCCCTTCTAACAGAAATGGAAGATTCTTGCTATTCCTTTCTTTGGGTATCTCTTTTTATAGAGTCATTTCAGCAGCTCAATCAGCTTTAAAATCCAATTCAAACTTGACGTAACACCAACCGTGCATTATGAAGTGTTCATCTGGGCAATATGGACACTAAAATGAGACTATATGTCATCTAGCTGTTGAGCATCTGCCACTCCCAGTTTAAAAAAATGGGAGCTGAGGGTGTCCCTGAAACACCACACATTTTTAAAGGTGACTTGCAAAAGTGTGGAAAACCTGGAGTTGTGCCCTTTCTGCTTTTTTCACTATGTGTAAACAAGTGTAAAGTATGTTCAAGCAAGGCTTGACACATCCTATTTCTTGGGAGTTTTTTTTAGCAGCCATATACTTCGAAATGTCAGGAATGTTAAATATGGTATTTCCTGATGTTGCTGGAAAACTCACTGAAGGTTTCATCTCAATTTATTATTTATTTGAATTGTGCCTGGGGACTCCAATCATGAATCAGAGCCTCACTAGCCATATGTGCTTGTACACCACCTAGAATGATCTTTTTTGCTCTTAGTAGAAAGGATGGGGTGTTGAATATTTAACAAAGCTATCTTTTCTCCCGAGAGTTTCTCAGGTGTTTGAGTTTAATCACTGTATCTGGTTTAAGGCCAAAAAAAAAAAAATAGTCTGAATGAAAATCACTGTCTTTTTCAGTTAATCAGCTTTCATTGGCTTTTTGTTTCTGCTACAAAAGGACTGAACAGCTAATGTAAAGACAAGCAGTAAACAGAAAAACAAACAAAACCCTTATGCAGGCTTTATGATGTATAATAAAGAAGCAAAGAAGGCATAGCTCCATTTTGCCTTCCTTCACAGGTCACCTTTGAATGAAGAAGTGTAACTGTTTGTGTAAGCAGCAGTCTATTCTCTGCAGCCTCTCACCTTCTCTTTCTCAGTATTTTGGACTACTTTGAAAGCTCTCTTTTGCAAGGGCAAGTTGTTTCTCATACCACTGAGTGAAAGACTGCTCTAAAATCTGAACAGTTTGATCAGATGGGAAGAAAATATAAACAGGCTCAATCATGCGTGAAAGCTTCTAACGGAACTCAAATATAAATGTAATTTGCTAGCTCCAGAAGTGCAAAAAAAAAAATTGTGTGATTTGCATGGTAAAGCCAGGGTTAATAAAAGAAGAGACGAAGCAGAAAGACAGTTTTCTGAAACTGAAAGCTTGAAGCTCTTTTATTGAATAAGTTTAGATCAAGCATCCAATACAGTTAAAAACTCACATTGCATGCAGAGATGTGCAGGGATCCTTTCATTTCTAAGGAAAAGGGTGGTCCATAAACTAACTTAATCGAATTCTGCGGTGTTGTCACGCACAACTCCCATTGACTTCAATGGAAGGTATATACAGGAAAAGAAATGCAAGATCAGCTTTTAAGGTTAAAGATTTTGGGGGTGTTATTTCCCTGGATGTGGGAATCCATTGGATGGGTGGATCAGGATATCCTTAATTATATAAAAATATAGTCAAGGAGTAGAGCTGTGTGAATAATGGTTATTTTTCAGTTTGCTGGCAATTGTGGAAAAAAGAAATCATTTTGGGTCGAATCAAAACCACATGTTTTAGCAAATCAAAAAGTTTAAAAAAAAATAGTTTTGGGTCAAACAAAACATTTTGTTTGGCCCAAAATAAAATGTTTCAATTGTGAATATTTTTAGATTGAATTTGGAGGAATATTCTAAATTCATTTTAAACCAAAAAATGTTAACATTTCATTTTGAAAATTACATGCTTAGACTTTCAATTTGGGGGGGGGATGTGAGGAATTTTGACTCAAGGAATTCAGTGAAACTGACATGAATTTGTTGCCAAATCTGCTTTTTCTTTTTTCTTTCAAAAAAAGAAATTGGCCAAAATATTTCATCCAGGGTCTAGTCAAGACCCTTTTTAATTGATTAATACATTGTACTGTTGATAGAGCTTATTTTTGACTATGTAGGTCACACTAGACGCTTTGCCATAAGTGATCTCTCTTTCTATTTACTTTAGCTATGGACCCATATGTAGTGTAATGAGAGATAATCCTGATACTTGTAGTATTAGCATGGTGGCAAAGTTCCAAACACAATTCCTGTGTGCAGCTAATATGCTTCCTATTTATCTCCAACTCTAAAACCCCAAACCTGTAAGCATGTGTTCTGAAAATTACCCCCCACCCACCCTCCGCAAAAAAAAATGCTTGGTTAATTTCAAAATGAAACAGATTTTTTTTTCTCCATGACAATATGATAAACTGGGGGGGGGAGGGGAGGGAATCATTTGGATTGATCAAAACATTTGTTTTGAATTGACATTCTAATTTTTCTGATTTTTTTTTTTTTTTTGGCCGAAACTATGTGCTGAATTTGACCTGAATTCGGGAATTTTCAGTATCCTGAAAACTGATTTTTTGGGAGGGAATTTACAATTTGCTGAGAACATTTTGCCCAGCTCTGATGACTGTCACTGTGTAATGAGAAATGCTGTACATTTTGAATGTACGGATTTGCTAAAATGGGTCTACAGTACTATACTGAACCTGCTGATTCATTATTGGGAATGGTCACCTATCCAGTTCAACATCCAGCCAGTAGAGGGCTCCATTGTCCCTCAGAGCATAGGAAAGACAAATAGAACCTGAGGTCTGAGGGGACTGTCACCAGGTTCAGGGAAGGAGCTATACCTTGCGTGGCAGCAGTTTAGGAGCTGGCTGTGAAGAGGGGCAGCTGGAACTTGGAGCTGGGATTGGAAACTGGACAGGGAAACAGCCAGGTGATGCTTGCTGGCTAGAGGCTAGGTATCTACAGTGGCCTGAGGAGCCCCCTGGGTTGCACCTTCCCTTATACTGGTCTGCCCTTATGGGCTGGGGTAGGCAGTATTGCTTGATTTTATTTGTACCTGTAACAGAAATTGTGCCTGGAGGTATTTCATTCTCTGGCAACCTAGTAAAAAGGAATCCTCTGATGTACCCAAAATGTTATACCCTTTATGGGAACCCACCCTGGGCTATAGCCTGTAGAACCTAGTGTTTGTAGTGCCTACAGCACTTGTCTCCCAGCTAGTGGCACAAACAGCACGTCAGAGTAGACTTATGTACCACAGTCCTTACAAAAGCCACTCTGCAGAGGGGTCAGTTACAGAATATCATGAAGCCCTTTCTGAAGGTCCGAAAGGTGCACCTCCCTTCAGACAAAATTTTGAGTTGGTACAAGCTCTAGGCACCCTTTTTTCTGTCAACCATACCTCTTTGTCCCCTGGGGACTTCAGGCACTGCTGACTGTTCCGTAAGTGTCATGAAAAAGCATGGCTTCCAAGGTTTGGATATGATAGCAATTTGTCTTGTAAGATATAAACTCTGCAGACTATACATCTAATATCCCCCAAATTTCCTATCCAGCCCTAATAAAAATAAGTGTTCTTTCATTTTATGCATAAAACCTGTTCCATAGTCCTGCATGACTTTTATGGAAATTACAGCAATCCAGATGTGGTCTCATTCTGTGCTGTTTGCTGAAGCTTTCAGTTTGTCTGCCATAATGCTGTGGAGGTCATCCTCCGATTTATGCAAAGTATATGTAACTTTCATATAACTTCTGTAATGTTCTTCAGTAGGCCAGTAAAGGGGCCAGCATCTGGAAGAGAAGATAATTGTACTTCTAGCTTTTAACCTTGGAGCTATTCTCCTTAGCTTTTAAAAATTTAAGACCTCTGAAAAAGACTGTTTGGCCTCTGAAATACTTAAAACTAGATAAAAGCTGGGGGCCCAAGGACTTTACTTTGTTTTTTTCATTTGTGAATCTGCCTTGTATACATATGGGACATTTGCACATGCACATGGTGTGACGGGAATCCCTGGGGTACAATCTGGAACTGCTGCATCCCCTTAACCCTTAACCTGGGGTATCTCTCACAAAGCTGTGCCAGTGGCAAGCAACAAACCCCTCTAGGCATTGTGATCACTTAGCCATCAATATATGGAGCCCTAAACCCAGCTTAATTGCATGAATACTCCCTGAGCCACTCATGAATCATACGGAGAGATGCACCAGTCAATCACCCCAGCCTTGCATCCCAGAAATAAACCGTCTTGCACTGCTCAGGGTTCCCCTAGATGATGTCAGGGCCGGCTCTAGGCACCAGCGTTTCAAGCATGTGCTTGGGGCGGCACTTCTCAAAGGGCGGCATTCCGGGTTTTTTTTTTTGTTTGTGTTTTTTTGTTTGGGCGCCGGCACTCGGCTTTTTTTTTTTTTTTTTTGCTTGGGGCGGCAAAAAACCTGGAGCCGGCCCTGGATGATGTAAACTTGTTAATAAATTTGCCACTTTATAGAATGTGTAATCTGAGCTGAGATTTCCCAAGCACTTCATCTAAAAACACACTATTTTAGGTAAAATATAAAACAGATTTATTAACTACAGAAAAATAGATTTTAAGTGATTATAAGTAGCAGACATAGAGATCAAAGTTGGTTACCTAAGAAATAAAAATAGAATTTACACTGAGTTTCTAACTTTAACAGACCAAGCAAGTTTTGAATCAAGGAGTCTCTCACTCTAACATGTTATAGACACATTACAGTTCCTCAATACACAGACTGGACTCCCTTCCAGCCTGGGACCAATCTCCCTAAGTCCAAGTCTTTGTCTTTCAGATGATCTTCCACATGTTGAGATGGGGGGGAGGCCAAGTGATGATGTCACTGCCCCCTTTCTTCCAGCTGCTAGAAAGATCCTTGCTGTGACATGGGTTAGGCTGCCCTCATTGCATACGTGCCTTCTCTGAGGAGTCCCTGCGAGAGTGGATTTTTTTTGATGGGCCATCAACGCGTGTCTGGCCCTCCTTTATTGCAACTGAAAGGCGAGCTGTGGGCATCTCCCAGCCTCACAATATAGTTCAGGAACACATATAGCAATATTTCATAACTTCACATACAATGGTAGTACATACAATTCAACAGGTTATTCATGTTCAACAGATCAAGACTTTTAAAATTATACCTCACAAGGTATACTTTGCACAAAACATACCATAATCAGATGACAGTGGTGAATATGGGAGCTCCAGGGTGCTACTTTGAAGTACAGAATGTCACACCTGGGTATTTAGATGGGTAAATAGTTGTATGAACATGCACTACCAGTAACTGAATTTAGTATGTATAAAAATCAATGTTGACCTTTGACTTCTACCCCCAAAATCTGGCTCTTGTGGATCAAGGAGTCTCAAGCCACCAGTAAAATCACAAAACTGAACTCTTGATGAATAGAGCGACAAGGTGAGTAAGGTAATATCTTTGACTGGACTAACAATAAAGATATTACCTCACCCACCTTGTCTCTCTCGTATCCTGAGACTGACATGGCTACAACAATATTGCAAACAACTCTTGATGAATGACAGGCACAGGGTTAGCCAAGAAGATCTATCTGGTGTCCGCTACAGTGACTGGACTAGGAGACGCCCTCCCGCCACATAATCTTGATGCTGATGTTGACCCCACTGATGAAAGCAAGTCTCTTCTCATGGCAGGCTTACTTTATTTCCCACACTGTCAGAGAAAGGAACTTCAAAGAGCCCCTGCGCTCGCATTCAGGTCCTAAGATAGTCAGAACACAACAGATGGACTAAGGTAGGGAATGGGCCTACACTAAAACTTAGTGTTACATCCACCTTACTGCTCAAGTTATGTGACTCTCCTCCCTGTCCTTGATTTTTAAGTACATTTCCTTGTTCCGTAAGCTTTGTTAATATATGTAATTTATCTCTTATTTCACTCTACCCTTGTGGTTGCACTGCTGAGAAAGACATAGAAATTGTCAGATGGATTAGGAATGTCATTCAGCTATATGAAGTGAGACTTTTCAGTACACTACTGAAATATGCAGGCAAGCTGATGCGTGATTGACTTACAGAATACTAAGCAGTGAGGGCCTAGACCTAAAGAATTTTTACAGAACATCAAAAGCTTGATATGAAACAATTTTTCACACATAACCATTGTGTGTCTATGCTGCTGCATAATACTAAAAATAATAAAGGAGACAGGAGAATCTATCTGTAAGTGAACTACAACAAGGCACAGTATAGAGCATTTTTTTTCACTGTTGAGGTACGTAATTGCCATACTGGGTCAGACCAATAGTCCATCTAGTCCAGTATCCTGTCTGACAGTGTCCAGGGTCAGCTGCTTCATGGGAAGATGAATTAAACCCTGAAGTGGGCAATGCTAAAAAAAACCTAACCATAGGGGACTCTTCAGCCTAACAATTCAGAGATTATTTTATGTCTGGAAGCATTTAAGTTTGTACGTCTTATCTAATGTAACTGGATGTTAATACACATGCATATCTATAGCTCTTCTTAAAAACCTACTTGGTTTTTGGCTTCGGTAATATCTTGTGGCATTGAGTTCGTCAGGCTAATCATGCATTGTTCATGGAAAATGTTTCTTTTTATCACTTTTAAAGCCAATGGGAGTTTTTCCTATGGTGACCAGATCACAACATTAAAATATTGGGACATATTGGGATGCCGTCAGTCCCGCCCACAGTCCACCCCTGCTCCTCCCAGGCTCCGCCCCCCCCTTGCCCCCGGCCCCCCCCCCCCCCCCCCCCCCCCCCCCGCCTGCCACTCACCCCTATGGCGCCGACTTCCCCTCTGCCGGGTGGGTCCTCACTCACCCCCCACCTCTTCCCGCCCAAGCATCCGCCCTCACTCCGCCCCCATTCCACCCCCTTCCCCCAAGTCCCTGCCCCTGCCCTGCCTCTTCTCCACCTCCTCCCCTGAGTGCGCCGCGTCCCCGCTCCTCCCCCCTCCCTCCTGGAAAGCGCTAAGCGCCACCAAACAGCTGTTAGGTGGCGGGAAGCACTGGGATGGGGGGAGGAGCGGGGACACGGCACAGTGGGAGGGAGAGGGGAGGAGGTAAGGAGGGGGGAGCTTGGCTGCAATTTTTCCCCGTGGGTGCTCCAACCCTGGAGCACCCACGGCGTCGGCGTCTCCCTCCTGCTCACCTCCTTACCTGAATATCAGGACAAATGGTGTCCCGATTGTACATTGATCGGGACAAAGGGTTAAATATCGGGAAAGTCCCGATTTTATCAGGACATCTGGTCACCCTAGTTTTTCCTTAGTAAGGCATGCTAAATAGGACCTATAAATTTATAAATATAATCCATCGTAACTAGAGAAGAAAACTACTTTTTTTATTTAAATAAACAGTACTAATACAAGCTATGAAAATTAGATAGTTACATAGCTAACACTAAATGGATGTGAATAGCTGTGAAACTTTAATCTGAAAAATAAACAATAAATTTAATTATCAAGCTGAATTTTTTTTATTTAACACATCTCATTATAGATGCTAGAATTATAACAACACTTATGGGACTGGACATAAAATGTATTTAACAGTTATACTTTAACATAATGTATGCATATTGCTCAATGTTTTTATTTACCATGAAGAAAAATAACCTTTTTCACATGGTAAAATCCATATCTTATGCAGATAGACATAACTAATTGCTATCACTAAAATGCATCCGAGATATTTGAGAAAGTCTATTAGACACTCAGCTCCAATAATCATTACACAACATTTACACTAATTGTAAATAAGAATAGCTGTGTTACCATTTTACAGTTTAACCAATATTATCTGATGGCAAGCCAGATAAAGTTACGCTAAGATATGTTCCACTTCTCTGCGCACACTTGTAAAATGGCAAAATAACAAGAATATGGAATTCTGTTATGATTATCACCTTACACTCCTTACCTGCATTTCCCGCCATAAACGCTAAGGTTCTAATGCTGAAAACACTCACTCACCTGTGTAACTTTAACTATGTGAGTAGCCCAATTGAAGTTAAACTGGGGATGCAGAGAGATGAGGCATCGGAACAGGGGGGACCAAGGGGCCATGGCATCCCCCACTTTTTACCAGCCGAAAGAGTGAGCAACGGGGGGAAGGAGCAGAGACGAGTGAGTGGGGTGGTGGTGGTAAAACATACATTACTGTCACAGCCTAAATCCTCTCTCTTGCACATACGCACGTGCACACACACATTCACAACATAGAGGTAGGAGGAAAACATCCAGTTCAAACAAAAGAAATGGATTCACAAGCACAACCCACTTAGTTTTAGCCTCTACAACAGCTAATATAGATTGTGGCAACATTTGGTTAGTTAACGTGAATAAGCAAAATCTCATGTCCAGGGTGAGATCCTCCCCCTGATCCTGAACATTTTATACCAGGTAAATGGGCCAGAGAGATGTAAAAAGGCCCTAAAAGCCCTGGTTCTAGCCATGGGAGGATTCCTTGGAACAGGCACTGCAGAAGTCACTAGACCCGCTAAATCGACCGCCGATGCATAGATCGCTGCAGCGTCGATTCTCTGGTAAGCACAGACAAGCACAATACTTCCTCGCCAATATTTCCTCAGATGTACCATCCAAGGATATTTCAGTGTCTTGTGATATGCCCACCATATGTTTCCAAAATCCATTCAGGAATGTATTCAGCGCTGTGAGCAAACATTTTTGCTTCCTGATTTTCTAGTACAATTCTATAACTCTACCAGGTGTCCTCGAGCCCCTCTTCAGATCTTATTTCCAAATCAGCAGCCACTCAAAGGGCCTTCTGTTCTTTATTCTAGCCTAACAGCCATGTTTCTGCATGTTAACAAACCTGGTTAGAGGTATCAACCTGAATCGAGTTGTCTGACTATAAAGAGACAGGGCTCATATTCTTATTATTCCCTTTTAACTTCACTCAGTATAAAATATAAATTATAGACAAGACAGACTAATGTCCTGTCACATTGATCAGGAGTGTAAAATTATCTGCAGCTATATCAAACTGGGCTGTGATCTTACAAGGTCTTGCAAGCTAACCTAGCTAAGGTAATTTTTACATAGACAGGAGAACTCCAAGGACAGGCTAGTGAGCTGGCAGGATGTGGTGCTGGTGATCATGGTCAACATCCTGGTTAAATTCCAATGGGGGTGCATTCCACTGTGATATCTATCCCCAGACTCCCTATAACTTCATGTTTTACCATAGTGTTGGGCTGTTTAGTAAGTGCTGCATTTCAGTGGTGGGTGAATAAATATTGGGTATATACTGTAGTGTATAAAGTATATTGTTATATCAGCTTGATATTATAAATCAAGCATCAAAGAAAGTAAAATTGGCATTGCCAGGGGAGTTTAAATTTGGGGGTTTAGGTTTAATACAACAGGAAGTGGGTTTTTTTGCAGGGGTTGCAGGGGGGGAATGGTAAATGTGTAAAATGAAACAACTGTATATATAAACAAATGAAAAATAACTCTTCTGTCATAAGTGTCTTAAAGGAATTGTTCCATTTTTTTCTCCTGAATGAATATAAACATCCCAAGATGTCTTCTTGTATGTTCAGCATGTAACTTTTTTTTCTCCCTCCTTTTCAGTATTGAAATGGCAGTTAAGGAAAATAACAAAACCAATAATCTTTTTTTAAGCTCTTTGTAAGCTGTGATTGTCTGTCTCTGGGCTCACATTTTCTGGGGTAGGCAGCTCCTATTGCCTGGCTTCTCTCTTCTTGTCATCTTTCAAAATACCCCCTATTCAGAATCAGACTGGATGAACACTCCCCTTCCTACACAACCATGTGAATTTTTAATGTTTGGCATTAAGGTGAAACCATCATCTCTCTCTGTCGTCTGGGCGATGGGCCATCAATTAAATTCTCCTTTGTCCAGATGTAAAATAGCTAATGGCTGCAGCTTCTCTCCATAATAGAGCCATTAGTGATAATCTGCCCCTCTCTGCCAACCAGTTTATTCATATGGGAATAGATGAATTGGCAGTAATCTGCCATATAAACCTGGTTGTAGAGTTGCCTTGAAATCAGCGAATGTCCCTCAAAATGCGAAAGCTCGCTCTACAATACCTCTGTGTGATATATTATGTAATTATATACTGATGTAACTGTATTTAGATATACAAATACTTTTTTGTATTCCACTATTTGAATCTACACCCCAATTCATGCTCCGACATAATGGAGAAATAAAATGCATTCAGTTTGGTAATGTGCATTTGATCCACACTGATTGTGTTCAGCGCTGGTATCCTAAACCCTAAATTATCTTCAGTACCTGCTAGTTTGCAGACACAACAGATACTGTAGGTGAGTTTTGAAACCCTTTCTAAATATGCCTACCTGACTAAAGCACAATTGATATTTTACTTTTTATATAGCATATTTCCTCTCAAGTGAACTTAGTTTTGTGGTATTGAGTGACTACTACATTTCCCAATAATTGTAAAACAAAAGGGAGAAGCCAAAAATACAGATATCTAGTGATCAGTGATAATTTTTTCAGCATCGTACATGTAAAAAGTCCTGTATTGAATGGCTGAATGATCAGTCAGGTAAACTATTTGATGAGTTTAATAAGTTCAGTAATTTATTCAGTAAAAGGACAGTGACCCAGAGAAATGAATCTCTCTGTTTTATTTCCTGGGGTTGAAGGGTATTGATGTACATCTGACGGGTTATCAGATCTGTGTTTTTGAATGTACAGGAAGTATACTAACACAATATACATAATTTCTGAACAGTTAGGTAAGATGTAGAGAGGATTTATGAGTGAAGTCACCTGGAGAGAGGATACATTTCTTGCACTACTTAAATGTACGATGATTAAAAACATGACATCCAAAGAGCATTTTTCTGTTTATAAAAAATACAACCTAGAGCACTCTTAACGGTGTGTGTACACACGCATACATGTGTTGGATTTTCAAAAGCACTCTTGAGCAGACTTAACTCTTCCCCCATTAAAGCCAATATCATAACCCCCACCTGATTTTAACAGGAGCAGAGTTAAAGCAATGCTGAATGTGTCTGGAAATCCCATCCTTCATGTGTGTGTACACTTTTTATTTGTACACACATTTTCTTTAAATTATAATATGCGCATACAAGCTTTTTTTGTACATGTGTACTGTACACCCCTACACACTTGTGTTCCTTGTCTGGCTCCTTCTCTGCTGAATGTTTCCAACTTGGGACAATTCTGTCCTCCTGCTGCCAGTTTTCCAATCCAGTGTGATCCAAATTCAATAACCTTCTATTGTGCCATTCATGATGAATGTCAGCTTAATCTTAGTAGAATTTGGGGCTTTGCCTGACAAGATGATTATTGCAATATTTAAACAACCCCTAGGGCCTTAATTCACTAACAATGTATGGTGCATCCAATACATGACTGCTGTTTTTATTTCACGAATGCCCACATGGACTCTGCCATGAAATGTACAGGAAACTGACAGTCAGTACATGGGTTCACTCAATTGTGTTACAAATAAATCACTTCTAGGTATGTACTATGGTGTATATATAAAAATCCACAAAGAGCAGAATGAGAAATTTTGTCCCAAATAAAAAGTGAAAAACTAATCTATTGAATTGACAATAAAGAGCAGATTATGGATAGAAACCAGCTGAGGTTCTCCTGATTTATAGTTAGGAAGAGGAGCAGTCAACTGTGCTCTGTATACACTGCACCTTCTGGTCTCTCTGAGCTTCTGCTCATTCCAAGACTCATCCATAAGAGTGGGCAGAAGACGATATAGGGCCAGCCAAGAAAAACCTTCATTTGAAAGCCCAGTCCCCAGTTCAGGCACCAGGAGAGGAGGCCAGACTATGATTTGAAAAGTTGAGAAGGAATTGAAGAATGAGGTTTAGGAAAACACTTCCCATGATGGCAGATTATTGCACAACTGCAGGGTCTCTTACACTTTCTTCTGCAACAGATAGTACTGCCCATTGCTGGGGACAGGATACTGGGCTAGATGGATAACTGACCTGGTCCAGTATGGCAATTTCTGTGTTTAAATCTTCTTTTAATTTGAACAGCTACAATACATCTAATTAGAGAAGAAGGCATGAAGATGGGAGTATATAGTGTTCTGTTGAATGAAAGTCCCACTCTCCCTCTTCTATTTGTGTCCTGCATATTCCTGGATAGTGACTGAATAGATTATGTTTCAGTTGTAGTGTGTGCCTTTTTTTTGTCTTATGTCTGTAGTGTGATAAAGCAACTGGTAGTATTTAGTAACTCTCTGCGCCAGTAGTTCCATCTTGGGGGACTGAAATTGATGTAATTCATCATGGCAGGTGAATATGCAAGCTGTGCCTCTTGCCCTATCACACAACGCAGCAGAAGCAGCAGTAGACAGTGAGTCAGAAATAGCTTCTTTTTTTTTTCCTTCTTCTGAAATGGCAACATCATATGTCAGCATAGCTAGAATATCTAGGTACAATAGCTCCGCTCTCTAACCAAACTGGGTACTGCCACAGAGTGATGGAAGTTGCTGTTTTATTGCTGCATCACCTGTGATGCATTTAGATTGCTATTCGTGGTAATGTGCAGTTTACTTATATTTTATGGCTTTTTTTCAAAACAACAGTTTCTTTGGCTATGTTCTAAATTTGCCTAGAGATCCTTGTACTGCTAGTTTGATCTTCTCAATGAAGAAAACATTCACTTATTTAATATTTATATGGTGGAAGTGCTTTAAAGTTTCAACCAGGATCAGACTCTGTTGGGGCAGGTGGTGTACAAACTGAGGTATGTTATTTGTGTATATAATTATATTTCATAACAGGTCAGAGGTTTGTTTGCTTCATTTTGTGTCTTATACTATACTTCATCAGCTCACCAAAGTATAACTATGTTGTTCACACTGTGGGTTAACTTTCTGTTAGGGCATAGACTGGGGAACCTTTGCTTTCAGAATAAGGCGTAGCTGAAGAAAAGACTCCTCAACCCCAGCTGGAGTGTCAAGCTGGTGCACGTCTTGATTAGTGGTGGCTGTTATGGGAGGAGTAGTGGCTGCAGCCTATTCTATTTAAACATCCTTTTTTTGGGAGGCAGGGTTAGCCAGAGAATCCATGCAATATGCAGATCAATGGTTACAACGCTGTCACGCTGCCAGCCAGTGCACAAACAATCCTTCTGTGCTCCTTTAGAGAGCCCTACCATGGAATCAAGTTCCAAAGCACACAAGGGAGAGAGTCCTCTTGTGTGGCCACCCAATTTCCTGGTTTCCCCTTCCCACAGTAAGAACAAGGAGTTCTTTCTTCACTGTGTTCTTCACCTTGTAATCCTCTGGAAGTGGGATGGGTGAGTTCAAGATGTCACACCGAGTGCTCACGGGATCACTTATTTAATTCCATTTTTAGTTGTAATCTTTATACAGAATGCTGGACGGGCACAAAAGTACTTAAAGTAACTGGAATTACTCTCTAGCTGTTTCTGTCTTCAGCTACTGGATCCCTGGCAGTAATTTTCCCGGGACTTTTGATGCAGTGTCACATGCCACCCACAACCCCTGCTTTGTTGGGAACCTTGGAGTTATGTGGCAAGGCCCAAAAGTGACCGGGTCCATTCCTGGTGTGAGATGGTCATCAAGAGTGGAAAAACACTGATTCAGCACTAAAATTGTGCAAACAATTGATTTTCTTCATGTCACTGGCAGTTCCAAAACATAAAAAATCATTTGGGGTTAAAATGAAACAGTTTGTTTCAACGTTGAGCTTTTTCATGTTTAAACAAAATTGAAGGAAATTTCAAAACAAAGATGTTTTGAATCAAAATATTTTGTTTAAAAATGTTGAAATCAAATATTTCAATTTGGTGGGAACATTTAAGGGCTTTTTTTTTTATATTGAAACAATTTGGCAAAATCAATATAAACATATGAGATGTTTTGGTCGACCAGAGTCTGCTTTTTTTTTTTTTTTTTTTTTTGCCAAAAAAGTTTGGTCAAAAAATCTTGCTCGGCATTATTCAGCACCTCTAATAAGCAGTTTTCAACAATAGGATTCTAGGGAGCCATGATCAGATTTCGCAACTCTCCTCCCTTGCCATAACTTGTAAACTGTGAATTTTAGGCTGTCTACATTACGTTTACTGTGTTACTTACTTACTAATGTGGTCCTCTTCACAGTGTCCAAGTGCCTCAAGACACAAATGAGTTTATCCTTACAACAGCCCTGTGAGAGAGACCCCTCCTTAACAGTTGGTCAACTGAATAAATAATGCACAGGGACTAAGCCCTGAATGCACAAAAGGCGGTAGGCGTGTAAGTCCTGGTTTCAGCACCATTGTGAGGCACAAAACCCCACTCCAAACCCTGCAGGCACCTAAACTTGCTCAGCACATAAGTTTTTTGTAGTAAAAGTTCCCTAAGTGCCTGTGTTCCTTCCTCTGAGCGTGTGCACTGTTGCCTCCCTCTTGGTGTCCAGACATCTATCTCCTGTCTAAGCCCCCGAGTTATTCAGAAGCCAAGGGAGATGGGCATTTGGCCGCCTAAGTCATGTGTGGGGCCTGATCTGGTAGGCCTGCTCAAAGGCCACTTATTTGATAGGGCCTCTAAGGTGAGTTCACACACAACAGTGGGTGGGGGAGAAGGGATGTAAGGTTTCCTTAAATCTCTCCTGTTGAAGTTGTTCCACTGTGGATAAATAATCAGTCATTGAAGCAGAGGGACTGGATCCTGTGTCTCCTGCATCAGAGGTGAGTGCTCTAACTACCAGGAGAGAAGAGAGAGTGTCAGAGTGTCTCTGACTCTCTCTCTCACCAGAGACCGACATAAAATCATAGAATATCAGGGTTGGAAGGGACCTCAGGGGTCATCTAGTCCAACCCTCTGCTCAAAGCAGGACCAATCCCCATCCTTCAACTTGGCCTCTCCCTATGGCTAGCTTAGGTGGCTCCCTACTCAGCTAGCATGCTGGCTTTTGTGAATCACAGTCTAAGGTGCCTGTCTCTTCCCATTCTTTGTATAGAAGCGCAGGTGCCTAACTCAGGCTGTGTGTATTGCAGTGATTTCCCCAGGCACCTACAAGTTAGGTGTTGTGATGCCAGTTTTCCTGAGTCCCACTCCACTCCAGTAATCAATATTCCGAAGGCTGGTTCTGGGCGGTGGGGTGTGTCTGTAGATAGTGTTATGCCATTTTAGGGGCCCTTTCACCTAATTCCAGTCTTTGGCCCTATTTACCTGACTCTGCACTGGTGCTGATCACCCCCACTCCCATGGAAATCAGTGGGACTTGTGTCTGCTCAGCACCTTTGCAAGTCAGGCCACTTGTGTATGGGACAAATCAGAAATGGGTCCGCCATGAAAGGTTTGTGACTTTAAGAATGTTTCTTGAATTCTTGTTAAGGAACATCACAATAACTCGAATCCCTTTGCAAATGTTCAGACTTAACACAATCTCTTACGTGGCACTGTATCCATGGGCAAGTGTGCGCATACATTAACAGGGCAAATGAGCATAGCAGTCAACATAAATAAAATAAAAAAGAACTTCTCCCCACAGTGCGATCTTATCACAGTTGGGCTACATTTTTATTCTCCAGAATTCAAAGTTTTGTTTTAAATTCTGCACATCACAGCCATACTAAATATCCCCTTAGACAAGACACAAAGCTGCTGAGTAAGACCCCTGAAAATCAGGGATGCTTTTTCATAAGACCAACATGCATAATTTATATCTGCATACAATTAGCCTGTTTACATTTATACATTTTCTGTTTCCTTTTATGTGAAATATTCCACAGGATACTTGGTAATGCATTTAGAGTAGCCTTTTTTTTTTAAATAAAGGCTGCAGGACCAAACAATTTATAAAACCTAACACCTAATAAATACTTGATATGAATAAAAAAAGTGTTTGCTTACTTGGTAGCAGCATTTTTACATTAAAGATTGTCTTGCTCTTTCCTGGTTTTTAAGCTCTCAAGCAATAGTTTATGAATCTTTATACGTTTATTTGATATTTAAATTGTGTTTGAATTTAGTGGCAGATTGATGGTCCTCCCCCTGTAGAATAGATACAGCAATACAAGTTCACTCCGCTGCCCCTCAATCCTCACCCGGAAGGTTCACGCCTTTTTTAATATTGTAAACTCTGCGGATGGACTTTGTCTTTCGGCCGGCTAACAAACTAGATTTGAACTGATCAGCTAGAGGTACAAATGGTACATAGCTTTTTGGTTGGTAATGATATCTCTGCAATACAAAACTCATCTACATTATGCTCTTTCCAATAATAAAACAAACAGATGTTAATAGTTTTCTGTGGTGCCATTTCAGATAGTATCTGATTTAAAAAAAGTTTAAAGCAGAATGTAAAGAAAATCTCATCTGGTCTTAAAATCTCTGAACTGATCATTATAATTATCTACTTTGAACTCCTACAGGTATAGTCTGTAGACTTTTATCAAGTGATTTGCATCAAACTCATAACTTCTGGAGCATGATATATGCAGCGGTGGTAAAAATACATTACTCTGTAATAGTCTCCTAAAATGGCTATATTTTAGCAATTGGCAACTGAAAGTGACTGTCTCTCTGGGATAACTTTTGTGCCTGGCATAACCAACTATTGGAATTGACCTGAACGAAATAGTTAGCTAATGAAAACATGCTTTGTCTAGCACACAATACATCAATTCTACTACTCACTCACTGACAGTCAAGAGCTAAGAGTCACTTTCTGTACCCTTCTTCCAAGGCACTAGCTTGGCTCCTCACCAGTATTTCCTATCTGAGTGAAATCCACCTTGTTGCTATTACAAGGTAATGCATTTTAATGCTGCTGAATATCTCACCTTCTAAATACACAGATTAGTGCATAGACATTTTGGCCCCACTTCATATTAAAGGTATATTTGTAAATAGTTTATAAAGGGCTAATAAATGGCTAATCAATTATGTGCCGTTAAAGAGTAGGAGATTGCTTATCATGGCTCATAGCCATGTGTAACACATTGTACTGATGCACTTATTATAGGCGGGGTTGGTATGCTCTCAAACAGGAATTAATTGAGGGAAATTCTATGGCCTGTGTTAAACAGGCCAGGCTAGATGATCACAGTGGTCCCTGCTAGCCTTATAATCTATTATTAAGGTTGCCTGACATGCCCCATTATAAGATCCTGTTTTCAGCTGCCTATAATTTTTGTAAAATGTTCACCATTTGGGATGAAATTTTACGTGCCAGGAGTCTGCCTCAGGCTGAATATTTGTGTGTGTGTGTGTGTGTGTGTGTGTGTGTGTGTGTGTGTGTGTGTGTGTGAAAAATTTCAGCTGAAGTTCAGCTGTTTCCGAGAATGAGATTAGGAAAAAATAAATTGTTTTGCCCATTTTTTAAAAAATAATCTTAAAACCTTTTATTTGAAATGCACTAGTATCACCATACTTTAGAGCAAGAACTTGGACTTGGCAGGGAGTGTTCTTTGTGTCAGGGATATGCCTTTTGCCATCCCTGTGAAAATCTACCTACATTTGGCCAAGTTATAAGTATTTGAAAAATCAGTTTACACATGCTCAGTAGAGACTTGCTAGAGCTACACAGCTAAAATCTCCAGAGTCTGTGCTCAGTGAATGCTTGAGCCTCTCCCAGCCCTTAGTGCTGAGCAGACTGTGCATGCACCCCATCCTCACAGAGAGACTGCATATGCCCCAGGCCAGGGACTTTGTTTGTAAAGGCTGCTCCCATTTTGGGGCCAGGAATTGAAACTGAGAGCAGGAAGCCTGTCTTTCCAATGCTGTCAGCAAACCCTTCTCCCCCCACCCCCAGTGCCCAGGCAGTGCAGAGGAGAAAGCTGCCTGACTCTACTCCACAGGGGACAAGCTAGCCCAGGAAAGAGGGCAAGAAGTAGACTGGCACTGGCAGGGGCGGCTCCAGGCACCAGCGCAGCAAGCGCGTGCCTGGGGCAGCAAGCCGCAGGGGGCAGCCTGCCGGTCGCTGTGAGGGTGGCAGGCAGGTGGCTTTCGGCGGCATGCCTGCAGGAGGTCTGCCAGTCCCACGGCTTCAGCAGCAATTCGGCGTCGGGGACGCCGATGGCGTGGTACTGGCAGACCTCCCGCAGGCATGCCGCCGAATCCGCGTGACCAGTGGACTGCCCGCAGGCGCGTCGCTGAAAGCCGCCTGCCTGCTGTGCTTGGGGTGGCAAAAAACATAGAGCCGCCCCTGGGCACTGGCTGGGCAAAGAGATTGGGACAAAGAGACAGGCAGGGTGTGGAGAGAGACTAAGATTGGATGAGGAGCACAGGGAGGGAGGCTGGGCCTGGGAGGCAGTAGAGGGAAAGAGAGACAGATTAGGCAAGGAACCAGCAGGGGAAACTGGGACTAGCTTGGCAAAGAGACTTGGTGTGGCGAGGGAGAAATGACCAATCAAGGAAGGGTGTGAGATTGACTCTGACTAAGTCTAGTAGAGGAGACTAGGACTGGCTGGGAAAGGAGACTAAAACTGGGATCAGACGCCTGAGGAGAAGAGAAAGGACTGAGCAGGCAAGGAGAATAGAAATGGGACAAAGAGCTAAGTCCGTAGCATGCATAGAACACCTATTCATTTATTAACTCTCTCCATAAGCTATTTGTAAATGTATCCTTGATATCAGTTGTTACCAATATTTATTATTTTTTAAAGATGTACAGGGATTACTGCATGATGCAGTAGCAATATCTGTAAGTGATGTTGAAATATAAATGTTATGCTTTCTACCCACTGAGACTGACTAGAAATCTGTGTTTTGCTCTGAATAGAAAAACATTATTGGTACAAGTGTGAAAAAGACTAGATTTTCATGTTGTAATACTGCTTAATAATGGAAAGACACATTTAATGCCTTTGCAGACTGGGCCTCACGGAGAGTACAGAATTAGTCAAAAGGGTTGTCCTCATTACTTGCTGTTTACTATGACACTCATGACTCAGGAGGACCTCTATGCTTTTTACCACCAGTACCATAAATATAGTGGAATTGATATAATTAAATATTTGCTAAAATATTTTTGGATCGGTTTTAGTCCCCGATTCACAATTGTGGTACTTCAATTTTCTGCTGGGCTAGCTCCATCGAGATCAACGTTGTGATACCATTGAAAACTGGAGTAATGCAACTGTGCATCAGGCCCATAATATTTTATTATTATTTGTATTATTGGAGCAACCCCAGAGCCCTTGTCCTGAACCATGACTCCACTCTGCTAGTCACTGTACAAATGAAGAACAAAAAGACAGTCTCTGACCAAAAGAGTTTGAAGTCCAAGACAAGAGACGGAGAGGGACAGACAAATGGGGGAGTACAAGGAAACAGTGAGACAATACTGGTCACCTTGGAAGACAGTGGTCTCAGCACACCAGCATCCTAACCGTTGCCATGCTTCATGGCAGAGGAGAATTTTAGGGAGGGTTTTGAAGGAGGAGGACGAAAGAGTTTGGTGGAGCAGCATGGGAGAAAACACGAAGTTGCTTGTTTGAAAACTTAACATGTGGGGTGATAGAGGTGGACATCATGGAACATGGGCTCTTGTATGACATTTAGTGGACCAGCAACTGCCCCTTTTAGCACACTCTGATATTGAGGTCCCAGAACATTAACTCTTCAAGCCTGGTCTTTTTTTATCCAATTCCCTTCTGCTCCCATCTTCCCTTAAGATTAGGGATTTTCTGACCATTACACCATGTCCAAATGCATGATGAAGACTAAGAGTTTGGGATTTGGGGGCAGTGGGATGAAATTAAATTGCTAAAACTGATATTATCTTGCACTAACTCCACAGCAGTTCTGAGAGGTGCGATTGTAACAACTTAATAAAACACATTTGGAAGGCAAACAGTTGATTTCTTTTCTATTTCTTTAGTCCATGTATTTATTATACAGGCACTTCACTGAGATGCAGTTTGCCTCAGTACACAGGGTCCATCTACCCCCAAACACTAAGGGGTGCAGTTTAAGCAGCCCTGGATCCTGCTGTTGAAGAGTGACTCCTGTGCCACACTGCACCACAAGATGGTGCGTTCAGGGAATGCACTATGCAACAACTAGTGCAGTTGGCCGGATCTAGAACCTCTTAAATGTAACCCCAGAATACAACCCCTCTCCTGCCACCCTGGGTCCTCTTCTCGCTCCAGCTCTATGACTCAGGTCTTGAGAGACGCTTTCAGCTCCTCTTTCATGCTGAGCATAGGCTGCTGTTCATAACTCCCGGGAGGCTCTGTGTCAGATGTTTAATCACCTGAGCTGAGGGACTCAGTGGGATAACCAGGCACAGTTGAGGCCAGGTCCAGCTCCCTTAAAGGCTACATTAGCATGGGGTTGTTTCTTTCTCAGCCCTGCAAGATCTCAGAATCCCCCGTGAGAAAATGGGGAGGGAAGATGCAATGAATCATGCCTAGGAAATAAAAATAAGCTGCTGAGTTGTGCAACAAGACTATAAACACACCAAACCCCAACACTTCATGTTACAAACACACACTCCGGTGGAAACCCATGAACATTTCAGATCCATTCCACATGAATGTCAGATGCATGTTAGTATGTGTGCAACCAGTGAAAAGGACCAGCCAATGCAGCTATGTGGAAGTCAGAACTGATGGGGGAAGGGCAGGGAAGAGTTTGCTTCATCCTCAAGCCTGTTAAGTACAAGTATAAAATTATATGTAACTGTGTACAGTGTGTCTGTGCTTCAGATATGGAATAATTTCCTAAATATGTTTAGAACTGGATGTTTTGATACTGAATAATAAATTTGTCAGCACTATCAAAAATATACTGAGGAAGAATGAAGCAAACAAATAAACAAAAACAAACAAACAAAAAAATCCCAGGACAGACTCGTCCCTGGTGTGATTCTACATAATTCTAGAGAGGTAGCAGATCCAAATTTTGATGTAGCATATTTGTCGTTGGTTTGCACATTCAGGCCATATTTTTGGTATGTTTTTTTATTTTTAACAAGAACAATTTTCTCAATGCCGTTTGATCTGGGGTAAGATCAATGCCAGCCACTCAATAATAATAATAATAATTAATAATGTTGTGACTTATTTGTATATGAAGGATGCAGTCAGGATCTGAGCCCTATTACTGTCATGTGTATCAGACAATAGGCAAGGCCCTTTCCTCATACAAACTGCCGTTTTACTGAAGGCAAGACTCAAGCATGTAACAAACAATAGGAGGGAAGAAATGAGGAATGGAGAGGCCATACTTACAGGATGGGGGACACTACTCTGGGAAGAAGTGACTCCGAAAAAGATTTGGGAGTGGTGGTGGATAATGAGCTGAACATGAACTCCCAATGTGATTGCAATCCTAGGATGCATGAACAGGGAAATCTTCAGTAGGCGAAGAGAGGCTGTTTTACCTCTGTATTTGGCTCTGGTGCACCTGCTGCTGGAATACTGTGTCCGATTCTGGTACCCACAATTCATGAAGGATATTAATAAATTTGAGAGGGTTCAGAAAAAGCTATGAGAATGATTAAAGGATTAGAAAACATGCCTTACAGTGATAGACTCAAGGAACTCAATCTGTTTAGTTTAGCAAAGAGAAGATTAAGGGGTAACTGGATTATAGTCTATAAATTTCTATCTGGGGTACAAATATTTAATAATGGGCTCTTCAGTCTAGCAGAGTCAGGTATAAACATGGTCCAATGGCTGGAAGTTGAAGCTAGACACATTCAGACTGGAAACGAGGCATAATTTTTTTACAGCAAGGGAACAATTTTTCAAGGATCATGGTAGATTCTCCATCACTGACCATTTTTAAATCAAGACTGGATGTTTTTTCTAAAAAATATGCTTTATGAATTATTTTAGGGAAGTTCTATGGCCTGTGCTATACAGGACGTCAGACTAGATGATCACAATAGCCCCTTTTGGACTTAGACTCTGTGAAAGCAGACTTAGAAGGGCTGAGGATTCGGATCCTGTTTTGGTAAGGAAATAGATTTCAGTTGCATTCTTCCAAGAAATTATGATCACTGAAGAAAATGACTGATAAATAGCTGGTATCTTTGAAAAACCTGGTGCAGCTGAAGTATCAAAGGTGGCTCATCCTCCCCTCTTCACTTCATCTGTCGTCTCTCTGACTTTTCCTCCCACAGACCAGTGACAGTATGACATCAGAGGCAAGCAGGAGGTGCAGCAGGCAGGTGTGGGCTTGGATTGTGACATCATAGCATAGTCACCCTTTCAGCATCTCCTGGTGTCCCATGCCATTAGATAACTGGATGATTCACCGGTGAGGGGACAATGCACAGTCCATATGGACAAGGCTGGCTATATGTGACTTCTCAACAGTGTTCTCTGAAAAAGTTGATGATTATAGTTCCAAATGAAAGAATAGTTCATTTGATCTGCTGTATTGATACCGAAGAGAAGACAATATGGCATTGTTACCAGGTGGGGCGGAGAGGAGGGAGAGTGAGTGAGTGTGAGAGGGTGATCTGGATCTTATCCCTTGGTGCAAAACTGTACTGGCAGGACTAGGTTTTTTTTATTTTTTTTTTAAAGCTGAGGTAAAATTAGACAGAACTTTTTAAAAAACATTTTGTGAGACTTTCTTTATTGGTAAGCCGGAAGGTATATAGTAAAACACTCCTAAAATGTTCAGTGATTCTAACAGCCTAAGAACAGGCTTTATGGATTATTTGAGCTGTGAGAAACTGACTGATTTTTACTTCACGTGAGTTTCAATGATTTTTTTCCTTCACTTTCTACTCATATGGGTGTTACCCACTGAGTTTCGTCTTGTGTAAGATGCCATGCCATGGAGCCAAATCACAAATCGAATACTACATTGCTGGTGGGCATGTGATGCTTCACAAAGTTTCATAGGATCCTGAAGGCCTACTCGTGTGATCAGTTGTCTCAAAGATTTTGTTAAAAATATAAAATAAACTCAAAAACCCCTCAGCCTTGGAAGACTCATATCTAGCCAGATCACAAGAAATTTTGCTTATTAAGGGTCACTGAAATGTTTGCATGGCTCAAAAAAGGTTAAGGTGAAACTACAGCAGACCTGTGCCAATTGGGGAAATCCTTCGCTGTCTGGCCCTTTTTGCACCGCTAGGGGAATGCCTCGGGGCCAGAAGCCTGGCCAATATATGTAGCATGCTAGGGGGAGCCAGATTAAAGGATTAAGAAATCAACTACGGAGGTTAATGGGATTTCTTAATGTGTTAAAGGCTAAGGATATCCTGGTCTTTTTAAATAAATCAATTCTTTAAACTCTGAAATTCAACCATGGAGCGCAATCTATTTACACTGAGAGGTCTTGAGTCTTTCAAGGTATCTGGTAAGACCTCCCCTGCACTAGCTGCACAAACTGTAACTTTCAAAGTCTCAGGTATAAGGTAATGAGACAGAATTTCAAATATGGCCTGCAAAAAGAAAGATCATAAAGGACATCTCTCAATAAGGAGTATGTTATCTGGGACACAGTCTCTGCAGAACAACTAGACAATAAGGTCAAAGTCGCATTTTTACCTGACAGCTTGGGCTCATTCTCTGTATCTTAATAAAGGAGCTAATATGACACTTACAATGCTATGTTATGTTGAATTGTTAATTACGGAAGTATTTCTGTTCTGGTTGAACATGGGTACCGTGTCAGCGACTAGAAAACTAAGTTTGGAACACTTGGTTTATTTTGTTTTCACCATAATGAGACACCAGCATGGTCACTGGTTGGCTAGGACTGCCTGGGCCATGCTCTTATAAGGTATATTGCCCTGTCACTTGTTATGGATGTTGGACCTCCCTGATAGCTGGGATCTAGGTTGACTGGGATATCTGTGCCTTTTAATTGGAATCGTCTTTCAGCACAATGGGAATCCATAGCAAATTATCCCTTTTCGGGTTCAGTCCCCTTTTCTCTATTTCCCATGAGCTGGGCTATCTTTGTATATGATCTGCATGCAAAGCACTTGTGTTATTGCTAATGTGATGAGTGTCCTTCTGGGAGTGCCAGGGAACAAATTATCTTTCTCTTGAGTTCTTCAACTCTTTGTGACCATGGGAAGGAGGGGCTCTGACTCTACCTGTTTCTTTTTAGCAGTGTGAGCAGTTGAAGTTTAGTTTACGTTCACTTTTATTCCTTGTCCTATCTTGCTCTAATAGCAGTTAGTTTCTTGCCTGGTTCCCTGCTGGTAAAACAGCAGTTGAAATAAAGGAAGAATGAGTGTCTTGAGGAGATGTTAGATGGAATTTGTGTTGCCAAGAGGTTCTGTTGGCTGGCAGTGGATTGGGGAGGAGGCTCTCCTATCTTATCTCTCTAGGCATCTCTACTGTGCTCATTACCATGGCATCAGAGGGTGCCTCCTGAGGTGAAGAAGTGGATGGGGAGTTGTTGATCTCTCTTCAGCAGCAAGACAAGAGACTGTAACTGACCTCACTGAATTTGATGCTACCTAGAAGCTCTCACAAATTTAAGACAACTCCCCCCTCCCTCAGATTTGGATTATTAATATGGCTAGATGTCTATTTTGTTTATAAACATGGGGTGAAAGACTCAATTCCTACCTGGCCTACACCATGCCACCCAGAGTCACATGCTGTGTGACAGCTATATATTTATGTGTTATGATTGGGCCAGATGCTACTCCTCGTGAATGGGAGAATTGCCATTGAATTCAAACAGAGTAGGACTGGGCCCATTTCATGGATTTCCAAATAAAGGATAAAGGCTTGTAATCAAGTTTACTGCTTAAACGGAATTGTTTGGCTTTAATTCAAATTAATAATATATTCTTTCTTTATTTTTTTTCAATGATGTCTGGCTAGATCTCTGGAATATAGTGTGTAACTTAGGTTTTAGTATATTGTCCTTTTCTCTTCTCTCTGAAGGAACTGAATTACTGTATTAACTTGTCCTCTGTGTTGGCATTTGGTAAATTTTATCAGTGTGTATATAGGGCTTTGGTGGACTATGATGGAGTTTCATAATATATGAGAAAGATGCCAAGGCATTTTCAGCTATGTACACATTATGGTTTATTTCAATATAATCATGCAAAATAGAATAAGTAGAAAAAGTTAAAATCAGGAGGGAGCTGTCTACAGCGATTAACAGGTGGAATCAAAGATTTTGCATCTCAGTGTCTTTACTGGGATTCAGAACTACTGAGCTGGGAATTTGTTGGTGAATATGTGTAATTTTAAGTAAGTTTGAAACAAGAGCTGATTTTAAAATATCTCTTTGGATAAGGTGAAGTGTTTTGCCTAACTTAGTCATCTTACAAACATTATTTCTATCTTGTTGAGCAACATTAAATGCACAAGGCCAATTTCAGCCCAGTGGATAACAGTTCGATACCAGCCTGACCCTGAGGGAAGGCAGAACAGATCAAAAAATGGGTGGTGTGGGAGACAAGGGATGGTATAAAGGGTGCCAAGGACATTTACAGATTTGGTGCCTCCCCTGTGGAGCTCTAGGCTGATTTTTAAACTCGGCAGCCCTTAGCAGAAATACCGAGAGATGGCAAGCAGCACCTATACCATCTGCCCTGCCTTGGGATGAATTCTTCATTCAAACACAAAGGACCAAACTGGCAGAGGGGAGGTATAAATTACACATCCTTATGTAAAAACTTGCTTTGGTGTTTCTGTTCCATGCGCTTATGGCAGAGATGAGGGAGTGAAAATTCTTCAACTAATTCTTCTTTAATAAAATGACAAGGTGGGTGAGGTAATATCTTTTATTGGTGAGAGAGAGAAGCTTTCGAGCTACACAGAGCTCTTCTTCAGGTCTGGTCACCCACCTTACATTACCCACCTTGTCTCTCTAATATCCTGGCATCAACATGGCTACAACAACACTGTTTATATTTTTAATAAAATGAAAGTTAGAGGCTGATATGTTGGCTGTTTTACTTGTCTGTCCTTCCTCCTGTTGAATCACACCAATACAAATGGTCTTGTGGGTAAATCACAGGACTGGGGCTCAGATATGAACTCTGTTCCTGGCTCTGAGACAGACTTCCTGTTAGAACTTGAGCAAGTCATTTAGGGTCTTGCTACACTAGGGAGACTATATCAGCATAGCTCCATAGTGTAGATGCAGCCTACAGCAACAAAGGGGGGTGTTCTGTTGATGTAGGAATACCACCTCCCTGTTTGTTAGTTATATCAACTGAAACATTCTTCTCTCAACATACCAGCGTTTATGCTTAGGGTTATGTTGTCATAGATATGTCAGTCAGACATGTGCGGGTTTTTCACACCCCTTACTAACATAGCTATGCTGATACAACTTTTAAGTGTAGACCGAGCATTAAACTATCTCTGCCTTATTTTCCTAATCCATAAAATGGGGATAATACCTTCCTCAGAGGGGTATTCATTATGATGCTTAGGGATTGTCTAGACATGAAAATTAATCTGGAATAAATGTATGAATTTAAAGTGGATTAACTATTCCTGATTAACTCCATCTGTGGATGCTTTTATTTTGGAATAGAAGTGACTTGTTTCAAATTAGCTTAAACCACTTTCACTTCCTAAATAGGATTATGCAAATTTGGAACAAGGCACTCTAATTCTGGAATAAGAGCATCCACGCACAGGAATAGCGATTTTGGAATAATGCCTTGTGTAGACAAGCCCTTAGTTAGTAAAGCACTATTTGATTCTGGGATGGTAGGTGCTGTAGAAGTGCAAGATCATGATTTGTGTTTAACTCTCCTGTGTCCTTTTAATTGGCTGTTGTGTGACTTAAATAGGTTTTTTTCAACCTGAATTGTTTCCTCCCTCCCCCCCATTTTTTCCCCACTGATAATGGCAAGTGGTAGCAATTGCTATCTCCATGAGTCTGGTGAACATAACAGGGCTGTGAGTCTATTCCAACCTGTCTCCTCCGTAGCATGGTACGCTTTGCAGTCAGATCCTGCATTCCTTATAGAAGCAGTTGTGCTAGTAAGAGACTGTAGCCATTCTGAAGAGCTTAAAAGAAAGACAAAGGATGGGGAAAAGGGGGTATTATGTCTGTCTTACAGATAGGGGATGGAGATTTGGAGGGTACAATCCTGGCCATATAGAAGTTTATGGGGATTTTGCCATTGACTACAATGGGGTCAGGATTTCACCGAAACAGATTAAGCAGCTGATCTTGGTTGGTGTAAACTGTAAATTATCATAGCTCCACCGGTTTAAAGTCAATGGAGTTGTAACAGGTCACCCCAATTGAGGATTTGTCATCAAATGACTTGCCCAAGATCACAAAGGAAGCCTGTGCCCAAACTGGGGACAGAACTCACTACTCTATAGTCCCAGTCCAGTGCCTGAGTCATAAGTTCCTCCTTCCTCCTTGAGCTTTTAATTAACACGTCAAGTTTTGTTAAGGAAAAAACCCTGTCTTCCCATTGCAATAAGCTGTCTGCCTTGCACTGATGGTGAAACTTCTCAACGAAAAGCATTTATTCCCGAAAGTTCAGGATTTGACCCAAAAGGCTGAATTCACCCTTTACATTAGAAAAACAGCATTGGCTGCTGGCAGAAAATGTGAATTCTTGCTCTGCATCAAATCACATTTTGTATCAAATAGGCAAATACAAAAATCTTTTGGGGTTCTTTTTGTACACAAACACTTTGATGCAGCTTTTATGTGCTGCGAAAAATGATTGCATAAAATAATGAAAATGGATAAAATTATCAAAATAGCGAGGTGTGTGTGTGTGTGTGTATGAAATAAAGATTATAAAAGGCAAAAGGAGAGAATAAGACATGGGGAGATGCACACAGAATGAGGATAGAATACTACTACAAATGTAGTCATAAAATATCCAGGACAGGAGAGAAAGAGAGCTCAGTAAAAGGAGGCAAATTAACAATATAGAAAGAAACAGACTAGATACCTTACATAGGTTTGAAGGTGCCTTATATTCTTTATTTATTTATCAATAACTGTGGATTTGTCTGTTTTATTCAGCCAAAATTAATGCATTCTGGAAGCCTCGCTGATTCACAGTAAGCTTGGGTATCACGGGGCAAGGGTCATTATTATTTAATGGTCCTTAATCTCTCAGTGTATTGAATTTGTAGTCCCCAAGACTAATCCTAAAATAAAATGCATTTCAAAAGAGAGGATGTGTATTGAATTAGTGTGACACTTATCAGGGTTCTAATGTAAATTGTATATCAAAGCACAGATGTGAATTCAATGGGTGAACTTCTGTTAAGATGTCAGTCTATAAATTGATTAGTTATATATCTTAAGTAGATAATTATATCAAACGAACAATGTGCTTGTAAATGGCATAGCTAGGTTATCTATCATCTTGACCAAAGAAATCTTGATATTCCTACTGAAAGGTATTATTTCATCCTATTTGATCTTTAAAGTCTATCCTAGGCACACTTACAGTCCATAACTCGAGTTAAAAACAGAGTAGCCAGGCCTTCAGTGCTATTTTAACCCATGTTAGCTAATCCAGGGTATGTCTACATTGCAATGTAAGCTCTGGCTCAGACTCAATCTTGAGCTCAACCCCCCTTCCATCTACATACAAATCTACCTGACTCAGGCTAGTAAGCCCTCTGGGGATTCGGGCCCTTGGACCATTGTCGCGTACAGTGAGAGTGCTTCATTTATGGTAAAAAGTGCTATGCAAATGCATCCTTAAACATACTAGTCTCCTTTTTCCATTGGTCCATGCAAATCCATAATGTGAGTGCACAAAGCATCCCTGATTTCTGCTGCCCATGTGCATCCTGCTCCAGCTGTGACAGGTGCACTTCTGGCTGAGTGTATTAGTTCAACAATCCCTTACTGTCATGGGTCTATTCGAGGGCCAATAGCTCACCTTTGGATTCACAAAGATTGGGAAGAGCACAGCAAGCCACAATAATGACACTCAAATGGCACTGGCACTGTTTATAGAACTGTTTGGATTCCAAACTGCCAAATGCATACTCAACCACATCTGTAACGCCTCCTGAGAGTGCCAACTCTGTATGTGCTCCAGTGCTGGAGCATCCACAGAAAAAAATTAGCTCATGCTTAGCATCCACCGGCAGCCAAGCTCCCCTCCCACCCCCCCACTCCTGCCGGCCGACAGCCCCCACTGATCAACTCCTCCCCCTCCCTCCCAGTGCCTCCTGCACACAGCGGAGAAGCTGTTCTGTGGCGTGCAGGAAGAGCTGGGAGGGAGAGGGAGGAATGGGGATGGGGCGTGCTCGGAGGAGGGGGTGGAAAGAGGTGAGGCGGGGCCCTGGGGGAAGGGGTGGAGTGGGAGTGGGGCTCGGAGTGGAGCAGGGTGGGGGTTTGGGGGAGAGGTGGAGTTGGGGTGGGACCTAGGGCTACGCAGGGCACCCCCGGGGAAAATTTTAGAAGCTGGTGCCTGTGAATTAGACCTTATTTTGCCAGGACCTCTGAGGTCAGAATACAGTTTCATAAGCCAAGGCAAAAGGGAATATGGAGGGTCCCCTAGAATAACGGGCGGGTGGGATAGTTACTCCATTTATGAAGTCATTTGGTGGGAATAGTGTCCTGGCCTGACCATGAAGGTAGATTCCCAGTCGGTGGAAAAACATGGCTTCATGAACTTTTCCAGTGCAGCACACATTGGTGTCCACATCTATAAGTGCCTGTATAACAATGAAGTAGCACCGTTTGTGGTTGATGTATGAGTGTGCGCCTTGAGCATTGAACAAATGTCTAGAGTAGCCACAGCTGGGGAGGGCACTAGGAAGCCAGTGATAGTCTGGTTTGACTTAGGTTTGTGTTGTGCAGCATAGACACCTGAATGTGGTGTGAGACGTGGGTCCAGAAATTCTAAACCTACGGTGAATTTGCAGTGTGGATGCTCAAGTCTGGGCTTACAAACACAGAGCCTGCGGGCTTGCTTCCCACAGACCCTGGGCTTACATTGCAGTGTAGACATACCACCAGGTGAGTTAAGGACGCACATTTTTTGCAGTGTAGACATAGTCTTAGAGCTGAGAAGAGGGAGCTTGATTCTGCTCTGTTATGTGTGTGTATCAACTGTAACTCCACTGACCTCTATGGAACTGTACTAGCGCAAGTGAAGGGAGAATCACACCTAGAGTGTGAGCTGTTTGTTTCAAAAGCTTTCTTGGAGTCTCAGGAAATCTTCCTTCAATTCCCTAGGGATTGCACTTCCCCTTGAAGTTTTTGAATGTGTGGGAATGTATAACTGCATCAAAGCAGGTGCGTGTAAATGCTGATACAGAAGAGAAGGGTTAAGGGGGTTTTAACAGGTACAGTACAGAAGAGAAGTAGGAAAAGGGAAAGAGATATTATAACAAGTAGATTAAGAGGTAGAATGGTGCAAGAAAGTGTGTAAAGATGCATGCATACAAGAGGATTATATGTAAGAAAATACAAAAAAATTAGGTAGAAGGCTATCATTGAAAGTGGTTAGCATGAAAGTACAGTCCAGGAAAGAAAGGGGCAAAGACCATGGTTATTGAAATTTCATTCACCAGAGAAACGAGCGAAGCAGACATCTAATTTTCATGAGTGTCTTAAAGTTCAGTAGTCATAAAATCACACAGTTAAGTAACAGAATACCAACACTTTGTCATGCATACATACATATAAACAAGATGTTTAAAAAATAAATGTAATCTTATTTTTAACATCCTATGCTCCCTTCCAGAACCAATTTAGCAATTTAGTCTGTAATACCCTGGCATGGTTCCTGTGAAAATGGGAGCAATTTGAGATTCAGCAAGTTGGAGACTAATACATTAAACTGGAAAAAAAAATCCAGCCCAGTGTATTCAAATAATGTTAAAGGGTGTCACTTATACTCACAAATCAACAGAATTCAGAGCAACAGCTGAATGGTCTCTTTAACCCCCTCCACTGTGCTTAGGTAATATAGCAGCTATCCATTGTTTGCAGCCTCCTGTAATACTCAAACCCAAGGGATTGAAGATAGCATTCTGAGATGTGAGTTATGAGGTGAGACGCTTCAGAAAAGAATAAAAGATAAAAGGAGCAATTGTAATCTACTCATTTCCAATTTAATATGAATTTAAGTTTATTGACTTTCCATTTGACATGGATAATGTACTGTAGCTGAAAGAATTTCAAAAATAGATTATTGATCAAAATAATAATTTTTCCTTCAAAACAATGATGGTCTGTTGGGTAAATACTAGAGCTTCTAAAAAAAAATTAAAAATATTGAAAAAAGCATTTGAAACAGACCCATTTTTTGTGGTTTTTAACTTTTTATTGAAAATATCAAAATAATTATTGAACTAGCTAGCCAATCTTTTTCTTTTTATATAGGCTTTTGGTAAATGAAAAATGCTAATGACCATTTTTAAATGTCACCAAAAATGAAATATTTGGAAAAAGTCAACAGTTTTTCACAAAAAGAAGTTTATAAAAATCAATGAAAAATCTTTTCAAATGTTTTAATTAGCTCTAATAAATACGTATGTTTTAGGGAGATTTGATAATTGTGAAATATTGATCCAAAAGACCATAATGGTTGAAAGGAACAGTAGGATCTACTATGAAAGTAGGTATTTAGATAATTTGGGAAGACTACATTGAAGTAAACATTTGTTACAAACAGTAGGCACTGGATATGCACAGTTAGGCTCTGAGACAGCAAACCACTTAACCACATGCTTAAGTGCCACTGTCAATGGGACTTGATAGAACTTAACCACTGTTATAAACATACAGCTAAGGGTAGCATAAAATCCCTCTTTACCCTGTAAAGGGTTAATTTCTCTTTTACCTGTAAGGGGTTAAGAAGCTCAGATGACCTGGGTGGCACCTGACCAAAAAGACCAATAAGGGGAGAAGATACTTTCAAATCTGTGGGGGGAGGTTTTTTGTCTGGCTCTCCCGGAGTCAACAAGGAAACAGGGTAGGGAAAATACATCTCCCTAAGCCATATCTAAGCTAAGCATCTAATATTGCAAAAATAGTAAGTAATAGCAAAAAATGCATTAGGTTATCTTTTGTTTTAGCTTGTGAATTTTCCCTGTGCTAAGAGGGAGGTTTATCCCTGTTTTTGTAACTTTAAAGTTTTGCCTAGAGGGGAAATCCTCTGTGTTTTTGAGTCTTTTGTTATTCTGTAAAGTACTTACCATCCTAATTTTACAGAGGTGATTCTTTTACCTTTTCTTTAATTAAAATTCTTCTTTTAAGAACCCAATTGATTTTTTGATTTTTCTTAAAATCCAAGGGTTTGGGTCTGTGTTCACCTGTACCAATTGATGAGGATATTATTCTCAAGCCTTCCCCAGGAAAGGGGGGTGTAGGGCTTGGGGGAATATTTTTGGGGGAACAGGACTCCAAGTGGTCCTTTTCCTGATTCTTTGTCTAAATCACTTGGTGGTGGCAGCACAATGTTCAAGGCAAGGTGGAATTTGTGCCTTGGAAAAGTTTTTAACCTAAGCTGGTAAAAATAAGCTTAGGGGGTCTTTCATGCGGGTCCCCACATCTGTACCCCAGAGTTCAGAGTGGGGAAGGAACCCTGACATGGTGGTGGAGGTGGGATCATTTTGAACCAAAAGCCCAGTAGGATTTTAAAAGGACAATTTTTTTTCCTTTTTGCCTGCTTAACAAGCAGAGAGGTTTTTTTAAGCTGTGAGCAGCTGGAGTTTTTTTTTCTCTGCCTGAGGGCAGAGTAGTTAACTTCCTGCAAGGGAATTCACAAGTGGTTTTTTTTTTTTCTTTCTAGCTCTCGGGTTAAGCTAGGTTAAGCACAAAAAGGCTAAGATGACAGAAAGTAACGTCCAGAAAAAACTGGAATTAGCCAGATTTGAAGCTGAGGAAAGAATAAAAGAACATAATAGACAGATGGCCAGGGAAGAAGCTGCCCACAAGAGAGCTATGGAGGCAGAAAAAGCCAGGGAAGAAACTGCCCACAAGAGAGCTGTGGAGGCAGAGGAAACTGCCCACAAGAGAGCTGTGGAGGCAGAGGAAACTGCCCACAAGAGGGCTATGGAGGCCCAGAGGGAGACCCAGAAGCATGAACTGGCTGTAATGGAGTCAAAGAGACAAAACCCTCCACCTGCTGGCTCCACTTCCCCAAAAATCCACAAATGGGAGTGACTATGTCCACAGTATAATGAATCCAGTGATATTGCTGAATATTTCATCACCTTTGAAAGACTGTGCACCCTCCATGCAATTCCTGACGATCACAAGATGTCCACATTGGTAGCAAAATTGACTGGAAGAGCTCTGGACATATTCAATAAGATGCCTATTGATGATGCTTCTGACTATGGTAAATTTAAAGATCTGGTTTTAAAACAATTTCAAATTACCCCTGAAACTTACAGAGTAAAATTTAGAGCCCTTAAGAGAGGGGCTGGACTAAGTAATGTGGCTTATGTAAACCAGATGAAGGATCTGTTTGATAAATGGGTCAAAGGAAGGGATGTAATTAGCTTTGAAGGAATGTGTGATTTGGTTGTACAGGAGCAGTTCCTGACTATGACCAATGATGATATAAAACAGTGGTTATGGGATAAGAAAATGAACTCAGCAGAAAGTCTTGCTTCTTATGCTGATCAATATGAGCAGTCCCAGACTGCCAGAGAGACGGGGAAAATCGAAACCCAATGGGTTTCATGTGGGTCACCCCACATCCGTACCCCAAAGTTCAGAGTGGGGAAGGAACCCTGACAACCACATACTTCAAATTCAGCATGTTCTTAAGCTTTGCTGGATTGGTGATTTAGGGCTAATCATGTTCATATTTTAGGTCACTGGGAATTTTGCTACTGATTTCCAAATGAGCATAGAATATGTTTCTTAAATATCTAGGCTATTAAATTTTTACCATCCGAAAACCAGTTAAACCATATTATGACTATTCATTTCCTAAATTATTAATTTTGTTTTAATATCAACTCTGGTTGAATTTATCAAGCTCCTAAAGGCACCTTAACCTGATAAACAATTCAAAAAATGTTTTAAAAACAACAACATAACTTAATTCGATGACGTTAGTGGTTTTGGTGACCTCAGATGACAATGGTGGTTGCACTAAGCAAATCCAACCGCTGGTATGAAGGGATTTTTTTTTTAAATAATGAAAATTTAAGAATCTATTTGAAAAATTGTTCTTGAACTGGGATATATTTGAAGTATCAGCCTTGAGCTGAAAAAAAATCAGTTATTAACCTCTGAAAAATTGTTTTTATAATAGAAAATTTTGCACAGCCTTCATTATAACTACACTTGTTTCATTCTGGACTACATTTTATTTTCTTAGGCATGACACAGATCTTTGGTCATCTAATGGGCTTTCAACTGTCTGTAAAAGATCCATATAGAGGCTGCAATCAAAATTATTTCCAGAATTCCTGGGGATTCAGGGAAGAACAGAATTAAAAGGACAATAAGTAGATGTTTTATTAGTTATATGTATTGATTGGTGTTTCTCTTTACTCCCTTTAGCACTAAAATTGCCTTGGTAAGCTAAAAAGTTCAGATTTGCATTTGGCCAACTAAGAAGTTCAGATTTGCGTTTGGCCAACTTACAAAAAGTTTGTTGATTTCATCTTCCTGGCTCTCCCCTCCACTCATAAGAATACATATGAGTCCTGGGCTTTGCTGACTTCATAAATCCAGCCTCAATGAATGAAGCCAAAACATATCCATCTCATATTCCCCAGAGAGGCGTTAATACTATGCTTCCCGCTGGACATTTTCATCCGTTCACTCATTGTACCGATGAGCTCCAGACATTCCCAAGGCTTTTGACTGCAGACTCGTTTATATTTTGCTTTTAAAACACAAAAGTGTTACCAACTAGAGCAGTCTCATAAATGCCAATGAGATGCAGTACTCTCTGCAATGCAGATATATTCAAGGCAACAGCCAATAGGGTAGATAGTGGGACTAGCAGGCTTTCAAGTTCAGCAGGGCTAACGCTGTTTAGATTTGATTTTGAGACCAGTACAGGGCACGTGAGACTTCCTGAAAAGTGCATTTTCTTTTTAGCGTAAGGAATCTTGTGCACATTGCTGGGGAGAATGAACATTATAAACCAAAACCATAAAGCTTGAGTTCCATTTGGCTCTCACGAACTTGCAACATTACACCAAGTTCATATTTCAATCTGATCCTTTTGCCTAATTCTATTCATGATGTCAAATAACTTAAGACTGAAAGTAATAAACCTTTTATGGACTGCAGGAGTTAAATACTGTTTAACATATTGTGGTTAAAATATTCAGGGTTCGTACTTTTCACTTGATTTTTTTTTTATATTAAGATGAGTCCTGCTGTGGGTTATGTCAGTCTTGTCAAATTCAATCATGTCAGCCATCAGAAAGGTAAATGGAACAAAGGATGGAAATAAAGAGGTGGGTTACTGTGCAGAGGAGGAATCACAATATATACAGAGAAAGAGAGAGAGAAAGGGAGAATGAAAAATGGATGAATACAAAAATGGCAGTACAATATGGAAGGAGGAAGCGGGAAATATGGATGATGAAATAAAAAAGGAAGAAAGATTAACAAGATAATAAAAACTGTAACAAGGCCACTTCAAGAACGTAACCTTAGGTACCACCTTAAAGTATCCCAATATAATTTTGTTTGCCTTTTTACTTAAAGGCCATTTCTCTTCATAAGGAATCCCTTAAAACATGTTCCTCTGGGTCACACTTCTGTTTATAAAGGGGTTAATAAATGATTGACTAATGTTTGCATAGATGGTTAATCAATTGTTATACATTGTTATAGTCTAATAGGTCAACAGGTTGCTTATAATAATCTGTAACATGTTCTTGTCATATGCTTTTAGCCTCCATAACACATTCTGCCCTGGTCTGTACCACGCTTATAACTAAAGCTGGGAAGGAAACAGTTTTCTCAACCCTAAAATATTTTCAAGAGTTCACAATTTTTTCCCCATTCTGAATTGGGGCAAACAAACAAACAAAAAAAGATTTTTGGGGGGGTTAGTTATTCAAAATGTTTCATTTAGATTTTCATCTTTTTAAACCTTTTAGTCTAATTAACTTAATTTTTTAAACAAGAAGTTTTTTTGAATCTGAAAAACAGAATTTTTCATTTCAAAACTATCAAAATGAAGCAACCTTGAAACTTTTTGCAATATTTTTTCACATCACACAACTGAACCTGTTTTGTGAACCATTTCGGTTTCAACAAATTGGCATTTTTCAGAAAAAAATGATTTTTTGCCAGGAAAAATACCCAAGCCACTCTACCTATAACATCTAGCAAACATTTTTTAACATTTTATAAGCCGTAAATGGAACCATTGTATAAAGCGTAACTTTTCACTGTTTATTGAACTATTAAATGGAATGAGGTGCACTTCAGATTCTCACAACTGTAGTGAGTATGTGTCTGCAGTTTGATTATTCATCTAGCATTTTAAGTAGAGTGAAGATCCTGGCAGACAAACTTGCACTATTGACTTCTGTCTTCAGGAATGTATAAGGTAACTACCATCTAGGTATCCAAGCACCTTTTGAGAACTCTATCAGTTTGTAATGAGCTGTTGTTACTTATACACCCAGAACAGAGATTTTTAAACTTTTTTGTAGCATGGGCCACATATTAAAAGAGAAGGTGTCTCATGGACCATCTTCCCTTTCCTTGGTGATTGAATAGCAGGCCTGTGGTATTTACAGCAGTTGCTTATGTAAAACATAATATTAGGAAAGTATTTAATGTATTTTTGCTGTCATCTAATGCAATTTAACTGCTGGAAACAAGGAAAACCAATACCATGTAACCAGTCAGCTCTCTGGCAACCACCAAGTGAATCAGTGGTCCACAGGTTACTGGTTGGGAACAGCGCTCCAGGAATAAGAAGTATTACTAGAAACATGTCATTTATTGCTGTTTCTTATGGAACCTCGCTGGCACTTCATTCTCAGGTGGAATTTCTGGGCAGGGCCGGCTCCAGGCACCAGTTTACCAAGCAGGTGCTTGGGGCGGCCACTTCGGAGAGGGGCGGCACGTCCAGTTGTTCGGCGGCAATTCGGCGGAGGGTCCCTCACTCTGGCTCGGAGCGAAGGACCTCCCGCTGAATTGCCGCCGCAGATCGTGATCGCGGCTTTTTTGTTTGTTTGTTTGGCTGCTTGGGGCGGCCAAAACCCTGGAGCCAGCCCTGTTTCTGGGGGCACATGGCACAAATATCAATTCCTGCTCTCCCTGGGATGAATCCCTTCTTGATGAAGCTATAACCACAGGCATTTTGTACCACTTCCTGCCCATAGGAGTGAATCTGGCCCTTTCTGATGGTCCACAATAAAAGAAGAGGGGTTAGGGAAGGAACTGGGGTGAGGTCACCTAGTGAAAGAGGTAGGCTGCTGATTATATGGAATTTGGGGATTTCAGGTGAATTTTTAAGAATGGAAGATCCTGATTTTTTTAAAACCAGTGATTAGTTAAGACTTTATTTTTAGTAAAATCTTGGGAAATATAATTGCTTCTATATATAATACTTTTAAAAGTGTTCCATGAGGTTTCAGTGGGTATTTAGGAAAATTTTAAATGCATACTGACATAAGCACCCATAACTTGGGGTGTCTAGCATGGGTGGCGCCAGCCTCTTCCCAGTGTGGGGGCTGAGGTGGGCTAGATAGAAAATTGGGGGGGCTGTGCCCCCTTGCCACAAGGCCCTGCCTCCTCTGTGGTCCCACCCCCCTGCTCTTCCTCAGGTAAGTGCCGGCCCCACTTTCTCTTCTCCCCACCCCAGACCCCACCCCCTGGCCAGGTCATAGGCCAAAGCCAGGCAGTGCTGGGTGACTGCTGCGAGGGTGCAGGTGGCTGAGGCTCTATCCTCCCTCTTCTTCCTGCTGGTGCTCAGGGCCCTGGGGCTGCGTCTGCTCCTCAGCTTCCCACCACCCTTCAACTATTCACAGCCAGTAACAGCTGTCTGGGCAGAGGGACCTGGCTCTGGGGCCAGCAGAGCCCTCAGGGAGCAGCGACCACAGGGGGCAGGACCCAGACCCTCCCACTGCTCTGGGCGGTGTGCCCCGGCAGTCAGGGACACAGGCTGGGGACTGCTCTTTGGCACTGCAGCCTCCCACCTGGCTTACTCCTACGCTGCTGCTGGTGGTATCGCTGGCGTCAGAGCTGGGCACCAGGCTAGCAGCCGCCACTCTCGCTTTGTCTTCACAGCTGGGCGGCCAGAGAGTGGTGGCTGCTATGGGAGGGCTAAGGTAAATTTTTGGGTGTCTATAGCCCCCCGCAAGCCTCCCCCCAGCGCTGCCCCTGGTGACTAGGTAACAGAAAACTGAAGCACTTTCCTTGCTATTGGCACTGAGCAAATAGAGCTGCATATTTTACAGAAGGGTTCTGGAATGTGAGGAGGTCAGGCATGGAGGATCTTCACATGGGGTCTCTTTAAGGACTTGGCATCCTGAAGAGGGTTCAGAGTGGGAGCATTTGTCATAAGTGTGTTTGGCAGCTGAGCTAGAATGTGGTTGGGGACGACTGACATGAGATGGGAAGGGTGCAAGAGGGTTTGGAAGATCTGAGGTATTTGAAGATGCTCTTCTCTGTTGGGTAATTGAGTACTTACACTCTTTCTCCCTTTGCCTGATCACCTTTTGGCTTTTCAGTGTCCCTGAACCCATGTTTTTCCATCTCTGCTCCACAATTCCCTGTCCCTGGAGTTCCTCCCCTGCCCCCGCCCCCCCATTCCTTAAAGGTAGACAGGGGGCCAGTTGCCTTTGTGCTGGACCTAGTTGCACCGCCTTATCCACTGAATTGGAGTCTGGGGAATTCTGAATTCTCATCACACTCAGTTTGAGTTTCCTCAGGCTTCATTGTACATCACAGAAGAGAGTGTTTAGTAGGGAATGCTAGGCTGGGAAGCAGCACAGAGACAGGTGATCTGCAGGTTTAACATCACACAGAAAAAGGAGAGGGCACTTCAGAAGAAAGGAGGCTGGTGAAGAGGCTAAAACCTGCTAAGTTCAGGTGTGTCCAACACAGCAAGCACAGGCTTCAACAGGGGATAAAGCATCAGTTTTCATATTTCTTGAATCTTCTTTTCTCTGCCAATCCAACTAGAGCTCTAAGTGAGCTTCAAGGAGTTCAAGACCACTTTTAAGCCAAGCTTTTTTAGCTACTCACCATTGCAGTCTAGAATGAGGTGGGGTGTTTTTCGTAAAATCTTGTATCTGTTTTCTCTGGTTTAAGGCATCTGGCTGTCAAGACTGATGCTATTTAAAAATGGTTAGGTACCAGATTTTAATACTTGACTCCACACTGTTGCCTTTGTCTTCAGTGGTATTACTTGTGGAGCAAGGCACTATTCAACATGAGTTAGTGTGTCAAAATCTGGCCATAAATTAATAATAGACATAAATATCCAGATCTGGTAGGAGGCCATCATAAAACAGGAAACATTACCAGATACCTAGTCATTCTACCCTAGCAGTTCTTAAAGCAGCATTGAGAATTGTCACCTCTTCAACTCAAGTGACACTTTAAAAAATCTGTTTTTAAAATTGTCATTAAGAAAAATCAAAAGAATCTGCAGACAAAAACACCATTCAGAAGGTTGTGACACCAACTGACAAAAGCAGGGAAATTGAAAATGACACTTAGGTCACATCTTTGTGCTTTTCTTCGCAATGGCACAAGTTAAGGGCAAAATGTCAGTCCAAATGTTGAATTTCCTGGCTTTTGTCATGATGTTAACATTGTTAAGCAGGCGGCACATAGTGGGGGTCTTGTCTGTGAAAATGGCTTTATAAATGCAGTAATACCATGCATATGATTAACATAATAATAGGAAACATGCACAAGCTTTAGCTGTACTTGACTTGTTTGACTTTCATGGGTTTAGCAAGAAACGATGCCTAGTTTCAAGACTTAATATGGAAAGGTGAAGTGAGGAATGTGATATTCCTGGGAATCATTGCCCTTCTGAGGAGTGACAAGGTGGAATCTTCCAGAATACTTGAAATTTTAGTCCATCAGTATGATTATTATGCAAAATAGAATAGCTTTGTTAAGGATTTATCTCAGGTTCCTAAGCCCCAGGCCACGGAAAACTGAGTGTATTGTGAAGGTGAAAATGCTCAGTCTCTAAAGCAAGAGAGCTATCCACATCAATTTGCAGCAGGCTAAGTGGCATCAGCTAGGGGAGACAGGCTTATATTAGCTTGCTGGCTTTCTAGAGAATTACAGTGCGGTAGTCCTAAACAGAAGAGCAGAGAATTAAAGGAGCTACTCAAATACAGTAGCAATTTATAGTTAAAACACCCCAATAACTCTAAGGCCAGCATTGTGCTTCTGATACTGACATGATGTAGAAAAGCAATGTCCCAACTGTGGTATTAAATATTTGAGGGACGTACTCAATTTGTTTGTAATCTATACCCACTGGAACTATAGCTGGACTCTAATTTAGGGAAACTGGAGCAGTTTTAGCACAGGACTTTGCAAAACATAGTGTTTTAAATTAGTATGCATTTGTACAAACTTTTGGTTTCTATCCATGTAGGTTTGAATCCCACTCCCTCTCTGAGTTTCACTCTGAATTTCAGATTTAAATGAACCCTGAACCTAAAAGAGAACTCAGTCAAAATGGCTGAGTCTCTCCTGGTTTCATTAGTGGTATGACACTGTGACTTTACATGGTTTTAATACAAAGTCATAAAGAGGCCCAGGCTAACTCTAAAGTTTTATGGCCTTTAGTAATTCTCTCAGTACACATAGTCTGAGTCTAATGGAACCTGAAACCAGGCAAGCTTTGTGGTTTCATGTTTTATTGTGAACATCTAAAACAAGCCATTCCAACAGTCAGGTTACAATCAGGTGATAGAAAATAATTACACACCATTTATAGTGTAATGCCTGAAATTTCTGTGCTCTCTGGCAATATAGATTCTAAGATATCATTATCATGAAAATTTTGCTTCAGAAACTTGAAATAACACCTGCTTGTGTTAATCTCTTTTATTTTCTTTTAAAACAGTTGTGTTAATTACAGAAACAAATTGTGCATATAAGAATTACAGTTTGATATTTCAATGTAAACTGTCACTTTGTTCTTTTAAATGATATGGTATAAGGAAATTGGTACAGAATCAAAGAGGCAAATGGGTAATAAGTTTATGTGTGTTATTACCCACACCACAATCCCACATCCAAAGAACCCCAAACTTTAGGGAAACTGGTATCCAGAAATGAATGCAGATCCGGGCTTTATAGCACATCCTATCTTTATAAGGGGTATGGTCTGAATACCCCTTAACTTGGGGAAAATTTGGCTCCAGTTCCAAACTTTGCCATTTGGCGCATCTTTATGCCTTGTATTTTCATCACCCACATACAAATAATGTGTGTAACAGAAAAAGTGCAATGCTTCCTTGTAATGAATCTTTAGTAAAAACAAATACTTTGAGACCTTTTAAAAATACAGTTTAACTTTTGACACACCATGGAGCCACGATGTTAGTCTCATCACGAGCATAAGGTATTTTCTAAAAAACTACATGGATCTAACTTAATGTATTGTGTACATTCAAACACACTTCCTAGGAGAGCCTTTTCTCATAAGTAGCCTTCAAATAGTGGAATATATGCATTTTTTCCAGCTATGGAACTGAAATTATTCTCAAGTATTTGAAAGTACACATCATAATGTTTTACCATTAAAGCTAAATGGCAGAAGTTTCCAACTTGGGAGCTTAGTTAGCCTTGTAAGTCCATATTTAAGCACCTAAATAAAAGTGGCCTGACTTTCAGTGGTGTTGAGCTCCTGTAGTAACTCTTAGTTGAAAATTTCATTGTAAAGCATACGCTTTCGTGATATGGGCTGCAAACTGTTTTTATTGATACTGCAGAATATCAGAAGCTGGACATGACACAGCATTGTCAAATCATTAACATTTTAAGCAAAATCTCTCTATTGAAATTGGAATAAATTGTTAATAAATAAGTAGGCAATCTTTATGTGCTCTTCTAACACACTAAAGAAAGCTGGTGAGTCTGGAACAATTCAGCACATAGTACTGGATGTCAAGGGTTGTGTCCCTGTTTCTAACAAGTCTCTCTGCATCCCTTCTCTCTGAGCCATGAGCAGTAGATTAAATAAGGAACAAGAAGTTCTCCAGAGAACACAAATGAACTGAAGGAGAGACATGATGACCAGGTCTTTAAACTGTGATTACTTGTGATAAGATTGCATGGCTTACTGCACGGTTCTGTACTAAATACTCTTTCATGTGGAATATCAGTGAAAGAGCATCTGAGTTACTGAATAGACAAAGGAGCCATATTAGTTCAATGGTTTGTTTAGATTTTTCACTAATCCTTGGGCAGACTTTAGACACAACATGTAAAAGAGCTTGTAATGCACTCACTCCCACTGTGCAGCTGTCTTTTGTACTGAGTACAGCCATAACTTGACTCACAACTAAATGGAACCCAGTGAGCTGTTAGTGATGGATTTGTATTCTAGTACTGGTCCAGATGTCTGTTGTAAAGTGGATTATTCTCCTCTAACAACCTATAATTATTTATTTTTTTAACACTGATGTGCTCAGAGTTTATATAAGAAACAAAGGTAAAGATTGTCCCTGCCCTGACAAATTTACAATCTAAAAAAAGAAGACACAGAATAGGCCACACTGGGAATCATTTAGAGGTGTTTGGTTTTGAAATATTATGAATTAACTACTTCTAGGCCTTGTGGAATGAATTCTAGGAGAGATTTGAATGTGAAGTTGGTGCTGGTTGGTGAATCAGGATAAGGGCCTGGCAGACTGACACTTATCACTGATAATAGGAGAGTGTATTTGCATAGTACCATTCCTCTTCCCCAAATCTGATGAGTCAAGTGGTGAGTAACAGAAAGAGGAGGTGACTTAAGACAAGCCCAGAGTGGGGTGGCTGCAATTGTTGTCATTTATGTTTTTATTATTGCATGCCTTTGTAAAATGCTCCTTGCAATGGCATCTAGGTACACGTTACTTTAGATTAAGATAAAAAGAGTTTCCAAAAAATAATGTAATACATAACCCAAACCAACTACCTTAACTGGTGAATAAAAGCTAGGGAACTAATCCAGATTCCCTTGGCAAGACTTTGTTTGGTTTTGTGCTTACATCTACACCATGTGCTTGATATATGTATATATATATCAAACTACTATTTTCTCCCTTCCCTCTTCCTAATTTTGACATTAGAATGTTGACTCAATGTGATAAGGTCCAATTTCAAACTAAAACCTTTGAACAAATTATGGGCAAACCAGCTCCTTCTTCTTGCTCATGGGCTGCTTCTGTTTGCACTATGTCTAATGCAGGAGAAAGAGCACTTTGTGTACAGATGCACACCAGACACCGAAACTTGTAAGATACAGTCCCTCTGGGACACAGTGGGGATTTGGAAAAAGAGTCTTTTTCTCACACATTTTTTTTCAGTGAAAAATGCAATTTGTGACACCATAATTTGTGTAGATTTTGCCAAACTATTTTGGTTGGGGGGGGGAGAGAGGAGGAGACCCTTAAATTCCAAAAAATAAATCAAAATATTTATTTTCACATGTTCAAAAATGGAACATTTCAATTTTTCAGTTTGAAACCCACTTTTTATCTCAGAATTTCCTTTAGTTTTTTAAAATAAAATGATCAAAACCACTAAATGCTTGAAACTGAAACAAAATCTTTTCGATCAAACAAAATATTTGGTTTGAGCTGAAATAATTTTTTTTTTTTGGACTCTCCAGTGTACCAAAACCTGTTATTTACCCAGCTTTAGTCATGAGCTATGTGTTTCAAAGGGATCAATACAGTGTTCTGTAGAAAAATATTTGTATTAGGGAAGGATGTTCTGATGAATATCTTAGACTAATATTGTCACTGTACCCTAGTATTTAATTAGTATCTAGTCACCATACAGCAACTTGGTCCCAAACTCTCCTGACAGAGAAGACCTCTGAGAAATATAAGGCTTATGATAAGTTAGTGGGTATTGTGCTACCATGTCTGTGAAGAAGTTCTTGAGATGACAAGACAATCTGTGATAGAAGGGAATCCAGTCTTGTTCTCGTAGGTTGCTTCATTTCATGGAGCATGAGTGCACTGAGGTCAACAGGCATGTATTCAGAAGCACACAGATGAGAGCTGCTCTCCTGGGGGCAACAAGGAGAAACTCGAGAAAAGAAAATCTAGTGTAGATCCATTTTTACTTCACATTTCCTTTGCAGTGTTTTCTTGCAGTATTCTTTTGATCACAAAGACAACTTTCTCCTTCCCTTTCTTGTTTCTACCTTTACCTCCTGGAAGGCTTTGCTCCCTTTTAAATATACTGGTTTCAGAGTAGCAGCCGTGTTAGTCTGTATCCGCAAAAAGAACAGGAGTACTTGTGGCACCTTAGAGACTAACAAATTTATTATAGCATAAGCTTTCATGGGCTACAACCCACGAAAGCTTATGCTATAATAAATTTGTTAGTCTCTAAGGTGCCACAAGTACTCCTGTTTTTTTTAAATATACTATCACGTATCTCTGTAGAAAATGTTTTCCCACCCTTTCTCCAGCTCTTCTAAGTGTCATATGCATATGGAAGAAGACTTTAAAATTCAATTACTAATATATCCATTTGCCTTTTTGTATAGTTTTAAAAAGCTTTTCTTTTCCCTCTAGTCATCAACTATAATGTGTTTAGACCAATGTTGGCTCCTATGCATTCCACTGTATTCTTTAATTTGATTCTGCAATGAGAATTTGTCACCACAACCAGTTGCAGGGGATGTGAAGTCTAGCATAAAGTTATAACTTCACTCCAAGTCCAAGCAGATAGAGAGGCTGGATTGTGAGTCAGAGAGATCTTTCCCCCCTAAAACACATTTTAATGCAGTCTCTTCCATGAGTTAAACCACATAATACAACAAAAAGTAAAATACAGTATAGCAGGAGAGGTGATGTCCTTTCTACATAAGCAATAACATGCACTATTATGCCAGTGAGTCAAAGTAGCAACACAAGTTCTATCAGAAATAATCTCATACAGAAACTTGATATACCCTGCAAAGACATATGCACAAGCTTAACTCTAGTTGTTCCATTGATTTAAATGGGACTATTCATGCTGTGTAAAGGTAAGTGCATCCATACATCTTTGAAGGAGTGGGGCCTTTATGAATAGTCTATGATATTTGCTTAAAGCTGGTGTTTTAGGGAAATGGTCCCTTTGATAATCTGTCTGGCTACAATACAGGCTGAAAATGAACATGAAAGTAATTTAAATATAATAATGGAGTATCTTTTAGAAATTTTAAAAATTCTCTATTTTTTCCTGCAAATATGTATTAGCCCAGCTCAACTTATGACTGGTTAAACATCTTAGAAACAGCCTCTCAAAAACTGGGAGGGAATATTGTGCTGAATGGCTTCAATATGCATGGAGGTTATGAAAAACCATAGCATACTGTCTTTATAATTGATACCTGCTCCAACAGAGAATGAAAATATATTGAATATGTCTGAATAAGTGAAAAAGGGAATAGTGAATGTATCCACAGACTGGTTATGTGCAAAGGTACAGTGATGCTAAGATCAAATGAATGAACAAATATATTTGATTATGACATGGAATCTGTCTTTGATGCTTTTGCTATTGAAAAGTTTCTATGGGAGAAAAGGTACCAGTTTGACATGTTTGATTGTTTTTAATGCAGTAGCCTCACAACAGGAGATCCCACTTTATACAACTGGCTGAATAACTAGAATATTAATATTAGTAATTAATATTGAATAATATAATTAACATTATTAATTGGATGCAGAACTTCAAGTACTGGAAAAAGTCCCTCCTGGACAAAAGGTTTGATGTGTCTCTTCTATTACCAGTCAAGCTGAGGATCACATCTGAAGGATTTTTTTGTGGTAAAGTTTCAAACTGGGTCTTAAAAAGCTAATCAGGATTGCAGAGGAAAGCATACAAACTTAGAAAGAAGGCAGACTTGTTTTTAATATTTGGTTTGCAAATATTTAGTTTTGAAGACTCTTGAACTTGTGCTATATGGAAGCAATGGATCAAATACACAGATCATGTAAACAGCTATAAGTCCACTGAATTTCACCAAATATAGTTTATATAGAGTAAAAAGTTACTGGGTACTACTGAAGAAGAGCTCTTTGTACTTCGAAAGCTTGTCTGTTTCACCAACAGAAGTTGGTCCAATGAAACATATCACCTCATCTACTTTGTCTCTCCAATATGCTGGGACTAGCACGGCTACAACAACACTACAATATACATATTTGAAATCCATGGGATTGGCAGAGATCTAGCTGTACCTTCATCTGCCTTGAAACAGGAGTGGTCATCTCCTTCTCTTCAACAGTATTCGTAGTCAAAAGTTGTTTAATGATCTTGGTTTAGAAAAGCTGTGGCTTAGACAAGAATGATTTTCACTCACTAACTCTAGCTCCATAATGGAGCACATTCATCATAAGTGTTAAAATTAACTGAAGTCGTTCAAGGTTATTTATGCCTAATACAGTTTGACTAAAACAGGGATTCTCTGAGGGTTTTGAGGCCGTATTCTGTTTAATTGTAACATGAAAGAGGGCTTATTCTTTTCTTTAGGTGAAAATGATTGCATGTGTTTCATTTTTCACTTCTATAATATGTCATGCTGTTTTATATTAAGGTGACAAAATTCCTTTCAAGATATCTACTTGCTTCTGTATAAAATGTCGGGGGTTTTATTTCACTAACTGTTACCAAACAATTTAATATTATAAATAGCACCTTTACTGTATCTGAAAGAGTTTAACCAACTTAAACTGAAAGCACAGTGCAAATGCACAGCACTGAAATGAAACAACTGTTTAATTGTGCATAGCAACCCTACACAATATTTTGAATAGGAATTGAAAAATAATTACCAACTGAAATTGCAGGGCCCACTACAGTTAATGCTGCTCCTGAGAAAAGTGCCAGGGAATCCCTAATGACTGTAAATGGGCAGGATCTTTGTTTATATCAGATGAGTCATAAAACTATCTCAGTGTCCTTTAACACCATGCCAAGGAACTGGTTCAGTACTGATTCAGAGGAAAGAGTGCCACTTTAGTTAGTCACTATCATCACTTTTTGCAGCACCTATGTGTTTATAGTTGGAGGTTCACATCTGAAGGATGTTGAGCAGTTGAGCAGGCCTGACCCTGCTTAACTTGTGATATCTGATAAGATCACAGCACAAGGTTACAAATTGTGATGGTGTCAGGTATTAGTACTCTATATAGAGGCATAGGACTCTTCTGATGACTCAGCATGACCGTGGTTTGCTTTGATCCTGCACAGAAATGCAATTATTTCTACTGACTTACTGGACCAGTTGAGTCCTATTAGTTCTAACTCAAGAATATAAAATGGTAGAAGCCTAGGAACAAACCAAGTTCAGGGGAAAGTTTAGGCAGAGGTTTGTTTTGTTGTTAAATTAACAGTACAGGCAAGCCTCAGGCAGAGGCTGAGTTTGGAGACTAATCCAGGGTGTACATGCACTTCAGATCAGATGGGGACTCTACTGGTTCACAACCCACAATATTTTTATAGATACCTGTATTCATCTTACAATTTAACAAGTGAATAAAAGAGGCTGGATGTAAAAATACATTTGAATGAGCTATGGATTATGCAAATAATATCTGCATCATTAAGTGTGTACTATATGTTACCTAGGAGCACACTGAATACTAATTCTAAGAGTTTGACACTTGAAGCATTCACACCTATTTCTGTATTCTGTTTATTATTTAAGAATGCACCATACTTTTGTATGGCTTTGAATGCTTGGCACTGAGGAAGTGCTAGAAGCAGGCCTTGAATACAGTGAAAATGAAAATGTTAAAATGGATGTTTAGCATTACAAGGATGGACCACATTCAGAATGAACAAATTAGGAAGTGTAAATGTAATACCAATTATAGAAATGCTGAGAGAATCCAGGCTTAGATGGCTTGTGCATGTGAAAAGATCAGAAGAATATATAGGAAACGGTGTTAAACTTTTGGAAGTGTAAGATAAAGAGAACAATTAGAAGACACAAAACTAGATGGAGGATGTCATATAAAAGGATTTGATTAGCTTCAGAATTTCTGAGGAACTGATTCAAGACAGGAATGGCGAAGGAGGACTCTGAGAGCTAACCCCATATAGAGGGGACTACGGCTAGAAGAAGAAGAAAAGGAGGAGAATGCACCCTTCTGCAAGCCTACATGGGGATTAACAAACCTGCAGGAAGACAATCTTCTTCACAAATAGCTCATAATCTATATTAGACAGCCTGAACAAAGAAGGTTCAGCTAAAAGAATGGTAGCACAGTGTCAGAGCGAAGACTGGTGTTGGGAAATTATACAAACTGTGTTCTTAAGGGTAGATTTACTATAATGGAAGGATGCCATTTGACAAATGGGAAGAAAGAAGCTGTTCAGGTCAAAAGAGCAGCATGACTGCCACACACACAAAAAAAGAGTGAAATCTTGTCCCCATTGAAGTCAATGACAAAGCTCATCAATAGAATCAGAATTTGACACCAAGTGTAGGAGACGGAGACACATGGTGACTTCGGAAATATACGGTAGAATGTAGTTGTAGAAAGAAGCAAGAACTAAGATGTAGACAAGGCTGGAGTCCTGTATGTATTAATTACTCATCAGAAAAGTACTGTAATATTTATTAAGAATAGCAAACAATAATGAACAAGTAATGTCAGTTCTGTGACTCCGTTCTCTAGCTGTTGAACTACTAGAGAAAAGATTAAGTCTGGTTTGGTCTAAATTAAAACCATAAAAAGTGACCCAAATCCAACTAAACAGGTTTTAGGAATGTTAAGAAAGCAACTCAACAAACATCTTTTATCTTAGAATATCTTTTATCCAGGCATTCTTTTCTGAGATATGTTTCTTCAGAATGCTCATCCTTATTTTTAAGGAAGGAGGGGGAAAGCTTTAGGCTTTAGGGCCAAAAATGATTTTATTTTCTTATAAAATAATAAAGTTAAGAGACCTATTTAAAATGGCTCACATTACTCTGTGGTTGTTTCTGTAAATTTTCCAAAGTGGTGGATAATCTTAATGCATCTACTCTAACTAGAGTGTCTGGCAGATGCTTTTATGTTGCTCTTGCTCCTGTGAGGTTACTGGGCTTTCAGGTTCCTATTCAGATTCTATGGAGAATTAGAAAAAATGTTACATATATTGTTTCAGGCTGTACTCACAATGTGCAACACAGAACATCACTTACAATTTAAAGGTCCATAAAACACAGAGCTTATTTAACTCTTTTGCTTCTACGGGTACTGTACTTGCAGCACTCTGTGATATTGGATTTTATGATTTTTAGACTAAAATATGACAAATCTCAGTGTATACTCTGAGATGCTATGGGTAAATGGTACGTGCTTTTTTTTTTTTATTTTTTTTTTAAGATCCTACCTAGACTTTTAGTGCCGACATTTCCTTGGTATCTTGGTACCCGATTACAAAACCATATAAAATACTAAAAGTAAAACAAAACCCATTTAGAACACTATAAAAATTTTAAAACCCCTGTGCAGTGCAGCAAAATTAAAACCTGTACATTGGCAGAATAAGTATTAAAGACATTGCCAAGAGTACCAGAAAGTCAGACCAATTTTTGAACATGGACATCTTAATAGGACATCTAAATTACACATTTGGACACTTAAATTGACACTTAGGTGTGTAAATGCCCACTTATGCACTTAAGTGCCAATCTGAACATCCAAATAGGAGATTTAGACATCCCTTTAAAGCATCCATATTTGATATTGGTCCAATAGTGTTTTTATATATTAAAATAAATGTTTGTAATAGAGCAAGAGCAATGTGAGCCAAATATGCATTTTATACTGTAGTGGTAGCCAGAACCGATTCTACTCCATTACATATTAGATATGATAAAACAAAAAGAACATTCAGATCACCAGGACACATGCACACATTATCTTGTACAGTAGAGTGCGCATAAAATCTGTACCCTTTACAATAAGGCATTATGACAATAAGCTGCCTTAGCACATGTACATATTTTCTAAAAATAAATAAGATGAAAGAGTGTTAGGAGTATACAAATAAACGCTCTACCTCAAAGTTTTTTTTTGTCTAATCCTCCTAGGATCTGAAGAAAGATCAATTAATATTGATAAATAAACCCACTGTTTAAGATGTTTCCCTAAGTAGCAATTGTTCAGTCTATTGGATATTAAGCATTACAGACCTACCAGATGCGCAGCCTCATTCAGTCAGAAATTCATGTCTTGAACAGGCTTTTCCATGCTTTCCCCTCTTGAAAAATGTAAACTATCATATAAAAAAGTAATCCTACATCCTTCCTTCAAAGATCTGGTTGAACAATCTTCTTTTATGGTACTAGAAGACTTAACAAGTGTTCCGCCATGTACTTTAGCTAGACGGCATCACGGTCATATGATGCCTGTCCTCTCTGTCAGAGGCACTTTAGACATAAAAAGCACAACTAGGAATGGAAGAAAATCACTATCAACCCAAACCTCATCATGAATCCTTTTTGGGAAATTTAACAATATTCTGAATTTTTGTGTGTATATGTCTTAATTTTCATGCACCTCTGCATCACCACATTTAGGCTTGGATGGGAAGTGAAAATCACAAAATACTGAGATACAGGCAAACATTGTAGTGTTTTCTAGCACAGCCAAAGCCCAGGACTATTTGTAATCTCAAAGAATGCTTTTTCTTCTGAAATTTCCATTCTAGTCGCCAGTCTGTAAAAATTTAGGTGAAGTTTGGGATAAGCATCTGAGTTTCCAATTGCTAGAATATCTGAACTGCTCATTATTAAACTAGGTGTGCCTAACTCTGCGGCCATGAAAACCCCAGAAAAGATGGCTCAACAATGCCTTTTATAGGGGATATACTTTGGAAATGCAAGACAAATTATATGTCACTCACTGGACTCTAGTCTCTTCCCCAAGGTTAGAACAAGTTCTAAACGCATGGTCAGGGCTGATAATGGCCTTTGACAAATTTAATATACAGAATAAAAGGGCAAGAAGAAGTATTCAAAGAGGCATCAACCCTAGCCCTAGTTAGGCAAGTGGGGATAGGACAATCTGGAACAAAATCTGGAAACAATTACAGAAAATTAAGGATAAATAACCCCTTTATTTCACTTTTTAAAGGTATTGTAAACAAGCTTAGGTCAGATATATACAAAGATGAAAGAAATTTAAACATGGTTAACAAGGCTACAAATGATCATACAAGTATAATTTGACTTAGCTTTCTTGTGACTTAATACACTCTCTATCTGTAATTATTTTTTTAGATTATTCAGATTATAACTATGAACAAAATATAACAATTTCTTATTCTTCAGTATACACAGGTTACCCGAAAGTGTACTTCACAACTAATTCTAAGCAATATTTTTTCCTTTGGGGGTCTATCAAATAAGTTATATCAAGTTTGTGGTAACCTTTTTCTTGCTTATGGTACACTTTTCAAGCTGAATTCAGCCCTGGTGTAATAGGTACAAATCCTTCAGTTACTTTTGCCTATGCAAAGCCTGATAATTAGGTCCATTTTGTCCACTGCACAAAATTTTGAAGATGATAAACATTTATTTTGATCACTTAAGAAACTGTCATAACTCACAATTAGCAAGAGCTTACAATACTATTCAGTGATGAATAAGGTTTTTTTTCCTTTAAATTCATTTGGGAAAAACTGAATTTACAAGTATCAGCTACTCCTGAAGAACTATGTTATCATAAAAATAATTTTTTCACAGTTCAAGATTGTAAATTGTTGTTTAAGCATGCAAGTTTTAGGTACGACAAGTTATGTTTAGATGTCTTATATTTTATAGACTTAAGGAGCATGCAGTTTATATAATTAAATATAAATGCATGAGTTCAAGAAGACATTTAAGGAACTGCTACATAAATGTAGGAGTGACATCCTCGCACTAGAGAGGGGATTTTTAAAAAATTAGATTCAAAAACAAGTTATTTCCATCACTCATATTCTAATGTTTTATGCTCATTGAACAGTCTTTATGCAGCAATCTGCCAAACTTCCATGGACTTCACTTGTGTGTATTTCTTTAGCTTCTTCAACTTAGAGGTATCACTGCAATTTAAATAATGAATGCCTCTTACATTTTAAATCCGAGCGTTGACTTGCGGTGATATACATAGTTAACTCCAGATAAGGAGCTTGCTAAAGGTTGCCTATCCTGTTTAATTTTAGTAAACCAAAGTTACATACTTGAAGTAGATCTAGAAAGGATTGCAAAACTTATTATAATCTAGCAAACTAACAATTTGCAGATGTCACAGCAAACCTCTCTTTGCCTGCTGGGGAGTTGATGTATGAGCTTGACTCTCTACAGCAAGATAACGCATCATTTCACCATTGGACAATAGAAAAGGCCAGTGTGATACCATGCTGAATGCTGCACATTGTCCTGTAGACTAAAAGTCTGCTGTTCCAGCCCTAGATTATGCTTTAAGCGAACAGCAAATAATGGATTTTGTTTAGAATTGTGGATTTCAAGAAACTTGAATGCAGGTCACTTGTACTTGTGGGCCATGATCTGACAGTCTCCTTTGAATAATTACAATACAATTCAGTTGATTCTCCTTGAGTCTGTTGGCACTTTTCTCCTGAAACAGTGGCAGTCTGCTCCCTATTTTGGGACGTCTGCAGATGGGCTGTTGTCTTGCAAGCCTTGCTGTGTGTAAAGTAAGGTATGGATTTGTACTTCATATTCTGGAAATGGATGTGGAGTGGAATATATTAAAATTAGGTTTTAAATTGTTTGAAAGTGTTCTAAAATGAAATTATGTCTTAGGCATTCTTCAATCCAGGTGGGTTTTGTCTTAGGAGTTTGAGATAGAAGGGTAATTTGTTCCCTAATATTTCTTTGTGTTTGCATTCCTCTCTGGAAAATACATAAATTAAAAAAACCAAACCCTTCTCTTTGTAAACAATGTTCCTTTGGAAAAAAGGACCATGGACCATGAGCACAGGTAGCTCACCCTCCAAATAACTGAAGCTGTCATACTGTTAGCAAATAACTTAACTTAATTCTACAAGAAATCTCATAGAATATTTACTGCAATTTGAAAGAGAGAGAAACATCTTTCTGATATTTCTAGGCATCTTAGCAAAACTTGGCAAACATGAAGAAGTTTCAGTAACCTGTTTTCCTAACTTTTGTGGGGGGAGAAATACTTGATTCTGAAGGAAAAGAAGAAAAAGCAAATATCCTTTCTTGTCTCAACATAGTCTGTTTGTAAAGTATGCTGCTAAAATTTTTCAAAGATGCTTGTGTATGGAACATTCCATCAGCAAGCAATCAGCTGGTTCATTGTAGGTAAATTTCACTTTGCTTTTCAGCTTTCTTTTTCATTTTTTATTTCCTTTGGGCCAGGAAACTTATAGAGCATCAGGTTCCTCCTCATTTAGTGGCAGATTTTTTCCCCATAGTTTTAATTATTTGCTTCAGAAGGTGGTTGACAGCCTTGAATCAGCAACTAGGAGGTCTCTGTTTTTGGATCCAAAGCCCCAGGCTGAAAATCACTTTGGAATGTCTGTGTTCCTATTGGTTTGTGGTTGGTCTTTAGCACTATAAGAAAAAAAAAATTAGTCTGATTGACAAGAATATATTTACTCCATATTAGACATCTTCCAGATCTCTCCGTTTGGTTTTTATGTTTCTACATTATTTTTATTATTATTTATTTTTTTATTATTATTTTATTATTATTATTATTTTATTTTATTGGTTACTGTGCATTCAATAAACTGTCAGTACATTTTATTCCTTTAAACTGTTTTGGTGTTATTACTATAATTCCTTTAATGGAACCTATATTTTCTTTTGGTCTTCAACACAGTTTCTACTACTAACTTTGGCATTTCCTGACTTCTAAGTGCTTCACCTCAAAACCTCAATGTTATTTTAACAAAGTGCTTTGCATGGAATATACAATAGAAATCAATGTGCTGATGTGGGGATTGCTACTTTGAGGTCTTTCTAAGTGGAGGCTGAGGCTGTGGCAGATCTGTTCTTAGGCTCAAGGAACATTTTCATTAAGGACTGGTCTATGCTTAAAAGTTTTGTAGGCATCATTATGTCAGTTAGGAGTGTGATCTTGGCATATTTCATTAGGGGAACTGGTATAAGCGATACTAGTATAGGAATTCTTTTGCCAGTATAAGCTGAGTCTCCGCTAGAAGAAGCTAAACCAGCAAACTCTTTTTAGAGTAGACAAGGTCTAAGAAACTCAACAAGATTGAGGTAGAATGAGGAAATTGTGCTCTGAATTATTTCAGAGCTACTGTGGGCTGCTGCATTGAGGCCTTAAAATATGGATAGAGCATGCACTACACAGTAGAAAGAGGGAATTCTAAATACTCTCCCTTTTTCTTCGTTTGGATGTTGCGGAAGATCTCTTTGTTGTGTGGCATTAACACACTCACTATGGATTATAACTTGCATCTGGCTGAACATTGATGCTACAATCCCTGCTCAGTAGCACTTGCTGCCTTTTTTGTCTGATAATTTAGATCTTTTTTTCTTTCCCGTCCTTATAGGCAAAGGGGGAGAGAGAACTTGCCTCAGTGGAATTGAAACAACACTGCCTGTTTTGCTCACCTCAGAGGAAAAGTAAGCAAGAGAGAGAAGTACATGCTGAGTGAAAGTGCACAAAATCAGAAGTGGCAATTGGATACTTCTGCCTGATTGAAAGGTCCCACGGAATGACCTATCATTCTGGATTATAGGAGCCTTGGATACAAATTCAGTATTGCCCTGAAATATATTAAAACTTTCAGAAATGCTTAGTTGTTTCTCTTCCTTTTTGGCCAAGATCCAGGGTGGTATTAGTAGATACATTCTGTTATGGAAGACTGTGTATTGTCCTTGCCAGGAGGTGGAGTCAATCATCAGACAGATCCTATCAGTAATTATCTAGCTTTGATATTTCTAAGGAGTCAGTTACATTTGGAATGTAAGATTATTTCTATTTCTAACAACGGCAATTACATAATTGACTTACCTCGTATTATCTTCCCACCACCCAAAACAGTTCATTGGACAACTACAGAATGTCAAAGATCAAGTCAGAGTATGTGGGGAGAAAGATATATGCACTCTCCATGTGCATACACAAGCCTAAATCAGGACTATATTTGCAGGTTGAAACATTCTGCTTTGCATGTTTTTTGTTTTACAGGACATTTTTTGGATCAATTACCAGCTCGAGAGACGTGCATATTTCATATGCCATGTTCTGCCGTATTACAGAAGTGCAGATATTGGACATACTGTACCAAATCAAAGAAATGAAGAAGCTTCTAGTACAAATGAAAGTTCACTGAGGTTGAAACACACTGACATAGAAAACCTCACCAATGGGTCACACAACTGAATATGCCACCATTGTGTAGCAAAGCATATCATTGTGCTATTAGATTACTGTCTGTCAGAGAATAGCCAGAGTATGAGAGTAAAAATGCGATTAATTAAACAGTCAATACCAACCTTGTTACGAATGTTTGTAATGTACAATATGACTGAGTATTTTAGAAGAAGTATTGCATTTCAAACCTAGATACTTATCAATACTGGGAGAAAGCACTCCAAGAAATTGGATGTCGTTTTTAGTGGATCACTTCAGTACTGATTCATCAAATGCTATCATATACATCTGACAGAACTCAAAACTGGCTAATGGAACATAATAACAATGATGAGTAGTACACTTGTAGCACTTACTAAAAAGAATTCCTGGATTGACAAATTGGAATGGCAATATTGGCAGACTTAAAATGAAGCATTTGTACAGTATATACAGTAATTAGAGCTGTGGAATAGATTCCAACATGAAATGCAGAGATGTTTCTTAACATCTTTCTGAAACCTGATGCTAAGATAGTGCCTAATTTTCATCTTGTCACTCACAAAACCTTTTGCATCTGTTCTTTCAATGTGTGAACAGTGACCTGGTAAAAGCTGCTCCTAAAGCTTGAGAACAGAGCATTAATTAATAAGGGGAAAGCTGGTTGACAGATAATTAAGAAAAGAGTGGGAGATTCCAGACAATACACTAGTATGACTATCCTTACATTTTTATTCTAAGGCAGATTATAGAAGGAAGAAAAAGCCATTTCATACTGAAGCAATTAGGTAAACTTGGTTGAAGTCAAAGGGAACACTGTATCTTTCATCCACGTGGTGTGTCCCAGCCTTTTACTCTGTCACATTGGGTGGTCGTGCATAAGCTGTCGGAGCAGGAGTCGGGACTAGAGGTCGGAGCCTAGAGGCAAAACCTGAGTCAGATGCCAGAGTCAAAGTCAGAGGGCGGGAATCAGAGTTGAGGGTCAGAACTCGGTTACCTGGAATGAGGCAAGGCAGGAGCAGGGCTGGAACAAGGCAAAAACAAGACTAGGAACATGCAGGCGCAGGAGGTATTGCAGCCACTGAACTGCTGCTGGACTTTAGAGCTGGTCTGCTGATTCTTCCAGCCAATCAGGGAGCCTGCTACAGGCCCACTGTGCTCTTTAGGTGGCCTGGAGACTGGCTCTGCTGCAAGCCCTGATTCCTGACACCCTCTCAATGAAGTGAGGGGTAGTCATCCCTGCTATTAAATTGGCCTTATATTCAACCAGATGTTGCTTCTGCCCCTTTAAAAGCTTCCTGGCAAGGCAACTGTCAGGTAGGTGTATTTTTCCAAGGCCAGTCCTGTTTGCTTAGTGGAAGCAATGCAATACTGTTTTTAGGCCCTGATTCAGCAAGGTATTTAAGCCCATGCATAACTTTAAAACTCATGAGTAATTGAATCCTATTGGATTTAGGGCTTGTCTGCTGAGGAAACTTAATATAATTTTACCACTATAACTATACCTTTATAATTCCCCATGTGTACACTATTATTCCAGAATAAAAGTGTCTTTTTTTTTTCAGTTTAGTTTATACCACTTCCAAAGTGACAGAAGCTAAACCAGAAAAGGGCAGATACATTCTGGAATAAGAGTGTCTATATGAGAAGTTACACAGGTATAACTATAAGTTGTATATTTATACAGATAGTTATGCTAGTAAATTTCCCCATGTAGACAAATCTTGAATCAGAAATAATGTAATTTCTGAAGCAGAATGTGCTATCTGAATCAGTGCTATAGCAAAGTCCCATTTCATCACCAGTATCTGTATAGTTATTCGTGGGGTAGAAATCTACTAGAATCCTGAGTGACTGTGTCTTGAGACAGGCCTCACTGCAGTCTTTGGTGGTATCATAGGCCTCATAATTTCTCCACATGAGCAACGTATTATTTCTGTTCTAAACTTGATAGTCAGCCTTCTTTGGCCACAAATTTGTCTCGAACATGGCTTACAAATTTATTGGACAAGTAAATTAGTGACATTTCTTTGTAAACAGCATAAGAAATTCCATCTGTGCTTTCAGGAGGCATCTCTCCACATTGATGCCTCATCCATGAAGTCTATGCTTTGAGTTTTGGATTTGCTGTTCCACTGTCATAGTGATGAAGAATTGTCACTATTGTTTTAACAAGACACTTATATTGCACTGTGCTAGTCCATTGTCCTTTGCTAACCTGTGTTGATTAAAAATATTTTCCTTGAATTTTTTTCCCACTGAAATCCTTTGCTATTTTTGCCTTCCCTTTTCTGTATTTTGCTACCACAATGGGACTACAATCCAGATGTGGGTAAGAAAATGTTTTTGCAGAGCTATATAATAGCCTATTTATTTACATTTTGGTAATGCCCATTTAGAGCAATCTCTTATTTGTTATTTGTTTCATTTTAGAATGCTTCCAGTTTTTCCAACTGGATTATCTGATTTTTTTTTTAATGTTTTTCCCCAGTTGAAAGTAATCAAGTTAAGAGGAAAAATTGGCTACACACACATACAAATGAATTTATTACTTCCGGTTTGATTGACATGCAGGATCATATTAAGCAGTGATCATAGTAAGTGGAAGTTATTGTAGCTGAACAACCACGCACAAATCTTTGTAATGTGCAGCAGATAAATCCATGCATTTCACAAGAAATAAGAAAGCACTAACTTGTATGGCTGCTCTATTGTTGCCATGACACATCCTGCGAGAGTTATCAGAAATGTAATGAGCACTGTGGAATTATTAATATATCAGTAATATTTACTTGATGGTCCCATAGTACTTTAAACAAAGTTGAATGATTACACTTTCTGTTGGCCATCTCTGTACAGTAGATAATTTAGTGATATGAGAACCAGTGAGGAACAGCTTTAAAATTGTTGACACTTCCCTTGTAGATTACAAGTTTCAA